>NC_073257.2:10010000-11260000 GCF_029289425.2 Pan paniscus | reverse complement strand
ACACAGATAGCGGTGCAGATATTTCCAAGTTTACACAGATAGCAGTGTAGATATTTCCATGTTTACACAGATACCATTGTAGGTATTTCCATGTTTCTACCGGTAGCGGCGTAGATATTTCCTTGTTGATACAGATAACGGTGTAGATATTTCCAGGTTTATACAGATCGCGGTGGAGATATTTCCACGGCTATAAAGATTGTGATATAGGTATTTCCACGTTTATACAGATAGCGTTGAAGATGTTTCCACTTTTATACAGATAGCGGAGTAGATATTTCCGTGTTTATACAGATAGCGGTGTAGATATTTCCACGTTTTACAGATAGCGGTGTAGATATTTCCATGTTTATACAGATGGCGGTGTAGATAATTCCATGTTGATACAGATGGTGTTGTAGATATATCGTTGTTTATACAGATAGCGGTGTAGATATTTCCATGTTTATACAGATAGCGGTGTAGATATTTCCATGTTTAAAGAGATGGCCGTGGAGATATTTGCATGTTTATACAGGTAGCTGTGGTGATATTTCCATGTTTATACAGATGGCCGTGGAGATATTTCCAAGTTTATACAGATAGCGTTTGAGATATTTCCATGTTTATATGGATAGCGGTGTAGATATTTCCATGTTTATACAGATAGCGGTGTAGGTATTTCCATGTTTATACGGATAGCGTTATAGATATTTCCAAGTTTATACAGATAGCGGTGTAGATATTTCCATGTTTATAGAGATGGCTGTGTAGATATATTCATGTTTATACCGATAGCAGTGTAGATATTTCCATATTTGCACTGATTGGGGTGTAGATGTATCCATCTTTACAAAGATAGCGGTGTAAATATTTCCAAGTTTACACAGATAGCTGTTTAGATATTTCCACGTTTACACAGACAGTTTTGTAGATATTTCCATATTTATACAGAGAGCGCTGTAGATATTTCCATGTTTATAAAGAGAGCGGTGTTGATATTTCTATGTTTATACAAATGGCGGTGGAGCTATTTCCATGTTTATACAGACAGCGATGTAGATATTTCCATGTTTATTCAGACAGCGGAGTGGATATTTCCATTTTCATACAGATAGCGGTGTATATATTTCCATGTTCATACAGATAGCGGTGTAGGTAATTCCATGTTTATACAGATAGCCGGGTAGATATTTTCATGTTTATACCGATAGCAGTGGAGATATTTCCATGTTTATACAGATAACGGTGTAGATATTTAAATGTTTATACAGATGGTGGTGTAGATATTTCCAAGTTTATACAGATAGATTTGCACATATATCCATGTATATACAGATAGCGGTGTAGATATTTCCATGTTTATACAGATGGCTGTGTAGATATTTCCATGTTTATACAGATGGCTGTGTAGATATTTCCATGTTTATACAGATGGCAGAGTGGATATTTCCATGTTTACAGATAGTGGTGTAGATATTTCCATGTTTATACTGATGGCTGTGTAAGTATTTCCATGTTTATATGAATGGCGTTGTTGATATTTCCATGTTTATAGAGATAGCCATGTAGACATTTCCTTGTTTATACAGATAGCGGTGTAGACATTTCCATGTTTATACAGATAGCGGTGTAGGTATTTCCATATTTATACAGGTAGTGGTGCAGATATTTCCATGTTTATGAAGATACCAGTGTAGATATTTCCATGTTTATATAGATAGCGGTGGAGATATTTCCTAGTTTATACAGATAGCGATGTAGATGTTTCCATGTTTATACAGATAGCGATGTAGATATTTCCATGTTTATTCAGATAGCGGTGTAGATATTTCCATGTTTATACAGATAGCGGCGTAGATATTTCCATGTTTAAAGAGATTGTTGTGGAGATATATCCATATTTATACAGGTAGCGGTGGAGATATTTCCATGTTTATACAGATCGCCGTGGAGATATTTCCAAGTTTATACAGGTAGCGGTGTAGATATTTCCATGTTTATACAGATAGCGGTGTAGCTATTTTCATGTTTATACAGATTGCGGTGTAGGTATTTCCATGTTTACAGAGATAGCGATGTGATTATTTCCATGTTCATACAGATGGCTGTGTAGTTACTTCCATGTGTATGCAGATGGCAGTGTAGATATTTCCATGTTTATAGAGATGGAGGTGTAGATATTTCCATCTTTATACCGATGACTGTGTAGATAAATCCAAGTTTTTACAGATTGCGATATAGATATTTCCATGTTTATACAGATAGCAGTGTATATGTTACCATGTTTACACAGATTGCAGTGTAGATATTTCCAACTTTACACAGATAGAGGTGTAGATATTTCCATCTTTGCACAGACTGCGGTGTAGATATTTCCATCTCCACACAGATAGCGGTGCAGATATTTCTATTTTTACACAGATAGCGGTGCAGATATTTCCATGTTTACACAGATATCGTTGTAGGTATTTGCATGTTTATACAGATAGTGGTGTAGATATTTCCATGTTTATACAGATATCGGTGTAGATGTTTCAATGTTTAAACAGATAGCTGAGTATATATTTCCACGTTTATACAGATAGCGGTGTAGATATTTCCATGTTTATGCAGATAGCGTTGGAGTTATTTCCATGTTTATATGGATAGCGGTGTAGATATTTCCATGTTTATGCAGATAGCATTGGAGTTATTTCCATGTTTATACAGATTGAGGTGTAGATATTTCCATGTTTACACAGATTACTCTGTAGGTATTTTCATATTTTTACAGATGGCGGTGTAGATATTTCCATGTGTATACAGATGTAAGTGTAGATATTTCCATGTTTATAAAGATGGAGGTGTAGATATTTCCATGTTTATACAGATAGCGTTTTAGATATTTCCACGATTATACAGATAGCGGTGTAGATATTTCCACATTTATACAGATAGCGTTGTATATATTTCCATGTTTATGCAGATAGCGGTGTAGATATTTCCATGTTTATACAGATAGCGGTGTAGGTATTTCCATGTTTATACAGATAGCATTATAGGTATTTCCAAGTTTATACAGATAGCGGTGTAGATATTTCCATGTTTATAGAGATAGCGGTGGGGATATTTCCATGTTCATACAGATAGCAGTGGAGACATTTCCATGTTTACACAGATGGTGTTGTAGATATTTCCAGGTTTATACAGATAGTGGTGTAGATAATTACATGTTTATACAGATAGCGTTGATGGTATTTCCATGTTTATGCAGATTGCGGTGCAGGTATTTCCATGTTTATAGAGATAGCGGTGTAGTTATTTCCATGTTCCTACAGATGGCTGTGTAGATATTTCCATGGGTATAGAGATGGCAGTGTAGATATTTCCATGTTAACACAGATGGAGGTGTAGATATTTTCATCTTTATACAGATGACTGTGTAGATATTTCCAACTTTTTACAGATGGCGGTGAAGGTATTTCCATGCTTATACAGATAGCGGTGGGGCTATTTCCATATTTATACAGATAGCAGTGTAGATATTTCCATGTTTATACAGATGGCTGTGTAGATATTTCGTGTTTACACAGATGGCAGTGTAGATATTTCCCTGTTTATACAGATAGTGGTGTAGATATTTCCATGTTTATACAGATGACGCTGTAGGTACTTCCATGTTTATACAGATGGCTGTGTAGATATTTCCATGTTTATAGAGATAGCGGTGTAGATATTTCCAAGTTTATAGAGATAGCGGTGTAGATATTTCCATGTTTATACAGATGGCTGTGTAGATATTTGCATGTTTATACCAATGGCAGTGTAGATATTTCCATGTTTATACAGATAGGAGTGTAGATATTTCCATGTTTTTATAGATGACTGTGTAGTTATCTCCATGTTTATACAAATGGCGGTGTAGATATTTCCATGTTTATAGGATAGCCCTGCAGATATTTCCATGTTTATACAGATAACGGTGTAGACATCTAAATGTTTATGGAGATAGCGGTATAGATATTTCCATATTTATACAGATAGCAGTGTAGATATTTCCATGTTTATTCAGATAGCGGTGTAGATATTTCCATGTATATACAGATCGTGCTGTAGATATTTCCATGTTTACACAGATAGCGGTGTAGATATTCCCGTGTTTATATAGATAGTGGTGTAGATATTTCCATGTTTACAAAGATAGTGGTGTAGATATTTCCATATTTGCAAAGACTGCTGTGTAGATATATCCATCTTTACACAGATAGCGGTGTACATATTTCCAACTTTACACAGATACCTGTGTTGATATTTCCATGTTTACACAGACAGTGTTGTAGATATTTCCATGTTTACAGATAGCGGTGTAGATATTTCCATGTTTATAAAGATAGCGGTGTATATATTTCCATGTTTATACAGATAGCGGTGGTGATATTTCCATGTTTATACAGATAGCGATGGAGATATTTCCATGTTTATACCGATAGCTCTGTTGATATTTCCATGTTTATACCGATAGTGGTGTAGATATGTCCATGTTTATACAGATAGCAGTGTAGATATTTCCATGTTTATACAGATGGAGGTGTAGATATTTCCATGTATATACATATGACTGTGTAGATATTTCCATGTTTTCACAGATGGCAGTGTAGATTTTTCCATGTTTATACAGATACCGGTGTAGATATTTCCATGTTTATAAAGATTGTGTTGTAGATATTTCCATTTTTATACAGATTTTGGTGTTGGTATTTCCATGTTTATATTGATAGCGGTGTAGATATTTCCTAGTTTATACAGCTTGCGGTGAAGATATTTCCATGTTTATAGAGATAGCGATGTAGATATTTCCATGTATATAAATATACTCGTGTAGATATTTCCATGTTAATAGAGATCACGGTGAAGATATTTCCATGTTTATACAGATTGCGGTATAGATATTTCCATGTTTATACAGATAGCCATGTACTTATTTCAATGTTTATACAAATAGCGGTTTAGATATTTCCATATATATACAGATAGGGGTGGAGATATTTCCATGTTTATTCAGATGGCTGTGTAGATATATCCAAGTTTATACAGATAGCGGTGCAGATATTTCTGTGTTTATTGAGATAGCGGTGTAGATATTTCCATGTTTATACAGATGGCTGTGTAGATATTTCCATGTTTTTACAGATGGCGGTGTAGATATTTCCATGTGTATACAGACGGCAGGGTAGATATTGCCATGTTTATACGGATGGAGGTGTAGATATTTCCATGTTTATACAGATGACTGTGTAGATATTTCCATGTTTTTCCTGATGGCGGTGTAGATATTTCCATTTTTATACAGAGAGCGGTGTGGCTATATCCATGTTTATACAGATAGCTGTGAAGATGTTTCCATGTTCATAGAGAGGGCTGTGTAGATATTTTCATGTGTATACTGATGGCTTGACAGATCGTGGTGTAGTTATTTCCATGTTTATACAGATAGCTTTGTAGATATTTCTATGCTTATTTGGATAGCGGTGTAGATATTTCCATGTTTACAGAGATAGCGGTGTAGATATTTCCATATTTGCACAGATTGCGGTGCAGATATTTCCATCTCTACACAGATATCGGTGTACATATTTCCAAGTTTACACAGATAGCTGTGTAGATATTTCCATGTTTACACAGATAGTGTTGTTGATATTTCCACCTTTATACAGATGGCAGTGTAGATATTTCCATGTTTATACAGATAGAGGTGTAGATATTTCCATGTTTCTACAGATGGCTGTGTAGATATTTCCATGTGTATAGAGATGGCAGTGTAGATATTTCCATGTTTATACAGATGGAGGTGTAGTTATTTTCATCTTTATACAGATGACTGTGTAGACATTTCCAAGTTTTTACAGATGGCGGTGTAGTTATTTCCACGCTTATACTGATAGCGGTAGGGCTATTTCCATATTTATAGAGATAGCAGTGTAGATATTTCCATGTTTATATAGATGGCTGTGTAAATATTTCGTGTTTACACACATGGCCGTGTAGATATTTCCTTGTTTATACAGATAGTGGTGTAGGTATATCCATGTTTACACGGATAGCGGTGTAGATATTTCCAAGTTTATACAGATGGCTGTGTAGAGATTTCCATTTGTATACAGATGGCAGTGTAGATATTTCCATGTTTATACAGATGGAGGTGTAGATATTTCCATGTTTATACTGATTACACTGTAGATATTTTCATATTTTTACAGATGGCGGTGTAGATATTTCCATGTTTCCACAGATAGCGGTGTGGCTATTTCCATGTTTATTCCGATAGCGGTGTAGATATTTCCACGTTTATAGAGATGACTGTGTAGATATTTCCATGTTTATACACATGGCAGTGTAGATATTTCTATGTCTATTCAGATATTGGTGTAGATATTTCCATGTTTATACAGATGACTCTGCAGATATTTCCATGTTTATACAGATGGCCGTGTAGATATTTCCATATTTATAGAGATAGCCATGTAGATATTTCCATGTTTATACAGATAGTGGTGTAGATATTTCTATGTTTATACAGATGACCGAGTAGGTATTTCCATGTTTATTGAGATGGCGGTGTAGATATTTCCATGTTCATAGAGATAGCTATGTAGATATTTCCATGTTTATACAGATATTGTTGTTGATATTTCCATGTTTATGCAGATAGCGGTGTAAATATTTCCATGTTTATAAAGATAGTGGTGTAGATATTTCCATGCTTATACAGATAGCGGTGGAGATATTTCCATGTTTATACAGACAGCGATGTAGATATTTCCATATTTATACAGACAGTGGTGAAGTTCTTTCCATGTTTATACAGATAGCGTTGTAGTTATTTCCATGCTTACACAGATAGCGGTGTAGATATTTCCATGTTTATACAGATAGGGGTGTAGATGTTTCCATGTTTATAAAGATTGCGGTGTAGATATTTCCATGTTTACAGAGATAGCGGTGTAGATATTGCCAACTTTATACAGATGGCTGTGTAGATATTTCCATGTGTATACAGATGGAAGCGTAGATATTTCCATGTTTACAGAGATGGAGGTGTAGATATTACCATGTTTATACACATAGCGGTGGAGATATTTCCATGTTTACACAGATAGTGTTGTAGATATTTCCATGTTTATACAGATAGCGCTGTAGTTATTTCCATGTTTATACAGATAGCGGTGTAGATATTTCCATGTTTATAGAGATAGCGGTGGAGCTATTTCCTTGTTTATACAAATAACGATGTAGATAATTTCATGTTTATACAGATTGCGATGTAGGTATTTCCATGTTTATACAGATAGCGGTGTAGATATTTCCATGTTTACACAGATAGCGGTGTAGATATTTCCATGTTTAATCAGATAGCGGTGTAGATATTTCCAAGTTTATACAGAGAGCAGTGTAGATATTTCCATGTTTATAAAGATAACGGTGTAGATATTTCTGGGTTTATAGAGATATCAGTGGAGGTATTTTAATGTCTATTCAGATAGCGATGTAGATATTTCCATGTTTACACAGATGGCGGTGTAGATATTTCCAAGTTTATACAGATAGCGGTGTAGGTATTTCCATGTTCACAGATAAAGGTGAAGTTATTTCCGTGTGTATACAGATAGCGGTGTAGGTATTTCCAGGTTTATAGAGATAGCATTGTAGATATTTCCTTGTTTATAGCGATGTAGATATTTCCATGTTTACACAGATGAATGTGTAGATATTTCCATGTTTTTACAGATGGCAGTGTAGATATTTCCATGTTAATACAGATAGCAGTGTAGATATTACCCTGATAACACAGATATCGGTGTAGATATCTCCATCTTTGCACAGATTGCGGTGTATTTATTTCCTTCTTTACACAGATTGCGGTGTAGATATTTCCATGTTTACACAGATAGCGTTGTAGATATTTGCATGTTTATAAAGATAGCGATGTAGATATTTCCATGTTTATACAGATAGCGGTGTAGATGTTTCCATGTTTAAACAGATATCCGTGTAGATATTTCCATGTTTATACAGATAGCGATGTAGATATTTCCATTGTTAAAGAGATGGCTGTGTAGATACTTCCATGTTTATACAGATGGTTGTGTAGACATTTCCATGTTTATACAGATGGCAGTGTAGATATTTCCATGTTTATACACATAGCGGTGTAGATATTTCCATGTTTATACACATAGCGGTGTAGATATTTCCATGTTTATACAGATCTTGGTGTAGATTTTTCCATGTTTATACTGATAGCGGTGTAGATATTTCCATATTTATAAAGATAGCGGTATAGATATTTCCATGTTTACAGAGTCAGCGGTGTATGTATTTCCGTATTTGCACAGATTTCTGTGTAGATATTTCCATCATTACACAGATAGCGGTGTACATATTTCTATGTTTACAGAGATAGCTGTGTAGATATTTCCATGTTTACACAGATAGTGCTGTAGATATGTCCATGTTTATACAGATAGCGTTGGAGATATTTCCTTGTTTATACAGATAGCGGTGTAGGTATTTCCATGTTTATAGAGAGAGCGGTGTAGGTATTTCCATGTTTATACAGACAGCTGTGGAGATATTTCCATGTTTATACACATGGCGGTGTAGATATTTCCAGATTTATACAGATAGTGGTGTAGATTTTCCATGTTTATACAGATAGCGGTGTAGATATTTCCATGTTTATACAGATTGCGGTGTAGGTATTTCCATGTTTATACAGATAGCGGTGTAGATATTTCCATGTTTCTACAGATGGCTGTGTAGATATTTCCATGGGTATACAGATGGCTGTGTAGATATTTACATGTGTATACAGATGGGAGTGTAGGTATTTCCATGTTTATACAGATGGCGGTATAGATATTTCCATGATTATACAGATAGTGATGAAAATATATCCATGTTTAAACAGATAGCGGTGTAGATATTAACATGTTGATACAGATTGCGGTGTAGCTATTTCCATGTTTATAGACATAGCGGTGTAGATATTTCCATGTATCTACAGATGGCTGTGTAGATATTTCCATGAATAAACAGATGGCAGTGTAGATATTTCCATGTTTATAAGCATGGTGGTGTAGGTATTACCCTGTTTATAGAGATGACTGTGTATATATTTCCATGTTTTTACAGATGGCGGTCTAGATATTTCCATGTTTATACAGATAGCAGTGTAGATATTTACATGTTTATAGAAATTGCTGTGTTGATATTTCCAAGTTTCTACAGATTGCAGTGAAGATATTTCCCTGTTTATACACATAGTGGTGTCATATTTTCATGTTTATACAGATGACTGTTGAGATATTTCCATTTTTATGCAGATGGCGGTGTAGATATTTCCATGTTTATAGAGATAGCGGTGTAGATATTTCCAAGTTTATACAGATAGTGGAGTAGATATTTCCATGTTTGTACAGATAGCTGTGTAGATATTTCCTTGTTTATGCAGATTGTGGTGCAGGTATTTCCATGTTTACAGAGATAGCGGTGTAGGTATTTCCAGGTTTAAACAGATGGCTGTGTAGATATTTCCATGTGTATACAGGTGGCAGTGTAGATATTTCCATGTTCATACAGATGGCGGTGTAGATATTTCCATGTTAATACAGACGGGGGAGTAGATATTTCCTTGTTTATACAGATAGCGGTGTAGGTATTTCCATGTTTATACATATAGCGGTGTAAATATTTCCATGTTTATACAAGTCACGGTGTAGATATTTCCTTGTTTATACAAATAGCGGTGTAGTTATTTCCATGTTTATACAGGTAGTGGTGTAGATATTTCCATGTATATACAGATGGCTGTGTACATATTTCCATGTTTATACAGATGGCTTTGTAGATATTTCCATGTTTATATAGATGACATTATAGGTATTTCCATGTTTATACAGATGGTGGTGTAGATATTTCCAAGTTTATAGAGATAGCTGTGTAGATATTTCCATGTTTATACAGATCACGGTGTAGATACTACCATGTTTACACAGATTGTGGTGTAGATATTTCCGTGTTTATACACATGGCGGAGTAGATACTTCCATCTTTATGGAGATGGCAGTGTAGATATTTTCATGTTTATAGAGATAGCGGTGTAGATATTTCCATATTTATAGAGATAGCAGTGTAGATATTTCCATCTTTCTACAGATGTCTGTGTAGATATTTCCATGTGTATACAGATGGTATTGTAGGTATATCCATGTTTATACAGATGGTGTTGTAGATATTTCCATGTTTATTCAGATGACTGTGTAGATATTTCCAAGTTTTGACAGATGACATTGTAGATATTTCAATGTTTATAGAGATGGCGCTATAGATATTTCCATGTTTATACAGATAACGGTGGAGATATTTCCATGTTTATACAGAGAGCAGTGGAGACATTTCCATGTTTATACACATAGCGGTGTACATATTTCCATGTTTATAGAGACAGCGGTGTAGGTATTTCCATGTTTATACAGATAGCGGTGCAGATATTTCCATGTTTATACAGATGCCTATGCAGATATTTCCATGTTTATACAGATGGCAGAGTAGATATTTCAATGTTTATACAGATGTCAGTGTAGATATTTAAATGTTCCTACACATGACTGTGTAGGTATTTCCATGTTTATACAGATGACTTTGAAGATATTTCCATGTTTATAGAGATAGTGGTGCAGATATTTCCATGTTTACACAGAGAGCGGTGCATATATTTCCATGTTTATACAGATCGTGGTGTAGATATTTCCATGTTTATACAGATACCGGTGTAGATATTTCCATGTTTATACAGACCGCAGTGTAGATATTTCCATGTTTATAGAGATAGCACTGTAGATATTTCCATGTTTGTACAGAAGGCGGTGTTGATGTTTCCATCTATGCACAGATTGCCGAGTAGGTATTTCCATGTGTATACAGATGGCATTGTAGATATTTCCATGTTTATACAGATGGTGGTGTAGATATTTCCATGTTTACACAGATGACTGTATAGGTATTTCCATGTTTATACAGATGGCGGTGTAGGAATTTCCATCTTTATAGAGATAGTGGTGAAGATATTTCCATATTTATACAGATAACGGTGTAGAAATTTCCATGTTTATACAGATAGCGGTGTAAATATTTCCATGTTTATACAGATCACGGTGTAGATATTGCCATGTTTATAGAGATAGTGGTGTAGATATTTCCATGTTTATACAGACCGCGGTGTAGATATTTCCATGTTTATACAGATAGCGGTGCAGATATTTCCATGTTTGTACAGATGGTGGTGTTGATATTTCCATCTATACACAGATGACCGTGTCGATATTTCCATGTTTATACAGATGGCGGCGCAGATATTTCCATGGATATGTAGATGGCGGTGTAGATATTTCCATGTTTATACAGATAGCGGTGTAGTAATTTCCATGTTTATATAGATAACGGTGTAGATATTTCCATGTATATACACATGGTTGTATAGATATTTCCATATTTATACAGATGGCGGTGTAGATATTTCCATGTTTATACAGATAACTTTGTAAGTATTTCCATGTTTATAGAGATGGCGGTGTAGATATTTCGATGTTTATAGAGATAGCAGTGGAGATCTTTCCATGTTAATACAGATGGCGGTGTAGATATTTCCATGTTTATACAGATAGAATTGAAGATATTTCCATGTTTATACAGATAGCAGTGTAGATATTTCCACTTATATAGTGATAGCGGTTTAGATATTTCATATTTATACAGATAGCGGTGTAGATATTTCCATGTTTATACAGATTGCGGTGTATATATTTCCATGTTTATACAGATGCCTAAGCAGATATCTCCATATTTGTACAGAGGGCTGTGTAGATATTTCTATGTGTATACAGATGGCAGTGTAGATATTTCCATGTTCCTACACATGACTGTGTAGGTATTTCCATGTTTATACAGATGTCTTTGTAGATATTTCCATGTCTATAGAGATAGCGGTGCAGATATTTCCATGTTTATAGAGATAGCGGTGTATATATTTCCATGTTTATACAGATCGTGGTGTAGATATTTCCATGTTTATAGAGATAGCGGTGTAGATATTTCCATATTTATACAGATAACGGTGTAGAAATTTCCATGTTTATACAGATAGCGGTGTAGATATTTCCATGTTTATACAAGTCACGGTGTAGATATTTCCTTGTTCATACAAATAGCGGTGTAATTATTTCCATGTTTATACAGTTAGTGGTGTAGATATTTCCATGTATATACAGATGGCTGTGTAGATATTTCCATGTTTATACAGATGGCTTTGTAGATATTTCCAAGTTTATACAGATGACTTTGTAGGTATTTCCATGTTTATACAGATGGCGGTGTAGATATTTCCATGTTTATAGAGATAGCTTTGTAGATATTTCCATGTTTATACAGATCGCGGTGTAGATATTTCCATGTTTATACAGATAGCGGTGTAGATATTTCCATGTTTATACACATGGCTTTGTAGATATTTCCATGTTTATACAGATGACATTGTGGGTACTTCCATGTTTATACAGATGGTGGTGTAGATATTTCCATGTTTGTAGAGATAGCTTTGTAGATATTTCCATGTTTATACAGATCGCGGTGTTCATATTTCCATGTTTATACAGATAGCGGTGTAGATGATTCCATGTTTATACAGATAGCGGTGTAGATATTTCCTTGTTTATAGAGATAGCGGTGTAGTTATTTCCATGTTTATAGACATAGCGGTGTAGATATTTCCATGTTTATATATATGGCATTGTAGATATTTCTATGTTTGTACTGCTAGCGGTGTTGGTATTTCCACTTTTATACAGATAGCGATGTAGATATTTCCATGATTATACAGCTCGCGGTGCAGATATTTATATCTTTATACAGATGGCATTGTAGATATTTCCTTATTCACACAGATGGCGGTGTAGATTTTTCCATGTTTATAGAGATGGCGGAGTAGTTAGTTCCATGTTTCTGGAGATGGCAGTGTAGATATTTTCATGTTTATAGAGATGGCGGTGGAGACATTTCCATGTTTATAGAGATAGCTATGTAGATATTTCCATGTTTATACAGATCGCGGTGTAGATATTTCCATGATTATACAGATAGCGGTGTAGATATTTCCATGTTTATACAGACCGCAGTGTAGATATTCCCATGTTTATAGAGATAGCAGTGTAGATATTGACATGTTTATACAGTTGGCTGTGTAGATATTTCCATGTGTATACAGATGGCATTGTAGATATTTCTATGTTTATACAGATGACTGTATAGGTATTTCCATGTTTTTACAGATGGCAGTGCAGATATTTCCATGTTTATAGAGATAGCGGTGTAGATATTTCCATGTTTGTACAGATGGCGGTGCTGATTTTCCATCTATACACAGATGGCCGTGTAGATATTTCCATGTTTATACAGATGGTGGCGTAGATATTTCCATGGACATGCAGAAGGCGGTGTAGATATTTCCATGTTTATACAGATAGCGGTGTAGGTATTTCCATGTTTACACAGATGGTGGTGTAGATATTTCCGTGTTTATACATATGGCGGAGTAGATACTTCCATCTTTATGGAGATGGCAGTGTAGATATTTTCATGTTTTTAGTGATGGCGGTGTAGATATTTCCATATTTATAGAGATAGCGGTGTAGATATTTCCATCTTTCCATAGATGGCAGTGAAGATATTTCCATATTCATACAGATGTCTGTGTAGAAATTTCCGTATTTATACAGATATCTGTGTAGATATTTCCAGGTGTATACAGATGGTATTGTAGTTTTTTCCATGTTTATACAGATGGTGGTGCAGATAATTCCATGTTTATTCAGATGATTGTGTGGATATTTCCATGTTTTTACAGATGGCAGTGTGGATATGTCAATGTTTATAGAGATGGCGCTGTAGATATTTCCATGTTTATACAGATAACGGTGGAGATATTTCCAAGTTTATACAGAGAGCAGTGGAGATATTTCCATGTTTATACACATAGCGGTGTACATACTTCCATGTTTATAGAGACAGCGGAGTAGGTATTTCCATGTTAATACAGATAGCTGTATAGATATTTCCATGTTTATACACATGCCTATGCAGATATCTCCATATTTATACAGAGGACTGTGTAGATATTTCTATGTTTATACAGATGGCAGTGTAGATATTTCCATGTTCCTACACATGACTGTGAAGATATTTCCATGTTTATACAGATGGCTTTGCAGATATTTCCATGTCTATAGAGATAGCGGTGCAGATATTACCATGTTTATACAGATAGCGGTGTATATATTTCCATGTTTGTACAGATCGTGGTGTAGATATTTCCATGTTTATACAGATACCGGTGTAGATATTTCCATGTTTATAGAGACCGCAGTGTATATATTTCCATGTTTATAGAGATAGCAGTGTAGATATTTCCAAGATTGTACAGATGGCGTTGTTGATGTTTCCATCTATACACAGATTGCCGTGTAGGTAATTCCATGTGTATACAGATGGCATTGTAGATATTTCCATGTTTATACAGATGGTGGTGTAGATATTTCCATGTTTACACAGATGACTGTATAGGTTTTTCCATGTTTATACAGATGGCGGTGTAGATATTTCCATGTTTATAGACATAGCGGTGTAGATATTTCCATATTTATACAGATAACGGTGTAGAAATTTCCATGTTTATACAGATAGCGGTGTAAATATTTCCATGTTTATAGAGATAGCTGTGTAGTTATTTCCATGTTTATAGACATAGCGGTGTTGATATTTCCATGTTTACATAGATGGCGTTGTAGATATTTCTATGTTTATACCGATAGCGGTGTTGGTATTTCCACGTTTATACAGATAGCGATGTAGATATTTCCATGTTTTTACAGCTCGCGGTGCAGATATTTATTTCTTTATACAGATGGCATTGTAGATATTTCCTTATTCACACAGACGGCGGTGTAGAGGTTTCCATGTTTATACAGATGGCGGAGTAGTTAGTTCCATGTTTATGGAGATGGCAGTGTAGATATTTTCATGTTTATAGAGATGGCGGTGTAGATATTTCCATGTTTATAGACATAGCAGTGTAGATATTTACATGTGTATACAGATGGCTGTGTAGATATTTCCACGTGTATACAGATGGCATTGTAGATATTTCCATGTTTATACAGATGACTGTATAGGTATTTCCATGTTTTTACAGATGGCAGTGCAGATATTTCCATGTTTATAGAGATAGCGGTGTAGATATTTCCATGTTTGTACAGATGGCGGTGCTGATTTTCCATCTATACACAGATGGCCGTGTAGATATTTCCATGTTTATACAGATGGTGGCGTAGATATTTCCAAGGACATGCAGATGGCGGTGTAGATATTTCCATGTTTATACAGATAGCGGTGTAGATATTTCCATGTTTACACAGATGGTGGTGTAGATATTTCCGTGTTTATACACATGGCGGAGTAGATACTTCCATCTTTATGGAGATGGCAGTGTAGATATTTTCATGCTTATAGAGATGGCGGTGTAGATATTTCCATATTTATAGAGATAGCGGTGTAGATATTTCCATCTTTCTACAGATGGCAGTGTAGATATTTCCATGTTTATACAGATGGTGGTGTAGATATTTCCATATTTATACAGATGTCTGTGTAGATATTTCCATGTGTATACAGATGGTATTGTAGGTATATCCATGTTTATACAGATGGTGTTGTAGATATTTCCATGTTTATTCAGATGACTGTGTAGATATTTCCATGTTTTGACAGATGATAGTGTAGATATTTCAATGTTTATAGAGATGGCGCTATAGATATTTCCATGTTTATACAGATAACGGTGGAGATATTTCCACGTTTATACACATAGCGGTGTACATATTTCCATGTTTATAGAGACAGCGGTGTAGGTATTTCCATGTTTATACAGAGAGCGGTGCAGATATCTCCAAGTTTATACAGATGCCTATGCAGATATTTCCATATTTATACAGATCGCAGTGTAGATATTTCCATGTTTATTACAGATGGCTGTGTAGATATTTCCATGTTTATAGAGATAGCGGTGTAGATATTTCCATATTTATACAGATAACGGTGTAGAAATTTCCATGTTTATACATATAACGGTGTAAATATTTCCATATTTATACAGATAATGGTGTAGAAATTTCCATGTTTATACATATACCGGTGTAAATATTTCCATGTTTATACAAGTCACGGTGTAGATATTTCCTTGTTTATACAAATAGCGGTGTAGTTATTTCCATGTTTATACAGATAGTGGTGTAGATATTTCCATGTATAAACAGATGGCTTTGTAGATATTTCCATGTTTACACAGATGGCTTTGCAGTTATTTCCATGTTTATAGAGATGGCTGTGCCGATATTTCCATGTTTATACAGAGTTCTCTGTAGATATTTCCATGTTTATATAGAACCAGGGAAGATATTTCCAGGTTTATACAGATGACTGTGTAGATATTTCCATGTTAATACAGATGGCGGTGTAGGTATTTCCATGTTTATACAGATCACATTGTAGATATTTCCATGTTTATACAGATCTCGGTGTAGATATTTCCATGTTTATACAGATAGCGGTGTAGATATTTCCATGTTTATACAGATGGCGGTGTAGATATTTCAATGTTTATTGAGATAGCGGTGTAAATATTTCCATATTAATACAGATAGTGGTTTAGATATTTCCATGTTATTACAGATAGCGGTGTAGATATTTCCATCTTTATTCAGAGGGTGCTGTACATATTTCCATGTTTATACAGATCACTGTGTAGATATTTCCATGTTTATACAGATAACGGTGTAGAAATTTCCATGTTTATACAAACGTTGGTGTAGATATTTCCATGTTCCTACACATGACTGTGTAGTTATTTCCATGTTTATACAGATGGCGGTGTAGATATTTCCATATTTATAGAGATAGCAGTGTAGATATTTCCAGGTTTATACAGGTAGTGGTGTAAATATTTCCATGTTTATACAGATCGCGGTGTAGATATTTCCATGTTTATACAGATACCGGTGTAGATATTTCCATGTTTATACAGACTGCAGTTTAGGTATTTCTATGTTTATACAGATAGCGGTGTAGATATTTCCATGTTTGTACAGATGGCGGTGTTGATATTTCCATCTGTACACAGATTGCCGTGTAGATATTTCCATCTTTATACAGATGGCATTGTAGATATTTCCATGGATATGCAGATAGCGGTGTGGATATTTCCATGTTTATAGAGATAGCGGTGTAGGTATTTCCATGTTTACAGACATATCGGTGTAGATATTTCCATGTTTATATAGATGGCATTGTAGATATTTCCATGTTTATACCGATAGCGGTGTTGGTATTTCCATGTTTATACAGATGGCGATGTAGATATTTCCATTTTTACACAGCTCGCGGTGCAGATATTTATATCTTTATACAGATGGCATTGTAGATATCTCCTTATTCACACAGATGGCGGTGTAGATGTTTCCATGTTTATACAGATGTCGGAGTAGTTAGTTCCACGTTTATGGAGATGGCAGTGTAGATATTTTCATGTTTATAGAGATGGCGGTGTAGATATTACCATGCTTATAGAGATAGCAGTGTAGATATTTACATGTTTATACTGATGGCTGTGTAGATATTTCCATGTGTATACAGAAGGCATTGTAGATATTTCCATGTTTATACAGATGACTGTATAGGTATTTCCATGTTTTTACAGATGACAGTGCAGATATTTCCATGTTTATAGAGATAGCGGTGTAGATATTTCCATGTTTAAACAGATGGTGGTGTAGATATTTCCTTGTTTATACAAATAGTGATGTATTTATTTCCATGTTTATACAGATAGCGGTGTAGATATTTCCATGTATATACAGACGGCTGTGTAGATATTTCCATGTTTATACAGATTGCGGTGTAGATATTTCCATGTTTATAATGATAGCTGTGTAGATATTTCCATGTTTATACAGATAGCGGTGTAAATATTTCCATGTTATACAGATCACGGTGTAGATATTTCCATGTTCCTACACATGACTGTGTTGGTATTTCCATGTTTATACAGATGGCTGTGTAGATATTTCCATGTATATACAGATAGCATTGTAGATATTTCCATGTTTATACAGATGACTGTATAGGTATTTCCATGTTTTTACAGATGGCAGTGCAGTTATTTCCATGTTTATAGAGATAGCGGTGTAGATATTTCCATGTTTGTACAGATAGCGGTGTTGATATTTCCATCTATACACAGATGGCCGTGTACATATTTCCATGTTTATACAGATGGCGGCGTAGATATTTCCATGGACATGCAGATGGCATTGTAGATATTTCCATGTTTATACAGATAGCGGTGTAGATATTTCCATGTTTTCACAGATGGTGGTGTAGATATTTCCGTGTTTATACACTGGCGGAGTAGATACTTCCATCTTTATGGAGATGGCAGTGTAGATATTTTCATGTTTATAGAGATGTCGGTGTAGATATTTCCATACTTATAGAGATAGCGGTGAACATATTTCCATCTTTCTACAGATGGCAGTGTAGATATTTCCGTGTTTATACAGATGGTGGTGTAGATATTACCATGTTTATGCAGATGGCGGTGTAGATATTTCCAAGTTTATACAGATCATGGTGAAGACATTTCCATGTTTATACAGATCGCGGTGTAGATATTTCCATGTTTATACAGATAGCAGTGTAGATATTTCCATGTTTATAGTGATAGCGGTGAAGGTATTTCCATGTTTATAGACATAGCGGTGTAGATATTTCCACGTTTATATAGATGGCGTTGTAGATATTTCCATATTTATACCGATAGCGGTGTTGGTATTTCCACGTTTATACAGATAGCGATGTAGATATTTCCATGATTATAGAGCTCGCGGTGCAGATATTTATATCTTTATACAGATGGCATTGTAGATATTTCCTTATTCAAACAGAAGGCGGTGTAGATGTTTCCATGTTTATACAGATGGCGGAGTAGTTAGTTCCATGTTTATGGAGATGGCAGTGTAGATATTTTCATGTTTATAGAGATGGCGGTGTAGATATTTCCATGTTTATAGAGATAGCAGTGTAGATATTTACATGTTTATACGGATGGCTGTGTAGATATTTCCATGTGTATACAGATGGCATTTTAGATATTTCCATGTTTATACAGATGACTGTATAGGTATTTCCATGTTTTTACAGATGGCAGTGCAGATATTTCCATGTTTATAGAGATAGCGGTGTAGATATTTCCATGTTTGTA
This sequence comes from Pan paniscus, assembly GCF_029289425.2. Classification (NCBI taxonomy): domain Eukaryota; kingdom Metazoa; phylum Chordata; class Mammalia; order Primates; family Hominidae; genus Pan; species Pan paniscus. Next base: position 11,240,616 of record NC_073257.2, on the reverse strand, counting down.
CAGAGGGCGGTGTTGATATTTCCATCTATACCCAGATGGCCGTGGAGATATTTCCATGTTTATGCAGATGGCGGCATAGATATTTCCATGGACATGCAGATGTTGGTGTAGATATTTCCATGTTTATACAGATAGCGGTGAAGATATTTCCATGTTTATTCAGATGACTGTGTAGATATTTCCATGTTTTTACTGATGGCAGTGTAGATATTTCAATGTTTATAGAGATGGCACTGTAGATATTTCCATGTTTATACAGATCGCGGTGTAGATATTTCCATGTTTACACAGATGGTGGTGTAGATATTTCCTTGTTTATACACATGGCGGAGTAGATATTTCCATCTTTATGGAGATGGCAGTGTGGATATTTTCATGTTTATAGAGATGGTGGTGTAGATATTTCCATATTTATAGAGATAGCGGTGTAGATATTTCCATCTTTCTGCAGATGGCAGTGTAGATATTTCCATGTTTATACAGATGGCAGTGTACCTTTTTCCATGTTTATACAGATGGCGGTGTAGATATTTCCATATTTATACAGATGTCTGTGTAGATATTTCCATGTGTATACAGATGGTATTGTAGGTATTTCCATGTTTATACAGATGGTGATGTAGATATTTCCATGTTTATGCAGATGACTGTGTAGATATTTCCATATTTTTACAGATGACAGTGTAGATATTTCAATGTTTATAGAGAAGGCGCTGTAGATATTTCCATGTTTATACAGATAGCGGTGTAGATATTTCCTTGTTTTTACAGATATTGGTGTAGATATTTCCATGTTTACCCAGATTGCGGTGTAGATATTTCCAACTTTCTACAGATGGCATTGTATATATTTCCATGTTTATACAGATGGCGGTGTAGATATTTCCATGTTTATATAGATGGTGGTGTAGATATTACCATGTTTATACAGATAGCGGTGTAGATATTTCCGTGTTTATACAGATTGTGGTGAAGATATTTCCATGTTTATACAGATTGCGGTGTAGATATTTCCATGTTTGTACAGATCGCGGTGTAGATATTTCCATGTTTATACCGATAGCGATGTAGATATTTCCATGTTTATACAGATAGCGGTGTAGTTATTTCCATGTTTATAGAGATAGCGGTGTAAGTATTTCCATGTTTATAGACATAGCGGTGTAGATAATTCCAAGTTTATATAGATGGTGTTGTAGATATTTCCATGTTTATACCGATAGTGGTGTTGCTATTTCCACGTTTATACAGATAGCGATGTAGATATTTCCTTGTTTATGCAGCTCGCGGTGCAGATTTTTATATCTTTATAAAGATGGCATTGTAGATATTTCCTTATTCACACAGATGGCGGTGTAGATTTTTCCATCTATACACAGATGTCCGTGTAGATATTTCCATGTTTATACAGAGGGCGGCATATATATTTCCATATTTATACAGATGTCTGTGTAGACATTTCCATGTGTATACAGATGGTATTGTAGGTGTTTCCATGTTTATACAGATGGTGGTGTAGATATTTCAATGTTTATTCAGATGACTGTGTAGATATTTCCATGTTTTTACAGATGGCATTGTAGATATTTCAATGTTTATAGAGATGGCGCTGTAGATATTTCCATGTTTATACAGATAACGGTGGAGATATTTCCATGTTTATACAGACAGCAGTGGAGATATTTCCATGTTTATACACATAGCCGTGTACATATTTCCATGTTTATAGAGACAGCGGTGTCAGTATTTCCATGTATATGCAGATGGCGGTGCAGATATTTCCATGTTTATACAGATGCCTTTGCAGATATCTCGATATTTATACAGTGGGCTGTGTAGATATTTCTTTGTTTATACAGATGGTAGTGTAGATATTTCCATGTTCCTACACATGACTGTGTAGGTATTTCCATGTTTATACAGATGTCTTTGTAGATATTTCCATGTCTATAGAGATAGCGGTGCAGATATTTCCATGTTTATACAGAGAGCAGTGTATATATTTCCATGTTTATACAGATCGTGGTGTAGATATTTCCATGTTTATACAGATACCGGTCAAGATATTTCCATGTTTATACAGACCGCAGTGTAGATATTTCCATGTTTTTAGAGATAGCAGTGTAGATACTTCCATGTTTGTACAGATGGCGGTGTTGATGTTTCCATCTATACACAGATTGCCGTGTAGGTATTTCAATGTGTATACAGATGGCATTGTAGAAATTTCCATGTTTATACAGATAGCGGTGTAAATATTTCCATGCTTATACAGATAACGGTGTAGATATTTCAATGTTTATAGAGATAGCGGTGTAGATATTTCCATGTTTATACAGGTATTGGTGAAGATATTTCCATGTTTATACAGACCTCGGTGTAGATATTTCCATGTTTGTACAGATGGCGGTGTTGATATTTCCATCTGTACACAGATGACTGTGTAGATAATTCCATGTTTATACCGATGGCGGCGCAGATATTTCTATGGATATGTAGATGGCGGTGTAGATATTTGCATGTATATAGAGATAGCGGTGTAGTTATTTCCATGTTTATATAGAGAGCGGTGTAGATATTCCCATGTATGTACACATGGCTGTGTAGATATTTCCATTTTTATACAGATGGTGGTGTAGATATTTCCATGTTTATACAGATAACTTTGTAAGTATTTCCATGTTTATACAGATGGCAGTGTAGATATTTCGATGTTTATAGAGACAGCAGTGGAGATATTTCCATGTTTATACAAATAGCCGTGTAGTTATTTCCATGTTTATATATATAGCGGTGTAGATATTTCCATGTATATACACATGGCTGTTTAGATATTTCCATGTTTCTACAGATGGCGGTGCTGATATTTCCATGTTTATACAGATAACATTGTAAGTATTTCCATGTTTATACAGATGGCGGTGTAGATATTTTGATGTTTATAGAGATAGCAGTGGAGATATTTCCATGTTTATGCAGATAGCGGTGTAGATATTTCCATGTTTTTACTGATTGCGGTGTAGATATTTCCATGTTTATAAAGATGGCGGTGTAGATATTTCCATGTTCATAGATATAGCGGTGTTGATTTTTCCGTGTTTATTGAGATAGCGGTGTGGATATTTCCATATTTATACAGATCATGGTGTAGATATTTCCATGTTTATAGAGATCGCGGTGTTGATTTTACCATGTTTATAGGGATAGCCGTGCTAATATTTCCACATTTATACAGATAGCGGTGTAGTTATTAGCATGTTTATACAGATAGTGTTGTAGATATTTCCATGTATAAACAGATGTCTGTGTATATATTTCCATGTTTAAACAGATGGCGGTGTAGATATTTCCTTGTTTATACAAATAGCGGTGTAGTTATTTCCATGTTTATACAGATAGCGGTGTAGATATTTCCATGTATATACAGATGGCTGTGTAGATATTTCCATGTTTATACAGATGGCTGAGTAGATATTTCCATGTTTACACAGATGACTTTGTAGGTATTTCCATGTTTATATAGATGGCGGTGTAGGTATTTCCATGTTTATAGAGATAGATGTGTAGATATTGCCATGTTTACACAGATGACTTTGTAGGTATTTCCATGTTTATATAGATAGCGGTGTAGTTATTTCCATGTATATACACATGGCTGTGTAGTTATTTCCATGTTTATACAGATGGCGGTGTAGATATTTCCATGTTTATACAGATAATTTTGTAAGTATTTCCATGTTTATACAGATGGCAGTGTAGATATTTCGATGTTTATAGAGATAGCAGTGGAGATATTTCCATGTTTATACAGATATCGGTGTAGATATTTCCATGTTTATTCTGATCGTGGTGTAGATATTTCCATGTTTATAGAGATGGCGGTGCAGATATTTCCATGTTCATAGAGATAGCGGTGTTGATTTTTCCACGTTTATAGAGATAGCGGTGTGGACATTTCCATGCTTATACAGATAGGGGTGTAGATATTTCCATGTTTATAGAGATACCGGTGTAGATATTTCCATGTTTATACAGATAGCGGTGTAGATATTTTCATGTTTATACAGACCGCGGTGTAGATATTTCCATCTTTATACAGATATCGGTGCAGATATTTCCATGTTTGTACAGATGGCGGTGTTGATATTTCCATCTATACACTGATGACCGTGTAGATATTTCCATGTTTATACAGATGGCGGTGCAGATATTTCCATGGATAAGTAGATGGCGGTGTAGATATTTCCATGTTTATACAGATAGCGGTGTAGTTATTTCCATGTTTATAATGATAGCGGTGTAGTTATTTCCATGTATATACACATGGCTGTGTAGATATTTCCATGATTATACAGATGGCGGTGTAGATATTTCCATATTTATACAGATAACTTTGTAAGTATTTCCATGTTTATACAGATGGCGGTGTAGATATTTCGATGTTTACAGAGATAGCAGTGGAGATATTTCCATGTTTATACAGATAGCGGTGTAGATATTTCCATCTTTATACTGATCGTGGTGTAGATATTTCCATGTTTATAGAGATGGCGGTGTAGATATTTCCATGTTCATAGAGATAGCGGTGTTGATTTTTCCATGTTTATAGAGATAGCGGTGTGGATATTTCCATGTTTATACAGATATGGGTGTAGATATTTCCATGTTTATAGACATGGTGGTGTAGATATTTCCATATTTATACAGATCACGGTGTAGATATTTCCTTGTTTATACTAATAGCGGTGTAGTTATTTCCATGTTTATACAGATGGCGGTGTAGATATTTCCATGTTTATACAGATGGCTGTGTAGATATTTCCATGTTTATACAGATGACTTTGTAGGTATTTGTATGTTTATACAAATGGCGGTGTAGTTATTTCCATGTTTATAGTGATAGCTGCGTAGATATTTCCATCTTTATACAGATCGCGGTGTAGATATTTCCATGTTTATACAGATCGCGGTGTAGATATTTCCATGTTTATACAGATAGTGGTGTAGATATTCCCATGTTTTTATAGATAGAGGTGTAGATATTTCCATGTTTACACAGATTGCGGTATAGATATTTCCATCTTTCTACAGATGGCATTGTTGATATTTCCATGTTTATACAGATGGCGGTGTAGATATTTCCATGTTTATATAGATGGTGGTGTAGATATTACCATGTTTATACAGGTAGCGGTGTAGATATTTCCATGTTTATACAGATTGTGGTGAAGATATTTCCATGTTTATACAGATCGCGGTGTAGATATCTCCATGTTTGTACAGATCGCGGTGTAGGTATTTCCATGTTTATACAGATGGCGATGTAGATATTTCCATGTTTATAGAGATAGCGGTGTAGTTATTTCCATGTTTATAGAGATAGCGGTGTAGGTATTTTCATGTTTATAGACATAGCGGTGTAGATATTTCCATGTTTATATAGATGGCGATGTAGATATTTCCATGTTTATACCGATAGCGATGTTGGTATTTCCACGTTTATACAGAGAGCTATGAAGATTTTCCATGTTTATACAGCTCGCGGTGCAGATATTTATATCTTTATACAGATGGCATTGTAGATATTTCCTTATTCACACAGATGGCGATGTAGATGTTTCCATGTTTATGCAGATGGCGGAGTAGTTAGTTCCATGTTTATGGAGATGGCAGTGTAGATATTTTCAAGTTTATAGAGATGGCAGTGTAGATATTTCCATGTTTATAGAGATAGCAGTGTAGATATTTACATGTTTATACAGATGGCTGTGTAGATATTTCCATGTTTATAGAGATAGCAGTGTAGATATTTACATGTTTATACAGATGGCTGTGTAGATATTTCCATATGTATACAGATGGCATTGTAGATATTTCCATGTTTATACAGATGACTGTATACGTATTTCCATGTTTTTACAGATGGCAGTGCAGATATTTCCATGTTTATAGAGATAGCGATGTAGATATTTCCATGTTTGCACAGATGGCGGTGTTGATATTTCCATCTATACACAGATGGCCGTGTACATATTTCCCTGTTTATACAGATGGCGGCGTAGATATTTCCATGGACATGCAGATGGCGGTGTAGATATTTCCATGTTTATACAGATAGCGGTGTAGTTATTTCCATGTTTACTCAGATGGTGGTGTAGATATTGTCGTGTTTATACACATAACGGGGTAGAAACTTCCATCTTTATGGAGATGGCAGTGTAGATATTTTCATGTTTATAGAGATGGCGGTGTAGATATTTCCATATTTATAGAGATAGCGGTGTACATATTTCCATCTTTCTACAGATGACAGTGTAAATATTTCCATGTTTATACAGATGGCCGTGTAGATATTTCCCTATTTATACAGATGTCTGTCTAGATATTTCCATGTGTATACAGATGGTATTGTAGTTATTTCCATGTTTATACAGATGGTGGTGTAGAGATTTCCATGTTTATTCAGATGACTGTGTAGATATTTCCATGTTTTTACAGATGGCAGTGCAGATATTTCAATGTTTACAGAGATGGTGCTGTAGATATTTCCGTGTTTATACAGATAACGGTGGAGATATTTCCATGTTTATACACAGAGCTGAGGAGATATTTCCACGTTTATACACATAGCGGTGTACATATTTCCAGGTTTATAGAGACAGCGGTGTAGGTATTTCCATGTTTATACAGTTAGCGGTGCAGATATTTCCATGTTTACACAGATGGCGGTGTAGATATTTCCATGTTTATATAGATGGTGGTGTAGATATTACCATGTTTATACAGAGGGCGGTGTAGATATTTCCTTGTTTACACAGATGGTGGTGTAGATATTTTCGTGTTTATACACATGACGTGGTAGATACTTCCATCTTTATGGAGATGGCAGTGTAGATATTTTCATGTTCATAGAGATGGCGGTGTAGATATTTCCATATTTATAGAGATAGCAGTGTACATATTTCCATCTTTCTACAGACGGCAGTGTAGTTATTTCCATGTTTATACAGATGGTCGTGTAGATTTTTCCATATTTATACAGATGTCGGTGTAGATATTTCCATGTGTATACTGATGGTATTGTAGGTATTTCCATGTTTATACAGATGGTGGTGTAGATATTTCCATCTTTATTCAGACGACTGTGTAGATATTTCCATGTATATACAGATGGCAGTGTAGATATTTCAATGTTTATAGAGATGGCGCTGTAGATATTTACATGTTTATACAGATGACTTTGTAGGTATTTCCATGTTTATACAGATGGCGGTTTAGATATTTCCATGTTTATAGAGATAGCTGTGTGGATATTTCCATGTTTACACAGATAGCAGTTTAGATATTTCCATATTTACACAGATCGCGGTGTAGATATTTCCATGTTTAAACAGATCGCAGTGTAGATATTTCCATGTTTATACAGATAGCGGTGTAGATATTTCCATGCTTATACAGATGGCGGTGTAGATATTTCCAACTTTCTACAAATGGCAGTGTAGATATTTCCATGTTTATGTAGATGGCAGTGTAGATATTTTCTTGTTTATGTAGATGGCGTTGTAGATACCTCCATGTTTAAAGAGATGGCGGTATGCATATTTCCATGTTGACGGAGATAGCGGTATAGATATTTCCATGTTTATACAGATGGTGGTGTAGATATTTCCATGTTTATACAGACCGCAGTGTAGATAATTCCGTGTTTATACAGATAGCAGTGCAGATATTTCCATGTTTGTACAGATGGCGGTGTTGATGTTTCCATCTATACACAGATTGCCGTGTAGGTATTTCCATGTGTATACAGATGGCATTGTAGATATTTCCATGTTCATACAGATGGTGGTGTAGGTATTTCCATGTTTACACAGATGACTGTATAGGTATTTCCATGTTTATACTGATGGCGGTGTAGATATTTCCATCTTTATAGAGATAGCGGTGAAGATATTTCCATATTTATACAGATAACGGTGAAGAAATTTCCATGTTTATACAGATAGCGGTGTAAATATTTCCATGTTTATACAGATCATGGTGTAGATATTTCCATGTTTATAGAGATAGCGGTGTAGATATTTCCATGTTTATATAGATAGTGGTGTAGATATTTCCATGTTTATACAGACCGTGGTGTAGATATTTCCATGTTTATACAGATAACGTTGCAGATATTTCCATGTTTGTACAGATGGCGGTGTTGATATTTCCATCAATACACAGATGACCGTGTAGATATTTCCACGTTTATACAGATGGCGGCACAGATATTTCCATGGATATGTAGATGGCGGTGTAGATATTTCCATGTATATACACATGGCTGTGTAGATATTTCCATGTTTATACAGTTAGCGGTGTAGATATTTCCATGTTTATACAGATAACTTTGTAAGCATTTCCATGTTTATACAGATGGCGGTGTAGATATTTCGATGTTTATAGAGATAGCAGTGTAGATATTTCCATGTTTATACAGATGGCGGTGTAGATATTTCCATGTTTATACAGATAGAATTGAAGATATTTCCATGTTTATACAGATAGCAGTGGAGATATTTCCACTTTTATTGAGATAGATGTTTAGATATTTCATATTTATACAGATAGCGGTGTAGATATAGACATGTTTATACAGATTGCGGTGTAGATATTTCCATGTTTATACGGATGCCTATGCAGATATCTCCATATATATACATAAGGCTGTGTAGATATTTCTATGTGTATACAGATGGCAGTGTAGATATTTAAATGTTCCTACACATGACTGTGTAGTTATTTCCATGTTTATACAGATATCTTTGTAGATATTTCCATGTTTATAGAGATAGCGGTGCAGACATATCCATGTTTATACAGATAGCGGTGTATATATTTCCATGTTTATACAGATCATGGTGTAGATATTTCCATGTTTATACAGATACTGGTGTAGATATTTCCATATTTATACAGACCGCAGTGTAGATATTCCCATGTTTATAGAGATAGCAGTGTAGATATTTCCATGTTTGTACAGATGGCGGTGTTGATGTTTCCATCTATACACAGATTGCCGTGTAGGTATTTCCATGTGTATACAGATGGCATTGTGGATATTTCCACGTTTATACAGATGGTGGTGTAGATATTTCCATGATTACACAGATGACTGTATAGGTATTTCCATGTTTATACAGAAGGCGGTGTAGATATTTCCATGTTTATAGAGATAGCGGTGAAGATATTTCCATATTTATACAGATAACGGTGTAGAAATTTCCATGTTTATACAGATAGCGGTGTTAATATTTCCATGTTTATACAGATCACGGTGTAGATATTTCCATGTTTATAGAGATAGCTGTGTAGATATTTCCATGTTTATACAGATAGTGGTGAAGATATTTCCATGTTTATACAGACTGCGGTGTAGATATTTCCATGTTTATACAGATAGCGGTGCAGATATTTCCATGTTTGTACAGAGGGCGGTGTTGATATTTACTTGTATACACAGATGACCGTGTAGATATTTCCATGTTTATACAGATAACTTTGTAAGTATTTCCATGTTTATACCGATGGCGGTGTAGATATTTCAATGTTTATAGAGATAGTAGTGGAGATATTTCCATGGTTCTACAGATGGCGGTGTAGATATTTCCATGTTTATACAGATAGAATTGAAGATATTTCCATGTTTATACAGATAGCAGTGGAGATATTTCCACTTTTATGGAGATAGCGGTTTAGATATTTCATATTTATACAGATAGCGGTGTATATATTTCCATGTTTATACAGATTGCGGTGTAGATATTTCCATGTTTATACAGATGGTGGTGTAGATATTTCCATATTTATACAGATATCTGTGTAGATATTTCCATGTGTATACAGATGGTATTGTAGGTATTTCCATGTTTATACAGATGGTGGTGTAGATATTTCCATGTTTATTCAGATGACTGTGTAGATATTTCCATGTTTTTACAGAGGGCAGTGTGGATATTTCAATGTTTATAGAGATGGCGCTGTAGATATTTCTATGTTTATACAGATAACGGTGGAGATATTTCGATGTTTATACAGAGAGCAGTGGAGATATTTCCATGTTTATACACATAGCGGTGTACATACTTCCATGTTTATAGAGACAGCGGTGTAGGTATTTCCAGGTTTATACAGATAGCGGTACAGATATTTCCATGTTTATACAGATGCCTATGCAGATATCTCCATATTTATACAGAGGTCTGTGTAGATATTTCTATGTTTATACAGATGGCAGTGTAGATATTTCCATGTTCCTACACATGTCAGTGTAGGTATTTCCACGTTTATACAGATAGCCATGTAGGTATTTCCATGTTTATACAGCTCGCAGTGCAGATATTTATATCTTTATACAGATGGCATTGTAGATATTTCCTTATTCACACAGATGGCGGTGTAGATGTTTCCATGTTTATACAGATCGCGGAGTAGTAAGTTCCATGTTTATGGAGATGACAGTGTAGATATATTCATGTTTATAGAGATGGCGGTGTAGATATTTCCATGTTTATAGAGATAGCAGTGTAGATATTTACAGGTTTATACAGATGGCTGTGTAGATATTTCCATGTGTATACAGATGGCATTGTAGATATTTCCATGTTTATACAGATGACTGTATAGGTATTTCCATGTTTTTACAGATGGCAGTGCAGATATTTCCATGTTTATAGAGATAGCGGTGTAGATATTTCAATGTTTGTACAGATGGCGGTGCTGATATTTCCATCTATACACAGATGTCCGTGTAGATATTTCCATGTTTATACTGATAGCGGTGTTGGTATTTCCACGTTTATACACATAACGATGTAGATATTTCCATGTGTATACAGCTCGCGGTGCAGATATTTATATCTTTATACAGATGGCATTGTAGATATTTCCTAATTCACACAGGTGGCGGTGTAGATGTTTCCATGTTTATACAGATGACAGGGTAGTTAGTTCCATGTTTATGGAGATGGCAGTGTAGATATTTTCATGTTTATGGAGATGGCAGTGTAGATATTTTCATGTTTGTAGAGATGGCGGTGTAGATATTTCCATGTTTATAGAGATAGCAGTGTAGATAATTACAGGTGTATACAGATGGCTGTGTTGATATTTCCATGTGTATACCGATGGCATTGTAGATATTTCCAAGTTTATACAGATGACTGCATAGGTATTTCCATGTTTTTACAGATGGCAGTGCAGATATTTCCATGTTTATAGAGATAGCGGTGTAGATATTTCTATGTTTGTACAGATGGCGGTGCTGATATTTCCATCTATACACAGATGGCCGTGTAGATATTTCCATGTTTATACAGATGGCGGCGTAGATATTTCCATGGACATGCAGATGGCGGTGTAGATATTTCCGTGTTTATACAGATAGCGGTGTAGATATTTCCATGTTTACACAGATGGTGGTGTAGATATTTCCGTGTTTATACACATGGTGGAGTAGATACTTCCATTTTTGTGGAGACGGCAGTGTAGAAATTTTCATGTTTATAGAGATGGCGGTGTAGATATTTCCATATTTATAGAGATAGTGGTGTAGATATTTCCATCTTTCTACAGATGGCAGTGTAGATATTTCCATGTTTATACAGACGTCTGTGTAGATATTTCCATGTGTATACAGATGGTATTGTAGCTATTTCCATGTTTATACAGATGGTGGTGTAGATATTTCCAGGTTTATTCAGATGACTGTGTAGATATTTCCATGTTTTTACAGATGGCAGTGTGGATATTTCAATGTTTATAGAGATGGCACTGTAGATATTTCCATGTTTATACAGATAACGGTGGAGATATTTCCATGTTTATACAGAGAGCAGTGGAGATATTTCCATGTTTATACACATAGCGGCGTACATATTTCCATGTTTATAGAGACAGCGGTGTAGGTATTTCCATGTTTATAGAGATAGCGGTAGAGATATTTCCATGTTAATACAGATGCCTATGCAGATATCTCCATATTTATACAGAGGGCTGTGTAGATATTTCTATGTTTATACAGATGGCAGTGTAGATATTTAAATGTTCCTACACATGTCAGTGTAGGTATTTCCATGTTTATACAGATGTCTTTGTAGATATTTCCATGTCTATGGAGATAGCGGTGCAGATATTTCCATGTTTATACAGATAGCGGTGTACATAGTTCCATGTTTATACAGATCGTTGTGTAGATATTTCCATGTTTATATAGATACCGGTGTAGATATTTCCATGTTTATACAGTCCGCAGTGTAGATATTTCCATGTTTATAGAGATAGCAGTGTAGATATTTCCATGTTTGTACAGATGGCGGTGTTGATGTTTCCATCTATACACAGATTGCCGTGTAGGTATTTCCATGTGTATACAGATGGCATTGTAGATATTTCCATGTTTATATACATGGTGGTGTAGATATTTCCATGTTTATACAGATGACTCTATAGGTATTTCCATGTTTATACAGATGGCGGTGTAGATATTTCCGTATTTATACAGATAACGGTGTACAAATTTCCATGTTTATACAGATAGCGGTGTAAATATTTCCATGTTTATACAGATGGCGGTGTAGATATTTCCATGTTTATAGAGATAGCGGTGAAGATATTTCCATATTTATTCAGATAACGGTGCAGAAATTTCCATGTTAGACAGATAGCGGTGAAAATATTTCCATGTTTATACAGATCACGGTGTAGATATATCCATGTTTATAGAGATAGCGGTGTAGATATTTCCATGTTTATACATATAGTGGTGTAGATATTTCCATGTTTATACCGACTGCGGTGTAGATATTTCCATGTTTATACAGATAGCGGTGCAGATATTTCCATGTTTGTACATATGGCGGTGTTGATATTTACATCTATACACAGATGACCGTGTAGATATTTCCATGTTTATACCGATAATGGTGTAGTTATTTCCATGTTTATATAGATAGCGGTGTAGTTATTTCCATGTATATACACATGGCTGTGTAGATATTTCCATGTTTATACAGATAGCGGTGTAGATATTTCCATGTTTATACAGATAACTTTGTAAGTATTTCCATGTTTATACAGATGGTGGTGTAGATATTTCGATGTTTATAGAGATAGCAGTGGCGATATTTCCATGGTTATACAGATTGCGGTGTAGATATTTCCATGTTTATACAGATAGAATTGAAGATATTTCCATGTTTATACAGATAGCAGTGGAGATATTTCCACTTTTATGGAGATAGCGTTTTAGATATTTCATATTTATACAGATAGCGGTGTAGATATTTCCATGTTTATAGAGATAGCAGTGTAGATATTTCCAAGTTTGTACAAATGTCGGTGTTGATGTTTCCATCTATACACAGATTCCTGTGTAGGTATTTCCATGTGTATACAGATGGCATTGTAGATATTTCCATGTTTATACAGATGGTGGTGTTGATATTTCCATGTTTACACAGATGACTGTATAGGTATTTCCATGTTTATACAGATGGCGGTGTAGATATTTCCATGTTTATAGAGATAGCGGTGTAGATATTTCCATATTTATACAGATAACAATGTAGAAATTTCCATGTTTATACAGATAGCGGTGTAAATATTTCCATGTTTATACAAGTCACGGTGTAGATAATTCATTGTTTAAACAAATAGCGGTGTAGTTATTTCCATGTTTATACAGATAGCGGAGTAGATATTTCCATGTATATACAGATGGCTATGTAGATATTTCCATGTTTATACAGATGGCTTTGTAGATATTTCCATGTTTATACAGATGACTTTGTAGGTATTTCCATGTTTATACAGATGGCTGTGTAGATATTTCCATGTTTATAGAGATAGCTGTGTAGATATTTCCATGTTTATAAAGATCGCGGTGTAGATATTTCCATGTTCATACAGATAGCAGTGTAGATATTTCCATGTTTTTCCAGATATCGGTGTAGATATTTCCATGTTTACACAGATTGCGGTGTAGATATTTCCATCTTTCTACAGATGGCATTGTAGATATTTCCATGTTAATACAGATGGCGGTGTAGATATTTCCATGTTGATACAGCTCGCTGTGCAGATATTTATATCTTTATACAGATGACATTGTAGATATTTCCTTATTCACACAGATGGCGGTGTAGATGTTTCAATGTTTATACAGATGACGGGGTAGTTAGTTCCATGTTTATGGAGATGGCAGTGTAGATATTTTCATGTTTATGGAGATGGCAGTGTAGACATTTTCATGTTTATAGAGGTGGCGGTGTAGATATTTCCATATTTATTGAGATAGCGGTGTAGATATTTCCATCTTTCTACAGATGGCAGTGTAGATATTTCCATGTTTATACAGATGGCGTTGTAGATATTTCCATATTTATACAGATGTCTGTGTAGATATTTCCATGTGTATAAAGATGGTATTGTAGGTATTTCCATGTTTATACAGATGGTGGTGTAGATATTTCCATGTTTATTCAGATGACTGTGTCGATATTTCCATGGTTTTACAGATGGCAGTGTAGGTATTTCAATGTTTATAGAGATGGCGCTGTAGATATTTCCATGTTTATACAGAAAACGGCGGAGATGTTTCCAGGTTTATACAGACAGCAGTGGAGATATTTCCATGTTTATACACATAGCGGTGTACATATTTCCATGTTTATAAAGACAACGGTGTAGGTATTTCCATGTTTATACAGATAGCGGTGCAGATATTTCCATGTTTATGCAGATGCCTATGCAGATATCTCCATATTTATACAGAGGGCTGTGTAGGTATTTCAATGTTTGTACAGATGGCAGTGTAGATATTTCCATGTTCCTACACATGACTGTGTAGGTATTTCCATGTTTATACAGATGGCTTTGTAGATTTTCCATGTCTGTAGAGATAGCGGTGCAGATATTTGCATGTTTATACAGATAGCGGTGTATATATTTCCATGTTTATACAGATCGTGGTGTAGATGTTTCCATGTTTATACAGATACCGGTGTAGATATTTCCATGTTTATACAGACCGCAGTGTAGATATTTCCATGTTTATAGAGATAGCAGTGTAGATATTTCCAAGTTTGTACAGATGGCGGTGTTGATGTTTCCATCTATACACAGATTGCCGTGTAGGTATTTCCATGTGTATACAGATGGCATTGTAGATATTTCCATGTTTATACAGATGCTGGTGTAGATATTTCCATGTTTACACAGATGACTGTATAGGTATTTCCATGTTTATACAGATGGCGGTGTAGATATTTCCATGTTTATAGAGATAGCAGTGTAGATATTTTCATATTTATACAGATAACGGTGTAGAAATTTCCATGTTAATACAGATAGCGGTGTAAATATTTCCATGTTTATACAGATCACGGTGTAGATATTTCCTTGTTTATACAAATAGCGGTGTACTTATTTCCATGTTTATACAGATAGCAGTGTTGATATTTCCATGTATATATAGATGGCTGTGTAGATATTTCCATGTTTATATAGATGGCTTTGTAGATATTTCCATGTTTACACAGATGACTTTGTAGGTATTTCCATGTTTATACTGATGGCGGTGTAGATATTTCCATGTTTATAGAGACTGCTGTGTAGATATTTCCATGTTTATACAGATAGCGGTGTAGATATTTCCATGTTTATACAGATCGCGGTGTAGATATTTCCATGTTTATACAGATTGCGGTGTAGATTATTCCCATTTTTATACAGATAGCGCTGTAGATATTTCCATGTTTTTACACATATCGGTGTAGATATTTCCATGTTTACACAGATTGCGGTGTAGATATTTCCATCTTTCTACAAATGGCATTGTAGATATTTACATGTTTATACAGATGGCAGTGTAGATATTTCCATGTTTATATAGATGGTGGTGTGGATATTACCATGTTTATAAAGTTAGCGGTGTAAATATTTCCATGTTTATTCAGATCGTGGTGAAGATATTTCCATGTTTATACAGATCGCGGTGTAGATATTTCCATGTTTATACAGATAGCAGTGTAGATATTTCCATGTTTATACAGATAGCGGTGTAGATATTTCCATGTTTATACAGATAGCTGTGTATATATTTCCATGTTTATAGAGATAGCGGTGTAGGTATTTCCATGTTTATAGACATACCGGTGTAGATATTTCCATGTTTATATAGATGGCGTTGTAGATATTTCCATGTTTATACCGATAGCGGTGTTGTTATTTCCACGTTTATACAGATAGCGATGTAGATATTTCCATGTTTATACAGCTCGCGGTGCAGATATTTATATATTTATACAGATGGCATTGTAGATATTTCCTAATTCACAAAGATGGCGGTGTAGATGTTTCCATGTTTATACAGATGGCGAAGTAGATAGTTCCATGTTTATGGAGATGGCAGTGTAGATATTTTCATATTTATAGAGATGGCGGTGTAGATATTTCCATGTATATAGAGATAGCAGTGTATATATTTACATGTTTATTCAGATGGCTGTGTAGATATTTCCATGTGTATACAGATGGCATTGTAGATTTTCCATGTTTATACAGATGACTGTATAGGTATTTCCATGTTTTAACAGATTGCAGGGCAGATATTTCCATGTTTATAGAGATAGCGGTGTAGATATTTCCATGTTTGTACAGATGGCGGTGTAGATATTTCCATCTATACACAGATGTCCGTGTAGATATTTCCATGTTTATACAGAGGGCGGCATAGGTATTTCCACATTTATACAGATGTCTGTGTAGATATTTCCATCTGTATACAGATGGTATTGTAGGTGTTTCCATGTTTATACAGATGGTGGTGTAGATATTTCCATGTTTATTCAGATGACTGTGTAGATATTTCCATGTTTTTACAGATGGCATTGTAGATATTTCAATGTTTATAGAGATGGCGCTGTAGATATTTCCATGTTTATACAGAAAACGGCGGAGATGTTTCCAGGTTTATACAGACAGCAGTGGAGATATTTCCATGTTTATACACATAGCCGTGTACATATTTCCATGTTTATAGAGACAGCGGTGTCGGTATTTCCATGTTTATGCAGATAGCGGTGCAGATATTTCCATGTTTATACAGATGCCTATGCAGATATCACCATATTTATACAGAGGGCTGCGTAGATATTTCTATGTTTATACAGATGGCAGTGTAGATATTTCCATGTTCCTACACATGACTGTGTAGGTATTTCCATGTTTATACAGATGGCTTTGTAGATATTTCCATGTCTATAGTGATAGCGGTGCAGGTATTTCCATGTTTATACAGATAGCGGTGTATATATTTCCATGTTTATACAGATCGTGGTGTAGATATTTCCATGTTTATACAGATACCGGTGTAGATATTTCCATGTTTATACAGACCGCAGTGTATGTATTTCCATGTTTATAGAGATAGCAGCGTAGATATTTCCAAGTTTGTACAGATGGCGGTGTTGATGTTTCCATCTATACACAGATTTCCGTGTAGTTATTTCCATGAGTATACAGATGGCATTCTAGATATTTCCATATTTATACAGATGGTGGTGTAGATATTTCCATGTTTACACAGATGACTGTATAGGTACTTCCATGTTTATACACATGGCGGTGTAGATATTTCCATGTTTATAGAGATAGCGGTGTACATATTTCCATATTTATACAGATAACGGTGTAGAAATTTCCATGTTTATACAGATAGTGGTGTAAATATTTCCATGTTTATACAGATCACGGTGTAGATATTTCCTTGTTTATACAAATAGCGGTATACTTATTTCCATGTTTATACGGATAGCGGTGTAGATATTTCCATGTTTATAGAGAGAGTGGTGTAGATATTTCCATGTTTATACTGATGGCTTTGTAGATATTTCCATGTTTATACACATTACTTTGTAGGTATTTTCATGTTTTTTCAGATGGCAGTGTAGATATTTCAATGTTTATAGAGGTGGCGCTGTAGATATTTCCATGTTTATGCAGATCGCGGTGTAGATGTTTCCATGTTTACACAGATTGCAGTGTAGATATTTCCATGTTTTTACAGATGGCATTGTAGATATTTCCATGTTTATACAGATGGCGGTGTAGATATTTCCATGTTTATATAGATGGTGGTGTAGATATTACCATGTTTATACAGATAGTGTTGTAGATATTTCCATGTTTATACAGATCGTCGTGAAGATAATTCCATGTTTATACAGACCGCGGTGTAGATATTTCCATGTTTACACAGATGACTGTATAGGTATTTCCATGTTTATACAGATGGTGTTGTAGATATTTCCATGTTTATAGAGATAGCGGTGTAGATATTTCCATATTTATACAGATAACAGTGTAGAAATATCCATGATTATACATATATCGGTGTAAATATTTCCATGATAATACAGATCACGGTGTAGATATTTCCATGTTTATAGAGATAGCGGTGTATATATTTGCATGTTTATACAGATAGCGGTGTAGATATTTCCATGTTTATAGAGACCGTGGTGTAGATATTTCCATGTTTATACAGATAGTGGTGCAGATATTTCCATGTTTGTACAGATAGCGGTGTTGATATTTCCATCTATACACAGAAGACCGTGTAGATATTTCCATGTTTATACAGATGGCGGTGCAGATATTTCTATGGATATGTAGATGGCGGTGTAGATATTTCCATGTATATACAGATAGCGGTGTAGTTATTTACATGTTTATATAGAGAGTGGTGTAGATATTTCCATTTATGTACACACGGCTGTGTAGGTATTTCCATGTTTATACAGATGGCGGTGTAGATATTTCCATGTTTAAACAGATAACTTTGTTAGTATTTCCATGTTTGTACACATGGCGGTGTTGATATTTCTATGTTTATAGAGATAACAGTGGAGATATTTCCATGTTTACACAAATAGCGGTGTAGTTATTTCCATGTTTATATAGATAGCGGTGTAGATATTTCCATGTATATACACATGGCTGTGTAGATATTTCCAGGTTTATACAGATGGCAGTGTAGATATTTCCATGTATGTAGAGATGGCGGTGTAGATATTTTCATGTTTATACAGATCACGGTGTAGATATTTCCATGTTTATACAGATCGCGGTGTAGATATTTCCATGTTTATACAGGTCATGGTGTAGATATTTCCATGTTTATACAGATCGTGGTGTTGATATTACCATGTTTATAGGGATAGCGGTGCAAATATTTCCACATTTATACAGATAGCGCTGTAGTTATTAGCATGTATATACAGATAGCGGTGTAGATATTTCCATGTATAAACAGATGTCTGTGTATACATTTCCATGTTTAAACAGATGGCGGTGTAGATATTTCCTTGTTTATACAAATAGCGGTGTAGTTATTTCCATGTGTATACAGATAGCGGTGTAGATATTTCCATGTTTATACAGATGGCTGTGTATATATTTCCATGTTTATACAGATGACTTTGTAGGTATTTCCATGTTTATACAGATGGCGGTGTAGATATTACCATGTTTATAGAGATAGCTGTGTAGATATTTCCATGTTTATACAGACAGCGGTGTAGATATTTCCATGTTTATACAGATCGCGGTGTGGATATTTCCATGTTTATACAGACAGCAGTGGAGATATTTCCATGTTTATACACATAGCGGTGTACATATTTCCATGTTTATAGAGACAGCGGTGTGGGTATTTCCATGTTTATACAGAAAACGGTGTAGATATTTCCATGTTTATACAGATAGCAGTGTAAATATTTCCATGTTTATACAGATCACGGTGTAGTTATTTCCATGTTTATAGAGATAGCGGTGTAGATATTTCCATGTTTATACAGACCGCGGTGTAGATATTTCCATGTTTATACAGATAGTGGTGCAGATATTTCCATGTTTGTACAGATAGCAGTGTTGATATTTCCAGCTATACACAGATGACCGTGTGGATATTTCCTTGTTTATACAGATGGCGGTGCAGATATTTCTATGGATATGTTGATGGCGGAGTAGATATTTCCATGCTTATACAGATCGCTGTGTATTTATTTCCATGTTTATAGAGATAGCGGTGTAGATATTTCCATGTTTATACAGATAGCGGTTTAGATATTTCCATGTTTATACAGATGGTGGTGTAGATATTTCCATGTTTATACAGATGACTGTATAGGTATTTCCGTGTTTTTACAGATGGCATTGTAGATATTTCCATGTTTATAGAGATAGCAGTGTAGATATTTCCATGTTTATACAGATGGCGGTGTAGATATTTCCATGTTTATAGAGATAGCGGTGTAGGTATTTCCATATTTATAGAGATATCGGTGTAGATATTTCCATGTTTATACAGATAGCAGTGTAAATATTTCCATTTTTATACAGATCACGATGTTTTTATTTCCATGTTTATAGAGATAGCGGTGTAGATATTTCCATGTTTTTACAGATAGCGGTTTATATATTTCCATGTTTATACAGACCGCGGTGTAGATACTTCCATGCTTATACAGATGGCGGTGTTGATATTTCCATCTATACACAGATGACCGTGTAGATATTTCCATGTTTATACAGATGGCGGCGCAGATATTTCCATGGATATGCAGATGGCGGTGTAGATATTTCCATGTTTATACAGATAGCGGTGTAGTTATTTCCATGTTTATATAGATATCGCTGTAGATATTTCCATGTATATACACATGGCTGTGTAGATATTTCCATGTTTATACAGATTGCGGTGTAGATATTTCCATGTTTATACCGATATCTTTGTAAGTATTTCCATGTTTATACAGATGGCGGTGTAGATATTTCCATGTTTATCCAGATCGCGGTGTATATATTTCCATGTTTATACAGATCGCGGTGTAGATATTTCCATGTTTATACAGATCATGGTGTAGATATTTCCATGTTTATACAGATCGCGGTGTTGATATTACCATGTTTATAGGGATAGTGGTGCAAATATTTCCACATTTATACAGATAGCGGTGTAATTATTAGCATGTTTATGCAGATAGCGGTGTAGATATTACCATGTATAAACAGATGTCTGTGTATATATTTCCATGTTTAAACAGATGGCGGTGTAGATATTTCCTTGTTTATACAAATAGCGGTGTAGTTATTTCCTTGTTTATACAGATAGCGGTGTAGATATTTCCATGTATATACAGATGTCTGTGTAGATATTTCCATGTTTATACAGATGGCTGTGTAGATATTTCCATGTTTATACAGATGACTTTGTAGGTATTTCCATGTTTATACAGATGGCGGTGTAGATATTTCCATGTTTATAGAGATAGCTGTGTAGATATTTCCATGTTTATACAGATGGCGGTGTAGATATTTCCATGTATATACAGATCGTGGTGTAGATATTTCCATGTTTATACAGACAGCAGTGGAGAAATTTCCATGTTTATACACATAGCGGTGTACATATTTCCATGTTTATTGAGACAGCAGTGTAGGTATTTCCATGTTTATACAGATAGCGGTGCAGATATTTCCATCTTTATACAGAAGCCTATGGAGCTATTTCCATATTCATACAGAGGGCTGTGTAGATATTTCCATGTTTATACAGATGGCAGTGTAGATATTTCCATGTTCCTACACATCACTGTGTAGTTATTTCCATGTTTATACAGATGGCATTGTAGATATTTCCATGTTTATAGAGATATCGGTGCAGATATTTCCATGTTTATACTGATAGCGGTGTATATATTTCCATGTTTATACAGATCGTGGTGTAGATATTTCCATGTTTATACAGATTCTGGTGTAGGTATTTCCATGTTTATACAGACCACAGTGTAGATATTTCCATGTTTATAGAGAGAGCGGTGTAGATATTTCCATGTTTGTACAGATGGGGGTGTTGATTTTTATATCTATACAAAGATTGCCGTGTAGGTATTTCCATGTGTATACAGATGGCATTGTAGATATTTCCATATTTATACAGATGGTGCTGTAGATATTTCCATGTTTATACAGATGACTGTATAGTTATTTCCAAGTTTTTACAGATGGCATTATAGATATTTCCATGTTTATAGAGATAGCAATGTAGATATTTCCATGTTTATACAGATGGCGGTGTAGATATTTCCATGTTTATACAGACAACGGTGTAGATATTTCCATGTTTATACAGATAGCCATGTAAATATTTCCATGTTTATACAGATCCCGGTGTAGTTATTTCCATGTTTATAGAGACAGCGGTGTAGATATTTCCATGTTTATACAGATAGCGGTGTAGATATTTCCATGTTTATACAGACCGTGGTGTAAATATTTCCATGTTTATACAGATAGCGTTGCAGATATTTCCATGTTTGTACCGATGGCGGTGTTGATATTTCCATCTATACACAGATGACCGTGTAGATATTTCCATGTTTATATAGATGGCAGCGCAGATATTTCTATGGATATGTAGATGGCGGTGTAAATATTTCCATGTTTATACAGAAAGCGGTGTAGTTATTTCCATGTTTATATAGATAGCGGTGTAGGTATTTCCATGTATATACACATGGCTGTGTAGATATTTCCATGTTTATTCAGATGGCGGTGTAGTTATTTCCATGTTTATACAGATATCTTTGTAAGTATTTCCATGTTTATCCAGATTGCGGTGTAGATATTTCGATGTTTATAGAGATAGCAGTGGAGATATTTCCATGTTTATACAGATAGCGGTGTAGATATTTCCATGTTTATACAGATAGCGCTGTAGGTATTTCCATGTTTATACAGATGGCAGTGTAGATATTTCCACGTTTATAGAGATTGCGGTGTAGATATTTCCATGTTTATAGAGATAGCGGTGTAGATATATCCGTGTTCATAGAGATAGCAGTGAGGATACTTCCATGTTTATACAGATAGCAGTGTAGATATTTCCATTTTCATAGAGATAGCGGTTTAGATACTTCATATTTATACATATAGCGGTGTAGATATTTCCGTGTTTATACAGATTGCGGTATAGATATTTCCATGTACCTACACATGACTGTGTAGGTATTTCCATGTTTATACAGATGGCTTTGTAGATATTTCCATGTTTATAGAGATAGCGGTGCAGATATTTCCATGTTTATACAGATAGCGGTGTAAATATTTGCATGTTTCTACAGATCGTGGTGTAGATATTTCCATGTTTATAAAGATACCGGTGTAGATATTTACATGTTTATACAGACCGCAGTGTAGGTATTTCCATGTTTATAGAGATAGCGGTGTAGATATTTCCATATTTGTAAAGATATCTGTGAAGATAATTCCATGTTTATACAGATAGCGGTGTAAATATTTCCATGTTTATACAGATCATGGTGCAGATATTTCCATGTTTATATAAGTGGAGGTGTAGTTATTTCCATGTTTATGCAGATAGCGGTGTAGATATTTCCATGTTTATACAGACCACGGTGTAGATATTTCCACGTTTACACAGATAGCGGTGTAGATATTTCCATGTTTGTACAGATGGCGGTGTTGATATTTCCATCTATACACAGAGGACCGTGTAGATATTTCCATGTTTATACAGATGGCGGCACAGATATTTCTATGGATATGTAGATGGCGGTGTAGATATTTCCATGTTTATACAGATAGCGGTGTAGTTATTTCCATGTTTATATAGACAGCGGTGTAGATATTTCCATGTATATGCACATGGCTGTGTAGATATTTCCATGTTTATACAGATGGCGGTGTAGATATTTCCATGTTTATACTGATATCTTTGTAAGTATTTCCATGTTTATACAGATGGCGGTGTAGATATTTCGATGTTTATAGAGATAGCAGTGGAGATATTTCCATGTTTATAGAGATAACGGTGTAGATATTTCCACGTTTATACTGATTTCGGTGTAGATATTTCCATATTTATAGAGATGGCCGTGTAGATATTTCCATGTTCATAGAGATAGCGGTGTTGATTTTTCCATGTTTATAGAGATAGCGGTGTGGATATTTCCATGTTTCTACAGATAGGGGTGTAGATATTTCCATGTTTATAGAGATGGTGGTGTAGATATTTCCATGTTTATACAGATCACGGTGTAGATATTTCCATGTTTATACAGATCGCGGTGTAGATATTTCCATGTTTATACAGATCATTGTGTAGATATTTCCATGTTTATACAGATCGCGGTGTTGATATTATCATGTTTATAGGGATAGCAGTGCAAATATTTCCACATTCATACAGATAGCGGTGTAGTTATTAGCATGTTTATACAGATAATGGTGTAGATATTTCCATGTATAAACAGATGTCTGTGTATATATTTCCATGTTTAAACAGATGGCGGTGTAGATATTTACTTGTTTATACAAAAAGCGGTGTAATTATTTCCATGTTTATACAGATCACGGTGCAGATATTTCCTTCTTTATACAAATAGCGGTGTAGTTATTTCAATGTTTATACAGATAGCGGTGTAGATATTTCCTTGTTTAAACAAATAGCGGTGTAGATATTTCCATCTTTATACAGATCATGGTGTATATATTTCCTTGTTTATAGAGATGGCGGTGTAGATATTTCCATGTTTATATAGATGGCAGTGTAGATATTTTCTTGTTTATGTAGATGGCGTTGTAGATACCTCCATGTTTAAAGAGATGGCGGTGTGTGTATTTCCATGTTTATGGAGATAGCGGTGTAGATATTTCCATGTTTATAGAGATAGCGGTGTAGGTATTTCCATATTTATAGAGATATCGGTGTAGATATTTCCATGTTTATACAGATAGCAGTGTAAATATTTCCATTTTTATACAGATCACGATGTTGTTATTTCCATGTTTATAGAGATAGCGGTGTAGATATTTCCATGTTTTTACAGATAGCGGTTTATATATTTCCATGTTTATACAGACCGCGGTGTAGATACTTCCATGCTTATACAGATGGCGGTGTTGATATTTCCATCTATACACAGATGACCGTGTAGATATTTCCATGTTTATACAGATGGCGGCGCAGATATTTCCATGGATATGCAGATGGCGGTGTAGATATTTCCATGTTTATACAGATAGCGGTGTAGTTATTTCCATGTTTATATAGATATCGCTGTAGATATTTCCATGTATATACACATGGCTGTGTAGATATTTCCATGTTTATACAGATTGCGGTGTAGATATTTCCATGTTTATACCGATATCTTTGTAAGTATTTCCATGTTTATACAGATGGCGGTGTAGATATTTCCATGTTTATCCAGATCGCGGTGTATATATTTCCATGTTTATACAGATCGCGGTGTAGATATTTCCATGTTTATACAGATCATGGTGTAGATATTTCCATGTTTATACAGATCGCGGTGTTGATATTACCATGTTTATAGGGATAGTGGTGCAAATATTTCCACATTTATACAGATAGCGGTGTAATTATTAGCATGTTTATGCAGATAGCGGTGTAGATATTACCATGTATAAACAGATGTCTGTGTATATATTTCCATGTTTAAACAGATGGCGGTGTAGATATTTCCTTGTTTATACAAATAGCGGTGTAGTTATTTCCTTGTTTATACAGATAGCGGTGTAGATATTTCCATGTATATACAGATGTCTGTGTAGATATTTCCATGTTTATACAGATGGCTGTGTAGATATTTCCATGTTTATACAGATGACTTTGTAGGTATTTCCATGTTTATACAGATGGCGGTGTAGATATTTCCATGTTTATAGAGATAGCTGTGTAGATATTTCCATGTTTATACAGACGGCGGTGTAGATATTTCCATGTATATACAGATCGTGGTGTAGATATTTCCATGTTTATACAGACAGCAGTGGAGAAATTTCCATGTTTATACACATAGCGGTGTACATATTTCCATGTTTATTGAGACAGCAGTGTAGGTATTTCCATGTTTATACAGATAGCGGTGCAGATATTTCCATCTTTATACAGAAGCCTATGGAGATATTTCCATATTCATACAGAGGGCTGTGTAGATATTTCCATGTTTATACAGATGGCAGTGTAGATATTTCCATGTTCCTACACATCACTGTGTAGTTATTTCCATGTTTATACAGATGGCATTGTAGATATTTCCATGTTTATAGAGATATCGGTGCAGATATTTCCATGTTTATACTGATAGCGGTGTATATATTTCCATGTTTATACAGATCGTGGTGTAGATATTTCCATGTTTATACAGATTCTGGTGTAGGTATTTCCATGTTTATACAGACCACAGTGTAGATATTTCCATGTTTATAGAGAGAGCGGTGTAGATATTTCCATGTTTGTACAGATGGGGGTGTTGATTTTTATATCTATACAAAGATTGCCGTGTAGGTATTTCCATGTGTATACAGATGGCATTGTAGATATTTCCATATTTATACAGATGGTGCTGTAGATATTTCCATGTTTATACAGATGACTGTATAGTTATTTCCAAGTTTTTACAGATGGCATTATAGATATTTCCATGTTTATAGAGATAGCAATGTAGATATTTCCATGTTTATACAGATGGCGGTGTAGATATTTCCATGTTTATACAGACAACGGTGTAGATATTTCCATGTTTATACAGATAGCCATGTAAATATTTCCATGTTTATACAGATCCCGGTGTAGTTATTTCCATGTTTATAGAGACAGCGGTGTAGATATTTCCATGTTTATACAGATAGCGGTGTAGATATTTCCATGTTTATACAGACCGTGGTGTAAATATTTCCATGATTATACAGATAGCGTTGCAGATATTTCCATGTTTGTACCGATGGCGGTGTTGATATTTCCATCTATACACAGATGACCGTGTAGATATTTCCATGTTTATATAGATGGCAGCGCAGATATTTCTATGGATATGTAGATGGCGGTGTAAATATTTCCATGTTTATACAGAAAGCGGTGTAGTTATTTCCATGTTTATATAGATAGCGGTGTAGGTATTTCCATGTATATACACATGGCTGTGTAGATATTTCCATGTTTATTCAGATGGCGGTGTAGTTATTTCCATGTTTATACAGATATCTTTGTAAGTATTTCCATGTTTATCCAGATTGCGGTGTAGATATTTCGATGTTTATAGAGATAGCAGTGGAGATATTTCCATGTTTATACAGATAGCGGTGTAGATATTTCCATGTTTATACAGATAGCGCTGTAGGTATTTCCATGTTTATACAGATGGCAGTGTAGATATTTCCACGTTTATAGAGATTGCGGAGTAGATATTTCCATGTTTATAGAGATAGCGGTGTAGATATATCCGTGTTCATAGAGATAGCAGTGAGGATACTTCCATGTTTATACAGATAGCAGTGTAGATATTTCCATTTTCATAGAGATAGCGGTTTAGATACTTCATATTTATACATATAGCGGTGTAGATATTTCCGTGTTTATACAGATTGCGGTGTAGATATTTCCATGTACCTACACATGACTGTGTAGGTATTTCCATGTTTATACAGATGGCTTTGTAGATATTTCCATGTTTATAGAGATAGCGGTGCAGATATTTCCATGTTTATACAGATAGCGGTGTAAATATTTGCATGTTTCTACAGATCGTGGTGTAGATATTTCCATGTTTATAAAGATACCGGTGTAGATATTTACATGTTTATACAGACCGCAGTGTAGGTATTTCCATGTTTATAGAGATAGCGGTGTAGATATTTCCATATTTGTAAAGATATCTGTGAAGATAATTCCATGTTTATACAGATAGCGGTGTAAATATTTCCATGTTTATACAGATCATGGTGCAGATATTTCCATGTTTATATAAGTGGAGGTGTAGTTATTTCCATGTTTATGCAGATAGCGGTGTAGATATTTCCATGTTTATACAGACCACGGTGTAGATATTTCCACGTTTACACAGATAGCGGTGTAGATATTTCCATGTTTGTACAGATGGCGGTGTTGATATTTCCATCTATACACAGAGGACCGTGTAGATATTTCCATGTTTATACAGATGGCGGCACAGATATTTCTATGGATATGTAGATGGCGGTGTAGATATTTCCATGTTTATACAGATAGCGGTGTAGTTATTTCCATGTTTATATAGACAGCGGTGTAGATATTTCCATGTATATGCACATGGCTGTGTAGATATTTCCATGTTTATACAGATGGCGGTGTAGATATTTCCATGTTTATACTGATATCTTTGTAAGTATTTCCATGTTTATACAGATGGCGGTGTAGATATTTCGATGTTTATAGAGATAGCAGTGGAGATATTTCCATGTTTATAGAGATAACGGTGTAGATATTTCCACGTTTATACTGATTTCGGTGTAGATATTTCCATATTTATAGAGATGGCCGTGTAGATATTTCCATGTTCATAGAGATAGCGGTGTTGATTTTTCCATGTTTATAGAGATAGCGGTGTGGATATTTCCATGTTTCTACAGATAGGGGTGTAGATATTTCCATGTTTATAGAGATGGTGGTGTAGATATTTCCATGTTTATACAGATCACGGTGTAGATATTTCCATGTTTATACAGATCGCGGTGTAGATATTTCCATGTTTATACAGATCATTGTGTAGATATTTCCATGTTTATACAGATCGCGGTGTTGATATTATCATGTTTATAGGGATAGCAGTGCAAATATTTCCACATTCATACAGATAGCGGTGTAGTTATTAGCATGTTTATACAGATAATGGTGTAGATATTTCCATGTATAAACAGATGTCTGTGTATATATTTCCATGTTTAAACAGATGGCGGTGTAGATATTTACTTGTTTATACAAAAAGCGGTGTAATTATTTCCATGTTTATACAGATCACGGTGCAGATATTTCCTTCTTTATACAAATAGCGGTGTAGTTATTTCAATGTTTATACAGATAGCGGTGTAGATATTTCCTTGTTTAAACAAATAGCGGTGTAGATATTTCCATCTTTATACAAATCATGGTGTATATATTTCCTTGTTTATAGAGATGGCGGTGTAGATATTTCCATGTTTATATAGATGGCAGTGTAGATATTTTCTTGTTTATGTAGATGGCGTTGTAGATACCTCCATGTTTAAAGAGATGGCGGTGTGTGTATTTCCATGTTTATGGAGATAGCGGTGTAGATATTTCCATGTTTATAGAGATAGCGGTGTAGTTATTTCCATGTTTATAGAGATAGCGGTGTAGATATTTCCATGTTTCTACAGATGACTGTGTAGATATTTCCATGTTTGTACAGATGGCAGTGTAGATATTTCCATGTTTATAGAGATAGCCGTGTAGATATTTTCATGTTTATACAGATTGCGGTGGAGGTAAGTCCATGATTATACAGATAGAAATTTAGATATTTCCACGTTAATACACATAGCGGTGCAGATATTTCCACGTTTATACAGATAGCGGTGTAGATATTTCCATGTTTATACAGATGGCTGTACCGATATTTCCATGTTTATACAGAGTTCTCTCTAGATATTTCCTTGTTTATATAGATGACAGTGTAGATATTTCCCGGTTTATACAGATGACTGTGTAGATATTTCCATGTTAATACAGAAGGCGGTGTAGATATTTCCATTTTTAGAGAGATAGTGGTGTAGGTATTTCCATGTTTGTAGAGATAGCGGTTTAAATATTTCCATCTTTATACAGATAGTGGTGTACATATTTCCATGTTTATACAGATGGCGGTGTAGATACAGCCATGTTTCTGAAGATGGCAGTGTAGATATTTTCATGTTTACATAGATGGCGGTGTAGATATTTCCATGTTTACTGAGATTGTAGTGTAGATATTTCCATGTTTATAGTGCAAGTGGTGGATGTATTTCCATGTTTATAGAGATAGCGGTGTAGACATTTCCATATTTATACAGGTAGCGGTGTAGGTATTTCCATGTTTATACAGATGGCGATGTAGATATTTCCATGTTTCTAAAGAAGGCGGTGTAGATATTTCCTTGTTTGTACTGATAGCGGTGTAGATATTTCCATGTATATACAGATAGCGGTGTAGATATTTCCATGTTTTCACAGATAGCGGTGGAGATATTTCCCTGTTTATACAGATAGTGATGTAGATAATTCCATGTTTATAGAGATAGCGGTGTAGATATTTCCATGTTTATACAGATGGCTGTGTAGACATTTCCATGTGTATAAAGATGGTGGTATAGATATTTACAAGTTTATACATATAGCGGTGAAGATATTTCCATGTTTACAGATATAGCAGTAAAGATATTTCCATCTTTGCACAGATCGCGGTGTAGACATTGCAAACTTTACACAGATAGCGGTGTAGATATTTCCAAGTTTACACAGATAACTGTGTTGATATTTCCATGTTTACAGAGATATCACTGTAGATATTTCCATGTTTATACAGATAGCGGCGTAGTTATTTACATGTTGATACAGATAGCGGTGTAGATATTTTCAGGGTTATACAGATAGTGGTGTAGATATTTCCACGTTTTACAGATAGCTGTGTAGATATTTCCCTGTTTACACACATAGCGTTGTAAATATTTCCATGTTTACACAGATAGTGTTGTAGATATTTCCATGCTTACACAGAATGCGGTGTAGATATTTCCAAGTTTACACAGATAGCTGTGTAGATATTTCCATGTTTACACAGATAGCGTTGTAGATATTTCATTGTTTACAGAGATAGCGGTGTAGGTATTTCTATGTTTTTAAAGACACCGGGGTAGGTATTTCCGTGTTTATAAAGATAGCGGTGGAAATATTTCCAGGTTTGTACAGATATAGGTGGAGTTATTTCCATGTTTATACAGATATCGGTGTAGATATTTCCAAGTTTATACAGATGGCGGTGTAGATATTTCCATGTTCATACAGATAGCGGTGTAGATATTTCCATATTTATACAGATAGCGGTGTAGGTATTTCCATGTTTATACAGATGGCTGTGTAGGTATTTCCATGTGTATACAGATGGTGGTGCAGATATTTCCATGTTTATGCAGATGGAGGTGTAGATATTTCCATGTTTATACAGATGACTGTGTAGATATTTCCATGTTTATACAGATGACTGTGTAGATATTTTCAAGTTCATACACATGACGTTGTAGGTATTTCCATGTTTATAGAGATAACAGTGTAGATATTTCCATGTTTATACAGATATGGTTGTAGATACTTCCATGCTTATAGAGATAGCCATGTAGATATTTCCATGTTTATACAGATATCGGTGTAATCATTTCCATGTTTATAGAGTTAGCTGTGTAGATATTTCCATATTTATTCAGATAGCGTTGTAGATATTTCCATGATTATACAGATAGCGGTGTAGATATTTCCATGTTTATACAGAGAGCTCTGTAGTTATTTCCATGTTTATACAGATGACTGTGTATATATTTCCATGTTTATACAGATAGCGGTGTGGATATTTACCTGTTTATAGAGATAGCATTGTAGATATTATCATGTTCATACACACATTTGTTTAGATATTTCCATGTTTATAGACATGGCGGTGTAGATATTTCCATGTTCATACAGAGAGCGATGGAGATATTTCCATATTTACAGAGATAGCGGTGAAGATATTTCCATGTTTACACAGAGAGCGTTGGAGATATTTCCATGTTTATACAGATAGCGGTGGAGACATTTCCAAGTTTATAGAGATAGCGGTGTAGATATTTCCATGTTTATGCAGATGGCTTTGTAAGTATTTCCATGTGTATACAGATGATCGTGTAGATATTTCCATGTTTATACAGTTGGAGATGTAGTTATTTCCCGGGTTATACTGATGACTGTGAGGATATTTCCATGTTTTTACAGAAGGCGGTGTAGATATATCCATGTTTATACAGATAACGGTGTGGGTACTTCCATGTTTATACAGATAGCGATGAAGATATTTCCATGTTTATACAGATGGCTGTGTAGGTATTTCTATGTCTATATAGATAGAGGTGTAGATATTTCCATGTTTATACAGATGACTGTGTAGGTATTTCCATGTTTATACAGATGGTGGTGTAGATATTTCCATGTTTATAGAGATAGCCATGTAGATATTTCCATGTTTATGCAGATAGCGGTGTACACATTTCCAAGTTTATAGAGATAGCGGTGTAGATATATCCATATTTATACAGATAGCAGTGTAGGTATTTCCAAGTTTATACAGATAGCGGTGTAGATATTTCCATGTTTATACAGATAGCAGTGTAGGTATTTCCATGTTTATACAGATAGTGGTGTAGGTATTTCCATGTTTATAGAGATAGCGGTGTAGGTATATTCTTATTTATACAGATAGCGGTGTAGATATTTGAAAGTTTATACAGATAGCGGTGTAGATATTTCCATGTTTATACAGATGGCTGTGTAGATATTTCCATGTATATAGTGATGGCAGTGTAGATATTTCCATGTTTATACAGATGGAGGTGTAGATATTTCCATGCATATATAGATGACTGTGTATATATTTCCATCTTTTTACAGATGGTGGTGTAGTTATTTCCATGTTTATACAGATAACAGTGTGGCTATTTCCATGTTTATACAGATAGTGGTGTAGATATTTCCATGTTTATAGAGATGGCTGTGTAGGTATTTCCATGTTTATACAGATGGCGGTGTTGATATTTCCATGTTTATACAGATAGCGTTGTGGCTATTTCCATGTTTATACAGATAGCGATGTAGATATTTCCATGTTTATAGAGATAGCTCTGTAGATATTTCCATGTTTATACAGATAGCGATTTAGATGTTTCCATGTTTATAGAGATGGTTGTGTAGATATTTCCATGTTTATAGAGATAGTCAAATAGATATTTCCATGTTTATACAGATAGCGGTGTAGATATTCCCATGTTTATAGCGATAGTGGTGTAGATATTTCCATATTTATTCAGATAGCGGTGTAGATATTTCCATGTTCATACAGGTAGCGGTGTAGATATTTCCATGTTTATACAGATAGCGGTGTAGTTATTTCCATGTTTATACAGATGACTGTGTATATATTTCCATGTTTATACAGTTGGCGGTGTAGATATTAGCCTGTTTATAGAGATAGCAATGTAGATATTTCCATGTTTACACAGATAGCTGTGTAGATGATTCCAAGTTTATAGAGATGGCGGTGTAGATATTTCCATATTTTTACAGATATCCGTGTAGATATTTCCATGTTTATTCAGATGGCGGTGTAGGCATTTCCAGATTTATACAGATAGTGGTGTGGCTATTTCCATGTTTATACAGATGGCGGTGTAGATATTTCCATGTTTATACAGATAGCGGTGTGGCTAATTCCATGTTTATACAGATAGCGATGTAGATAATTCCATGTTTAGAGAGATAGCTGTGTAGATATTTCCATGTTTATACAGAGGGCAGTGTAGATATTTCCATGTTTATACAGATAGTGGTGTAGATATTTTCATGATTATACAGATGCCTGTGTAGGTGTTTCCAGTTTTATACAGATGGCAGTGGAGATATTACCATGTTTATAAAGATAGCCATGTAGATATGTCCATGTTTATACAGATAGCGGTGTAGACATTTCTAAGTTTATAGAGATATCGGTGTAGATATATCCATATTTATACAGATAGTGGTGTAGATATTTCCAAAATTATACAGATAGCAGTGTAGATATTTCCATGTTTATACAGATAGCGGTGTAGATATTTCCATGTTTATACAGATAGTGGTGTAGGTATTTATATGTTTATAGAGAGAGCGGTGTAGATATATCCATATTTATACAGATAGCAGTGTAGATGTTTCCAAGTTTATACAGATAGCGGTGTAGATATTTCCATGGTTATACTGATGGCTGTGTACATATTTCCATGTGTATATAGATGGCAGTTTAGATATTTCCATGTTTATGCATTTGGAGGTGTAGATATTTCCATGTTTATATAGATGACTGTGTAGCTATTTCTATGTTTTTACAGATGGCGCTGTAGATATTTCCATGTTTATGCAGATAGCAGTGTGGCTCTTTCCATGTTTATACAGATAGCGATGTATATATTTCCGTGTTTATTG
This sequence comes from Pan paniscus, assembly GCF_029289425.2. Taxonomy (NCBI): domain Eukaryota; kingdom Metazoa; phylum Chordata; class Mammalia; order Primates; family Hominidae; genus Pan; species Pan paniscus. The sequence goes on along the minus strand of NC_073257.2, from coordinate 11,206,448 downwards.
AGATGTCTGTGTAGGTATTTCCATGTTTATACTGATGACTGTGTAGGAATTTCCATGTTTATACAGATGGCGGTGTAGATATTTCCATGTTTATAGAGATAGCCATGTAGATATTTCCATGTTTATACAGATAGCGGTGTAGACATTTCCATGTTTATAGAGATAGTGGTGTAGATATTTCCATATTTATTCTGATGGCGGTGTAGTTATTTCCATGTTTATACAGATTGCGGTGTAGATATTTCCATGTTTATACAGAGACCTGTGTAGTTATTTCCATGTTTATACAGATGACTGTGTATATTTTTCCATGTTTATACAGATAGCGGTGTAGATATTTCCCTGCTTATAGAGATAGCGTTGTAGATATTTCCATGTTTATACAGATAGCTGTTTAGATATTTCCATGTTTATAGAGGTTGAGGTGTACATATTTCCATGTTTGTACAGAGAGCGGTGGAGATATTTCCATGTTTATACAGATAGCGGTGTAGATATTTCCATGTTTATACAGAGAGCATTGGAGTTATTTCCAAGTTTATACAGATAGCGGTGTGGGTATTTCCATGTTTATACAGATAGCGATGTAGATATTTCCATGTTTGTAGAGATGGCTGTTTAGATATTTCCACGTTTATACAGATAGCGGTGTAGATATTTCCAAGTTTATACAGATAGCGGTGTAGATATTTCCAAGTTTTAAGATAGCGGTGTAGATATTTCCATGTTTATACACATAGCAGTGTAGATATTTCCACGTTTATACAGATAGCGGTGGAAATATTTTTATGTTTATACAGATAGCGGTGGAGATATTTCCATGTTTATACAGATGGCGGTGTAGGTATTTCCATGTTTATAGAGATAGCAGTGTAGATATTTCCATGTTTATACAAATGGCTGTGTAGGTATTTCCGTGTGTATACAGATGGCAGTGTAGATATTTCCATGTTTATACAGATGGAGCTGTAGATATTTCCATGTTTATACAGATGACTGTGTAGGTATTTCCATGTTTATACAGATGGCGTTGTAGGTATTTCTATGTTTATTCAGATAGCGGTGTGGCTATTTCCATGTTTATACAGATAGCGATGGAGATATTTCCATGTTTGTAGAGATGGCTGTGTAGATATTTCCATGTTTATACAGATGGCAGTGTATATATTTCCATGTTTATACAGATAGTGGTGTAGATGTTTCCATGTTTATACAGATGACTGTGTAGCTATTTCCATGTTTATGCAGATGACTCTGTCGATATTTCCATGTTTACAGAGATAGCCATGTGGATATTTCCATTTTTCTACAGATAGCAGTGTAGACATTTACAAGCTTATAGATACAGGGGTGTAGATATATGTATATTTATAGAGATAGCAGTGTAGAAATTTCGAGTTTATACAGATAGCGGTGTAGATATTTCCAAGTTTATACAGATATCGGTGTAGATATTTCCATGTTTATGAAGATAGCGGTGTTGATATTTCCAGGTTTATACAGATAGCGGTGTAGTTATTTCCATATTTATAGAGATAGCAGTGTAGATATTTCCATGTTTACACAGATCGCTGTGTAGATACTTCTAATTGTATACAGAAGGCAGTATAGATATTTCCATGTTTATACAGATGGAGGTGTATATATTTCCATGTTTATACAGATGGCTGTGTAGATATTTCCATGTTTATACAGATAGCGGTGTGGCTATTTCCATGTTTATAAAGACAGCGATGTAGAGATTTCCATGTTTATAGAGATGGCTGTGTAGATATTTCCATGTTTATACAGATGGTAGTTTAGATATTACCATGTTTATACAGAGAGCGGTGGAGTTATTTCCAGGTTTATACAGGTGACTGTGTAGGTATTTCCATGTTTATACAGATGGCGGTGTAGATATTTCCATGTTCATAGAGATAGCCATGTAGATACTTCTATGTTTATACAGATGGCGGTGTAGACATTTAAATGTTTATTCAGATAGCGTTGTAGGTATTTCCATGTTCATAGAGATATCGGTGTAGATATTTCCATGTTTATACGGATGGCTGTGTAGATATTTCCATGTGTATACAGATGGCAGTGTAGATATTTCCATGTATATACAGATGGAGGTGTAGATATTTCCATGTTTATACAGATGACTGTGTAGATATTTCCATGATTTAACAGATGGCGGTGTAGATATTTCCATGTTTATATAGACAGCGGTGAGGCTATTCCCATCTTTATACAGATAGCGGTGTAGATATTTCCATGTTAATAGAGATGGCTGTGTAGATATTTAAATGTTTATGCAGATGGCTGTGTAGATATATCCATGTTTATACAGATAGCGGTGTAGATACTTCCATATTTATACAGATAGCAGTGTATATATTTCCATGTTTCTACAGATAGCGGTGTAGATATTTCAATGTTTATACAGAGAGCGGTGTGGATATTTCCATGTTTACACAGATAGTGGTGTAGATATTTCCATGTTTAAACAGATTGCGATAGAGATATTTCCATGTTTATACTGATGGCGGTGTAGATATTTTCAAGTTTATGCAGATAGCGGTGTAGATATTTCCATGTTTATAGAGATGGCGGTGTAGATATTTATATGTTTATACAGATAGCGGTGTAGATATTTTCATGCTTATGGAAATAGCGGTGTAGATATTTCTATGTTTATACAGATGACTGTGTAGATATTTCCATGTTTTTACAGATGGCGTTGTAGATATTTCCATGTTTATACAGATTGCGGTGTGGCTATTTCCAAGTTTATAGAGATAGCGATGTAGATATTTCCATGTTTACAGAGATGGCTGTGTAGATATTTCCATGTTTATACACATGGCAGTGTAGATATTTCCTTGTTTATACAGATAGCGCTGTAGATATTCCCATCTTTCTACAGATGGCTGTGTAGGTGTTTCCATGTTTATAAAGATAGTGCTGTATATATTTCCATGTTTATTCAGATAGTTGTGTAGGTATTTCCATGTTTATACAGATGGCTGTGTAGTTATTTCCATGTTTATAAGGATAGCGCTGTAGATATTTCCATGATTATACAGATAGCTGTGTAGGTATTTCCATGTATATACAGATAGCAGTGTAGATATTTCCATGTTTACAGAGATAGCGGTGTAGCTATTTCCATGTTTATACAGATAGCGTTGGAGATATTTCCATGTTTATACAGATAGCATTGGAGATATTTCCATATTTATAAAGATATCCATGTAAATATTTCCATGTGTATTCAGATGGCGGTGTAGATATTTCCATGTTTATACAGATAGCGGTGTGGCTATTTCCATGTTTATACAGATAGCGGTGTTGTTATTTCCATGTTTATACAGATGACTGTATTTACATTTCCATGTTTATACAGATGGCGTTGTAGATACTTCCATGTTTATAGAGATAGCGGTGTAGATATATCCAGGTTTATACAGATAGCTGTGTAGATATTTCCATGTTTATAGACATAGCGGTGAAGATATTTCCATATTTATACATATAGCCTTGTAGATATTTCCTTGTTTATTCAGATGGCGGTGTAGATATTTCCATGTTTATACGGATAGCGGTGGAGTTATTTCCATGTTTATACAGATAGTGGTGTAGATATTTCCATGTTTATACAGATGACTGTGTAAGTATTTCCGTGTTTATACAGATGGGGGAGTACATATTTCCATGTATACAGAGATAGCCATGTAGATATTTCCATGTTTATACAGATCGCGGTGTAGTCATATCCATGTTTATACATATAGCAGTGTGGCTATTTCCATGTTTATAGAGATGGCTGTGTAGATATTTCCATGTTTATACAGAGGGCAGTGTAGTTATTTCCATGTTTATACAGATAGTGGTGTAGATATTTCCACATTTATTCAGATAGCGGTGTAGGTATTTCCATGTTTATAGAGATAGCGGTGTATTTATTTCCTTGTTTGTACAGATGGCTGTGTACATATTCCCATGTGTATACAGATAGCAGTGTAGATATTTCCATGTGTATACAGATGGAGGTGTAGATATTTCCAAGTGTATACAGATAGTGGTGGAGATATTTCCATGTTTATACAGAGAGCGGTGTAGATGTTTCCATGTTTACACAGATGTGTAGATATTTCCATTTTTATACAGATGACTGTGTATATATTTCCATGTTTATACACATGGCAGTGCAGATATTTCCATGTTTATGGAGATAGCGGCATAGATATTTCAATGTTTATACAGATAGCAGTGTAGATATTTCAATATTTATACAGATAGACTTGAAGATATTTCCATGTATATTCAGATGGCGGTGTAGATATTTCCATGTTTACACAGATAGCGGGTTGGCTATTTCCATGATTATACAGATGGCAATGTAGATATTTCCATGTTTATACAGATAGCGATGTAGATATTTCCATGTTTATAGAGATGGCTGTGTACATATTTCCATGTTGATACAGATGGAGGTGTAGATATTTCCATGTTCATACAGATAGCGGTTTACATATTGCCATGTTTATACAGATAGCGGTGTACATATTTCCATGTTTATACAGATAGCGTTGGAGTTATTTCCTTGTTTATACAGATAGCAGTGAAGTTATTTCCACGATTATACAGATAGCGTTGTACATATTTCCATGTGTATACAAATGGCAGTGTAGATATTTCCATGTTTATAGAGATAGCGGTGTAGGTATTTCCATGTTTATAGAGATAATGGTGTCGGTATTTCCATGTTTTTAGAGATAGTGGTGTAGATATTTCCATGTATATACTGATGGCTGTGTAGATATTTACATGTGTTTACAGATGGCAGTGTAGATATTTCCATGTTCATATAGATGGTGGTGTGGATATTTCCATGTTTATACAGATGACTGTGTAGATATTTCCATGTTTGTACTGATAGCGGTGTAGATATTTCCATGGTTATACAGACAGCGTTGTTGGTATTTCCATGCTTATGCAGATAGCGGTGTGGATATTTCCACGTTTATGCAGCTCATGGTGCAGATATTTACATCTTTATACAGATGGCAGTGTAGATATTTCCATGTTTATACAGATGGCTGTGTAGATATTTCCATGTGTATACAGATGGCAGTGTACATATTTCCATGTTTATACAGTTGGTGTTGCAGATATTTCCATGCTTATACAGATGACTGTGTAGATATTTCCAGGTTTACACAATTAGCATTGGTGTTATTTCCATGTTTATAGATTGCGGTTTAGATATTTCCATGTTTACACAGATAGCGTTGTAGATATTTCCATGTTTATAGAGATAGTGGTTTGTATATTTCCATGTTTATAGAGATAGCAGTGTAGACATTTCCATGTTTATACTGATCTCGGTGTAGATATTTCCATCTTTCTACAGATGGCAGTGTGGATATTTCCATGTTTATACAGATGGCAGTGTAGATATTTCCATGTTTATATAGATGGCGGTGTAAATATTTCCTTGTTTATGTAGATATCGGTGTTAATATTTAATTGTTTATGTAGATGGCGGTGTAAATATTTCCTTGTTTATGTAGATGGCGGTGTAGATATTTCCATGTTTATAGAGATAGCAGTGCAGTTATTTTCATGTTTATAGAGAGAGCGTTGCAGGTATTTCCACGTTTTTAGAGATAGCTGTGTGTATATTTCCATGTTTATACAGATGTCTGTGTAAATATTTCCATGTGAATACAGATGGCAGTGTAGTTATTTCCATGTTTATACAGATGGTGGTGTAGACATTTCCATGTTTATACAGATGACTTTGTAGAGATTTCCATGTTTTTACAGATGGCGGTGTAGATATTTCCATGTTTATAGAGATAGCGGTGTAGATATTTCCATGTTTATATATATGGCGGTGTAGATATTTCCTTATTTATGTAGATGGCGGTGTAGATATTTCCATGTTTATAGAGATGGTGGTTTATATACTTCTTTGTTTATGGAGATGGTTGTGTAGATATTTCCATGTTTATAGAGATAGCGGTGTAGGTATTTCCATGTTAATAGAGATAGCGGTGTAAATATTTCCATGTTTATACTGATAGCGGTGTAGATATTTCCATGTTTATACAGATAGCAGTGTTGTTATTTCCATGCTTATACAGATAGCGGTGTAGATATTTCCATGTTTATACAGCTCGCGGTGAAGGTATTTACATTTCTAAACACATGGCATTGTAGATATTTCCATGTTTATATAGATAGCGGTGTAGTTATTTCCATTTTTACACAGATGGTGGTGTAGATAGTTCCATATTTATACAGATAGCGTTGTTGTTATTTCCATGTTTATACAGATAGCGGTGTAGATATTTCCATGTTTATACAGATGGCGGTGTAGATATTTTCATGTTAATACAGATGGCGGTGTAGATATTTCCATGTTTATACAGATGGCGCTCTAGATAGCTTCATTTTTATGTAGATGGCATTGTAGATATTTTCATGTTTATAGAGATGGCAATGTAGACATTTCCATGTTTATACAGATAGCGGTGTAGATATTTCCATGTTTATAGAGATGGCGGTGTAGGTATTTCCATGTATTTAGAGATAGCGGTGTAGATATTTCCATGTATATACTGATGGCTTTGTAGATATTTACATGTGTATACAGATGGCAGTGTAGATATTTCCATGTTTCTATAGATGGTGGTGTAGATATTTCCATGTTTATACAGATGACTGTTTAGATATTTCCATGTTTTTACAGATGGCGGTGTAGATATTTCCATGTTGATAGAGATGGTGGTGTAGATATTTCCATGTTTATACATATAGCGGTGTAGATATTTTCATGTGTACAGAGATAGCAGTGTAGTTATGTCCATATTTATACCGAGTGCGGTGGAGATATTTCCATGTTTATACAGATAGGGGTGTAGATATTTCCATTTTCATACAGATGGATGTGTAGGTATTTCCATGTTTATACAGATGGCAGTGTAGATATTTCCATGTTTATACAGATGAATGTGTAGGTATTTCCAAGTTTATACAGTTGACGTTGTAGGATTTTCCATGTTTATAGAGATAACGGTGTAGGTATTTCCATGTTTATACAGATATGGTTGTAGATATTTCCATCTTTATAGAGATAGCGGTGTAGATATGTCCATATTTATACGGATAGCGGTGTAGATATTTCCATGTATATACAGATCATGGTGTAGGTATTTCCATGTTTATAGAGATAGCCTTGTAGATATTTCCAAGTTTATAGAGATGACTTTGTAGAGATTTCCATGTTTTTACAGATTGCGGTATAGATATTTCCATGTATATACTGATGTTAGAGTAGTTATTTACATGTGTATACAGATGGCAGTGTTGATATTTTTAAGTTTGTATAGACGGTAGTGTAGGTATTTCCATGTTTATACAGATGACTGTCAGGATATTTCCATGTTTTTACAGATGGCGGGGTAGATATTTCCATGTTTATACAGATAGCGGTGTACTTCCATGTTTATACAAATAGCGGTGTAGATATTTCCATGTGTATAGAGATAGCAGTGTAGATATTTCATATTTATACAGACAGTGGTGTAGATATTTCCATGTTTATACAGATACGGGTGTACATATTTCCATGTTTATACAGATGACTGTGTAGACATTTCCATGTTTATACTGATAGCGGTGTAAATATTTCCATGGTTATACAGATGACTGTGTAGATATTTCCAAGTTTATACAGATGATGTTGTAGGTATTTCCATGTTTATACAGATAGCAGTGTAGATATTTCCATGTTTACAGAGATAGCGGTGCAGATATTTCCATGTTTATACAGACAGCGTTGGAGATATTTCCATGTTTATACAGATAGCGGTGGAGATATTTCCATTTTTCTACAGATAGCGGTGTAAGTATTTTCCTGTTTGTAGAGATAGCACTATAGATATTTCCATGTTTATAGAGATGGCTGTGTAGATATTTCCATGTAAATACAGACGGCATTGTAGATATTTCCATAATCATACAGACGAAGGTGTAGATATTTCCGTGTTTTTACAGATGACTGTGTAGATATTTCCATGTTTTTACAGATGGCGGTGTAAATATTTCCATGTTTATACAGATAGCGGTGTGGCTATATCCATGTTTATACAGATAGCGATGTAGATATTTCCATGTTTATAGAGATGACTGTGTAGGTATTTCCATGTTTATAGAGATGGCGGTGTCGATATTTCCATGTTTATAGAGACAGCCATGTAGATATTTCCATGTTTATAGAGATAGCGGTGTAGACATTTCCATGTTTATAGAGATAGCGGTTGAGATATTTCCTTATTTATACAGATAGCGTTGTAGACATTTCCAAGTTTACACAGATAGCGGTGTAGATATTTCCATGTTTATACAGAGAGAAGTGTAGTTATTTCCATGTTTATACAGATGACTGTGTATATATTTCCATGTTTATACAGATGGCGGTGTAGATATTTCCATGTTTATAGAGATAGCAGTGTAGATATTTCCATGTTTATACAGATGGCTGCGTAGATATTTCCATGTTTATAGAGATAGCGGTGTAGATATTTCCATATTTATATAGATAGCCGTGAAGATATGTCCATGTTCATTCAGATGGCGGTGTAGTTATTTCCATGTTTATACAGATAGCGTTGTGGCTATTTCCATGTTTCTACAGATGGCTGTGTAGATATTTCCATGTTTATACAGATAGCGATGTAGATATTTGCATGTTTATACAGATAACGGTGTAAATACTTCCAAGTTTATACAGATTTGGGTGTAGATATTTCCATGTTTATACAGATAGCGGTGTAGGTATTTCCATGTTTATACAGATAGCGGTGGAGGTATTTCCATGTTTCTACAGATAGAGGTGGAGATATTTCCATGTTTATATAGAAGGCGGTGTAGATGTTTCCAAGTTTATACAGATGGCGGTGTAGATATTTCCATGTTTATACAGATAGTGGTGTAGATATTTCCATGTTTATACAGATAGCAGTGTAGGTATTTCCATGTTTATAGAGATAGCGATGTAGATATTTCCATGTTTATACAGATTGCTGTGTAGTTATGTCCATGTGTATGCAGATAGGAGTGTAAATATTTCCATGTTTATGCAGATGGAGGTGTAGATATTTCTATGTTTATACAGACGACTGTTTAGATATTTCCATGTTTTTACCGATAGCCGTGGAGATATTTCCATGTTTATACAGATAGCAGTGTAGATATTTCCATGTTTGCACAGAGAGAAGTGTAGTTATTTCCATGTTTATACAGATGACTGCGTATATATTTCCATGTTTATACAGATGGCGTTGTAGATATTTCCATGTTTATAGAGATATCGGTGTAGATATTTCCATTTTTATACAGATAGCTGTGTAGATATTTCCATGTTTATAGAGATAGCATTGTAGATATTTCCATATTTATACAGATAGCCGTGTAGATAATACCATGTTTATTCACATGGCGGTGTAGATATTTCCATGTTTACACAGATAGCGGTGTGGCTATGTCCATGTTTATAGAGATAGCGGAGTAGATATTTCCATGTTTATACAGACGGCTTTGTATGTATTTCCATGTGTATACAGATGACAGAGTAGTTATTTCCATGTTTATACAGATGGGGGTGTTGATATTTCCATGTTTATACAGATGACTGTGTAGATATTTCCATGTTATTACAGATGGCGGTGTAGATATTTACTTGTTTATACAGATAGCGGTGTGGGTATTTCCATGTTTATACACACAGCGATGTAGATATTTCAATGTTTATAGAGATGGCTGTGTAGATATTTCCATGTTTATACAGCTGGCAGTGTAGATAATTCCATGTTTATATTGATAGTGGCGTAGATATTTGCGTGTTTATACAGATGACTGTGTAGGTATTTCCATGTTTATGCAGATGGCGGTGTAGGTATTTCCATGTTTATAGAGATAGCCTTGCAGATATTTCCATGTTTATACAGATAGCGCTGTTGACTTTTCCATGTTTATAGAGATAGCAGTGTAGATATTTCCATATTTATTCCGAGAGCGGTGTAGATATTTCCAGTTTTTTTACAGATTGCGGTGAAGATTTTTCCATGTTTATACAGATAGCGGTGTAGATATTTCCATGTTTATACTGATGACTGTGTATATATTTCCATGTTCATACAGATGGCGGTGTAGATATTTCCCTGTTTATAGAGATAGCAGTGGAGATACTTCCATGTTTATACAGATAGCTGTGTAGATATTTCCATGTTTATAGAGATAGCGGTGAAGATATTTCCACATTCATACAGATAGCCGTGTAGATATTTCCATGTTTATTGAGATGGAGGTGTACATATTTCCATGTTTATACAGATAGCGGTGTGGCTATTTCCATGTGTATACAGATGGCAGTGTAGATATTTCCATGTGTAGTCAGATAGCGATGTAGATGTTTCCGTGTTTACACAGATAGCGGTGTAGGTATTTCCATGTTTATACAGATAGCGGTGTAGATGTTTCCATGTTTAAACAGATAGCGGTGGAGATATTTTCATGTTTATACAGATAGCGGTGGAGATATTTCCATGATTATAAAGATGGCGGTGGAGATATTTCCAAGGTTATACAGATATCGGTGTAGATATTTCCATGTTTATACAGATAGCAGTGTAGATATATCCATGTTCATACAGATAGCGGTGTGGTATATCCATGTTTATAGAGATAGCAGTGTAGATAATTCTATGTTTATACAGATTGCTGTGTAGGTATTTCCGTGTGTATACAGATGGCAATGTAGATATTTCCATGTTTATACAGATGGAGCTGTAGATATTTCCATGTTTATACAGATGACTGTGTAGGTATTTCCATGTTTATACAGATAGCGGTGTAGACATTTCCAAGTTTATAGAGATAGTCGGGTACATATATCCATATTTATACGGATAGTGTTGTAGATATTTCCAAGTTTACACAGATAGCAGTGTAGATATTTCCATGTTTGTACAGATAGCGGTGTAGATATTTCCATTTTTATATAGATAGTGGGGGAGATATTTCCATGTTTATACAGATAGCGGTGGAGATATTTCCATGTTTATGGAGGTTGCGGTGTAGATATTTCCATGTTTATACAGATGGTGGTGTAGATATTTCCAAGTTTATACAGATGGCAGTGTAGATATTTCGATGTTTATACAGATAGCGGTGTAGATATTTCCATGTTTATAGAGATAGCGGTGTAGATAATTCCATGTTTATACAGATGACTGTGTAGGTATTTCCAAGTGTAAACAGATGGCAGTGTAGGTGTTTCCATGTTTATACAGATGGAGGTGTAGCTATTTCCCTGTTTATACAGATGACTGTGTAGATATTTCCATGTTTTTACAGATGGCGGTGTAGATATATCCATGTTTCTACAGATAGTGGTGTGGCTATTTCCATGCTTATACAGATAGCGATGTAGTTATTTCCATGTTTACAGAGATGGCTGTGTAGAGGTTTCCATGTTTATACAGGAGGCAGTGTAGATATTTCCATGTTTATACAGATAGTGGTGTAGCTATTTCCATGTTTATACAGATGACTGTGTAGTTATTTCCATGTTTATACAGATGGCAGTGTAGATATTTCCATGTTCATAGAGATAGCCATGTAGATATTTCCATGTTTATACAGATAGCGGTATAGACATTTCCAAGTTTATAGAGATAGCGTTGTCGGTATATCCATATTTATACAGATAGGGGTGCATAGATTTCCAAGTTTATAGAGATAGTGGTGTAGATATTTCCAAGTTTATACAGATAGCGGTGCAGATATTTCCTTGTTTATAGAGATAGCCATGTAGATATTTCCATGTTGATACAGATAGCGGTGTAGACATTTCCATGTTTATAGAGATAACGGTGTAGATATTTTCATGTTTATACAGATGGAAGTGTAGATATTTCCATGTTTATACAGATGGCGGTGTAGATATTTCCATGTTTATACAGATAGCTGTGTGGCTATTTCCATGTTTATTAAGATAGCGATGTAGAGATTTCCATGTTTATAGAGATGTCTGTGTAGATATTTCCATGTTTATACAGATGGCATTATAGATATTACCATGTTAATACAGAGAGCGGTGGAGATATTTCCATGTTTATACAGATGACTGTGTAGGTATTTCCATGTTTATACAGATGGTGGTGTAGATATTTACATGTTTATAGAGATAGCCATGTAGATATTTCCATGTTTATACAGATAGCGGTGTAGATATTTCCATGTTTATTCAGATAGCGGTGTAGGTATTTCCATGTTCATAGAGATAGCGGTGTAGATATTTCCATGTTTATACGGATGGCTGTGTAGATATTTCCATGTGTATACAGATGGCAGTGTAGATATTTCCATGATTATACAGATGGAGGTGTAGATATTTCCATGTTTATACCGATGACTGTGTAGATATTTCCATGTTTTTACACATGGCGGCGTAGGTATTTCCATGTTTATACAGATAGCGGTGTGGGTATTCCCATGTTTATACAGATAGCGATGTAGATATTTCCATGTTTGTAGAGATGGCGGTGTAGATATTTCCGTGTTTTTACAGATGGCAGTGTAGATATTTCAATGTTTATTCAGATAGTGGTGTAGATATTTCCATGTTCATACAGGTGACTGTGTAGGTATTTCCATGTATATACAGATGGCGGTGTAGATATTTCCATGTTTATAGAGATAGCCATGTAGATATTTCCATGTTTATACAGATAGCTCTGTAGGTATTTCCACTTTAATAGTGATAGCAGTGTAGATATTTCCATAGTTATACAGATAGCCTTGTAGATATTTCCATGTATATTCAGATGGCGATGTAGATATTTCCATGTTTATTCAGAGAGTGGTGTGGCTATTTCCATGTTTATGCAGATGGCAATGTAGATATTTCCATGATTATACAGATAGAGATGTAGATATTTCCATGTTTATACAGATGACTGTGTAGGTATCTCCATGATTATACAGATGGCGGTGTAGATATTTTCATGTTTATAAAGATAGCCGTGTAGTTATTTCCATGTTTATACAGATAGCGGTGTAGTCATTTGCAAGTTTATAGAGATAGTTGTCTAGATATATCCATATTGATACAGATTGCCTTGTAGATATTTCCAAGCCTATACAAATAGCGGTGTAGATATTTCCATGTTTATACAGATAGCGGTGTAGACATTTCCATGTTTATAGAGAGAGCGGTGTAGATATTTCCATATTTATACAGATAGCAGTGTAGGTATTTCCATGTTTATACAGATAGCGGTGTAGATGTTTCCATGTTGACACAGACAGAAGTGTAGTTATTTCCATGTTTGTTCAGATGAGTGTGTATATATTTCCCTGTATATACAGATGGCGGTGTAGATATTTCCATGTTTATGTACATAGTGGTGTAAATATTTGCATGTTTATACAGATAGCTGTGTAGATATTTCCATATTTATAGAGATAGCGGTGTGGATATTTCCATATTTATACAGATAGCCCTGTAGGTATTTGAATGTTTATTCAGATGGCGGTGTAGGTATTTCCATATTTATAGAGATAGCGGTTTAGATATTTCCATGTTTACACGGATGGCTGTGTAGATATTTCCATGTGTATACAGATGTCCCTGTAGATATTTCCATGTTAATACAGATGGGGGTGTCGATATTTCCATGTTTATACAGATGACGGTATAGATATTTCCATGTTTTTACAGATGGCGCTGTAGATATTTCCCTGTTTATACAGAGGGCGGTGTGGCTATTTCCATGTTTATACAGATAGCGATGTAGATATTTCCATGTTTATAGAGATGGGTGTGTAGGGATTTCCATGTTTATACAGACGGCAGTGTAGATATTTCCATGTTTATACAGATAGTGATGTAGATATTTCCATGTTTATACAGATAGCGGTGGAGATATTTCCATGTTCATACAGATAGCGGTGGAGATATTTCCATGTTTATAGAGATGGCGGTGTAGATACTTCGAAGTTTATACAGATAGCGGTGTAGATATTTCAAAGTTTATACAGATAGCGGTGTATATATTTCCATGTTTATTCATATAGCGGTGTAGTTATTTCCATGTTTATGGAGTTAGCGGTGTAAATATTTTCATGTTTATACCGATGGATGTGTAGATATTTCCATGTGTATACAGATGGCGGTGTAGATATTTCGAAGTTTGTACAGATGTTGGTGTAGATATTTCCATGTTTATACAGATTGCGGTTTAGATATTTCCATGTTTATGCAGATAGCGGTGTAGGAATTTCCATGTTTACACAGATGGCTGTGTAGGTATTTCCAAGTGTATAGAGATGGCAGTGTAGGTATTTCCATGTTTATAGAGATAGCCATGTAGATATTTCCATGTTTATACAGATAGCATTGCAGAGATTTCCAAGTTTATAGAGACAGCGGTGTAGATGTATCCATATTTATAGAAATAGCCTTGTAGATATTTCCAAGTTTATACAAATAGCAGTGTGGATATTTCCATGTTTATACAGATAGCGGTGTAGATATTTCCATATTTATACAGATAGTGGTGTCGGTATTTCCATGTTTATAGAGATAGAATTGTAGTTATATCCATATTTATAGAGATAGCGGTGTAGGCATTTCCAAGATTATACAGATAGCATTGTAGATATTTCCATGTGTATACAAATGGCAGTGTAGATATTTCCATGTTTATACAGATGAAGGTGTAGATATTTCCATGTTTATATAGATGAATGTGTAGATATTTCCATGTTTTTACAGATGGCGGTGTAGATATTTCCATGTTTATTCAGATAGCGGTGTGGCTGTTTCCATGTTTATACAGATAGCTATGTAGATATTTCCATGTTTATAGAGATGGCTGTGAATATATTTCCATGTTTATATAGATGACTGTGTAGGTATTTCCATGATTATACAGATGGCGGTCTAGATATTTCCATGTTTATAGAAATAGCCATGAAGATATTTCCATGTTTATACAAATAGCTGTGTAGGTATTTCCATGTTTATTCAGATGGCGTTGTAAATATTTCCATGTTTATACAGATAGCGGTGTCGCTATTTCCGTGTTTATACAGATGGCAGTGCAGATATTTCCATGTTTATACAGGTAGCGATGTAGATATTTCCATGTTTATACAGATAGCGGTGTATATATTTCCATGTTTATACAGATAGCGGTGTAGATACTTCCATGTTTATACAGATAGCGTTGTAGATATTTCCATATTTATACAGATAGCGGTGTAGACATTTCCCTGTTTATAGAGATAGCGGTATAGATATTTCCATATTTATACAGATAGCGGTGTAGATATTTCTATGTTTATACAGATAGCGGTGTAGATATTTCCATTGTTTATACAGATAGCGGTGTTGTCATTTCCATGTTTATACAGATGGCTGTTTATATATTTCCGTGTTTATACAGATGGCGATGTAGATAGTTCCATGTTTATAGAGATAGCGATGTAGATATATCCATGTTTATACAGATAGCTGTGTAGATATTTCCATGTTTATAGACATAGCGGTGAAGATATTTCCACATTCATACAGATAGCCGTGTAGATATTTCCATGTTTATTGAGATGGAGGTGTACATATTTCCATGTTTATACAGATAGCGGTGTGGCTATTTCCATGTGTATACAGATGGCAGTGTAGATATTTCCATGTGTAGTCAGATAGCGATGTAGATGTTTCCGTGTTTACACAGATAGCGGTGTAGGTATTTCCATGTTTATACAGATAGCGGTGTAGATGTTTCCATGTTTAAACAGATAGCGGTGGAGATATTTTCATGTTTATACAGATAGCGGTGGAGATATTTCCATGATTATAAAGATGGCGGTGGAGATATTTCCAAGGTTATACAGATATCGGTGTAGATATTTCCATGTTTATACAGATAGCAGTGTAGATATATCCATGTTCATACAGATAGCGGTGTGGGTATATCCATGTTTATAGAGATAGCAGTGTAGATAATTCTATGTTTATACAGATTGCTGTGTAGGTATTTCCGTGTGTATACAGATGGCAATGTAGATATTTCCATGTTTATACAGATGGAGCTGTAGATATTTCCATGTTTATTCAGATGACTGTGTAGGTATTTCCATGTTTATACAGATAGCGGTGTAGACATTTCCAAGTTTATAGAGATAGTCGGGTACATATATCCATATTTATACGGATAGTGTTGTAGATATTTCCAAGTTTACACAGATAGCAGTGTAGATATTTCCATGTTTATACAGATAGCGGTGTAGATATTTCCATTTTTATATAGATAGTGGGGGAGATATTTCCATGTTTATACAGATAGCGGTGGAGATATTTCCATGTTTATGGAGGTTGCGGTGTAGATATTTCCATGTTTATACAGATGGCGGTGTAGATATTTCCAAGTTTATACAGATGGCAGTGTAGATATTTCGATGTTTATACAGATAGCGGTGTAGATATTTCCATGTTTATAGAGATAGCGGTGTAGATAATTCCATGTTTATACAGATGACTGTGTAGGTATTTCCAAGTGTAAACAGATGGCAGTGTAGGTATTTCCATGTTTATACAGATGGAGGTGTAGCTATTTCCCTGTTTATACAGATGACTGTGTAGATATTTCCATGTTTTTACAGATGGCGGTGTAGATATATCCATGTTTCTACAGATAGTGGTGTGGCTATTTCCATGCTTATACAGATAGCGATGTAGTTATTTCCATGTTTACAGAGATGGCTGTGTAGAGGTTTCCATGTTTATACAGGAGGCAGTGTAGATATTTCCATGTTTATACAGATAGTGGTGTAGCTATTTCCATGTTTATACAGATGACTGTGTAGTTATTTCCATGTTTATACAGATGGCAGTGTAGATATTTCCATGTTCATAGAGATAGCCATGTAGATATTTCCATGTTTATACAGATAGCGGTATAGACATTTCCAAGTTTATAGAGATAGCGTTGTCGGTATATCCATATTTATACAGATAGGGGTGCATAGATTTCCAAGTTTATAGAGATAGTGGTGTAGATATTTCCAAGTTTATACAGATAGCGGTGCAGATATTTCCTTGTTTATAGAGATAGCCATGTAGATATTTCCATGTTGATACAGATAGCGGTGTAGACATTTCCATGTTTATAGAGATAACGGTGTAGATATTTTCATGTTTATACAGATGGAAGTGTAGATATTTCCATGTTTATACAGATGGCGGTGTAGATATTTCCATGTTTATACAGATAGCTGTGTGGCTATTTCCATGTTTATAAAGATAGCGATGTAGAGATTTCCATGTTTATAGAGATGGCTGTGTAGATATTTCCATGTTTATACAGATGGCATTATAGATATTACCATGTTTATACAGAGAGCGGTGGAGATATTTCCATGTTTATACAGATGACTGTGTAGGTATTTCCATGTTTATACAGATGGCGGTGTAGATATTTACATGTTTATAGAGATAGCCATGTAGATATTTCCATGTTTATACAGATAGCGGTGTAGATATTTCCATGTTTATTCAGATAGCGGTGTAGGTATTTCCATGTTCATAGAGATAGCGGTGTAGATATTTCCATGTTTATACGGATGGCTGTGTAGATATTTCCATGTGTATACAGATGGCAGTGTAGATATTTCCATGATTATACAGATGGAGGTGTAGATATTTCCATGTTTATACCGATGACTGTGTAGATATTTCCATGTTTTTACACATGGCGGCGTAGGTATTTACATGTTTATACAGATAGCGGTGTGGGTATTCCCATGTTTATACAGATAGCGATGTAGATATTTCCATGTTTGTAGAGATGGCGGTGTAGATATTTCCGTGTTTTTACAGATGGCAGTGTAGATATTTCAATGTTTATACAGATAGTGGTGTAGATATTTCCATGTTCATACAGGTGACTGTGTAGGTATTTCCATGTATATACAGATGGCGGTGTAGATATTTCCATGTTTATAGAGATAGCCATGTAGATATTTCCATGTTTATACAGATAGCTCTGTAGGTATTTCCACTTTAATAGTGATAGCGGTGTAGATATTTCCATAGTTATACAGATAGCCTTGTAGATATTTCCATGTATATTCAGATGGCGATGTAGATATTTCCATGTTTATTCCGAGAGCGGTGTGGTTATTTCCATGTTTATACAGATGGCAATGTAGATATTTCCATGATTATACAGATAGCGATGTAGATATTTCCATGTTTATACAGATGACTGTGTAGGTATCTCCATGATTATACAGATGGCGGTGTAGATATTTTCATGTTTATAAAGATAGCCGTGTAGTTATTTCCATGTTTATACAGATAGCGGTGTAGTCATTTGCAAGTTTATAGAGATAGTTGTCTAGATATATCCATATTGATACAGATTGCCTTGTAGATATTTCCAAGCCTATACAAATAGCGGTGTAGATATTTCCATGTTTATACAGATAGCGGTGTAGACATTTCCATGTTTATAGAGAGAGCGGTGTAGATATTTCCATATTTATACAGATAGCAGTGTAGATATTTCCATGTTCATACAGATAGCGGTGTAGATGTTTCCATGTTGACACAGACAGAAGTGTAGTTATTTCCATGTTTGTTCAGATGAGTGTGTATATATTTCCCTGTATATACAGATGGCGGTGTAGATATTTCCATGTTTATGTACATAGTGGTGTAAATATTTGCATGTTTATACAGATAGCTGTGTAGATATTTCCATATTTATAGAGATAGCGGTGTAGATATTTCCATATTTATACAGATAGCCCTGTAGGTATTTGAATGTTTATTCAGATGGCGGTGTAGGTATTTCCATATTTATAGAGATAGCGGTTTAGATATTTCCATGTTTACACGGATGGCTGTGTAGATATTTCCATGTGTATACAGATGTCCCTGTAGATATTTCCATGTTAATACAGATTGGGGTGTCGATATTTCCATGTTTATACAGATGACGGTATAGATATTTCCATGTTTTTACAGATGGCGCTGTAGATATTTCCCTGTTTATACAGAGGGCGGTGTGGCTATTTCCATGTTTATACAGATAGCGATGTAGATATTTCCATGTTTATAGAGATGGGTGTGTAGGGATTTCCATGTTTATACAGACGGCAGTGTAGATATTTCCATGTTTATACAGATAGTGATGTAGATATTTCCATGTTTATACAGATAGCGGTGGAGATATTTCCATGTTCATACAGATAGCGGTGGAGATATTTCCATGTTTATAGAGATGGCGGTGTAGATATTTCGAAGTTTATACAGATAGCGGTGTAGATATTTCAAAGTTTATACAGATAGCGGTGTATATATTTCCATGTTTATTCATATAGCGGTGTAGTTATTTCCATGTTTATGGAGTTAGCGGTGTAAATATTTTCATGTTTATACCGATGGATGTGTAGATATTTCCATGTGTATACAGATGGCGGTGTAGATATTTCGAAGTTTGTACAGATGTCGGTGTAGATATTTCCATGTTTATACAGATTGCGGTTTAGATATTTCCATGTTTATGCAGATAGCGGTGTAGGAATTTCCATGTTTACACAGATGGCTGTGTAGGTATTTCCAAGTGTATAGAGATGGCAGTGTAGGTATTTCCAAGTTTATAGAGATAGCCATGTAGATATTTCCATGTTTATACAGATAGCATTGCAGAGATTTCCAAGTTTATAGAGATAGCGGTGTAGATGTATCCATATTTATAGAAATAGCCTTGTAGATATTTCCAAGTTTATACAAATAGCAGTGTAGATATTTCCATGTTTATACAGATAGCGGTGTAGATATTTCCATATTTATACAGATAGTGGTGTAGGTATTTCCATGTTTATAGAGATAGAAGTGTAGTTATATCCATATTTATACAGATAGCGGTGTAGGCATTTCCAAGATTATACAGATAGCATTGTAGATATTTCCATGTGTATACAAATGGCAGTGTAGATATTTCCATGTTTATACAGATGAAGGTGTAGATATTTCCATGTTTATATAGATGAATGTGTAGATATTTCCATGTTTTTACAGATGGCGGTGTAGATATTTCCATGTTTATTCAGATAGCGGTGTGGCTGTTTCCATGTTTATACAGATAGCGATGTAGATATTTCCATGTTTATAGAGATGGCTGTGAATATATTTCCATGTTTATATAGATGACTGTGTAGGTATTTCCATGATTATACAGATGGCGGTCTAGATATTTCCATGTTTATAGAAATAGCCATGTAGATATTTCCATGTTTATACAAATAGCTGTGTAGGTATTTCCATGTTTATTCAGATGGCGTTGTAAATATTTCCATGTTTATACAGATAGCGGTGTCGCTATTTCCGTGTTTATACAGATGGCAGTGCAGATATTTCCATGTTTATACAGGTAGCGATGTAGATATTTCCATGTTTATACAGATAGCGGTGTATATATTTCCATGTTTATACAGATAGCGGTGTAGATACTTCCATGTTTATACAGATAGCGTTGTAGATATTTCCATGTTTATACAGATAGCGGTGTAGACATTTCCCTGTTTATAGAGATAGCGGTATAGATATTTCCATATTTATACAGATAGCGGTGTAGATATTTCTATGTTTATACAGATAGCGGTGTAGATATTTCCATGTTTATACAGATAGCGGTGTTGTCATTTCCATGTTTATACAGATGACTGTTTATATATTTCCGTGTTTATACAGATGGCGATGTAGATAGTTCCATGTTTATAGAGATAGCGATGTAGATATATCCATGTTTATACAGATAGCTGTGTAGAGATTTCCATGTTTATAGACATAGCGGTGAAGATATTTCCACATTCATACAGATAGCCGTGTAGATATTTCCATGTTTATTGAGATGGAGGTGTACATATTTCCATGTTTATACAGATAGCGGTGTGGCTATTTCCATGTGTATACAGATGGCAGTGTAGATATTTCCATGTGTAGTCAGATAGCGATGTAGATGTTTCCGTGTTTACACAGATAGCGGTGTAGGTATTTCCATGTTTATACAGATAGCGGTGTAGATGTTTCCATGTTTAAACAGATAGCGGTGGAGATATTTTCATGTTTATACAGATAGCGGTGGAGATATTTCCATGATTATAAAGATGGCGGTGGAGATATTTCCAAGGTTATACAGATATCGGTGTAGATATTTCCATGTTTATACAGATAGCAGTGTAGATATTTCCATGTTTATAAAGATAGCGGTGTGTGTATATCCATGTTTATAGAGATAGCAGTGTAGATATTTCTATGTTTATACAGATTGCTGTGTAGGTATTTCCGTGTGTATACAGATGGCAATGTAGATATTTCCATGTTTATACAGATGGAGGTGTAGATATTTCCATGTTTATACAGATGACTGTGTAGGTATTTCCATGTTTATACAGATAGCGGTGTAGACATTTCCAAGTTTATAGAGATAGTCGGGTACATATATCCATATTTATACGGATAGTGTTGTAGATATTTCCAAGTTTACACAGATAGCAGTGTAGATATTTCCATGTTTATACAGATAGCGGTGTAGATATTTCCATTTTTATATAGATAGTGGGGGAGATATTTCCATGTTTATACAGATAGCGGTGGAGATATTTCCATGTTTATGGAGTTTGCGGTGTAGATATTTCCATGTTTATACAGATGGCGGTGTAGATATTTCCAAGTTTATACAGATGGCAGTGTAGATATTTCGATGTTTATACAGATAGCGGTGTAGATATTTCCATGTTTATAGAGATAGCGGTGTAGATAATTCCATGTTTATACAGATGACTGTGTAGGTATTTCCAAGTGTAAACAGATGGCAGTGTAGGTATTTCCATGTTTATACAGATGGAGGTGTAGCTATTTCCCTGTTTATACAGATGACTGTGTAGATATTTCCATGTTTTTACAGATGGCGGTGTAGATATATCCATGTTTCTACAGATAGTGGTGTGGCTATTTCCATGCTTATACAGATAGCGATGTAGTTATTTCCATGTTTACAGAGATGGCTGTGTAGAGGTTTCCTTGTTTATACAGGAGGCAGTGTAGATATTTCCATGTTTATACAGATAGTGGTGTAGCTATTTCCATGTTTATACAGATGACTGTGTAGTTATTTCCATGTTTGTACAGATGGCAGTGTAGATATTTCCATGTTCATAGAGATAGCCATTTAGATATTTCCATGTTTATACAGATAGCGGTATAGACATTTCCAAGTTTATAGAGATAGCGTTGTCGGTATATCCATATTTATACAGATAGCGGTGCATAGATTTCCAAGTTTATAGAGATAGTGGTGTAGATATTTCCAAGTTTATACAGATAGCGGTGCAGATATTTCCTTGTTTATAGAGATAGCCATGTAGATATTTCCATGTTGATACAGATAGCGGTGTAGATATTTCCATGTTTTTAGAGATGGCGTAGATATTTCCATGTTTATACCGATGGCGGTGTGGTTATTACCATAATTATACAGATGGCGTTGTAGATATTTCCATGTTTATGCAGATGGCAGTGTAGATATTTCCAAGTTGATAGAGATAGCAGTGTACATATTTGCATGTTTATACCGATAGCGGTGTAGATGTTTCCATGTTTATGCAGTTCGCAGTGCAGATATTTCCATGTTTATACAGATGGCGGTGTAGATATTTACATGTTTATACAGATAGCGGTGTTGTTAGTTCCCTGTTTATAGTAATAGCGGTGTGGATATTTCCATATTTATACAGACAGCGGTGTAGATATTTCCATGTTTATACTGATGGCTGTGTAGATATTTCCATGTTTATACAGATGGCGGTGTAGATATTTAGATGTTTATGCAGATGGTTATGTAGATATTTCCATGTTTATAGAGATATCCCAGTAGATATTTTCATATTTATACAGAAAGCGGTGTAGGTATTTCCAGGTTTATACAGATGACTGTGTAGATATTTCCACGTTTATACTGATGGCAGTGAACATATTTCCATGTTTATACAGATCGTGGTGTAGGTGTTTCCATGTTTTTAGAGATAGCGGTGTAGATATTTCCATGTGTATAGAGATATCGGTGTAGAAATTTCCATTTTTATACAGAGAATGGTGTAGATATTTCCATGTTTATACAGATGTCTGCGTAGATGTTTCCATGTTTATACAGATGGCAGTGTAGATATTTCCATGTAGTTACAGATGACTGTGTAGATATTTCCAAGTTTATACAGATGGCGTTGTAGGTATTTCCATCTTTATAGAGATATCGGTGTAGATATTTCCATGTTGATACAGATAGCGGTGTAGATATTTCCATGTTTATAGAGAAAGCGGTGAAGATATTTCCATCTTTATACACATAGCGGTATAGATATTTCCATGTTTATGCAGATCATGGTGTAGCTATTTCCATGTTTATACAGATGGCCTTGTAGATGTTTCTATGTCTATACAGATGGCGGTGTTGGTATTTCCATGTTTACACAAATCGCGGTGTAGATATTTCCATCTTTGTGCAGATGTCAGTGTAGATATTTTCATGTTAATATAGATGGCAGTGTAGAAATTTCCTTGTTTATGTAGATGGCGGTGTAGATATTTCCATGTTTATACAGATGGCGGTGTAGATTTTTCCATGTTTATAGAGATAGCGGTGTAGGTATTTCCATGTTTATAGTGATAGCGGTGTAGATAATTCTGTGTTTATAGAGATACCGGTGTAGGTTTTTCCATGTTCATAGAGATATCGGTGTGGATATTTCTATGTTTAAACAGATGGCTGCGTAGATATTTCCATGTGAATATAGATGGCAGTGTAGGTGTTGCCATGTTTATACAGATGGTGGTGTAGATATTTCCATGTTTATACATATGAACGTGTAGATATTTCCAAGTTTATACAGATGTCGTTGTAGGTATTTACATGTTTGTAGAGATAATGGAGTAGATATTTCCATGTTTATACAGATATGGGTGTAGATATTTCCATGTTTACAGAGATAGCGGTGTAGTTATTTCCATCTTTATACAGATAGCGGTGTAGATATTTCCATGTTTACAGAGATCATGTTGTAGATATTTCCATGTTTATACAGATAGCCTTGTAGATATTTCCATGTTTATACAGATGACTTTGTAGAGATTTCCATGTTTTTACAGATGGCGGTATAGATATTTCCATGTTTATGGAGATAGTGGTGTAGATATTTCGAAGTTTATATAGATGGCGGTGTAGATATTTCCTTGTTTATGCAGATGGCGGTGTAGATACTTCCATGTTTATAGAGATGGCGGTTTATATAGTTCCTTGTTTATAGAGATAGCGTGTAGATATTTCCAAGTTTATAGAGATAGCGGTGCAGGTATTTCCATGTTTATAGAGATAGCAGTGTAAACATTTCCATGTTTATACTGATAGTTTTGTAGATATTTCCATGTTTATACAGATAGCGGTGTTGGTTTTTCCATGCTTATATAGATAGCGGTGTAGATATTTCCAAGTTTATACAGCTCGCGGTGTAGAGATTTACATCTTTATACAGATGGCAATGTAGATATTTCCATGTTTATTCAGATAGCGGTGTAGATATTTCCATTTTTACACAGATGATGGTGTAGATAGTTCCATGTCTATACAGCTAGCATTGTTGGTATTTCCATGTTTATACAGATAGCGTTGTAGATATTTCCATGTTTATAGTGATACCGGTGTAGATATTTCCACGTGTATACAGACGGCGGTGTAGATATTTCCATGTTAATACAGATGGCGGTGTAGATATTTCCCTGTTTATTCAGATGGCGCTCTAGATTGCTCCATGTTTATGGAGATGGCAGTGTAGATATTTTCATGTTTATAGAGATGGCAGCGTAGATATTTCCATGTTTATAGAGATAGCGGTGTAGATATTTCCATGTTTATAGAGATACTGGTGTCGGTATTTCCATGTTTTTAGAGATAGTGGTGTAGATATTTCCATGTATATACTGATGGCTGTGTAGATATTTACATGTGTTTACAGATGGCAGTGTAGATATTTCCATGTTTACATAGATGGTGGTGTGGATATTTCCATGTTTATACAGATGACTGTGCAGATATTTCCATGTTTTTACAGAAGGCGGAGTAGATATTTCCATGTTTATACAGATAGTGGTGTACTTCTATGTGTATAGAAATAGCGGTGTAGATATTTCCATGTGTATAGAAATAGCGGTGTAGATATTTCCATATATATACAGAGGGTGGTGTAGATATTTCCATGTTTATACAGATATGGGTGTAGATATATCCATGTCCATACAGATGACTGTGTAGATATTTCCATGTTTATACTGATAGCGGTGTAGATATTTCCATGGTTATACAGACAGCGTTGTTGGTATTTCCATGCTTATACAGATAGCGGTGTGGATATTTCCACGTTTATACAGCTCATGGTGCAGATATTTACATCTTTATACAGATGGCAGTGTAGATATTTCCATGTTTATACAGATGGCTGTGTAAATATTTCCATGTGTATACAGATGGCAGTGTAGATATTTCCATGTTTATACAGTTGGTGTTGCAGATATTTCCATGTTTATACAGATGACTGTGTAGATATTTCCAGGTTTACACAATTAGCATTGGTGTTATTTCCATGTTTATAGATTGCGGTTTAGATATTTCCATGTGTACACAGATAGTGTTGTAGATATTTCCATGTTTATAGAGATAGTGGTTTGTATATTTCCATGTTTATAGAGATAGCAGTGTAGACATTTCCATGTTTATACTGATCTCGGTGTAGATATTTCCATCTTTCTACAGATGGCAGTGTGGATATTTCCATGTTTATACAGATGGCAGTGTAGATATTTCCATGTTTATATAGATGGCGGTGTAAATATTTCCTTGTTTATGTAGATATCGGTGTTAATATTTCATTGTTTATGTAGATGGCGGTGTAAATATTTCCTTGTTTATGTAGATGGCGGTGTAGATATTTCCATGTTTATAGAGATAGCAGTGCAGTTATTTTCATGTTTATAGAGAGAGCGTTGCAGGTATTTCCATGTTTTTAGAGATAGCTGTGTGTATATATCCATGTTTATACAGATGGCTGTGTAGATATTTCCATGTGAATACAGATGGCAGTGTAGTTATTTCCATGTTTATACAGATGGTGGTGTAGATATTTGCATGTTTATACAGATGACTTTGTAGAGATTTCCATGTTTTTACAGATGGCGGTGTAGATATTTCCATGTTTATAGAGATTGCGGTGTAGATATTTCCATGTTTATATAGATGGCGGTGTAGATATTTCCTTATTTATGTAGATGGCGGTGTAGATATTTCCATGTATATACTGATGGCTGTGTAGATATTTACATGTGTATACAGATGGCAGTGTAGATATTTCCAAGTTTATATAGATGGTGGTGTAGATATTTCCATGTTTATACAGATGACTGTTTAGATATTTCCATGTTTTTACAGATGGCGGTGTAGATATTTCCATGTTGATAGAGATGGTGGTGTAGATATTTCCATGTTTATACATATAGCGGTGTAGATATTTTCATGTGTATAGAGATAGCAGTGTAGTTATGTCCATATTTATACAGAGTTCGGTGGAGATATTTCCATGTTTATACAGATAGGGGTGTAGATATTTCCATTTTCATACAGATGGCTGTGTAGATATTTCCATGTTTATACAGATGGATGTGTAGGTATTTCCATGTTTATACAGATGGCAGTGTAGATATTTCCATGTTTATACAGATGAATGTGTAGGTATTTCCAAGTTTATACAGTTGACGTTGTAGGATTTTCCATGTTTATAGAGATAACGGTGTAGGTATTTCCATGTTTATACAGATATGGGTGTAGATATTTCCATCTTTATAGAGATAGCGGTGTAGATATGTCCATATTTATACGGATAGCGGTGTAGATATTTCCATGTATATACAGATCATGGTGTAGGTATTTCCATGTTTATAGAGATAGACTTGTAGATATTTCCAAGTTTATAGAGATGACTTTGTAGAGATTTCCATGTTTTTACAGATTGCGGTATAGATATTTCCATGTTTATAGAGATAGCGGTGTAGATATTTCCGTGTATATACTGATGGCAGTGTAGTTATTTACATTTGTATACAGATGGCAGTGTTGATATTTTTAAGTTTGTATAGACGGTAGTGTAGTTATTTCCATGTTTATACAGATGACTGTCAGGATATTTCCATGTTTTTACAGATGGCGGGGTAGATATTTCCATGTTTATACAGATAGCGGTGTACTTCCATGTTTATACAAATAGCGGTGTAGATATTTCCATGTGTATAGAGATAGCGGTGTAGATATTTCATATTTATACAGACAGTGGTGTAGATATTTCCATGTTTATACAGATATGGGTGTACAAATTTCCATGTTTATACAGATGACTGTGTAGTCATTTCCATGTTTATACTGATAGCGGTGTAGATATTTCCATGGTTATACAGATGACTGTGTAGATATTTCCAAGTTTATACAGATGATGTTGTAGGTATTTCCATGTTTATACAGATAGCAGTGTAGATATTTCCATGTTTACAGAGAGAGCGGTGTAGATATTTCCATGTTTATACAGACAGCGTTGGAGATATTTCCTTGTTTATACAGATAGCGGTGGAGATATTTCCATTTTTCTACGGATAGCGGTGTAAGTATTTTCCTGTTTATAGAGATAGCACTATAGATATTTCCATGTTTATAGAGATGGCTGTGTAGATATTTCCATGTAAATACAGATGGCATTGTAGATATTTCCATATTTATACAGACGAAGGTGTAGATATTTCCGTGTTTTTACAGATGACTGTGTAGATATTTCCATGTTTTTACAGATGGCGGTGTAAATATTTCCATGTTTATACAGATAGCGGTGTGGATATATCCATGTTTATACAGATAGCGATGTAGATATTTCCATGTTTATAGAGATGACTGTGAAGTTATTTCCATGTTTATACAGATGGCGGTGTCGATATTTCCATGTTTATAGAGACTGCCATGTAGATATTTCCATGTTTATACAGATAGCGGTGTAGACATTTCCATGTTTATAGAGATAGCGGTTGAGATATTTCCTTATTTATACAGATAGCGTTGTAGACATTTCCAAGTTTACACAGATAGCGGTGTAGATATTTCCATGTTTATACAGAGAGAAGTGTAGTTATTTCCATGTTTATACAGATGACTGTGTATATATTTCCATGTTTATACAGATGGCGGTGTAGATATTTCCATGTTTATAGAGATAGCAGTGTAGATATTTCCATGTTTATACAGATGGCTGCGTAGATATTTCCATGTTTATAGAGATAGCGGTGTAGATATGTCCATATTTATACAGATAGCCGTGTAGATATGTCCATGTTCATTCAGATGGCGGTGTAGTTATTTCCATGTTTATACAGATAGCGTTGTGGCTATTTCCATGTTTCTACAGATGGCAGTGTAGATAATTCCATGTTTATACAGATAGCGATATAGATATTTGCATGTTTATACAGATAACGGTGTAAATACTTCCAAGTTTATACAGATTGGGGTGTAGATATTTCCATGTTTATACAGATAGCGGTGTAGGTATTTCCATGTTTATACAGCTAGCGGTGGAGGTATTTCCATGTTTACACAGATAGAGGTGGAGATATTTCCATGTTCATATAGAAGGCGGTGTAGCTGTTTCCAAGTTTATACAGATGGCGGTGTAGATATTTCCATGTTTATACAGATAGCGGTGTAGATATTTCCATGTTTATACAGATAGCAGTGTAGGTATTTCCATGTTTATAGAGATAGCGGTGTAGATATTTCCATGTTTATACAGATTGCTGTGTAGGTATGTCCATGTGTATGCAGATGGGAGTGTAAATATTTCCATGTTTATGCAGATGGAGGTGTAGATATTTCTATGTTTATACAGACGACAGTTTAGATATTTCCATGTTTTTACCGATAGCCGTGGAGATATTTCCATGTTTATACAGATAGCAGTGTAGATATTTCCATGTTTGCACAGAGAGAAGTGTAGTTATTTCCTTGTTTATACAGATGACAGTGTATATATTTCCATGTTTATACAGATGACGGTGTAGATATTTCCATGTTTATAGAGATAGCAGTGTAGAGATTCCCATGTTTATACAGACGGCTGTGTAGATATTTCCATGTTTATAGAGATAGCGGTGTAGATATTTCCATATTTATATAGATAGCCGTGTAGATATTTCAATGTTTATACAGATAGCGATGTAGATATTTGCATGTTTATGCAGATAACGGTGCAAATATTTCCATGTTTATACAGATAACGGTGTAGCTATTTCCATGTTTATACAGATAGCGGTGTAGCTATTTCCATGTTTATACAGATAGCGGTGGAGATACTTCCGTATTTATACAGATAGAGGTGGAGATATTTCCATGTTTATATAGAAGGCGGTGTAGATATTTCCCAGTTTATACAGATGGCGGTGTACATATTTCTATGTTTATACAGATAGCGGTGTAGATATTTCCATGTTTATACAGATAGTGGGGTAGGTATTTCCATGTTTAATAAGATATCGTTGTAGATATTTCCATGTTTATACAGATGGCTGTGTAGGTATTTCCATGTGTATACAGGTGGCAGTGTAGATATTTCCATGTTTATACAGATGGATATGTAGATATTTCCATGTTTATACAGATGACTCTTTAGATATTTCCATGTTTTTACTGATAGTCGTGGTAATATTTCCATGTTTATACAGATAGCAGTGCAGATATTTCCATGTTTATACAGAAAGCGTTGTGGCTATTTCCTTGTTTATACAGATAGCGGTGTAGTTATTTCCATGTTTATAGAGATTACTGTGTATATTTCCATGTTCATACAGATGGCGGTGTAGATATTTCCATGTTTATACAGATAGCGCTGTAGATATTTCCATGTTTATACAGATAGCGGTGGAGATATTTCCACGTTTATACAGATAGCGTTGTAGACATTTCCATGTTTACAGAGATAGCGGTGGAGATATTTCCATGTTTATACAGATGGCGGTGGAGATATTTCCATGTTTATACAGATGGCAATGTAGATATTTCCAAATTTATGCAGATAGCGGTGGAGATATTTCCATGTTTATGCAGATAGCGGTGTAGCTACTTCCATGTTTACAGATGGCAGTGTAGATATTTCCATGTTTATACAGATGGAAGTATAGATATTTCCATGTTTATTCAGATGACTGTGTAGATATTTACATGTTTTTACAGATGGCCCTGTAGATATTACCATGTTTATTCAGATAGCGGTGTGGCAATTTCCACGTTTATAGAGATAGCGGTGTAGATATTTCCATGTTTATATAGATGTCAGTGTAGATATTTCCTTGTTAATACAGATGGCATTGTAGATATTTCTATGTTTATACAGATAGTGGTGTAGATATTTCCATGTTTATACAGATGACTGTGTAGGTATTTCCATATTTATACAGATGGCGGTGTAGGTATTCCCATGTTTGTAGAGATAGCCATGTAGATATTTCCATGTTGAAAAATTGCGGTGTAGACATTTTCATGTTTACAGAGATAGCGGTGTAGATATTTCCATATTTATACAGATAGCGGTGTAGGTATTTCTATGTTTATTCAGATAGCGGTGTAGATATTTCCATGTTTATACAGATAGCAGTGTAGTTATTTCCATGTTTTTACAGATGACTGCGTATATATTTCCATGTTTATACAGATGGCGTTGTAGATATTTCCATGTTTATAGAGATATCGGTGTAGATATTTCCATTTTTATACAGATAGCTGTGTAGATATTTCCATGTTTATAGAGATAGCATTGTAGATATTTCCATATTTATACAGATAGCCGTGTAGATAATACCATGTTTATTCACATGGCGGTGTAGATATTTCCATGTTTACACAGATAGCGGTGTGGCTATTTCCATGTTTATAGAGATAGCGGAGTAGATATTTCCGTGTTTATACAGACGGCTTTGTATGTATTTCCATGTGTATACAGATGACAGAGTAGATATTTCCATGTTTATACAGATGGGGGTGTAGATATTTCCATGTTTATACAGATGAATGTGTAGATATTTCCATGTTATTACAGATGGCGGTGTAGACATTTACTTGTTTATACAGATAGGGGTGTGGGTATTTCCATGTTTATACAGACAGTGATGTAGATATTTCGATGTTTATAGAGATGGCTGTGTAGATATTTCCATGTTTATACAGATGGCAGTGTAGATATTTCCATGTTTATATTGATAGTGGTGTAGATATTTGCGTGTTTATACAGATGACTGTGTAGGTATTTCCATGTTTATGCAGACGGCGGTGTAGGTATTTCCATGTTTAGAGAGATAGCCTTGCAGATATTTCCATGTTTATACAGATAGCGCTGTAGACTTTTCCTTGTTTATAGAGATAGCAGTGTAGATATTTCCATATTTATTCCGAGAGCGGTGTAGATATTTCCATTTTTTTTACAGATTGCGGTGAAGATTTTTCCATGTTTATACAGATAGCGGTGTAGATATTTCCATGTTTATACTGATGACTGTGTATATATTTCCATGTTCATACAGATGGCGGTGTAGATATTTCCCTGTTTATAGAGATAGCAGTGGGGATATTTCCATGTTTATACAGATAGCTGTGTAGATATTTCCATTTTTATAGAGATAGCGGTGAAGATATTTCCATATTCATACAGATAGCCGTGTAGATATTTCCATGTTTGTTGAGATGGAGGTGTACATATTTCCATGTTTATACAGATAGCGGTGTGGCTATTTCCATGTGTATACAGATGGCAGTGTAGATATTTCCATGTGTAGTCAGATAGCGATGTAGATGTTTCCGTGTTTATACAGATAGCGGTGTAGGTATTTCCATGTTTATACAGATAGCGGTGTAGATGTTTCCATGTTTATACAGATAGCGGTGTAGATATTTCCATGTTTAAACAGATAGCGGTGGAGATATTTTCATGTTTATACAGATAGCGGTGTAGATATTTCCATGATTATAAAGATGGCGGTGGAGATATTTCCAAGGTTATACAGATATCGGTGCAGATATTTCCATGTTTATACAGATAACAGTGTAGATATTTCCATGTTTATACAGATAGCGGTGTGGGTATATCCATGTTTATAGAGATAGCAGTGTAGGTATTTCCATGTTTATACAGATTGCTGTGTAGGTATTTCCGTGTGTATACAGATGGCAATGTAGATATTTCCATGTTTATACAGATGGAGGTGTAGATATTTCCATGTTTATACAGATGACTGTGTAGGTATTTCCATGTTTATACAGATAGCGGTGTAGACATTTCCAAGTTTATAGAGATAGTCGGGTACATATATCCATATTTATACGGATAGTGGTGTAGATATTTCCAAGTTTACACAGATAGCAGTGTAGATATTTCCATGTTTATACAGATAGCGGTGTAGATATTTCCATTTTTATATAGATAGTGGGGGAGATATTTCCATGTTTATACAGATAGCGGTGGAGATATTTCCATGTTTATGGAGGTTGCGGTGTAGATATTTCCATGTTTATACAGATGGCGGTGTAGATATTTCCAAGTTTATACAGATGGCAGTGTAGATATTTCGATGTTTATACAGATAGCGGTGTAGATATTTCCATGTTTATAGAGATAGCGGTGTAGATAATTCCATGTTTATACAGATGACTGTGTAGGTATTTCCAAGTGTAAACAGATGGCAGTGTAGGTATTTCCACGTTTATACAGATGGAGGTGTAGCTATTTCCCTGTTTATACAGATGACTGTGTAGATATTTCCATGTTTTTACAGATGGCGGTGTAGATATATCCATGTTTCTACAGATAGTGGTGTGGCTATTTCCATGCTTATACAGATAGCGATGTAGTTATTTCCATGTTTACAGAGATGGCTGTGTAGAGGTTTCCATGTTTATACAGGAGGCAGTGTAGGTGTTGCCATGTTTATACAGATGGTGGTGTAGATATTTCCATGTTTATACATATGAACGTGTAGATATTTCCAAGTTTATACAGATGTCGTTGTAGGTATTTACATGTTTGTAGAGATAATGGAGTAGATATTTCCATCTTTATACAGATAGCGGTGTAGATATTTCCATGTTTATACAGATAGCGGTGTAGATATTTCCATGTTTATACAGATATCGGTGGAGATAGTTCCATGTTTCTACAGATGGCAGTGTAGATAATTACAAGTTTATACAGATGGCGGTGTAGATATTTCCATGTTTATACAGAAAGTAGTGTAGATCTTTCCGTGTGTATACAGAAGGTGGTGTAGTTATTTCCATGTTTATAGAGATAGCGGTGTAGTTATTTCCATGTTTATACGGATGGTTTGTAGGTATTTCCATGTATATACAGATGGCTGTATAGAGATTTTAATGTTTATAAAGATAGCCATGTAGTTATTTCCATGTTTATACAGATAGCGGTGTAGACATTTCCAAGTTTAAAGAGACAGCGGTCTAGATATATCCATATTTATACAGATTGCCCTGTAGATATTTCCAAGTTTATACAAATAGCGGTGTAGATATTTCCATGTTTATACAGATAGCGGTGTGGCTATTTCCATGTTTATACAGATAGCGATGTAGATATTTCCATGTTTATAGAGATGGCTGTGCAGATATTTCCATGTTTATACAGACGGCAGGGTAGATATTTCCATGTTTATACAGATAGTGGTGTAGAAATTTCCATGTTTATACAGCTGACTGTGGAGTTATTTGCATGTTTATAAAGAGGGCGGTGTAGATATTTCCAGGTATATGCAGATAGCAATGTAGGTATTTCCATGTTTATACAGATAGCGGTGTAGACATTTCCATGTGTACAGAGATAGCGGTGAAGATATTTCCATGTATATACAGACAGCGGAGTAGATATTTCCATGTTTTTACAGATAGCAGTGGAGATATTTCCATGTTCATACAGATAGCGGTGAAGATATTTCCATGTTTATAGAGATGGCGGTGTAGATATTTCGAAGTTTATACAGATAGCGGTGTAGATATTTCCATGTTTATACAGATAGCGGTGTAGATATTTCCATGTTTATTCATATAGTGGTGTAGGTATTTCCATGTTAACAGAGTTATCGGTGTAGATATTTCCGTGTTTATACCGATGAATGTGTAGATATTTCCATGAGTATACAGAGGGCAGTGTAGATATTTCAATGTTTATACAGATGGAGTTGTAGATATTTCCATGTTTATAGAGATGACTGTGTAGATATTTCCATGTTTTTACAGATGGTTGTGTAGGTATTTCCATGTTGATGCAGATATCTATGTAGATATTTCCATGTTTATTGAGATGGCTGTGTAGATATTTCCATGTTTATACAGATATCAGTGCAGGTATTTCCATGTTTATACAGATGGTGGTGTAGATATTTCCATGTTTATAGAGATAGTCAGGTAGATAATACCATGTTTATACAGATAGCGGTGTAGACGTTTCCATGTTTATAGAGATAGTGCTGTAGATATTTCCATATTTATTCAGATAGTGGTGTAGACGTTTCCATGTTTATAGAGATAATGGTGTAGATATTTCCATATTTATTCAGATAGCGGTGTAGATATTTCCATGTTTATACAGATAGCAGTGTAGATGTTTCCATGTTTATACAGATAGCTGTGTAGTTATTTCCATGTTTATACTGATGACTGTGTATATATTTCCATGTTTATACAGATGGCCGTGTAGATATTTCCCTGTGTATAGAGATAGCGGTGTAGATATTTCCATGTTTATACAGATAGCTGTGTAGATATTTCAATGTTTATAGAGATAGCGGTGTATATATTTCCATATTTTTACAGATAGCAGTGTAGGTATTTCCATGTTTATTCAGATGGCGGTGTAGATATTTCCATGTTTATACAGATATCGGTGTGGCTATTTCCATGTTTATACAGATGGCAGTGTAGATATTTCCATGTTAATACAGATAGCGATGTAGTTATTAACGTGTTTATACTGACAGCGATGTAGATATTTCCATGTTTATACAGATAGTGGTGTATATATTTCCATGTTTATACAGATAGCTGTGTAGTTATTTCCATGTTTATACAGATAGAGGTGGAGATATTTCCATGTTTATACTGATAGCGGTGGAGATATTTCCATGTTTATACAGATGGCCGTGTAGTTATTTCCATGTTTATACAGATAGCAGTGTAGATATTTCCATTTTTATAGAGAAGGCTTTGTAGATATTTCCATGTAAATACAGATGGCAGTGTAGATACTTCCATGTTTATACAGACGAATGTGTAGATATTTCCATGTTTTTACAGATGGCGGTGTAAATATTTCCATGTTTATACAGATAGCGGTGTGTCTATTTAAATGTTTATACAGATAGCAGTGTAGACATTTCCATGTTTATAGAGATAGCATTGTAGATATTTCCATATTTATACAGATAGCGGTGTAGAAATTTCCATGTTTATACAGATAGCGGTGCAGATATTTCCATGGTTACACAGATAGCGGTTTAGATATATCCATGTTTATACAGATGTCTGTGTATATATTTCCACGTTTATACAGATGGCGGTGCAGGTATTTCCATGTTTATAGAGATAGCGGTGTAGATATTTCCATGTTTATCCAGAAAGCGGTGTAGATATTTCCATGTTTACAGATGACTGTGTATTTCCACGTTTATACAGATGGCGGTGTAATTCCATGTTTATAGAGATAGCGGTGTAGATATTTTCGTGTTTAAACAGATAGCGGTGTAGATGTTTCCATGCTTATTCAGATAGCGGTGCAGATATTTCCATGTTTATACCAATCGCGGTGTAGATATTTCCGTGTTTCTACAGCTCGCGATGTAGATATTTCCATCTTTATACAGATGGCAGTGTAGATATTTCCATGTTTATACAGATAGTGGTGTAGATACTTCCATGTTTACACAAACGGCGGTGTAGATAGTTCCATGTTTATGGAGATGGTGGTGTATATATTTTCATGTTTATACAGGTGGTGGTGTAGATATTTCCATGTTTATAGAGATAGCAGTGTAGATAATTCCATGTTTATAGAGATAGCGGTGTACGTATTTCCATGTCTATGGAGATAGCGGTGTGGATGTTTCCATGTTTATATTGATGGCTGTGATGGTATTTCCATGTGTTTACAGATGGCAGTGTAGATATTTCCATTTTTACAGAGATGGTGGTGTAGATATTTCCATGTTTATACAGATGACTGTGTAGTTATTTCGATGTTTATACAGACGGCGCTGTAGATATTTTCATGTTTATAGAGACAGCGGAGTAGGTATTTCTATGTTTACACAGATAGTGGTGCGGATATTTACATGTTTATAGAGAGAGAGGTGTAGATATTTCCATCTTTGCACAGATTGCGATGTAGAAATTTCGATCTTTACACAGATAGCGGTGTAGATGTTTCCATGTTTACACAGATAGCTGTGTAGATGTTTCCATGTTTACACAGATAGCATTGTAGATATTTGCATGTTTATACTGATAGCGGTGTAGATATTTCCATGTTTATACTCATGGAGGTGTAGATATTTCCATGTTTATACAGATGACTGTGTAGATATTTCCATGTTTTTAGAGATGGCGTTGTAGATATTTCCATGTTTATACTGATGGCGGTGTGGTTATTTCCATAATTATACATATGGCATTGAAGATATTTCCATGTTTATATAGATGGCGTTGTAGATATTTCCATGTTTATGCAGATGGCAGTGTAGGTAATTCCAAGTTGATAGAGATAGCAGTGTACATATTTCCATGTTTATACTGATAGCGGTGTAGATGTTTCCATGCTTATGCAGTTCGCAGTGTAGGTATTTCCATGTTTATACAGATGGCGGTGTAGATATTTCCATGTTTATACAGATAGCGGTGTTGACAGTTCCCTGTTTATAGTGATAGCGGTGTAGATATTTCCATATTTATACAGATAGCGGTGTAGATATTTCCAGGTTAATACTGATGGCTGTGTTGATGTTTCCATGTTTATGGGGATAGCGATGTAGATATTTCGAAATTTATATAGATGGCTGTGTAGGTATTTCCTTGTTTATGTAGATGGTGGTGTAGATATTTCCATGTTTATAGAGATGGCGGTTTATATAGTTCCTTGTTTATAGAGATAGCATGTAGATATTTCCAAGTTTATAGAGATAGCGGTGTAGGTATTTCCATGTTTATAGAGATAGCAGTGTAAATATTTCCAGGTTTATACAGACAGCGGTGTAGACATTTCCATGTTTATACAGATCTCGGTGTAGATATTTCCATCTTTCTACAGAAGGCAGTGTAGATATTTCCATGTTTATACAGATGGCAGTGTAGATATTTCCATGTTTATATAGTTGGCAGTGTAAATATTTCCTTGTTTATGTAGATATCTGTGTTAATATTTCATTGTTTATGTAGATGGCTGTGTAAATATTTCCTTGTTTATGTAGATGTCGGTGTAGATATTTCCATGTTTATAGAGATAGCAGTGCAGTTATTTTCATGTTTATAGACAGAGCGTTGCAGGTATTTCCATGTTTTTAGAGATAGGTGTGTGTATATTTCCATGTTTATACAGATGGCTGTGTAGATATTTCCATTTGTATACAGATGGCAGTGTAGATATTTCCATGTTTATACAGATGGTGGTGTAGATATTTCCATGTTAATACAGATGACTGTGCAGATATTTCCATGTTTTTACAGATAGCGGTGTAGATATTTCCTTTTTTATACAGATAGTGGTGTAGATATTTCCATGTTTATACAGATGGCTGTGTAGATATTTCGATGTTTATAGAGATGGCTGTGTAGTTATTTCCATGATTATACAGATTGCAGTGTAGATATTTCCATGTGTATACAGATGACTGTGTAGATATTTCATGTTGCAGATGGCGGTGTAGGAATTTCCATATTTATGGAGATAGCGGTGTAGATATTTCCATGTTTATAGAGATAGCGGTGTAGATATATCCACGTTTATATAGATAGCGGTGTAGATGTTTCCATCTTTATACAGATAGCGGTTTAGATATTCCCATGTTTATAAAGATCATGGTGTAGATTTTTCCAGGTTTTTACTGATAGCGTTGTAGATATTTCCATGTTTATACAGATAGCGGAGTAGATATTTCCCTGTTTATACAGATCGCAGTGTAGATATTTCCATCTTTCTACAGATGGCAGTGTAGATATTTCCATGTTTATAGGGATGGCGTTGTTGATATTCCCATGTTTATAGAGATAACGGTGTTGGTATTTCCATGTTTATAGAGATAGCGGTGTAAATATTTCCATGTTTATGCTGATAGTGGTGTAGGTATTTCCATGTTTATACAGATAGCGGTGTTGGTATTCCCATGCTTATACAGATAGAGGTGTAGATATTTCCATGTTTATAAAGCTCGCGTTGTAGATATTTACATCTTTAAGCAGATGGCAGTGTAGATACATCCATGTTTGCACAGATAGCATTGTTGGTGTTTCCATGTTTATACAGATAGTGGTGTAAATATTTCCATGTTTATACAGCTCCCTGTGTAGATATTTCCATGTTTTTACAGATGGCGGTGTAGATATTACCCTGTTTATACAGATGGCGGTGTAGATACTTCCATGTTTATACAGATGGTGCTGTAGATAACTCCATGTTTATGGAGATGGCAGTGTAGATACTTTCATGTTTATAGAGATGGCAGTGTAGATATTTTCATGTTTATAGAGATGGCAGTGTAGATATTTCTATGTTTATAGAGATAGCGGTGTAGATGTTTCCATGTTTATAGAGATAGCGGTTTAGTTATTTCCATGTATTTAGAGATAGTGGTGTAGATATTTCGATGTATTTACTGATGGCTGTGTAGATATTTACATCTGTATACGGACGGCAGTGTAGATATTTCCAAGTTTATACAGATGGCTGTGTAGATATTTCCATGTGAATAGAGACGGCAGTGTAGATATTTCCATGTTTATACACATGGTGGTGTAGATATTTCCATGTTTATACATATGACTTTGTAGAGATTTCCATGTTTTTACAGATGGCGGTGTAGATATTTCCAAGTATATAGATATAGCGGTGTAAATATCTCCATGTTTATATAGATGGCGGTGTAGATATTTCCTTATTTATGTAGATGGCTGTGTAGATATTTCTATGTTTATGGAGATGGTGGTTTATATACTTCCTTGTTTATGGAGATAGTGGTGTAGATATTTCCATGTTTATAGAGATAGTGGTGTAGGTATTTCCATGTTTATAGAGATAGCGGTGTAAATATTTCCATGTTTATACTGATAGCGGTGTAGATATTTCCATGTGTATACAGATAGCAGTGTTGCTATTTCCAAGCTTATACAGAAAGCGGTATAGATATTTCCATGTTTATACAGCTTGCGGTGAAGATATTTACATTTTTATACAGATGGCAGTGTAGATATTACCATGTTTATATAGATAGCGGTGTAGATATTTCCATTTTTACACAGATGGTGGTGTAGATAGTTCCATGTTTATACAGATAGCGATATTGTTATTTCCATGTTTATACAGATAGCGGTGTAGATATTTCCATGTTCATACAGATCCCGTTGTAGATATTTCCATCTTTATACAGATGGCGGTGTAGATATTTTCATGTTAATACAGATGGCGGTGTAGATATTTCCATGTTTATACAGATGGCGCTCTAGATATCTCCATGTTTATGTAGATGGCATTGTAGATATTTTCATGTTTATAGAGATAGACTTGTAGATATTTCCATGTTTATACAGATGACTTTGTAGAGATTTCCATGTTTTTACAGATGGCGGTATAGATATTTCCATGTTTATAGAGATAGCGGTGTAGATATTTCCTTGTATATACTGATGGCAATGTAGATATTTACATGTGTATACAGATGGCAGTGTAGATATTTTTAAGTTTGTATAGATGGAAGTGTAGGTATTTCCATGTTTATACAGATGACTGTCTGGATATTTCCATGTTTTTACAGATGGTGGAGTAGATATTTCCATGTTTATACAGATAGCGGTGTACTTCCATGTTTATACAAATAGCGGTGTAGATATTTCCATGTGTATAGAGATAGCGG
Source organism: Pan paniscus (assembly GCF_029289425.2). Taxonomy (NCBI): domain Eukaryota; kingdom Metazoa; phylum Chordata; class Mammalia; order Primates; family Hominidae; genus Pan; species Pan paniscus. Next base: position 11,166,076 of record NC_073257.2, on the reverse strand, counting down.
TGTAGATATTTCCATATTTATACAGACAGTGGTGTAGATATTTCCATGTTTATACAGATATGGATGTACATATTTCCATGTTTATATAGATGACTGTGTAGACATTTTCATGTTTATACTGATAGTGGTGTTGGTATTTCTATGCTTATACAGATAGCGGTGTGGATATTTCCATGTTTATACAGCTCACAGTGCAGATATTCACATGTTTATACAGATGGCTGTGTAGATATTTCCATGTTTATACAGATGGCTGTGTAGATATTTCCATGTGTATACAGATGGCAGTGTAGATATTTCCATGTTTATACAGATGGTGGTGCAGATATTTCCATGTTTATACAGGTGACTGTGTAGATACTTCCATGTTTTTACAGATGGTCGTGTAGATATTTCCATGTTTATAGGGACAACAGTGTAGATATTTCCATATTTATACAGACAGCAGTGGAGATATTTCCATGTTTCTGCAGATATCGGTGAAGATATTTCCATGTTTATTCAGATAGAGGTGTAGGTATTTCGATGTTTATAGAGATAGCGGTGTAGATATTTCCATGTTTATACAGATGGCAGTGTAGATATTAACATGTGTATACAGATGACAGTGTAGATATTTCCATGTTTATACAGATGGAGGTGTAGATATTTCCATGTTTACAGATGAGTGCGTAGATATTTCCATGTATTTACAGATGGCGGTGTAGATATTTCCATGTTTATGCAGATAGCGGTGTGGCTATTTCCAATTTATACAGATAGCGATGTAGATATTTCCTTGTTTTTAGAGATAGCTTTGTAGATATTTCCATGTTTATTCAGATACAGATGTAGATATTTCCATGTTTATAGAGATTACTGTGTAGATATTTCCATGTTTATACAGCTGACTGTGCAGGTATTTCCATGTTTATACAGATGGCAGTGTAGATATTCCCATGTTTATAGAGAGAGTCAAGTAGATATTTCATGGTTATACAGATAGCGGTGTAGACATTTCCATGTTTATAGAGATTGTGGTGTAGATATTTCCATATTTATTCAGATAGCGGTGTAGATATTTCCATGTTTATACAGAATGTGGTGTAGATATTTCCATGTTTATACAGATATGGGTGAAGTTATTTCCATGTTTATATAGATGACTGTGTATGTATTTCCATGTTTATACAGATGGGGTAGATATTACCCTGTTTATAGAGATAGTGGTGTAGATATTTCCATGTTTATATAGATAGCTGTGTAGATGTTTCCATGTTTATGGAGATGGCGGTGTAGATATTTCCATATTTTTACAGATATCCGTGTAGATATTTCCATGTTTATTCAGATCGCGGTGTAGATATTTCCATGATTATACAGATAGTGGGGTGACTATTTCCATGTTTACAGATGGCAGTGTAGATATTTCCATCTTTATACAGATAGCGATGTAGATATTTCCATGTTTATACAGATAGCGCTGTAGATATTTCCATGTTTATACAGATAGTGTTGTAGGTATTTCCATGTTTATAGAGATAGCGGTGTTGATATATCTATATTTATACAGATTGCGGTGTAGATATTTCCAAGTTTATACAGATAACGGTGTAGATATTTCCATGTTTATACAGATGGCTGTGTAGATATTTCCATGCTTATACAGATGGCGGTGTAGATATTTCCGTGTTTATACAGATAGCGGTGTGGCTAATTCCATGTTTATACAGATAGCAATGTAGATATTTCGATGTTTATAGAGATGGCTGTGTAGATATTTCCATGTGTATAGAAATGGCAGTGTAGATATTTCCATGTTTATACAGGTAGTGGTGTAGATATTTCCTTGTTTATACAGATGACTGTGTAGGTACTTCCATGTTTATACAGATGACTGTGTAGATATTTCCACGTTTTTACAGATGGCGTTGTATATATTTCCTTGTTTATAGAGATAGCGATGTGGATATTTCCATGTTTATACAGATAGCGATGTAGATATTTTCATGTTTATAGAGATGGATGTGTAGATATTTCCATGTTTATACAGTCGGTAGTGTAGATATTTCCATGTTTATACAGATAGTGGTGTAGATATTTCCTTGTTTATACAGATGATTGTGTAGGTATTTCCATGTTTATACAGATCGCGGTGTAGGTATTTCCATGTTTATAGAGATAGCCATGTAGATATTTCCATGTTTATACAGATAGCGGTGTAGACTTTTCCAAGTTTATAGAGATAGCGGTGTAGATATTTCCATATTTATACAGATAGCGGTGTAGATATTTCCATGTTTATAAAGATAGAAGTGTAGATATTTCCATGTTTATACAGATGACTGTGTATATATTTCCATGTTTATACAGATGGCGGTGTAGGTATTTCCATGTTTATAGTGATAGAGGCGTAGATATTTCCATGATTATACAGATAGAAGTGTACTTATTTCCATGTTGATACGGATGACTGTGTATATATTTCCAAGTTTACAGAGATGGCGTTGTAGATATTTCCATGTTTATAGAGATAGCGGTGTAGATATTTCCATGTTTCTGCAGATAGCTGTGAAGATTTTTCCGTGTTTGTAGAGATAGCATTGTAGGTATTTCCATATTTATACAGATAGCTGTGAAGATATTTCCATGTTTATTCAGATGGCGTTGTAAATATTTCCATGTTTATACAGATAGCGGTGTGGCTATTTCCATCTTTATACAGATAGCGGTGTGGCTATTTACATGTTTATACTGATGGCAGTGTTGATATTTCCATGTTTATACAGATAGCGATGTAGATATTTCCATGTTTATACAGATAGAAGTGTAGATATTTTCATCTTTATAGAGATAGCGGTGTAGATATTTCCATGTTTATACAGATAGCGGTGTAGATATTTCCATGTTTATACAGATAGCGGTGGAGATATTTCCATGTTTATAGAGATGGCTGTGTAGATATTTCCATGTTTGTACAGATAGCATTGTAGACATATCCATGTTTATACAGATAGCGGTGTATATATTTCCAAGTTTATACAGATAGCAGTGTAGACATTTCCAAGTTTATACAGATAGCGGTGTAGATATTTCCATGTTTATACAGATAGCGGTGGAGATATTTCCATGTTTATAGAGATGGCTTTGTAGATATTTCCATGTTTATACTGATGGCAATGTAGACATACCCATGTTTATACAGATAGCGGTTTAGATATTTCCAAGTTTATACAGATAGCAGTGTAGATATTTCAATGTTTACACAGATAGCAGTGTAGATATTTCCATGTTTATACAGATAGCGGTGTAGATATTTCCATGTTTATACAGATAGCGGTGTCGACATTTCCAAGTTTACAGAGATAGCGTTGTAGAAATATCCATATTTATACAGTTAGCTCTGTAGATATTTCCAAGTTTATACAGATAGTGGTGTAGATATTTCCATGTTTATAGAGATAGCGATGCAGGTATTTCTATGTTTGTAGAGATAGCATTGTAGATATTTCCATGGTTTGCACAGATGGCTGTGTAGATATTTCCATGTGTATACAGATGGCAGTGTAGATATTTCCATGTTTATAGAGATGGAGTTGTAGATATTTCCATGTTTATACAGATGACTGTGTAGATATTTCCATGTTTTTACAGATGGTGGTGTAGATATTTCCATGTTTATACAGGTAGCGGTGTGGCTATTTCCATGTTTATACAAATAGCGATGTAGAGATTTCCATGTTTATAGAGATGGCTGTGTAGATATTTCCATGTTTATACAGATGGCAGTGTAGATATTTCCATGTTCATACAGATAGTGGTGTAAATATTTCCATGTTTATACAGATGACTGTGTATATATTTCCATGTTTATACAGATGGCAGTGTAGATATTTCCATGTTTATACAGGTAGCGTTGTAGATATTTCCATGTTTACACAGATAGCGGTGGAGATATTTCCATGTTTATATAGATAGCGGTGGAGATATTTCCGTGTTTATGGAGATGGCAATGTAGATATTTCCAAGTTTTTGCAGATAGCGGAATAGATATTTCCATGTTTATGCAGATAGCGGTGCGTCTATTTCCATGTTTATTCAGATGGCAGTGTAGATATTTCCATGTTGATACAGATGGCAGTGTAGATATTTCCATGTTTATACAGATGACTGTGTAGATATTTCCATGTTTTTACAGATGGCAGTGCAGATATTTCCATCATTATATAGATAGCGGTGTGGCAATTTCCATGTTTATAGAGACAGCGGTGTAGATATTTCCATGGTTATACAAATGGATGTGTAGATATTTCAATGTGTATTAAGATGGCTGTGTAGATATTTCCATGTTTATACCGATGGAGTTGTAGTCATTTCCATGTTTATAAGGATGACTGTGTAGATAATTCCATGTTTTTCTGAAGGCGGTGTAGATATTTCCATGTTTGTACAGATAGCGGTGTGCCTATTTCCATGTTTATACAGATAGCGATGTAGATATTTCCATGTTTATAGAGATGGCTGTGTAGATACTTCCATGTTTATAGAGATGGCAGTGTAGATGTTTCCATGTTTATACAGATGACTGTGTAGGTATTTCTATGTTTATATAGATGGCGGTGTAGATATTTCCATGTATATAGAGATAGCCATGTAGATATTTCCATGTTTAAACAGATGACTGTGTAGGTATTTCCACGTTTATACAGATGGCAGTGTAGATATTTCCATGTTTATACAGATAGTGGTGTATATATTTCCAAGTTTATGCAGATGGCTCTGTAGATATTTCCATGTGAATACAGATGGCAGTGCAGATATTTCCATGTTTATGCAGATGGTGGTGTAGATATTTCCATGTTTATACAGATGACTTTGTAGAGATTTCCATGTTTTTACAGATGGCGGTGAAGATATTTCCATGTTTATAGAGATTGCGGTGAGGATATTTCCATGTTTATAAAGATGGCGGTGTAGATATTTTCTTGTTTATGTAGATGTCGTTGTAGATATTTCCATGTTTATAGAGATGGCGGTTTATATACTTCCTTGTTTATGGAGATAGTGGTGTAGATATTTCCATGTTTATAGAGATAGCGGTGTAGGTATTTCCATGTTTATAGAGATAGCGGTGTAAATATTTCCATGTTTATACTGACAGCGGTGTAGATATTTCCATGTTTATACAGATAGCAGAGTTGGTATTTCCATGCTTATACAGATAGCGGTGTAGATATTTCCATATTTATACAGCTCGCGGTGTCGATATTTACATCATTATACAGATGGCAGTGTAGATATTTCCATGTTTATATAGATAGCGGTGTAGATATTTCCATTTTTACACAGATGGTGGTGTAGATAGTTCCATGTTTATACAGATAGCGTTGTTGTTATTTCCATGTTTATACAGATATCGGAATAGATATTTCCGTGTTTATACAGCTCCCTGTGTAGATATTTCCATGTTTATACAGATGGCGCTGTAGATATTTTCATGTTAATGCAGATGGCGGTGTAGGTATTTCCATGTTTATACAGATGGCGCTCTAGATAGCTCCATGTTTATGTAGATGGCATTGTAGATATTTTCATGTTTATAGAAATGGCAGTGTAGACATTTCCATGTTTATAGAGATAGCGGTGTAGATATTTCCATGTATATACTGATGGCTGTGTAGATATTTACATGTGTATACAGATGGCAGTGTAGATATTTCCAAGTTTATACAGATGGCTTTGTAGATATTTCCATGTGAATACAGACGGCAGTGTAGATATTTCCATGTTTATACAGATGGTGGTGTAGATATTTTCATGTTTATACAAATGATTTTGTAGAGATTTCCATGTTTATACAGATGGCGTGGTAGATATTACCATGTTTACAGAGATAGCCATGTAGATATTTCCATGTTTATACAGATAGCGGTGTAGACATTTCCAAGTTTATAGAGATAGCGGTGTAGATATATCCATATTTATACAGATAGCATTATAGATATTTCCAAGTGTATACAGATAGCGTTGTAGATATTTCCGTGATTATACAGATAGCGGTGTAGATATTTCCATGTTTATACAGATAGTGGTGTAGGTTTTTCCATGTTTATAGTGATAGCGGTGTAGATATATCCATGTTTATACAGATATAAGTGTAGATATTTCCAAGTTTATACAGATAGCGGTGTAGATATTTCCATGTTTATACAGATGGCTGTGTAGATATTTCCATGTTTATACAGATGGCAGTGTAGATATTTCCATGTTTATAGAGATGGAGGTGTAGATATTTCCATGTCTATATAGATGACTGGGTAGATATTTCCATGTTTTTACAGATGACTGTGTAGGTATTCGCATGTTTATACAGATGGCGGTGTAGATATTTCCATGTTTATAGAGATAACGGTGTAGTTATTTCCATGTTTTTACAGAAATCGGTGAAGGTATTTCCATGTTTATACAGATAGTGGTGTAGATATTTCCATATTTATACAGATAGCGGTTTAGATTTTTCCATGTTTATACAGATCCGGTGTAGATATTTCCAGGTTTATACAGATGGCGGTGTAGATATTTCCATGTTTATACAGATAGCGGTGTACATATGTTCATCTTTGCACAGATTGTGGTGTAGATATTTCCATCTTTACACAGATAGCGGTGTAGATATTTTCATGTTTATACAGATGTCTGTGTAGATATTTCCATGTGTAGACAGATGGTAGTGTGGATATTTCCATGTTTATAGAGATGGTGGTTTAGGCATTTCCATGTTTATAGAGATAGTGGTGTAGGTATTTCCATGTTTATACAGATGGCTGTGTAGATATTTCCATGTGTATACTGAAGGCAGTGTAGATATTTCCATGTTTATAGAGATGGTGGTGTAGACATTTCCATGTTTGTACAGATAAAGGTTTAGATATTTCCATGTTTATACACATGGCTGTGTAGATATTTCCATGTCTATAGAGATGGCGGTGTAGATATTTCCATATTTATAAAGACGGTGTTGTAGATATTTCCATGTTTATACAGATGACTGTGTAGATATTTGCATGTTTATACAGATGGCGGTGTAGATATTTCCATGTTTATAGAGATAGCAGTGTAGATATTTCCATTTTTATGCAGATAGCGGTGTAGATATTTCCAAGTTTATAGAGATGGCGGTGTAGTTATTTCCATGGTTATGGAAATAGTGGTGTAGATATTTCCATGTTCATACAGATAGCGGTGTTGGTATTTTCATGTTTATACAGACAGCGGTGTAGATATTTCCATGTTTATACAGCTCGCACTGTAGATATTTCCATGTTTATACAGATAGTGTTGTAGATATTTCCATGTTTATACAGATAGCGGTGTAGATATTTCCGTGTATATAGAGATTGCGGTGTATATATTTCCATGTTTACGGAGATAGCTGTGTAGGTATTTCCATGTTTATAGACATATCTGTGTAGATATTTCCATGTTTATTGAGATGGCGGTGTAGATATTTCCATGTTTATACAGTTGACTGTGTAGATATTTGCATGGTTATACAGATAGCGGTGTAGATATTTCCATGTTTACAGAGATAGCGGTGTAGATATTTCCATTTTTGCACAAATTGCGGTTTAGATATTTCCATATTTACACAGATAGCAGTGTAGATATTTCCATGTTTATGCAGATAACGGTGTGGATATTTCCATGTTGATAGAGATAGCGGTGTAGATATTTCCAGGTTTACACAGACAGTGGTGTAGATATTTCCATCTTTGCACAGATTGTGGTGTAGGTATTTCCATCTTTACCAGATAGCGCTGTAGATATTTCCACTTTTACACAGGTAGCGTTGTATATATTTCCATGTTTATACAGATAGCGGTGTAGATATTTCCATGTTTTTACAGATGGTGGTGTAGTTATTTCCATGTTTATGGAGATGTCGGTGTAGATATTTTCATGTTTATAGCGATGGCGGTGTAGATATTTCCGTGTTTATAGAGATTGCGGTGTAGATATTTCCATGTTTATACAGATAGCTGTGTATGCATTTCCATGTTTATAGAGATAGCGGTGTACGTGTTTCCATGTTTATACAGATGGCTTTCTACATAATTCCATGTGTATACAGATGGCAGTGTAGATATTTCCATGTTTATAGAGAGGGTGGTGTAGACATTTCCATGTTTATACAGAGTACTGTGTAGATATTTGCATGTTTATATAGATGGCGGTGTAGATATTTCCATGTTTATAGACATAACGGTGTAGATGTTTCCATGTTTTTACAGAAAGCGTTGTAGTAATTTCCATGTTTATAGAGATTGTGGTGTAGATATTTCCATATTTATACAGATAGCGGTTTAGATATTTCCATGTTTATACAGATCCCAGTGTAGATATTTCCATGTTTATACAGATGGCGGTGTAGATATTTCCACGTTTATACAGACAGCGTTGTAGATATTTCCATGTTTATACAGATATCGGTGAAGATATTTCCATGTTTACAGAGATAGCGGGGTAGATATTTCCATCTTTGCACAGATTGCGATGTAGATATTTCCATCTTTACACAGATAGCGGTGTAGATATTTTCATGTTTATACAGATGGCTGTGTAGATATTTCCATGTGTATACAGATGGTAGTGTAGATATTTCCATGTTTATAGAGATGGCGGTGTAGGTATTTCCATGTGTATAGAGATACCAATGTAGATATTTCCATGTTTATACAGATAGCGGTGTAGACATTTCAATGTTTATGGAGATGGCGGTGTAGATATATCCATGTTTATGCAAATAGCGGTGTAGATATTTCCATGTTTATAGAAATAGCGGTGGAGTTATTTCCATGTTTATAGAGATGGCGGTGTAGATATGTCCATGTTTATACAGATAGCGGTGGAGATATTTCCATGTTTACGCAGATGGCGGTGGAGATATTTCCAGGTTTATACAGACGGCGGTGCAGATATTTCCATGCTGATACAGATAGCAGTGTAGATATTTCCATGTTTATACAGATGGCGGTGTAGGTATTTCCATGTTTATTGAGATAGCAGTGTAGATATTTCCATGTTTATTCAGATGGCTGTGTAGGTATTCCCATGTGTATACAGATGGCAGTGTGGATATTTCCATGTTAATACAGATGGAGGTGTACATGTTTCCATGTTTATACAGATGACTGTGTAGGTATTTCCATGTTTATACAGATGGTGGTGTAGAGATTTCCATGTTTATTAGATAGCCATGTAGATGTTTCCATGTTTATACAGATAGCGTTGTAGACATTTCCAAGTTTATAGAGATAGTGTTGTAATTATATCCATATTTATACAGATAGCGGTGTAGATATTTCCGAGTTTATACATATCGCGGTGTAGATATTTCTATGTTTATACAGATAGCGGTGTAGATATTTCCATGTTTATACAGATAGTGGTATAGATATTTCCATGTTTATACAGATGACTGTGTAGGTATTTCTATGTTTATACAGATGGCTGTGAAGACATTTCCCTGTTTATAAAGATAGTGGTGTAGATATTTCCATATTTATACAGATAGCAGTGTAGAAATTTCCATGTTTATACAGATAGCGGTGTAGATATTTCCATGTTTATTCAGATAGCGGTGTAGATATTTCCATGTTTATACAGATAGCGGTGTAGATATTTCCATATTTATACAGATAGCATTGTATGTATTTCCATGTTTATAGAGATAGCAGTGTAGATATTTCCAAGTTTATAGAGATGGCTGTGTAGATATTTCCATGTAAATACAGATGGCAGTGTAGATATTTCCATGTTTATACAGATAGTGGTGTTTGTATTTCCATGTTTATACAGATAGCAGTGTAGATGTTTCCATGTTTATTCCGCACGCGGTGTTAATTTTTCCATCTTTATACTGATGGCAGTGTAGGTCTTTCCATGTTCATGCAGATAGCGGTGTAGATATTTCCATGTTTCTACTGATAGCGGTGTAGGTATTTCCATGTTTATAGAGATAGCGATGTATGCATTTCCATGTGTATAGAGATAGCGGTGCAGATGTTTCCATGTTTATACTGATGGCTGTATAGATATGTCCATGTGTATACAGAGGGCAGTGTAGATATTTCCACCTTTGCACAGTTTGCGGTGCAGATATTTCCATCTTTAAACAGATAGCGGTGCAGATATTTCCATGTTTACACAGACAGCTGTGTAGATATTTCCATGTTTACACAGATAGCGTTGTAGATATTTCCATGTTTATACAGATAGCGGTGTAGATATTTCCATGTTTATGCAGATAGCGGTGTAGATGTTTCCATGTCTATACAGATCGCGGTGTAGATATTTCCATGTTTATACAGATAGTGGTGTAGATATTTCCATGTTTATATAAGTAGCACTGTAGATATTTCATTGTTCATACAGATAGTGGTGTAGGTATTTCCATGTTTATAGAGATAGCGGTGTAGATACATTCTTATTTATACAGATAGCGGTGTAGATATTTCCATGTTTATACAGACGGCTGTGTAGATATTTCCATGTGTATACTGATGGCAGTGTAGGTATTTCCATGTTTATACTGATGGAGGTGTAGGTATTTCCATGTTTATATACATGACTGTGTATTTATTTCCATGTTTTTACAGACGGTGTTGTAGTTATTTCCATGTTTATACAGATAGCAGTGTGGCTATTTCCATGTCTATACAGATAGTGAAGTAGAGAATTCCATGTTTATAGAGATGGCTCTGTACATATTTCCATGTTTATACAGACAGTGGTGTAGATATTTCCATGTTTATACAGATGACTGTGTAGGTATTTCCGTGTTTATACAGATGGCGGTGTAGATATTTCCATGTTTAGAGAGATAGCCATGTAGATATTTCCATGTTTATACAGATAGCTGTGTAGACATTTCCAAATTTATAGAGACAGTGGTGTAGATGTTTCCATGTTTATACAGATGGCTTCGTAGGTATTTCCATGTGTATAGAGATGACAGTGTAGATATTTCCATGTTTATACAGATGGAGGTGTAGATATTTCAATGTATATACAGATGACTGTGTAGATATTTCCATGTTTTTACAGATGGCAGTGTTGATATTTCCGTGTTTATACAGATAGCGATGTAGATATTTTCATGTTTATAGAGATGGAAGTGTAGATATTTCCATGTTAATATAGATGGCAGTGTAGATAATTCCACGTTTATACAGATAATGGTGCAGATATTTCCATGTTTCTACTGATGACTGTGTAGGTATTTCCAGGTTTATACAGATGGCTGTGTAGATATTACCATGTTTATAGAGATAGCCATGAAGATATTCCCATGTTTATACAGATAGCGGTGTAGATATTTCCATGTTTATACAGATAGTGGTGTAGGTACTTCCATGTTTATAGAGATAGCGGTGTACATATATCCATATTTATACAGATATCAGTGTAGATATTTCCAAGTTTATAGAGATAGCGGTGTAGGTATTTCCATGTTTATACAGATAGCCGTGTAGACATTTCCATGTTTATTCCGATGGCAGTGTAGGTATTTCCGTGTTTATTGAGATAGCGGTGTAGATATTTCCATGTTTATAGAGATAGCGGTGTAGGTATTTCCATGTTTATACAGATAGCCGTGTAGACATTTCCATGTTTATTCCGATGGCAGTGTAGGTATTTCCGTGTTTATTGAGATAGCGGTGTAGATATTTCCATGTTTACACGGATGGCGGTGTAGATATTTCCATGTGTATACAGATGGCAGTGTAGATATTTCAATGATTATACAGATGGATGTGTAGATATTTCCGTGTTTATACATATGACTGTGTAGATATTTCCATGTTTTTACAGATGGCGGTGTAGATATTTCCATGTTTATACAGATAGTGGTGTAGATATTTCCATGTTTATACAGATGGCTGTGTAGTTATTTCCAGGTGTAATCAGATGGCAGTGCAGATATTTCCATGTTTATGCAGATGGAGGTGTTGATATTTCCATGTTTATACAGATGACTGTGTAGATATTTCCATGTTTATACACATGGCGGTATAGATATTTCCATGTTTATACATATAGCGGTGTGGTTAATTTCATGTTTATACAGATATCAATGTAGATATTTCCATGTTTACACAGATGGCTGTGTAGATATTTCCATGTTTATACAGATGGCGGTGTACATATTTCCATGTTTATACAGATAGTGGTGTATATATTTTCATGATTATACAGATGAATGTGCAGGTATTTCCATGTTTATAAAGATCGCGGTTTAGATATTTCCATGTTTATAGAGATAGCCATGTAGATATTTCCATGTTTATACTGATAGCGGTGTAGACATTTCCAAGTTTATAGAGATAGCGGTGTAGATATTTCCTTGTTTATACAGATGGCTTTGTAGGTATTTCCATGTGTATACAGATGACAGTGTAGATATTTCCATGTTTATACAGATGGAGGTGTAGATATTTCCATGTTTATACAGATGGAAGTGTAGGTATTTCCATGTTTTACATATGAGTGTGTAGATATTTCCATGTTTTACAGTTGGCGGTGTAGATATTTCCATGCTTATACAGATAGCGGTGTGGCTATTTCCATGTTTATACTGAAAGCGATGTAGATATTTTCATGTTTATAGAGATGGATGTCTAGATATTTCCATGTATATACAGATGGCAGTGTAGATATTTCCATGTTTATACAGATAGTGGTGTAGATATTTCCATGGTTATACAGATGACTGTGTAGGTATTTCCATGTTTATACAGATGGCGTGGTAGATATTACCATGTTTATAGAGATAGCCATGAAGTTTTTTCCATGTTTATACAGATAGCGGTGTAGAAATTTCCAAGTTTACTGAAATAGCGGTGTAGATATATCCATATGTATACAGATAGCAGAATAGTTATTTCCAAGTGTATACCGACAGTGGTCTAGATATTCCCGGGTTTATACAGATAGCGGTGTAGATATTTCCATGTTTATACAGATAGTGGTGTAGGTTTTTCCATGTTTATACTGATAGCGTTGTAGTTATATCCATGTTTATACAGATAGCAGTGTAGATATTTCCAAGTTTATACAGATAGCGGTGTAGATATTTCCATGTTTATACAGATGACTTTGTAGGTATTTCCATGTGTATACAGATGGCAGTGTAGATATTTCCATGTTTATGCAGATGGAGGTGTAGATATTTCCATGTTTACAGAGTTATCCATGTAGATATTTCCATGTTTATACAGATACCAGTGTAGACATTTCCATGCTTATAGAGATAGCGGTGTAGATATTTCCATGTTTATACAGATAGCGGTGTAGATATTTCCATGTTTATACAAATAGAAGTGTAGAAATCTCCATGGTTATACAGTTTACCGTGTAGATATTTCCATGTTAATACAGATGGCGGTGTAGATATTTCCATGTTTATAGAGATAGCGACGTAGATATTTCCATGTTTTTACTGATAGCTGTGTAGATATTTCCATATTAATAGAGATAATGATGTAGATATTTCCATATTGATGCAGATAATAGTGTAGATATTTCCATGTTTATTCAGATGGCGGTGTAGATATTTCCATGTTTATACGGATAGCGGTGTGGCTATTTCCATGTTTATACAGATGGCAGTGTAGAGAGTTCCATGTTTATACAGACAGCGATGTGGATATTTCCATGTTTATACAGACAGCGGTGTAGTTATTTCCATGTATTTAGAGATAGCGGTGTAGATATTTCCATGTATTTACTGATGGCTGTGTAGATATTTCCATGTGAATACAGATGACAATGTATATATTTCCATGCTTATACAGATGGTGGTGTAGATATTTCCATGTTTATACAGATGAATTTGTAGAGATTTCCATGGTTTTAAAGATGGCGGTGTAGATATTTCAATGTTTATAGAGATAGCGGTGTAGATATTTCCATGTTTATAAAGATGGCGGTGTAGATATTTTCTTGTTTATGTAGATGGCGGTGTAGATATTTCCATGTTTATAGAAATGGCGGTTTATGTACTTTCTTGTTTATGGAGATAGTGGTGAAGATATTTCCATGTTTATAGAGATAGCGGTGTAGGTATTTCCATGTTTATAGAGATAGCGGTGTAAATATTTCCATGTTTATACTAATAGCGGTGTAGATATTTCCATGTTTATACAAATAGTGATGTAGATATTTCCATGTTTATACAGATGACAGTGAAGGTATTTAAATGTTTAAAAAGGTGGTGGTGTAGATATTTCCATGTTAATAGAGATATCCATGTAGATATTTCCATGTTACAGATAGCGGTGTAGTCATTTCCAAGTTTATAGAGATAGCGGTCTAGATATATCCATATTTTTACAGATTGCCTTGTAGATATTTCCAAGCTTATAAAAATAGCGGTGTAGATATATCCTTGTTTATACAGATAGCGGTGTAGACATTTCCATGTTTATAGAGATAGCTGTGTAGATATTTCCATATTTATACAGATAGCGGTGTTGATATTTCCATGTTTATACAGAACGCGGTGTAGATATTTCCATGTTAATGCAGACAGAAGTGTAGTTATTTCCATGTTAATTCAGATGACTGTGTATATATTTCCCTGCTTATACAGATGGCGGTGCAGATATTTCCATGTTTATAGAGATAGCGGTGTAGATATTTCCATGTTAATACAGATAGCTGTGTAGACATTTCCATATTTATAGAGATAGCGTTGTAGATATTTCCATATTTATACAGATAGCCGTGTAGATATTTCCATGTTTATTCAGATGGCAGTGTAGGTATTTCCATGTTTATAGAGGTAGCGGTGTACATATTTCCATGTTTACACGGATGCCTGTGGAGATATTTCCATGTGTATACAGATGGCAGTGTAGATATTTCAATGTTTATACAGATGGAGGTGTAGATATTTCCATGTTTATTCAGATGACTGTGTAGATATTTTCATGTTTTTCAGATGGCGGTGTAGATATTTCCATGTTTATGCAGATAGTGGTGTAGATATTTCCATGTTTATACAGATGGCTGTGTAGGTATTTCCATGTGTATACAGACGCCAGTGCAGATATTTCCATGTTTATACAGATGGAGGTGTTGTTATTTCCATGTGTATACAGATAGCAGTGTAGATATTTCCATTTTTATATAGAAAGCGGTGTGGCTATTTCCATGTTTATACAGATAGCGATGTAGTCATTTCCCTGTTTATAGAGATGGCTGTGTAGATATTTCCTTGTTTATACAGATGGCAGTGTAGATATTTACATGTTCATACAGATAGTGGAGTAGGTTTTCCATGTTTATAGAGATGACTGTGTAGGTATTTCCATGTTTATACAGATGGTGGTGTAGATATTTCCATGTTTATACAGTTAGCGGTGTAGATATTTCCATGTTTATAAAGATACCAGGGTAGATATTTCCATGTTTATAGATACAGCGGTGTAGATATTTCCCTATATTTTCAGATAGCGGTGGAGATATTTCCATGTTTATGCAGATAGCGGTGTAAATATTTCCATGTTTATACAGTTAGCGGTGTAGATATTTCCATGTTTATACAGATGACTGTGTATATATTTCCATGTTTATACAGATGGCGGTGTAGATATTTCCCTGTTTATAAAGATAATGGTGTAGATATTTCCATGTTTACAGAGATTGAGTTGTAGATATTTCCATATTTGCACAGATTGCGGTGTACATATTTCCATCTTCACACAGATACCGGTGTACATATTTCCATGTTTACACAGACAGCTGTGTAGATATTTCCATGTTTGCAAAGATAGTGTTGTAGATATTTCCAGGTTTATACAGATTGCGGTGTAGATATTTCCATGTTTATAAAGATAGCCGTGTGGATTTTTCCATGTTTATTCAGATAGCGGTGGCGATATTTCCATGTTTATACAGATAGCGCTGTAGATATTTCCATGTTTATACAGATAGCGGTGTAGATATTTCCATGTTTATACAGATAGCGTTGTAGATATTTCCATGTTTACACAGATAGCGGTGGAGATATTTCCATGTTTATACAGATAGCGGTGGAGGTATTTCCATGTTTATACAGATGGCAATGTAGATATTTCCAAGTTTTTGCAGATATCGGAATAGATATTTCCATGTTTATGCTGATAGAGGTGCGGCTATTTCCATGTTTATAGAGATGGCAGTGTAGACATTTCCATGTGTATACAGATGGAGGTGAAGATATATCCATGTTAATGCTGATAGCGGTGCGGCTATTTCCATGTTTATAGAGATGGCAGTGTAGATATTTCCATGTGTATACAGATGGATGTGTAGATATTTCCATGTTTATACAGATGACTGTGTAGATATTTCCATGTTTATACAGATAGCGGTGTGGCAATTTCCATGTTTATAGAGACAGCGGTGTAGATATTTCCATGGTTATACAAATAGCTGTGTAGATATTTCCATGTGTATACATATGGCTGTGTAGATATTTCCATGTTTATACCGATGGAGTTGAAGACATTTCCATGTTTATAAGGATGAGTGTGTAGATAATTCCATGTTTTAACAGAAGGCAGTGTAGATATTTCCATGTTTATACAGATAGATGTGTGCCTCTTTCCATGTTTATACAGACAGCGATGTAGATATTTCCATGTTTATAGAGATGGCTGTGTAGGTATTTCCATGTTTATACAGATGGCAGAGTGGATATTTCCATGTTTATACAGATGACTGTGTAGGTATTTCCATGTTTATGCAGATGGCAGTGTGGATATTTCCATGTTTATACACATGACTGTGTAGGTATTTCTATGTTTATACAGATGGCGGTGTCGATATTTCCATGTTTATAGAGATAGCCATGTAGATATTTCCATGTTTATACAGATGAGTGTGTAGGTATTTCTATGTTTATACAGATGGCTGTGAAGACATTTCCCTGTTTATAGACATAGCGGGGTAGATATTTCCATGTTTATACAGATAGCGGTGTAGATATTTCCATGTTTATACAGATAGCGGTGTAGATATTTCCATGTTTATACAGATAGCGGTGTAGATATTTCCATTTTTATACAGATAGCGTTGTACGTATTTCCATGTTATAGACATAGCAGTGTAGATATTTCCATGTTTATAGAGACTGCTGTGTAGATATTTCCATGTAAATACAGATGGCAGTGTAGATATTTCCATGTTTATACAAACGAATGTGTAGATATTTCTATGTTTACACAGATGACTGTGTAGATATTTCCATGTTTTTACTGATGGTGGTGTAAATATTTCCATGTTTATACAGATACCTGTGTGGCTATTTCCATGTTTATACAGATAGCAATGTAGATATTTCCATGTTTATGGAGATGACTGTGTAGATATTTCCATGTTTATAAAGATGGCGGTGTAGATATTTCCATGTGTATAGAGATAGCCATGTAGATATTTCCATGGTTATACCGATAGCGGTGTATACATTTCCATGTTTATAGAGATAGCGGTGTAGATATTTCCATGTTTATACAGATAGCGGTGTAGATATTTGCATGTCTATACAGATGGCGTTGTAGTTATTTCCATGATTATACATATAGCGGTGATGATATTTCCATGTTTGAAGGGATAGCGGGGTAGATATTTGCATGTTTATACAGATAGCGGTGTAGCTATTTCCATGTTCATACAGATAGCGGTGTAGATAGTTTCATGTTTATACAGATAGCGGTGTTGATATTTCCATGTTTGTAGGGATAGCGGTGTAGATATTTCCAAGTTTGTACACATAGCGGTGTAGGTATTTCCATGTTTTGCAGATAGCGGTGTAGATATTTCCAAGTTTATACAGATGGCTGTGTAGATATATCCATGCTTATACACATGGCAGTGTAGGTATTTCCTTGTTTATACAGATGGTGGTGTAGCTATTTCCATGTTTATACAGATGACTGTGTGGATATTTCCAGGTTTCTACAGTTGGCGGTGTAGATATATCCATGGTAATAGAGATGGTGTTGTACACATTTCCATGTTTATACAGATGGAGGTGTAGGTATTTCCATGTTTGTACAGATGTCGGTGAAGATATTTCCTTGTTAGTATATATGACGCTGTAGTTATTTCCATGTTTATAGAGAAAGCGGTGTAGATATTTCCCTCTTTATACATATAGCGGTGTAGAGATTTCCATGTTCAAACAGATAGCGTTGTAGATAAGTCCATGTTTACCCAGATTGTGGTGTAGATATTTCCATGTTTACATAGTTAGCGGTGTAGATATTTCCAGGTTTACACGGATAGCGTTGTAGATATTTCCAAGTTCATATAGATAGCAGTGTAGATATTTCCATGTTTATACAGATAGCGGTGTAGATATTTCCATGTTTATACAGGTCATGGTGTAGATATTTCCATGTTTATATGGATACTGTTGTACGTATTTTCATGTTTATATAGATGGCAGTGTAGATATTTCCATATTTATACAGATGGTGGTGTAGATATTTCCAGGTTTATACAGACGGCTGTGTAGATATTTCCATGTTTATACTGATGGCAGTGTTGGTATTTCCATGTTAATACAGATGGCGGTGCAGATATTTCCATGTTTATAGAGATGGTGGTGTAGATATTTCCATGTTTATACAGATAGCGGTGTAGATATTTCCATGTTTACACAGATAGCGGTGTAGATATTTCCATGTTTATACAGATGGCGGTGTAGATATTTCCATGTTTATAGAGATGGCGGTGTAGATGTTTCCATGTTTGTGCAGATGGCGTTTTAGATATTTCCATGTTTATAGAGATAGCGGTGTAGATATTTCCATGTTTATACATATACCGGTGTAGATATTTCCATGTTTACACAGATAGCGTTGTAGATATTTCCATGTTCATACAAATAGCGGTATAGATATTTCCATGTTTACATAGATACCGGTGTAGATATATCCAGCTTTGCACAAATACCGGTGTAGATATTTCCATATTTATACAGATAGCAGTGTAGATATTTCCGTGTTTATACAGATAGCGGTGTAGTTATTTCCATGATTATACAGATAACGGTATAGATATTTCCATGTTTACATAGATACCGGTGTAGATATTTCCACCTTTACACAGATAGCAGTGTAGATATATCCATATATATACAGATAGCGGTGTAGATATTTCTCTGTTTATACAGACAGCGGTGTAGTTATTTCCATGTTTATACAGATAGCGGTGTTGATATTTCCATCTTTATAGGGATAGTGGTGTAGGTAATTCTATGTATATACAGATAGCGGTGTAGTTATTTCCAAGTTTATACAGATAGCGGTGCAGATATTTCCATGTTTATACAGACGGCCGTGTAGATATTGACATATTTATACAGATGGCGGTATAGATATTTCCATGTTTATCGACATGGCGGTGTAGATATTTCCTTGCTTTTACAGTTGACGGCGTAGATATTTCCATGTTTATACAGATAGCGGTGTAGATATTTCCATGTTTATTCAGATGGTGGTGTAGATACTTCCATGTTTATACATATGCCGGTGTAGTTATTTCCATGTTTATACAGATAGCGTTGTAGATATTTCCATGTTTACAGATAGCGGTGTAGTTATTTCCATGTTTATAGATATAGCGGTGTTGATATTTCTATGTTTATAGGGATAGTGGTGTAGGAAATTCCATGTTTATACAGATGGCATTGTAGATATTTCCATGTTTATACAGATTGCAGTGTAGATATTTAAATGTTTATACAGATGGTGTTGTAGATATTTCCATTCATGTACAGATGGCAGTGCAGATATTTCCATGTTTATACAGATGGCGGTGTAGATATTTCCATGTTTATAGAGATACCGGTACAGATATTTCCATGTTTATACAGATAGCGGTGTAGAAATTTGCATGTTTATACCAATGGTGGTGTAGATAATTCCATCTTTATAAAGATATCAGTGTAGATATTTCCATGTTTGTACAGATGGTGGTGTAGATATTTCCATATTGATACAGATGGCGGTGTAGATATTTCCGGGTTTATAGAGATGACAGTGTAGGTATTTCCATGTTGATACAGATAGCGATGAAGATATTTCCATGATTACACATATAGCGGTTTAGATATTTCCATGTTTATACAGATGGCGGTGTAGATATTTCCATGTTTATACAGATAGTGGTGTAGTTATTTCCATGTTTATAAAGATAGCGGTGTTGATATTTCCATGTTTATAGGGATAGCGGTGTAGGTATTTCCATGTTTATACACATAGCGGTGTAGTTATTTCTATGTTTATGCAGAAAGCGGTGTAGATATTTCCACGTTTATACAGATGGCTGTGTAGATATATCCATGTTTATACAGATAGCAGTGTAGATATTTCCTTGTTTGTACAGATGGTGGTGTAGATATTTCCATGTTTATCCAGATGACTGTATAGGTATTTCCAAGTTTCTACAGATGGCGGTGTAGATATTACCATGTTTATACATATAGCAGAGTACATATTTCCATGTTTACACAGATAGCGTTGCAGATATGTCCATGTTTACACAGATAGTGGTGTAGATATTTCCATGTTTACATAGTTAGAGTTGTAGATATTTCCAGCTTTACACAGATAGCGGTGTAGATATTTCCAAGTATATATTAATATCGGTGTACATATTTCCATGTTTATACAGATAGCGGGGTAGCTATTTCCATGTTTATACAGGTCATGGTGTTCATATTTCCATGTTTGTACGGATAGCGGTGTATTTCCATGTTTATACAGATGGCAGTGTAGATATTTCCGTATTTATACAGATGGTGGTGTAGAGATTTCCATGTTTATACGGATGACAGTGTAGATATTTCCATGTTCATACTGATGGCAGTGTTGATATTTCCATGTTAATACACATGGCGGTGTAGATATTTCCATGTTTATACAGATGGCGGTGTAGGTATTTCCATGTATATACAGATGGCGTTGTACATATTTCCAGGTTTATATAGATAGCAGTGTAGATATTTCCATGTTTACACAGATAGCGGTGTAGATATTTCCATGTTTATACAGATGGCGGTGCAGATTATTTCGTCTTTATACAGATGGCATTGTAGATATTCCATGTTTATACAGATAGCGGTGTAGATATTTCTATGTTTTTAGAGATAGCGGTGCAGATATTTCCATGATTATACAGAAAGCAGTGTAGATATTTCCATGTGTATACAGATGGCAGTGTAGGTATTTCCATGTTTATGGAGATGAAGTTGTAGATACTTCCATGTTTATACAGATGACTTTGTAGATATTTCCATGTGTTTATAAATGGCGGTGTAGATACTTCCATATTTATAAAGATAGTGGTGTGTCTATTTCCAAGTTTTTACAGATGGCTATGTGAATATTTCCAGGTTTATAGAGTTGGCTGTGTAGATATTTCAATCTATACACAGATGGCACTGTAGATATTTCCATGTTTATACAGATAGTGGTGTAGATATTTCCATGTCTATACAGATGACTGTGTAGGTATTTCCATGTTTATACAGATGGCGGTGTAGATATTTCCATGTATATCGAGATAGCCATGTAGATATTTCCATGTTTATACAGATAGCGGTGTTGACATTTCCATGTTTATAGAGATGGCAGTGTAGATATTTCCATATGTATACAGATAGGGGTGTAGATATTTCCAAGTTTCTGCAGATAGCGATGTAGATATTTCCGTGTTTATACAGATACCGGTGTAGATATTTCCATGTTTATACAGATAGCGGTGGAGATATTTCCATGTTTATACAGATAGCGGAGGATATATTTCCATGTTTATAGAGATGGCAGTGTAGATATTTCCACGTTCATACAGATAGTGGTGTAGATATTTCCTTGTTTATACAGATAGCGGTGCAGATATTTCCATGTTTATACAGATAGCGGTGTAGGTATTTCCATGTTCATAGAGATACCGTTGTAGATATTTCCAGGTTTATACAGATGGCTGTGTAGATTTTTCCATGTGTATACAGATGGCCGTGTAGATATTTCCATGTTTATACAGATGGAGGTGTAGATACTTCCATGTTTATACAGAGGACTGTGTAGGTATTTCCATGTTTTTACAAATGGCAGTGTAGATATTTCCATGTTTATACAGATAGCGGTGTGGCTATATCCATGTTTATACACATAGCGGTGTAGATATTTGCATGTTTATGGAGATGGCTGTGTAGATATTTCCATGTTTATACAGATGGCAGTGTAGATATTTCCATGTTTATAAAGATAGCGGTGTGGCTATTTCCATGTTTATACAGATAGTGATGAAGATATTTCCATATATATACAGGTAGCGGTGGAGATGTTTCCATGTTTATACAGATGGCAGTGGATATATTTCCATGTTTATACAGATGGCGGTGTAGATATTTCCAAGTTTATGGAGATAGCAGTGTAGATATTTCCATGTTTACAAAGAGAGCGGTGTAGTTATTTCCATGTTTATAGAGATAGCGGTGTAGAAATTTCCATATTTATACAGACAGCGGTGGAGATATTTCCATGTTTATGGAGATAGCAGTGTAGATATTTCCATGTTTACACAGGGAGCGGTGTAGTTATTTCCATGTTTATGGAGATAACGGTGCACATATTTCCATATTTATACAGATTGCAGTTGAGATATTTCCATGTTTATAAAGTTAGCGGTGGAGATATTCCCATGTTTATACAGATAGCGGTGTAGATATTTCCATGTTTATACAGATAGTGGTGTAGATATATCCATGTTTATACAGATAGCGGTGTAGGTATTTCCATGTTTACAGATTGCGCTGGAGATATTTCCATCTTCATACAGATAGACGTGTAAATAATTCCATGTTTATAGAGATAGCGGTGAAGATAATTCCATGTTTATAGAGATAGCGGTGAAGATAATTCCATGTTTATAGAGATAGCGGTCGAGATAATTCCATGTTTATACAGATAACGATGTAGATATTTCCATGTTTATACAGATAGCGGTGTGGATATTTCCATCTTTACTGAGATGGCTGTGTACATATTTCCATGTTTATGCAGATGGCACTATAGATATTTCCATGTTTATACAGATAGTGGTGTAGGTATGTCCATGTTTATACAGATGGCTGTGTAGATATTTCCATGTGTATACAGATGGCAGTGTAGATATTTCCATGTTTACAGATTGACGTGTAGATATTTCCAGGTTTACACAGATGACTGTGTAGATATTTCCATGTTTTTACAGATGGCCGTTTAGATATTTCCATGTTCATACACATAGCCATGTAGATATTTCCATGTTTATATATATAGCGTTGTAGACATTTCCATGTTTAGTGAGACAGCGTTGTAGATATTTTGATATTTATACAGATAGCGGTGTAAATATTTCTATGTTTATACAGATAATGGTGTAGATATTTCCATGTTTATACAGATGACTGTGTATATATTTCCATGTTTATACAGATGGCGGTGTTGATATTTCCATGTTTATAGAGATAGCCATGTAGATATTTCCGTGGTTATAGAGATAGCGGTGTAGATATATCCATGTTTATACAGATCGTGGTGTAGATATATCCATGTTTATAGAGATAGCGGTGTAGATATTTCCATGTTTATACAGATAGCGGTGTAGTTATTTCCATGTTTACAGAGATTGAGGTGTAGATATTTCCATATTTGCACAGATTGCGGTGTAGATAATTCCATCTTCACACAGATAGCAGTGTACATATTTGCATGTTTACACAGACAGCTGTGTAGATATTTCCGTGTTTACCCAGATAGTGTTGTAGCTATTTCCATGTTTATACAGATAGCGGTGGAGATATTTCCATGTTTATACAGATAGCGCTGTTGATATTTCCAAGTTTATGCAGATAGCGGTGTAGATATCTCCATGATTATACACATAGCGGTAGAGATATTTCCCTGTTTATACAGATGGCGGTGTAGACATTTCCAAGTTTATGCAGATAGCGGTGTAGATATTTCCAAGTTTTTTCCGATAGCAGTGTAAATATTTGAATGTTTATACAAATAGCTGTGTAAGTATTGCCAAGTTTATGGAGATATCGGTGTAGATATTTCCATGTCTATACAGATAGTGGAGTAGATATTTCCATGTATATACAGATGACTGTGTGTGTATTTCCATGTTTATACAGATGGCAGTGTAGATATTTCTATGTTTGTACAGATGGTGTTGTAGATATTTCCATGTTTATACAGATGGCGGTGTAGATATTTCCATGTTTATGCAGATGGCAGTGTAGATATTTCCATGTTTGTTCAGATAGCGGTGTAGATATTTCCATGTTTCTACTGATAGCGGTGTAGTTATTTCCATGATTGTAGACATAGCGGTGTAGGTATTTCCATGTGGATAGAGATAGTGGTGCAGATGTTTCCAGGTTTATACTGATGGTAGTGTAGATATTTCCATCTGTATACACATCACAGTGTAGATATTTCCATGTTTATAGAGATGCTGGTGTAGATATTTCCATGTATATACAGATTACTGTGTAGATATTTCCATGTATATACTCATGGCGGTGTAGATATTTCCACGTTTATAGAGATAGCTGTGTAGATATATCCATTTTTATACAGATAGCAGTGCAGGTATTTCCATGATTATAGAGATACCGGTGTAGATATTTCCATCTTTGCACAGATTGCAGTTTATATATTTCCATCTTTGCAAAGATAGCGGTGTAGATATTTTCATGTTTCCACAGATACCTGTGTAGATATTTCCATTTTTATACAGATAGCGTTGTACATATTTCCATGTTTATACAGATAGCGGTGTAGATATTTCCATGTTTATACAGATAGCTGTGTAGATGTTTCTATGTTTATACAGATAGCGGTGGAGATATTTCCATGTTTATTCAGATAGCGGTGTGGATATTTCCATGTTTATAGAGAGAGCGGTGTAGATATTTCCTCGTTTATAGTGTTAGCGGTGTAGATATTACCATGTTAACACAGAGAGCGGTGTAGATATTTCCATATTTGCACAGATTGCGGTGAAGATATTTCCATCTTTACACAGATAGCGGGGTAGATATTTCCATGTTTACACAGATAGCGGTGTAGATATTTCCATGTTTACACACATAGCGTTGTAGATATTTGCATGTTTATACAGATAGCTGTGGAGTTATTTCCATGTTTCTACAGATACCGGTGTTGATAATTCCATGTTTATACAGATAGCGGTGTAGATATTTCCATGTTTATACAGATAGCAGTGGAGATATTTCCGTGTATATTCAGGTGGTATTGTAGATATTTCCATGATTTCACAGATGGTGGTGTAGATATTTCCATGTTTATACAGATGACTGTATAGTTATTTCCATGTTTATACAGATGGCCGTTTAGATATTTCCATATGTATAGAGATAGCGGTGTAGATATTTCCATATTTATACAGATCGCGGGGTAGATATTTGAATGTTTATACGGATAGCGGTGTAGATATTTCTATGTTTTTACAGATGGAAGTGTAGATATTTCCATGTTTACACAGATGGCGGTGTAGATATTTCCATGTTTTTGACAATAGCGGTGTTGATATTTCCATCTTTATACAGATGGCGGTGTAGACATTTCCATGTTTATACAGATAGCGGTGGAGATATTTCCATGTTTATACAGATAGCGGTGGAGATATTTCCATGTTTATACAGATGGCGGTGCAGATATTTCCATGTTTATAAAGATGGCAGTGCAGATATTTCCATGTTTCCACAGATGGTTGTGTAGATATTTCCATGTTTATACAGATGACTGTGTAGTTATTTCCATGTTTATACAGATGTCGGTTTAGTTATTCCCATATTTCTAGAGATTGCCGTGTAGATATATCCATGTTTATACAGATAGTGGTGTAGACATTTCCATGTTTACAGAGAGTAGATATTTCCATATTTATACAGATCGCGGTGTAGATATTTGCATGCTTATACAGATAGCGGTGTAGATTTTCCATGTTTATACAGATAGCGCTGTAGATATTTCTATTTTTATACATATCGTGGTGTATTTGTTTATATGTTTATACAGATAGCGGAGTAGATATTTCCAGGTTTATACAAGTAGCGGTGCAGATATTTCCATGTTTGTACAGATCGCGGTGTAGACATTTCCATCTTTCTAAAGAAGGCAGTGTAGATATTTCTATGTTCATACAGATGGATTTGTAGATATTTCCATGTTTATACAGATGGCGGTGTAGATATTTCCATGTTAATGCTGATGGCGGTGTAGATATTTCCATGTTTATAGAGATTGCGGTGTAGATATTTCTATGTTTATTGAGATATCGGTGTAGATAAATCCATGCTTACGCAAATAGCTGTGTAGATATTTCCATGTTTATAGAGAGAGAGGTGTATATATTTCCATATTTATACAGATAGCAGTTTAGCTATTTCCATGTTTATTCAGATGGCAGTATAGATATTTCCATGTTTATACAGATAGGGCTGTGGTTATTTCCAAGTTTATCCAGATAGCGTTGTAGATATTTCCATGTTTATACAGATGTCTGTGTAGGTATTTCCATGTTTATACAGATGGCAGTGTAGATATTTCCATGTTTATACAGATAGCGGTGAAGACATTTCCATGTTTATGGAGATGGTGGTATAGATATTGCCATATTTATACAGATAGCGGTGTAGGTATTTCCATGTGTATACAGATAGCGGTGTAGATATTTCCAAGTTTATACAGATAGCGGTGTAGATATTTCCATGTTTATACAGATAATGTTGTAGATATTTCCATGTTTATACAGATAGCGGTGTTGATATTTCCATGTTTGTACAGGTAGCAGTGTAGATATTTCCAGGTTTATACAGCTTGCGGTGTTGATATTTCCATCTTTATACAGATGACATTGTAGATATTTCCATGTTTACAGAAATAGCGGTGTTCATATTTCCATGTTTATACAAATAGCGTTGTAATTATTTACATGTTTATAGAGACAGCGGTGTAAATATTTCCATGTTTAAACAGATAACGGTTTAAATGTTTACACATTTACAGAGATAGCGGTGTAGATATTTCCACGTTTATACAGAAAGTGGTTTAGTTATTTCCACGTTTATATACATAGCGGTGTTTATATTTCCACGTTTATAGAGATAGCGGTGTAGATATTTCCACGTTTATACACATAGCGGTGTACACATTTGCACGTTTATAGAGATAGCGGTGTAGATATTTCCACGTTTATACAGATAGCGGTGTAAATATTTTCACTTTTATACACATAGAGGTGTAGATATTTCCACGTTTATAGAGATAGCGGTGTAGATATTTGCATGTTTATACAGATAGCTTTGTAGATATTTCCATGTTTACACAGATGGTTGTGTAGTTATTTCCATGTTTATACAGATGGCGCTGTAGATATTTCCATGTTTATACAGATGGAGGTGTAGATATTTCCATGTTTACACAGATAGCGGTGTAGATATAACCATGTTTACACAGATAGCAGTGTAGATATTTCCGTCTTTGCACAGATTGCGGTGTAGTTATTTCCATCTTTACACAGATAGAGGTGTCGATATTTCCATCTTTGCACAGATTGCTTGGTAGATATTTCCATCTTCACACCGATTGCGGTGTGGATATTTCCATGTTTACACTGATAGTGGTGTAGTTATTTCTATGTTTACAGAGATAGCGTTGTAGATATTTGCATGTTTACACAGATAGTGGTGTAGATATTTCCATGTTTATACAGATACCGGTGTAGATGATTCCATATTTAGAGAGATAGCGGTGGAGATAATTCTAAGTTTATATAGATCGCCATGTAGATATTTTCATATTGATACAGATAGCTGTGAAGACATTTCCATGTTTGTAGAGATAGCAGTGTAGATATTTCCATATTTTTTCAGATAGCGGTGTACATATTTCCAAGTTTATACAGATAGCCGTGTGGATGTTTCCATCTTTATACGGAAAGCGGTGTAGATATTTCCGTCTTTGCACAGATTGCGGTGTAGTTATTTCCATCTTTACACAGATAGAGGTTTCAATATTTCCATTTTTGCACAGATTGCTTGGTAGATATTTCCATCTTTACACCGATTGCGGTGTAGATATTTCCATGTTTACACTGATAGTGGTGTAGGTATTTGTAAGTTTACACAGATAGCGTTGTAGATACTTGCATGTTTATACAGATAGCGGTGTAGATATTTCCATGTTTCTACAGTTACCGGTGTAGATGATTCCATGCTTATAGAGATAGCGGTGGAGATATTTCCAAGTTTATATAGATCGCCATGTAGATATTTCCATGTTGATACAGATAGCTGTGTAGACATTTCCATGTTTATAGAGATAGCAGTGTATATATTTCCATATTTTTCAGATAGCGGTGTAGATATTTCCATGTTTATACAGATAGCCGTGTAGCTATTTCCATGTTTATACAGAAAGCGGTGTAGATATTTCAATGTTTATACAGATCGTGGTGTAGATATTTCAATGTTTATACAGACAGCGGTGTAGAAATTTCCATGTTTATACAGGTAGCGGTGCGGATATTTCCATGTTTATACAGATCGCGGTGTTGACATTTCCATCTTTCTACAGATGGCAGTGTAGGTATTTCTATGTTTATACTGAAGGCGGTGTGGATATTTCCATGTTTATACAGATGGTGGTGTAGATATGTCCATGTTTATGCAGATGGCGGTGTAGATATTTCCATGTTTATAGAGATGGTGGTATAGATATTTTTTTGTTTATAGAGATAGCAGTGTAGATAATTCCATGTTTATAGACATGGCGGTGTAGGTATTTCTATCTTTATACAGATACTGGTGTAGATATTTCCATGTTTACACAGATGGTGGTGTAGATATTTCCATGTTTATACAGAGAGCGGTGTTGCTATCTCGATGATTATACACATAGCGGTGTTGATATTTCCATGTTTATACAGATAGCGTTGTAGATATTTCCAGGTTTACACAGATGGTGGTGTAGATAATTCCATGTTAACGGAGATGGCGGTGTAGATACTTACATGTTTATAGAGATGGTGGTGAAGAAATTTCCAAGTTTATAGGGAAGGCGGTGCAGATAATTCCATGTTTATAGAGATAGAGGTGTAGGTATTTCCATGTTTATACAGATAGCGGGGTAGTTATTTCCATGTTTACAGAGATAGCGGTGTACATATTTCCATATTTGCACAGATTGCGGTGTAGATATTTCCATCTTTGCACAGATTGCGGTGTAGATATTTCCATCTTTACACTGATAGCGATGTAGATATTTCCATGTTTACACACATATCTCTTTTGATATTTCCATGTTTACACAGATAGCATTGTAGATATTTCCATAATTATACAGATAGCGGTGTAGATATTTTTATGTTTATACAGATAGCGATGTGTATATTTCCATGTTTATACAGTTAGCGGTGTAGATATTTCCATGTTTATACAGATAGCGGTGTAGATATTTCCATGGTTATACAGATAGTGGAGTAGATATATCCATGTTTATGCAGATAGCGGTGGAGGTATTTCCATGTTTCTACAGAAGGCGGTGTAGATATTTTCATGTTTATACAGATAGTGGTGTAGATATTTCCATGTTTATTCAGATGGCAGTATTGATATTTCCATGTTTATACAGATAGCGGTGTGGATATTTGCAAGTTTATACAGATAGCGGTGTAGATATTTCCATGTTTATACAGATGTCTGTGTAGATATTTCCATGTTTATACAGATGGCAGTGTAGATATTTCCATGTTAATACAGATAGCGGTGAAGACATTTCCATGTTTATGGAGATAGCGGTGTAGATATTGCCATATTTACTAAGACAGCGGTGTAGGTATTTCCATGTGTATACAGATAGCGGTGTAGATATTTCCAAGTTTATACAGATAGCGGTGTAGATATTTCCATGTTTATACAGATAATGTTGTAGATATTTCCATGTTTATACAGATATAAACATGTTGGTATTTCCATGTTTATACAGGTAACGGTGTAGATATTTCCAGGTTTATACAGCTTGCGGTGTTATTTCCATCTTTACACACATGGCATTGTAGATATTTCCATGTTTATAGAGATAGTGGTGTACATATTTCCATGTTTATACAAATAGCGCTGTAATATTTACATGTTTATAGAGACAGCGGTGTAAACATTTCCATGTTTATACAGATAACGGTTTAAAGGTTTACACATTTACAGAGATAGCGGTGTAGATATTCCCACGTTTATACAGAAAGTGGTTTAGTTATTTCCACGTTTATATACATAGCGGTGTAGATATTTCCACGTTTATAGAGATAGCGGTGCAGATATTTCCACGTTTATACACATAGCGCTGTACAGATTTCCACGTTTATAGAGATAGCGGTGTAGATATTTCCACGTTTATACAGATAGCAGTGTAAATATTTTCACATTTATATACATAGCTGTGTAGGTATTTTCACGTTTATAGACATAGCGGTGTAGATATTTCCATGTTTATACAGATAGCCGTGGAGATATTTCCATGTTTATTCAGATAGCGGTGTAGAGATTTCCATGTTTATAGAGAAAGCGGTGTAGATATTTCCATGTTTATAGAGTTAGCGGTGTAGATATTACCATGTTAACACAGATAGCGGTGTAGATATTTCCATAATTGCACAGATTGCGGTGTAGATATTTCCATCTTTACACAGATAGCGGGGTAGATATTTCCAAGTTTACACAGATAGCGGTGTAGATATTTCCATGTTTACACACGTAGCGTTGTAGATATTTGCCTGTTTATACAGATAGCGGTGTAGATATTTCCATGTTTATACAGATAGCGGTGTAGATATTTCCATGTTTATACAGATAGCAGTGGAGATATTTCCGTGTTTATTCAGGTGGTGGGGATATTTCAATGCTTATACAGATGGCATTGTAGATATTTCCATGATTTCACAGATGGTGGTGTAGATATTTCCATGTTTATACAGATGACTGTATAGTTATTTCCATGTTTATACAGATGGCGGTTTAGATATTTCCACATGTATAGAGATAGCGGTGTAGATATTTCCATATTTATACAGATCGCGGTGTAGATATTTGAATGTTTATACAGATAGCGGTGTAGATATTTCGATGTTTATACAGATGGAGGTGTAGATGTTTCCATGTTTACACAGATAGCGGTGTAGATATTTCCACGTTTTTGCAGATGGCGGTGTAGATCTTTCCATGTTTACACAGAGAGCGGTGTAGATATTTCCATGTTTTTGCAGATGGTGGTGTTGATATTTCCACGTTTATACAGATGGCTGTGTAGACATTTCCATATTTATACAGATAGCGGTGTAGATATTCCCATGTTTTTACAGATCGCGGTGGAGTTATTTCCATGTTTATACAGATGGCGGTGGAGATATTTCCATGTTTATTCAGATGGTAGTGCAGATATTCCCATGTTTCCACAGGTGGTTGTGTTGATATTTCCATATTTATACAGATGACTGTGTAGTTATTTCCGTGTTTATACAGATGGCGGTTTAGTTATTTCCATATTTATAGAGATTGCCGTGTAGATATATCCATTTGTATACAGATAGCGGTGTATGTATTTCCATGTTTATACAGAAAGCGGTGTAGATATTTCCATGTTTATACAGATGGCGGTGTAGATATATCCAAGTTCATACAGACCGTGGTGTAGATATTTCAATGTTTATACAGATAGCAGTGTAGATATTTCCATGTTTATACAGACAGCAGTGTAGATATTTCCATGTTGAGAGAGATAGAGGTGTAGATATTTCCATATTTGCACTGATTGCGGTCTAGATATTTCCTTCTTCACACAGATAGTGTTGTACATATTTCCATGTTTACAAAGACATCTTTGTAGATATTTCCAAGTTTACTCAGATAGTGCTGTAGATATTTCCATGTTTATACAGATTTCGGTGTAGATATTTCCACGTTTATAAAGATAGCGGTGTAGATATTTGCATGTTTACACTGTTAGCCGTGTAGTTATTTCCATGTTTATACAGATGACTGTGTATATATTTCCATGTTTATACAGATGGCGGTGTAGATATTTCCGTGTTTAAGGAGGTAGCGGTGTAGATATTTCCATGTTTATACAGATAGCTGTGTTGATATTTCCATGTTTATAGATATAGCGGTGTAGATATTTCCATATTTATACAGATAAACATGTAGATATTTCCATTTTTAATTCAAATGGCGCTGCAGGTATTTCCATGTTTCTACAGATAGTGGTGTGTCTACTTCCATGTTTAAACAGATGGCAGTGTAGGTGTTTCCATTTTTACACACATAGCGATGTAGATATTTCCATGTTTATACAGATAGCGGTATAGATATTTCCAGGTTTCTGCAGATACCGGTGTACATACTTCCATTTTTATACAGATGGCGATGTAGATATTTCCATGTTTATACAGATAGCGGTGGAGTTATTTCCATGTTCATACAGATAGCAGTGGAGATATTTCCAATTTCATACAGATGGCAGTGTAGATATTTCCATGCTTATACAGATGACTGTGTAGGTATTTCCATGTTTATACAGATGGCGTTGTAGGTATTTCCATGTTTATAGAGATAGCCATGTAGATATTTCGATGTTTATACAGATAGCTGTATAGACATTTCCATGTTTATATAGATAGTGGTGTAGATATTTCCATATTTATAAAGATATCAGTGTAGATGTTTCCATGTTTATACAGATATCGGTGTAGATATTTCCATGTTTATACAGATAGCGGTGTAGGTATATCCATGTTCATACAGATCGTGGTGTAGATATTTCCATGTTTTCACAGATAGCTGTGTAGATATTTCCATGTTTATACAGATAGCAGTGTAGATATTTCCATATTTACAGAGTTCGAGGTGTAGATATTTCCATATTTGCATGGATTGCGGTGTAGATATTTCCATCCTCACACAGATAGCGATGTACATATTTGCATGCTTACAAAGACAGCTGTGTAGATATTTCCAAGTTTACACAGATAGTGTTGTAGTTATTACCATGTTAACACAGATAGCTGTGTAGATATTTCCATCTTTGCACAGATTGCGGTGTAGATATTTCCAACTTTACACAGATAGCAGTGTAGATATTTCCATCTTTGCACAGATTGCGGTGTAGTTATTTCCATCTTTACACAGATATCGGGGTAGATATTTCCATGTTTATACAGATAGCGGTGTAGAAATTTCCATGTTTACTCAGATAGCGTTGTAGACATTTGCATGTTTATGCAGATAGCGGTGGAGATATTTCCATGTTTATACAGATAGCGGTGTAGATATTTCCATGTTTATACAGATAGCAGTGGAGATATTTCCATGTTTGTACTGATGGCGATGGATATATTTCCATGTTTATACAGATGGCACTGTAGATATTTCCATGTTTTCACATATGGTGGTGTAGATATTTCCATGTTTATACAGATGACTTTGTAGTTATTTGCATTTATACAGGTGGTGGTTTAGATATTTCCATGTTCATACAGATAGCCATGTTGATATTTCCATGTTTACAGATAGCGCTGTAGGTATTTCCATTTTTATACATATCGTGGTGTAGTTGCTTACATGTTTATACAGATAGCGGAGTAGATATTTCCATGTTTATGTACGTAGCGGTGCAGATACTTCCATGTTTGTACAGATCGCGGTGTAGACATTTCCATCTTTCTAAAGATGGCAGTGTAGATATTTATATGTTCATACAGATGGAGGTGTAGATATTTCCATGTTTATACAGATGGCGGTGTAGATATTTCCATGTTTATGCTGATGGCGGTGTAGATATTTCCATGTTTATAGAGATTGCGGTGTAGATATTTCTATGTTTATTGAGATAGCGGTGTAGAGAAATCCATGTTTACACAGATAGCAGTGTAGATATTTCCATGTTTATAGAGAGAGAGGTGTATATATTTCCATATTTATACAGATAGCGGTGTAGATATTTCCATGTTTATTCAGATGGCAGTATAGATATTTCCATGTTTATACAGATAGCGGTGTGGATATTTGCAAGTTTATACAGATAGCGGTGTAGATATTACCATGTTTACACAGATAGCAGTGTAGATATTTCCGTCTTTGCACAGATTGCGGTGTAGTTATTTCCACCTTTACACAGATAGAGGTGTCGATATTTCCATCTTTGCACAGATTGCTTGGTAGATATTTCTATCTTTACACTGATTGCGGTGTAGACATTTCCATGTTTACACTGATAGTGGTGTAGGTATTTCTATGTTCACACAGATAGCGTTGTTGCTATTTGCATGTTTATACAGATAGCGGTGTAGATATTTCCATGTTTATACAGATATCGGTGTAGATGATTCCATATTTATAGAGATAGCGGTGGAGATAATTCCAAGTTTATATAGATCGCCATGTAGATATTTCCATGTTGATACAGACAGCTGTGTAGACATTTCCATGTTTATAGAGATAGAAGTGTAGATATTTCCATATTTTTTCAGATAGTGGTGTAGATATTTCCATGTTTATACAGATAGCCGTGTAGATGTTTCCATGTTTATACTGAAAGCGGTGTAGGTATTTCCGTCTTTTCGCAGATTGCGGTGTAGTTATTTCCATTTTACACAGATAGAGGTGTCGATATTTCCATCTTTGCACAGATTGCTTGGTAGATATTTCCATCTTTACACCGATTGTGGTGTACATATTTCCATGTTTACACTTATAGTGGTGTAGGTATTTCTATGTTTACACAGATAGCGTTGTAGATATTTGCATGTTTATACAGATAGCAGTGTAGATATTTCCATGTTTATACAGATACCGGTGTAGACGATTCCATGTTTATAGAGATAGCGGTGGAGATTTTTCCAAGTTTATATATATCGCCATGTAGATATTTCCATGTTGATACAGATAGCTGTGTAGACATTTCCATGTTTATAAAGATAGCAGTGTAGATATTTCCATATTATTTCAGATTGCAGTGTAGATATTTCCCTGTTTATAGAGATGGTGGTGTAAATATTTCCATGTTTATAGACATAGCGGTGTAGATATTTCCGTGTTTATAGAGAAGGCCGTGTAGATATTTCCATGTTTATACAGATAGCGGTGTAGATATTTCCATGTTTACACAGATGGCGGTGTAGATAATTCCATGTTTATTCAGATGGCAGTGTAGATATTACCATGTTTATACAGACAGCTGTGTAGATATTTCCATGTTTTTACAGATAGTGGTGTAGGTATTTCCATGTTTAAACAGATAGCAGTGTAGATACTTCCTTGTTTATACAGATAGCGGTGTAGATATTTCCATGTTCATAGAGATAGTGGTGAAGATACTTCCATGTTTATGCAGATAGCGGTGTAGATATTTCCATGTTTATACCGGTATCGTTGAAGTTATTCCCAAGTTTATACAGAAAGCGGTGTAGATATTAACATGTTTATACAGATAGTGGTGTAGGCATTTCCATGTTTATACAAATGGCGATGTCGATATTTCCATGTTTGTAGAGATAGCGTTGTAGATATTTCCATGTTCCTACAGATGGCGGTGTAGATATTTCCATGTTTGTACAGATAGCGATGCAGATATTTCCATGTTTATAGAGATAGCAGTGCAGATATTTCCTTGTTTGTACAGATAGCGGTGTAGACATTTTCATGTTTATACAGATAGCGGTGTAGATATTTCCATGTTTATAGAGATAGCGGTGTAGATATTTCAATGTTTATACACGCAGTGGTGTAGATATTTCCATGTTTATAGATATAGCGGTGTAGATATTTCCATGTTTATACAGATAGCGGTGTAGATATTCCCAAGTTAATACAGATAGTGGTGTAGATAGTTCCATGTTTAAAGAGATAGCGGTGTAGATATTTCCATGTTTATACACAAAGCTGTGTATATAATTCCTTGTTTATAGAGAAAGCGTTGTTGATATTTCCATGTTTATAGAGATAGCGTTGTATATATTTCCATGTTTATACAGATAGTGGTGTAGTTATTTCCAAGTTTATAGAGATAGTGGTGTAGATACTTCCATGTTTATACAGATAGCAGTGTAGATATTTCCATGTTTATACCGGTATCGTTGAAGATATTCCCACGTTTATACAGATAATGGTGTAGATGTTTCCATGTTTAAACAGGTAGCTGTGTACATAATTCCATGTTTATACAGAAAGCGGTGTAGATATTTCCGTATTTATACAGATAGCGGTGTAGAAATTTCCATGAGTATACAGATAGCGTTGTAGATATTTGCATGTTTACAGACATAGCGGTGTAGATATTTCCATATTTGCACAGATTGCGGTGTAGATATTTCCATCTTTACACAGATATCGGTGTAGATATTACCATGTTTATACAGATAGCGGTGCAGTTATTTCCATGTTTTTACAGATAGCTGTGTAGATATTTCCATGTTTATACAGATTGCGGAGTACACATTTCCATGTTTATAGAGATAGCTGTGTAGATATTTCCATGTTTATGCAGTTGGCTGTGTAGATATTTCCATGTGTATACAGATGGCTGTGTGGATATTTCCATGTGTATACAGATCGCAGTGAGGATATTTCCATGTATAAAGAGATGGTGGTGTAGATATTTCCATGTTTATGCAGATGGCGATGTAGATATTTCCAAGTTTATAGAACGGCGGTGTAGATATTTCCATGTTTATAGAGATAGCGGTGTAGATATTTCCATGTTCATAGAGATAGCGGTGTAGGTATTTCCATGTTTATAGTGATAACGGTGTAGATATTTCCATGTTTATACAGATAGTGGGGTAGATATTTCCATGTTTATACAGATGACCTTGTAGGTATTTCCCTGTTTATACAGATGGCGGTGTAGATATTTCCATGTGTGGAGAGATAGCCATGTAGATATTTCCATGTTTATAGACATAGCGGTGTAGTTATTTCCATGTTTATACAGATGGCTGTGTAGGTATTTCCATGTTTATACAGATGGAAGTGTAGATATTTCCATGTTTACAGAGATGGCGGTGGAGATGTTTCCATGTTTATACAGATAGCAGTGTAGATATTTCCATGTTTATACAGATGACTGTGTAGATATTTCCATGTTTTTACAGATGGCGGTCTAGATATTTCCATGTTTATACAGATATCTGTGTAGATATTTCCATGTTTATAGAATTGGCTTTGTAGATATTTCCAAGTTTATACAGATGGCAGTGAAAATATTTCCATGTTTATACACATAGTGGTGTAGTTATTTCCATGTTTATACAGATGACTGTTTAGATATTTCCATTTTTATGCAGATGGCGGTGTAGTTATTTCCATGTTTATAGAGATAGCGATGTAGATATTTCCAAGTTTATACAGATAGTGGTGTAGATATTTCCATGTTTGTACAGATAGCTGTGTAAATATTTCCATGTTTATGCAGATTGCGGTGTAGGTATATCCATGTTTACAAGGATAGCAGTGTAGATATTTCCAAGTTTATACAGATGGCTGTGTAGATATTTCCATGTGTATACAGATGGCAGTGTAGATATTTCCATGTTTATACAGATGGAGGTGTAGATATTTCCATGTTTATACAGATTACTCTGTAGATATTTTCATATTTTTACAGAAGCGGTGTAGATATTTCCATGTTTCTACAGATAGCGGTGTGGCTATTTCCCTGTTTATAACAATACCGGTGTAGGTATTTCCACGTTTATAGAGATGA
Organism: Pan paniscus; assembly: GCF_029289425.2. Taxonomy (NCBI): domain Eukaryota; kingdom Metazoa; phylum Chordata; class Mammalia; order Primates; family Hominidae; genus Pan; species Pan paniscus. Next base: position 11,128,211 of record NC_073257.2, on the reverse strand, counting down.
GTATGTAGATATTTCCATGTTTATACAGATGGCAGTGTAGATATTTCTATGTTTATTCAGATATTGGTGTAGATATTTCCTTGTTTATACAGATGACTCTGTAGATATTTCAATGTTTATACAGATGGCCGTGTAGATATTTCCATGTTTATAGAGATAGCCCTGTAGATATTTCCATGTTTATACAGATAGTGATGTAGGCATTTCCCAGTTTATAGAGATAGTTGTGTAGATATATCCATTTTTACACAGACAGCGGTGTAGATATTTCCATGTTTACACAGATAGCAGTGTAGATATTTCCATATTTGCACTGATTGGCGTGTAGATGTATCCATCTTTACACAGATAGCGGTGTACATATTTCCAACTTTACACAGATAGCTGTTTAGATATTTCCACGTTTACACTGACACTGTTGTAGATATTTCCATATTTATACAGATAGCGGTGTAGATATTTCCATGTTTATAAAGATAGCGTTGTTGATATTTCCATGTTTATACAAATGGCGGTGGAGCTATTTCCATGTTTATAGAGACAGCGATGTAGATATTTTCATGTTTATACACACAGTGGTGTAGATATTTCCATGTTTAAAGAGATAGTGGTGTAGATATTTCCATGTTTATACAGATAGCGGTGCAGGTATTTCCATGTTTATACAGATATCGGTGTAGATATTACCATGTTTATACAGATAGCGGTGCAGTTATTTCCATGTTTTTACAGATAGATGTGTAGATATTTCCATGTTTATACAGATTGCGGAGTACACATTTCCATGTTTATAGAGATAGCTGTGTAGATATTTCCATGTTTATGCAGTTGGCCTTGTAGATATTTCCATGTGTATACAGATGGCAGTGTAGATATTTCCATGTATATACAGATGGGGGTGTAGATATTTCCATGTATATACATATGACTGTGTAGATATTTCCATGTTTTTACAGATGGCGGTGTAGATATTTCCATGTTTATACAGATAGCGGTGTGGCTATTTCCATGTTTATACAGATAGCGGTGAAGAAATTTCCAGGTTTATAGAGAATGCGGTGTAGATATTTCCAAGTTTATACAGATTGCGTTGTAGATATTTCCATGTTTATACAGATAGTTGTGTAGATATTTCCATGTTTATACAGATTACCGTGTAGGTATTTCCATGTTTATACAGATGGAGGTGTAGATATTTCCATGTTTATAGAGAAGTCTGTGTAGATATTTCCATGTTTATACAGATGGCAGTGTAATTAATTCCATGTTTATACAGATAGTAGTGTAGATATTTCCATATTTATACAGATGAGTGTGTAGGTATTTCCATGTTTATACAGATGGCGGTGTAGATATTTCCATGTTCATAGAGATGGCGGTGTAGACATTTCCATATTTATTCAAATAGCCGTGTAGATATTTCCATGTTTATAGAGATAGCGGTGTAGATATTCTCATTTATATACAAACAGCGGTGTAGATATTTCCATGTTTACAGAGATACCGATGTAGATATTTCCATCTTTGCACAGATGGCGGTGTAGATATTCCCCACTTTACACAGATTGCGGTGTAGCTGTTTCCATGTTTACGCAGATAACTGTGTGTATATTTCCATGTTTACACAGATAGCATTGTAGATTTTCCATGTTTATACAGATAGCGCTGTAGATTTTTCCAAGTTTATACGGACAGCGTTGTGTATTTTCCATGTTTATAGGGATAACGGAGTAGATATTTCCATGTTTATACAGATAGCAGTGTAGGCATTTCCATGTTTTTGCAGATAGCGGTGTAGACATTTCCAAGTTTACAGAGATATCAGTGTAGATATTTCCATGTTTATACATATACCGGTGTAGATATTTCCATGTTTATACATACGGCGGTGTAGATATTTCCATGTTTAAAGAAATGGCGGTGTAGGTATTTCCAAGTATATAGAGATAATGGTGGAGATATTTCCATGTATATACAGAGAGCAATGTAGATATTCCCATGTTTATACAGATAGCGGTGTTGGTATTTCCATGTTTATACAGATAGCGATGTAGATATTTCCATGTTTATACAGCTTACGGTGTAGATATTTCCAACTTTATTCAGATGGCAGTGTAGATAATTCCATGTTTATACAGAGAGTGGTTTAGATATTTCTGTGTTTATACAGATGACGGTGTAGATAGTTCCATGTTTCTGGAGATGACGGTGTAGATATTTTCATGTTTATAGAGATGCCGGTGTAGATATTTCCATGTTTATAGAGATTGCGGTTAAGTTATTTCCATGTTTATAGACATAGAAGTGTAGGTGTTTCCATGTTTATAGAGATAGCGGTGTAGATATTTCCATGTTTATACAGATGGCTGTGTGGATATTTCCATGTGTATACAGATTGCAGTGAGGATATTTCCATGTATAAAGAGATGGTGGTGTAGATATTTCCATGTTTATGCAGATGGCGATGTAGATATTTCCAAGTTTATAGAACGGCGGTGTAGATATTTCCATGTTTATAGAGATAGCGGTGTAGATATTTCCATGTTCATAGAGATAGCGGTGTAGGTATTTCCATGTTTATAGTGATAACGGTGTAGATATTTCCATGTTTATACAGATAGTGGGGTAGATATTTCCATGTTTATACAGATGACCTTGTAGGTATTTCCCTGTTTATACAGATGGCGGTGTAGATATTTCCATGTGTGGAGAGATAGCCATGTAGATATTTCCATGTTTATAGACATAGCGGTGTAGTTATTTCCATGTTTATACAGATGGCTGTGTAGGTATTTCCATGTTTATACAGATGGAAGTGTAGATATTTCCGTGTTTACAGAGATGGCGGTGGAGATGTTTCCATGTTTATACAGATAGCAGTGTAGATATTTCCATGTTTATACAGATGACTGTGTAGATATTTCCATGTTTTTACAGATGGCGGTCTAGATATTTCCATGTTTATACAGATATCTGTGTAGATATTTCCATGTTTATAGAATTGGCTTTGTAGATATTTCCAAGTTTATACAGATGGCAGTGAAAATATTTCCATGTTTATACACATAGTGGTGTAGTTATTTCCATGTTTATACAGATGACTGTTTAGATATTTCCATTTTTATGCAGATGGCGGTGTAGTTATTTCCATGTTTATAGAGATAGCGATGTAGATATTTCCAAGTTTATACAGATAGTGGTGTAGATATTTCCATGTTTGTACAGATAGCTGTGTAAATATTTCCATGTTTATGCAGATTGCGGTGTAGGTATATCCATGTTTACAAGGATAGCAGTGTAGATATTTCCAAGTTTATACAGATGGCTGTGTAGATATTTCCATGTGTATACAGATGGCAGTGTAGATATTTCCATGTTTATACAGATGGAGGTGTAGATATTTCCATGTTTATACAGATTACTCTGTAGATATTTTCATATTTTTACAGATGGCGGTGTAGATATTTCCATGTTTCTACAGATAGCGGTGTGGCTATTTCCCTGTTTATAACGATACCGGTGTAGGTATTTCCACGTTTATAGAGATGAGTATGTAGATATTTCCAGGTTTATACAGATAGCAGTGTAGATATTTCCATGTTTATACAGACATCGGTGTAAATATTTCCATGTTTATAGAGTTAGCTGTGTAGATATTTCCATATTTGCACTGATTTTGGTGTAGATATATCCATCTTTACACAGATAGCGGTGTACATATTTCCAGCTTCACACAGATAGCTGTTTAGATATTTCCACGTTTACACAGACAGTGTTGTAGATATTTCCATATTTATACAGATAGCGGTGTAGATATTTCCATGTTTATAAAGATAGCGGTGTTGATATTTCCATGTTCATACAAATGGCGGTGGAGCTATTTTCATGTTTATACAGACAGCGATGTAGTTATTTTCATGTTTATACACACAGCGGTGTAGATATTTCCATGTTTAAAGAGATATCCGTGTAGATATTTCCATGTTTATTCAGATAGCGGTGCAGTTATTTCCATGTTTATTTTATTTTATTTTTTTTTTTTACTTTAAGTTTTAGGGTACATGTTCACATTGTGCAGGTTAGTTACATATGTATACATGTGCCATGCTGGTCCGCTGCACCCACTAACTCGTCATCTAGCATTAGGTATATCTCCCAATGCTATCCCTCCCCCCTCCCCCCTCCCCACCACAGTCCCCAGAGTATGATATTCCCCTTCCTGTGTCCATGTGATCTCATTGTTCATTTCCCACCTATGAGGGAGAATATGTGGTGTTTGGTTTTTTGTTCTAGTGATAGTTTACTGAGAATGATGGTTTCCAATTTCTTCCATGTCCCTACAAAGGATATGAACTCATCATTTTTTATGGCTGCATAGTATTCCATGGTGTATATGTGCCACATTTTCTTAATCCAGTCTATCATTGTTCGACATTTGGGTTGGTTCCAAGTCTTTGCTATTGTGAATAATGCCGCAATAAACATACGTGTGCATGTGTCTTTATAGCAGCATGATTTATATTCATTTGGCTATATACCCAGTAATGGGATGGCTGGGTCAAATGGTATTTCTAGTTCTAGATCCCTGAGGAATCGCCACACTGACATCCACAATGGTTGAACTAGTTTACAGTCCCACCAACAGTTTAAAAGTGTTCCTATTTCTCCACATCCTCTCCAGCACCTGTTGTTTCCTGACATTTAATGACTGCCATTCTAACTGGTGTGAGATGATATCTCATAGTGGTTTTGATTTGCATTTCTCTGATGGCCAGTGATGATGAGCATTTTTTCATGTGTTTTTTGGCTGCATAAACGTCTTCTTTTGAGAAGTGCCTGTTCATGTCCTTCGCCCACTTTTTGATGGGGTTGTTTGATTTTTTCTTGTAAATTTGTTTGAGTTCATTGTAGATTCTGGATATTAGTCCTTTGTCAGATGAGTAGGTTGCGAAAATTTTCTCCCATGTTGTAGGTTGCCTATTCCCTCTGACGGTAGTTTCTTTTGCTGTGCAGAAGCTCTTTAGTTTAATTAGATCGCATTTGTCAATTTTGGCTTTTGTTGCCATTGCTTTTGTTGTTTTGGACATGAAGTGCTTGCCCACGCCTATGTCCTGAATGGTAATGCCTAGGTTTTCTTCTAGGGTTTTTATGGTTTTAGGTCTAACGTTTAAATCTTTAATCCATCTTGAATTGATTTTTGTATAAGGTGTAAGGAAGGGATCCAGTTTCAGCTTTCTACATATGCCTAGCCAGTGTAGATATTTCAATGTTTAAAGAGATATCGGTGTAGATATTTCCAAGTTTATTCAGATAGCGGTGCAGTTATTTCCATTTTTATATAGATATCGGTGTAGATATTCCCATGTTTATACAGATAGCGGTGCAGTTATTTCCATGTTTTTACAGATAGCGGTGTAGATATTTCCATGTTTATACACACTGCGGTGTACGTATTTCCATGTATATTGAGATAGCTGTGTAGATGTTTCCATGTTTATGCAGTTGGCTGTGTAGATATTTCCATGTGAATACAGATGGCAGTGTAGATATTTCCATGTTTATACAGATGGAGGTGTAGATATTTCCATGTATATACATATGACTGTGTAGATATTTCCATGTTTTTACAGATGGTGGTGTAGATATTTCCATTTTATACAGATAGCGGTGTGGCTATTTCCATGTTTATACAGATAGCGGTGAAGATATTTCCAGGTTTATATAGATGGCAGTGTAGATATTTCCATGTTTACAAAAATGGCGTTGTAGATATTTCCATGTTTATACAGATAGTTGTGTAGATATTTCCATGTTTCTACAGATTATCGTGTAGGTATTTCCATGTTTATACAGATGGCGGTGTAGATAGATATTTCCATGTTTATACAGATGGAGGTGTAGATATTTCCATGATTATAGAGATGTCTGTGTAGATATTTCCATATTTATACAGATGGCAGTGTAGTTATTGCCATGTTTATACAGATAGTAGTGTAGATATTTCCATGTTTATACAGATGAGTGTGTAGCTATTTCCATGTTTATACAGATGGCGGTGTAGATATTTCCATGTTTATACAGATAGCCCTGTAGATATTTCCATGTTTATACAGATAGCGGTGTAGACATTTCCCAGTTTATAGAGATAGCTGTGTAGATATTTCCATATTTATACAGAAAGTGGTGTAGATATTTCCATGTTTATACAGATAGAAGTGTAGATATTTCCATGTTTGCACTGATTGGGGTGTAGATATATCCATCTTTACACAGATAGCGGTGTACATATTTCCAACTTTACACAGATAGATGTTTAGATATTTCCACGTTTACACAGACAGTTTTGTAGACATTTCCATATTTATACAGATAGCGGTGTAGATATTTCCATGTTTATAAAGATAGCGGTGTAGATATTTCCATGTTTATTCAGATAACGGTGTAGATATTTCCATGTTTATAAAGATAGCGGTGGAGATATTTCCATGTTCATACAGATCGTGGTGAAGATATTTCCATGTTTATACAGATCGCGGTGTAGATATTTCCATGTTTATACAGATCGCGGTGTAGATATTTCCATGTTTATACATATAGCGGTGTAGATATTTCCATGTTTATACAGGTAGCCGTGAAGATATTTCCATGTTTATACAGATGGCGGTGTGGATATTTCCATGTTTATAGAGATGGCGGTGAAGATATTTCCATGTTCATTGAGATAACGGTGTAGATATATCCATGTTCATAGAGATAGCAGTGAGGATATTTCTATGTTTATACAGATAGCAGTGTAGATATTTCCATTTTTATAGAGATAGAGGTTTTGATATTTCATATTTTTACAGATAGCGGTGTAGATATTTCCATGTTTATACAGATTGCGGTGTAGTTATTTCCATGTTTATACAGATAGCGGTGTAGATATTTCCACGTTTATACAGATGGCGGTGTAGATATTTCCATCTTTCTTCAAATGGCAGTGTAGATATTTCCATATTAATAGAGATGGCGGTGTAGATATTTCCATGTTTATATAGACGGCAATATAGATATTTTCTTTTTTATGTAGATGGCGTTGTAGATATCTCCATGTTTAAAGAGATGGCGGTGTACATATTTCCATGTTTATAGAGACAGCGTTGTAGGTATTTCCAAGTTTATACAGATAGCGGTGCAGATATTTCCATGTTTATACAGATTACTCTGTAGATATTTTCATATTTTTACAGAAGCGGTGTAGATATTTCCATGTTTCTACAGATAGCGGTGTGGCTATTTCCCTGTTTATAACAATACCGGTGTAGGTATTTCCACGTTTATAGAGATGAGTATGTAGATATTTCCATGTTTATACAGATGGCAGTGTAGATATTTCTATGTTTATTCAGATATTGGTGTAGATATTTCCTTGTTTATACAGATGACTCTGTAGATATTTCAATGTTTATACAGATGGCCGTGTAGATATTTCCATGTTTATAGAGATAGCCCTGTAGATATTTCCATGTTTATACAGATAGTGATGTAGGCATTTCCCAGTTTATAGAGATAGTTGTGTAGATATATCCATTTTTACACAGACAGCGGTGTAGATATTTCCATGTTTACACAGATAGCAGTGTAGATATTTCCATATTTGCACTGATTGGCGTGTAGATGTATCCATCTTTACACAGATAGCGGTGTACATATTTCCAACTTTACACAGATAGCTGTTTAGATATTTCCACGTTTACACTGACACTGTTGTAGATATTTCCATATTTATACAGATAGCGGTGTAGATATTTCCATGTTTATAAAGATAGCGTTGTTGATATTTCCATGTTTATACAAATGGCGGTGGAGCTATTTCCATGTTTATAGAGACAGCGATGTAGATATTTTCATGTTTATACACACAGTGGTGTAGATATTTCCATGTTTAAAGAGATAGTGGTGTAGATATTTCCATGTTTATACAGATAGCGGTGCAGGTATTTCCATGTTTATACAGATATCGGTGTAGATATTACCATGTTTATACAGATAGCGGTGCAGTTATTTCCATGTTTTTACAGATAGATGTGTAGATATTTCCATGTTTATACAGATTGCGGAGTACACATTTCCATGTTTATAGAGATAGCTGTGTAGATATTTCCATGTTTATGCAGTTGGCCTTGTAGATATTTCCATGTGTATACAGATGGCAGTGTAGATATTTCCATGTATATACAGATGGGGGTGTAGATATTTCCATGTATATACATATGACTGTGTAGATATTTCCATGTTTTTACAGATGGCGGTGTAGATATTTCCATGTTTATACAGATAGCGGTGTGGCTATTTCCATGTTTATACAGATAGCGGTGAAGAAATTTCCAGGTTTATAGAGAATGCGGTGTAGATATTTCCAAGTTTATACAGATTGCGTTGTAGATATTTCCATGTTTATACAGATAGTTGTGTAGATATTTCCATGTTTATACAGATTACCGTGTAGGTATTTCCATGTTTATACAGATGGAGGTGTAGATATTTCCATGTTTATAGAGAAGTCTGTGTAGATATTTCCATGTTTATACAGATGGCAGTGTAATTAATTCCATGTTTATACAGATAGTAGTGTAGATATTTCCATATTTATACAGATGAGTGTGTAGGTATTTCCATGTTTATACAGATGGCGGTGTAGATATTTCCATGTTCATAGAGATGGCGGTGTAGACATTTCCATATTTATTCAAATAGCCGTGTAGATATTTCCATGTTTATAGAGATAGCGGTGTAGATATTCTCATTTATATACAAACAGCGGTGTAGATATTTCCATGTTTACAGAGATACCGATGTAGATATTTCCATCTTTGCACAGATGGCGGTGTAGATATTCCCCACTTTACACAGATTGCGGTGTAGCTGTTTCCATGTTTACGCAGATAACTGTGTGTATATTTCCATGTTTACACAGATAGCATTGTAGATTTTCCATGTTTATACAGATAGCGCTGTAGATTTTTCCAAGTTTATACGGACAGCGTTGTGTATTTTCCATGTTTATAGGGATAACGGAGTAGATATTTCCATGTTTATACAGATAGCAGTGTAGGCATTTCCATGTTTTTGCAGATAGCGGTGTAGACATTTCCAAGTTTACAGAGATATCAGTGTAGATATTTCCATGTTTATACATATACCGGTGTAGATATTTCCATGTTTATACATACGGCGGTGTAGATATTTCCATGTTTAAAGAAATGGCGGTGTAGGTATTTCCAAGTATATAGAGATAATGGTGGAGATATTTCCATGTATATACAGAGAGCAATGTAGATATTCCCATGTTTATACAGATAGCGGTGTTGGTATTTCCATGTTTATACAGATAGCGATGTAGATATTTCCATGTTTATACAGCTTACGGTGTAGATATTTCCAACTTTATTCAGATGGCAGTGTAGATAATTCCATGTTTATACAGAGAGTGGTTTAGATATTTCTGTGTTTATACAGATGACGGTGTAGATAGTTCCATGTTTCTGGAGATGACGGTGTAGATATTTTCATGTTTATAGAGATGCCGGTGTAGATATTTCCATGTTTATAGAGATTGCGGTTAAGTTATTTCCATGTTTATAGACATAGAAGTGTAGGTGTTTCCATGTTTATAGAGATAGCGGTGTAGATATTTCCATGTTTATACAGATGGCTGTGTGGATATTTCCATGTGTATACAGATTGCAGTGAGGATATTTCCATGTATAAAGAGATGGTGGTGTAGATATTTCCATGTTTATGCAGATGGCGATGTAGATATTTCCAAGTTTATAGAACGGCGGTGTAGATATTTCCATGTTTATAGAGATAGCGGTGTAGATATTTCCATGTTCATAGAGATAGCGGTGTAGGTATTTCCATGTTTATAGTGATAACGGTGTAGATATTTCCATGTTTATACAGATAGTGGGGTAGATATTTCCATGTTTATACAGATGACCTTGTAGGTATTTCCCTGTTTATACAGATGGCGGTGTAGATATTTCCATGTGTGGAGAGATAGCCATGTAGATATTTCCATGTTTATAGACATAGCGGTGTAGTTATTTCCATGTTTATACAGATGGCTGTGTAGGTATTTCCATGTTTATACAGATGGAAGTGTAGATATTTCCGTGTTTACAGAGATGGCGGTGGAGATGTTTCCATGTTTATACAGATAGCAGTGTAGATATTTCCATGTTTATACAGATGACTGTGTAGATATTTCCATGTTTTTACAGATGGCGGTCTAGATATTTCCATGTTTATACAGATATCTGTGTAGATATTTCCATGTTTATAGAATTGGCTTTGTAGATATTTCCAAGTTTATACAGATGGCAGTGAAAATATTTCCATGTTTATACACATAGTGGTGTAGTTATTTCCATGTTTATACAGATGACTGTTTAGATATTTCCATTTTTATGCAGATGGCGGTGTAGTTATTTCCATGTTTATAGAGATAGCGATGTAGATATTTCCAAGTTTATACAGATAGTGGTGTAGATATTTCCATGTTTGTACAGATAGCTGTGTAAATATTTCCATGTTTATGCAGATTGCGGTGTAGGTATATCCATGTTTACAAGGATAGCAGTGTAGATATTTCCAAGTTTATACAGATGGCTGTGTAGATATTTCCATGTGTATACAGATGGCAGTGTAGATATTTCCATGTTTATACAGATGGAGGTGTAGATATTTCCATGTTTATACAGATTACTCTGTAGATATTTTCATATTTTTACAGATGGCGGTGTAGATATTTCCATGTTTCTACAGATAGCGGTGTGGCTATTTCCCTGTTTATAACGATACCGGTGTAGGTATTTCCACGTTTATAGAGATGAGTATGTAGATATTTCCAGGTTTATACAGATAGCAGTGTAGATATTTCCATGTTTATACAGACATCGGTGTAAATATTTCCATGTTTATAGAGTTAGCTGTGTAGATATTTCCATATTTGCACTGATTTTGGTGTAGATATATCCATCTTTACACAGATAGCGGTGTACATATTTCCAGCTTCACACAGATAGCTGTTTAGATATTTCCACGTTTACACAGACAGTGTTGTAGATATTTCCATATTTATACAGATAGCGGTGTAGATATTTCCATGTTTATAAAGATAGCGGTGTTGATATTTCCATGTTCATACAAATGGCGGTGGAGCTATTTTCATGTTTATACAGACAGCGATGTAGTTATTTTCATGTTTATACACACAGCGGTGTAGATATTTCCATGTTTAAAGAGATATCCGTGTAGATATTTCCATGTTTATTCAGATAGCGGTGCAGTTATTTCCATGTTTATTTTATTTTATTTTTTTTTTTTACTTTAAGTTTTAGGGTACATGTTCACATTGTGCAGGTTAGTTACATATGTATACATGTGCCATGCTGGTCCGCTGCACCCACTAACTCGTCATCTAGCATTAGGTATATCTCCCAATGCTATCCCTCCCCCCTCCCCCCTCCCCACCACAGTCCCCAGAGTATGATATTCCCCTTCCTGTGTCCATGTGATCTCATTGTTCATTTCCCACCTATGAGGGAGAATATGTGGTGTTTGGTTTTTTGTTCTAGTGATAGTTTACTGAGAATGATGGTTTCCAATTTCTTCCATGTCCCTACAAAGGATATGAACTCATCATTTTTTATGGCTGCATAGTATTCCATGGTGTATATGTGCCACATTTTCTTAATCCAGTCTATCATTGTTCGACATTTGGGTTGGTTCCAAGTCTTTGCTATTGTGAATAATGCCGCAATAAACATACGTGTGCATGTGTCTTTATAGCAGCATGATTTATATTCATTTGGCTATATACCCAGTAATGGGATGGCTGGGTCAAATGGTATTTCTAGTTCTAGATCCCTGAGGAATCGCCACACTGACATCCACAATGGTTGAACTAGTTTACAGTCCCACCAACAGTTTAAAAGTGTTCCTATTTCTCCACATCCTCTCCAGCACCTGTTGTTTCCTGACATTTAATGACTGCCATTCTAACTGGTGTGAGATGATATCTCATAGTGGTTTTGATTTGCATTTCTCTGATGGCCAGTGATGATGAGCATTTTTTCATGTGTTTTTTGGCTGCATAAACGTCTTCTTTTGAGAAGTGCCTGTTCATGTCCTTCGCCCACTTTTTGATGGGGTTGTTTGATTTTTTCTTGTAAATTTGTTTGAGTTCATTGTAGATTCTGGATATTAGTCCTTTGTCAGATGAGTAGGTTGCGAAAATTTTCTCCCATGTTGTAGGTTGCCTATTCCCTCTGACGGTAGTTTCTTTTGCTGTGCAGAAGCTCTTTAGTTTAATTAGATCGCATTTGTCAATTTTGGCTTTTGTTGCCATTGCTTTTGTTGTTTTGGACATGAAGTGCTTGCCCACGCCTATGTCCTGAATGGTAATGCCTAGGTTTTCTTCTAGGGTTTTTATGGTTTTAGGTCTAACGTTTAAATCTTTAATCCATCTTGAATTGATTTTTGTATAAGGTGTAAGGAAGGGATCCAGTTTCAGCTTTCTACATATGCCTAGCCAGTGTAGATATTTCAATGTTTAAAGAGATATCGGTGTAGATATTTCCAAGTTTATTCAGATAGCGGTGCAGTTATTTCCATTTTTATATAGATATCGGTGTAGATATTCCCATGTTTATACAGATAGCGGTGCAGTTATTTCCATGTTTTTACAGATAGCGGTGTAGATATTTCCATGTTTATACACACTGCGGTGTACGTATTTCCATGTATATTGAGATAGCTGTGTAGATGTTTCCATGTTTATGCAGTTGGCTGTGTAGATATTTCCATGTGAATACAGATGGCAGTGTAGATATTTCCATGTTTATACAGATGGAGGTGTAGATATTTCCATGTATATACATATGACTGTGTAGATATTTCCATGTTTTTACAGATGGTGGTGTAGATATTTCCATTTTATACAGATAGCGGTGTGGCTATTTCCATGTTTATACAGATAGCGGTGAAGATATTTCCAGGTTTATATAGATGGCAGTGTAGATATTTCCATGTTTACAAAAATGGCGTTGTAGATATTTCCATGTTTATACAGATAGTTGTGTAGATATTTCCATGTTTCTACAGATTATCGTGTAGGTATTTCCATGTTTATACAGATGGCGGTGTAGATAGATATTTCCATGTTTATACAGATGGAGGTGTAGATATTTCCATGATTATAGAGATGTCTGTGTAGATATTTCCATATTTATACAGATGGCAGTGTAGTTATTGCCATGTTTATACAGATAGTAGTGTAGATATTTCCATGTTTATACAGATGAGTGTGTAGCTATTTCCATGTTTATACAGATGGCGGTGTAGATATTTCCATGTTTATACAGATAGCCCTGTAGATATTTCCATGTTTATACAGATAGCGGTGTAGACATTTCCCAGTTTATAGAGATAGCTGTGTAGATATTTCCATATTTATACAGAAAGTGGTGTAGATATTTCCATGTTTATACAGATAGAAGTGTAGATATTTCCATGTTTGCACTGATTGGGGTGTAGATATATCCATCTTTACACAGATAGCGGTGTACATATTTCCAACTTTACACAGATAGATGTTTAGATATTTCCACGTTTACACAGACAGTTTTGTAGACATTTCCATATTTATACAGATAGCGGTGTAGATATTTCCATGTTTATAAAGATAGCGGTGTAGATATTTCCATGTTTATTCAGATAACGGTGTAGATATTTCCATGTTTATAAAGATAGCGGTGGAGATATTTCCATGTTCATACAGATCGTGGTGAAGATATTTCCATGTTTATACAGATCGCGGTGTAGATATTTCCATGTTTATACAGATCGCGGTGTAGATATTTCCATGTTTATACATATAGCGGTGTAGATATTTCCATGTTTATACAGGTAGCCGTGAAGATATTTCCATGTTTATACAGATGGCGGTGTGGATATTTCCATGTTTATAGAGATGGCGGTGAAGATATTTCCATGTTCATTGAGATAACGGTGTAGATATATCCATGTTCATAGAGATAGCAGTGAGGATATTTCTATGTTTATACAGATAGCAGTGTAGATATTTCCATTTTTATAGAGATAGAGGTTTTGATATTTCATATTTTTACAGATAGCGGTGTAGATATTTCCATGTTTATACAGATTGCGGTGTAGTTATTTCCATGTTTATACAGATAGCGGTGTAGATATTTCCACGTTTATACAGATGGCGGTGTAGATATTTCCATCTTTCTTCAAATGGCAGTGTAGATATTTCCATATTAATAGAGATGGCGGTGTAGATATTTCCATGTTTATATAGACGGCAATATAGATATTTTCTTTTTTATGTAGATGGCGTTGTAGATATCTCCATGTTTAAAGAGATGGCGGTGTACATATTTCCATGTTTATAGAGACAGCGTTGTAGGTATTTCCAAGTTTATACAGATAGCGGTGCAGATATTTCCATGTTTATACAGATCCCTATGCAGATATTTCCATATTTATACAGAGGGCTGTGTAGATATTTCTATGTTTCTATAGATGGCAGTGTAGATATTTCCATGTTCCTACACATGACTGTGTAGGCATTTCCATGTTTATACAGATGGCTTTGTAGATATTTCCATGTTTATAGAGATAGCGGTGCAGATATTTCCATGTTTATGCAGATATCGGTGTATATATTTCCATGTTTATACAGATCGTGGTGTAGATATTTCCATGTTTATACAGATACCGGTATAGATATTTCCATGTTTATACAGACCGCAGTGTAGATATTTCCATGTTTATTGAGATAGCAGTGTGGATATTTCCATGTTTGTACAGATGTCGGTGTTGATGTTTCCATCTATACACAGATTGCCGTGTAGGTATTTCCATGTGTATACAGATGGCATTGTAGATATTTCCATGTTTATACAGATGGTGGTGTAGATATTTCCATGTTTACTCAGATGACTCTATAGGTATTTCCATGTTTATACAGATGGCGGTAAAGATATTTCCATGTTTATAGAGATAGCGGTGTAGATATTTCTATATTTATACAGATAACGGTGTAGAAATTTCCATGTTTATACAGATGGCAGTGTAGGTATTTCCATGTTTGTACAGATGGCGGTGTTGATGTTTCCATCTATACACAGATTGCCGTGTAGGTATTTCCATGTGTATACAGATGGCATTGTAGATATTTCCATGTTTATACAGATGGTGGTGTAGACATTTCAATGTTTACTCAGAGGACTCTATAGGTATTTCCATGTTTATACAGATGGCGGTATATATATTTCCATGTTTATACAGATAGCGGTGTAGATATTTCCATATTCATACAGATAACGGTGTAGAAATTTCCATGTTTATACAGATATCGGTGTAAATATTTCCATGTTTATACAGACCACGGTGTAGTTATTTCCATGTTTATAGAGATAGCGGTGTATATATTTCCATGTTTATACAGATAGCGGTGTAGATATTTCTATGTTTATACAGACCGCGGTGTAGATATTTCCATGTTTATACAGATAGCGGTGCAGATATTTAAATGTTTGTACAGGTGGCGGTGTTGATATTTCCATCTATACACAGATGACCGTGTAGATATTTCCATGTTTATACAGATGGCAGTGCAGATATTTCTATGGATATGTAGATGGCTGTGTAGATATTTCCATGTATATACAGAAGGCGGTGTAGTTATTTCCATGTTTATATAGAGAGCGGTGTAGATATTTCCATGTATGTACACATGGCTGTGTAAATATTTCCTTGTTTATACAAACGGTGTAGATATTTCCATGTTTATACAGATAACTTTGTAAGAATTTCCATGTTTATACAGATGGCGGTGTAGATATTTCGATGTTTCTACAGACAGCAGTGGAGATATTTCCATGTTTATAGAGGTAGCGGTGTAGATATTTCCACGTTTATACTGATCGCGGTGTAGATTTTTCCATGTTTATAGAGATAGCGGTGTGGATATTTCCATGTTTATACTGATTGGGATGTAGATATTTCCATGTTTATAGAGATCACGTTGTAGCTATTTCCTTGTTTATACAAATAGCGGTGTAGTTGTTTCCATGTTTATACAGATAGCGGTGTAGATATTTCCTTGTTGATACAAATAGCACTGTAGATATTTCCATGTTTATACAGATCACGGTGTAGATATTTCCTTGTTTATACAAATAGCAGTGTAGTTATTTCCATGTTTATAATGATAGCGGTGTAGATATTTCCATGTATATACAGATGGCTGTGTAGATATTTCCATGTTTATACAGATGGCTGTGTAGATATTTCCATGTTTATACAGATGACTTGTAGGTATTTCCATGTTTATACAGATGGCGGTGAAGATATTTCCATGTTTATAGAGATAGCTATGTAGATATTTCCATGTTTATACAGATAGCGTTGTAGATATTTCCATGTTTATACAGATCGCGGTGTAGACATTTCCATGTTTATGCAGATCGCGGTGTAGATATTTCCATGTTTATACAGACAGCGGTGTAGATACTTCCATGTTTTTACAGATATTGTTGTACATATTTCCATGTTTACAGAGATTGCGGTGTAGGTATTTCCATCTGTCTACAGATGGCATTGTAGATATTCCCATGTTTATAGAGATGGCGGTGTAGATATTTCCATGTTTATATAGATGGTGGTGTAGATATTACCATGTTTATACAGATAGCTTTGTAGATATTTCCATGTTTATACAGATCGTGGTGAAGATATTTCCATGTTTATACAGATCGCGGTGTAGATACTTCCATGTTTATACAGATCGCGGTGTAGATATTTCCATGTTTACACAGATAGCGGTGTAGATATTTCCATGTTTATACAGATAGCGGTGTAGATATTTCCATGTTTATACAGATGGCGGTGTAGATATTTCCATGTTTATAGAGATGGCAGTGTAGATATTTCCATGTTCATTGAGATAGCGGTGTAGATATATCCATGTTCATAGAGATAGCACTGAGATTATTTCCATGTTTATACAGATAGCGGTGTAGATATTTCCATGTTTATACAGATTGCTGTGTAGATATTTCCATGTTTATACAGATATCGGTGTAGATATTTCCACGTTTATACAGATGGCGGTGTAGATATTTCCATCTTTCTACAAATGGCAGTGTAGATATTTCCAGGTTTATAGAGATGGCGGTGTAGATATTTCCATGTTTATATAGATCGCAATGTAGATATTTTCTTGTTTATGTAGATGGCGTTGTAGATATCTTTATGTTTAAAGTGATGGCGGTGTACATATTTCCATGTTCATAGAGACAGCGGTGTAGGTATTTTCATGTTTATACACATAGTGGTGCAGATATTTCCATGTTTATACAGATTCCTATGCAGATATTTCCATATTTATACAGAGGGCTGTGTAGATATTTCTATGTTTATACAGATGGCAGTGTAGATATTTCCATGTTCCTACACATGACTGTGTAGGCATTTCCATGTTTATACTGATGGCTTTGTAGATATTTCCATGTTTATAGAGATAGCGGTGCAGATATTTCCATGTTTATACACATAGCGGTGTATATATTTCCATGTTTATACAGATCGTGGTGTAGATATTTCCATGTTTATACAGATACCGGTGTAGATATTTCCATGTTTATACAGAGTGCAGTGTAGATATTTCCATGTTTATAGAGATAGCAGTGTAGATATTTCCATGTTTATACAGATGGCGGGGTAGATATTTCCATATTTATACAGATAACTTTGTTAGTTTTTCCATGTTTATACAGAAGGCGGTGTAGATATTTCGATGTTTACAGAGATGGCAGTGGAGATATTTCCATGTTTATACAGATGGTGGTGTAGATAATTCCATGTTTACACAGATGACTGTATAGGTATTTCCATGTTTATACAGATGGCGGTGTAGGTATTTCCATGTTTATACAGACCGCGGTGCATATATTTCCATGTTTGTACAGATGGCGGTGTTGATATTTCCATCTATTCACAGATGACCGTGTAGATATTTCCATGTTTATACAGATGGCGGCACAGATATTTCCATGGATATGTAGATGGCGGTGTAGATATTTCCATGTTTATACAGATAGCGGTGTAGGTATTTCCATGTTTATATAGAGAGCGGTGTAGATATTTCCATGTATATACACATGGCTGTGTAGATATTTCCATGTTTATACAGATGGTGGTGTAGATATTTCCATGTTTATACAGATAACTTTGTAAGTATTTCCATGTATATACAGATGGCGGCGAGGTATTTCGATGTTTACAGAGATAGCAGTGGAGAAATTTCCATGTTTATACAGATAGCGTTGTAGATATTTCGATGTTTATACTGATCGTGGTGTAGATATTTCCATGTTTATAGAGATGTCGTTGTAGATATTTCCATGTTCACAGAGATAGCGGTGTTGATTTTTCCATGTTTATAGAGATAGCGATGTGGATATTTCCATGTTTATACAGATAGGGGTTTAGATATTTCCATGTTTATAGAGATGGCGGTGTAGATATTTCCATGTTTATACAGATCACGGTGTAGATATTTCCTTATTTATACAAATAGCGGTGTAGTTATTTCCATGTTTATACAGATAGCTGTGTAGATATTTCCATGTTTATACAGATAGCGGTGTAGATATTTCCATGTGTATACAGATCGCGGTGTAGATATTTCCATGTTTATACAGATCGCGGTGTAGATATTTCCATCTTTATAGAGATAGTGGTGTAGATATTTCCATGTTTTTACAGATATCGGTGTAGATATTTCCAAGTTTACACAGATTGCGGTGTAGATATTTCCATCTTTCTACAGATGGCATTGTAGATATTTCCATGTTTATACAGATGGTGGTGTAGATATTTCCATGTTTATAGAGACAGCGGTGTAGGTATTTCCATGTTTATACAGATAGCGGTGCAGATATTTCCATGTTTACACAGATGCCTATGCAAATATTTCCATATATATACAGAGGGCTGTGTAGATATTTCTATGTTTATACAGAAGGCAGTGTAGATATTTAAATGTTCCTACACATGACTGTGTAGGTATTTCCATGTTTATACAGATGTCTTTGTAGATATTTCCATGTTTATAGAGATAGCGGTGCAGATATTTCCATGTTTATACAGATAGCGGTGTAGATATTTCCATGTTTATACAGACCACAGTGAAGATATTTCCATGTTTATAGGGATAGCAGTGTAGATATTTCCACGTTTGTACAGATGGCGGTGTTGATGTTTCCATCTATACACAGATAGCCGTCTAGGTATTTCCATGTGTATACAGATGGCATTGAAGATATTTCCATGTTTATACAGATGGTGGTGTAGATATTTCCATGTTTACACAGATGACTGTATAGGTATTTCCATGTTTATACAGATGGTGGTGTAGATATTTCCATGTTTATACAGACCGCGGTGTAGATATTTCCATGTTTATACAGATAGCGGTGCAGATATTTCCATGTTTGTACAGATGGCGGTGTTGATATTTCCATCTATACACAGATGACCGTGTAGATATTTCCATGTTTATACAGATGGCGGCACAGATATTTCCATGGATATGTAGATGGCGGTGTAGATATTTCCATGTTTATACAGATAGCGGTGTAGTTATTTCCATGTTTATATAGAGAGCGGTGTAGATATTTCCATGTATATACACTTGGCTGTGTAGATATTTCCATGTTAATACAGATGGCGGTGTAGATATTTCCATGTTTATACAGATAACTTTGTAAGTATTTCCATGTTTATACAGATGGCAGTGTAGATATTTCGATGTTTACAGAGATAGCAGTGGAGATATTTCCATGTTTATACAGATAGCGGTGTAGATATTTCCATGTTTATACTGATCGTGGTGTAGTTATTTCCATGTTTATAGAGATGGCGGTGTAGATATTTCCATGTTCATAGAGATAGCGGTGTTGATTTTTCCATGTTTATAGAGATAGCGGTGTGGATATTTCCATGTTTATACAGATAGGGGTGTAGATATTTCCATGTTTATAGAGATGGTGGTGTAGATATTTCCATGTTTATACAGATCACGGTGTAGATATTTCCTTGTTTATACAAATAGCGGTGTAGTTATTTCCATGTTTATACAGATAGCTCTGTAGATATTTCCATGTATATACAGATGGCTGTGTAGATATTTACATGTTTATACAGATGGCTGTGTAGATATTTCCATGTTTATACAGATGACTTTGTAGGTATTTCCATGTTTATACAGATGGCGGTGTAGATATTTCCATGTTTATAGAGATAGCTGTGTAGATATTTCCATGTTTATACAGGTAGCGGTGTAGGTATTTCCATGTTTATACAGATAGCGGTGTAGATATTTCCATGTTTATACAGATAGCGGTGTAGATATTACCATGTATACACAGATTGCTGTGTAGTTATTTCCATCTTTCTACAGATGGCATTGTAGATATTTCCATGTTTATACAGATGGCGGTGTAGATATTTCCATGTTTATATAGATGGCGGTGTAGATATTTCCATCTTTATACACATCGTTGTGAAGATATTTCCAGGTTTATACAGATCGCGGTGTAGATATTTCCATGTTTATACAGATCGCGGTGTAGATATTTCCATGTTTATACAGATAGCGGTGTAGATATTTCCATGTTTATACAGATAGCGGTGTAGATATTTCCATATTTATACAGATAACGGTGTAGAAATTTCCATGTTTATACAGATAGCGGTGTAAATATTTCCATGTTTATACAGATCACGATGTAGATATTTCCATGTTTATAGAGATATCGGTGTAGATATTTCCATGTTTATACAGATAGCGGTGTAGATATTTCCATGTTTATACAGACCGCGGTGTAGATATTTCCATGGTTATACAGATAGCGGTGCAGATATTTCCATGTTTGTACAGATGGCGGTGTTGATATTTCCATCTATACACAGATGACCGTGTGGATATTTCCATGTTTCTACAGATGGCGGCGCACATATTTCCATGGATATGTAGATGGCGGTGTAGATATTTCCATGTTTATACAGATAGAGGTGTAGTTATTTCCATGGTTATATAGATAGTGTTGTAGATATTTCCATGTATATACACAAGGCTGTGTAGATATTTCCTTGTTTATACAGATGACGATGTAGATATTATGTTTATACAGATAACTTTGTAAGTATTTCCATGTTTATACAGATGGCGGTGTAGATATTTTGATATTTATAGAGATAGCAGTGGAGATATTGCCATGTTTATACAGATAGCGGTGTAGATATTTCCATATTTATACTGATCGTGGTGTAGATATTTCCATGTTTATAGAGATGGCGGTGTAGATATTTCCATGTTCATACAGATAGCGGTGTTGATTTTTCCATGTTTATAGAGATAGCGGTGTAGATATTTCCATGTTTATACAGATAGGGGTGTAGATATTTCCATGTTTATAGAGATGTCGGTGCAGATATTTCCATGTTTATACAGATCACGGTGTAGATATTTGCTTGTTTATACACATAGCGGTGTAGTTATTTCCATGTTTATACAGATAGCGGTGTAGATATTTCCATGTATATACAGATGGCTGTGTAGATATTTCCATGTTTATACCGATGGCTGTGTAGGTATTTCCATGTTTATACAGATGACTTTGTAGGTATTTCCATGTTGATACAGATGGCGGTGTAGATATTTCCATGTTTATTGAGATAGCTGTGTAGATATTTCCATGTTTATACAGACAGCGGTGTAGATATTTCCATGATTATACAGACCGCAGTGTAGATATTTCCATGTTTATAGAGATAGCAGTGTACATATTTCCACGTTTGTACAGATGGCGGTGTTGATGTTTCCATCTACACACAGATTGCCGTCTAGGTATTTCCATGTGTATACAGATGGCATTGAAGATATTTCCATGTTTATACAGATAGCGTTGCAGATATTTCCATGTTTGTACAAATGGCGGTGTTGATATTTCCATCTATACACAGATGACCGTGTAGATATTTCCATGTTTATACAGATGGCGGCACAGATATTTCCATGGATATGTAGATGGCGGTGTAGATATTTCCATGTTTATACAGATAGCGGTGTAGTCAAATCCATGTTTATATAGAGAGCGGTGTAGTTATTTAAATGTATATAAACATGGCTGTGTAGATATTTCCATGTTTATACAGATGGCGGTGTAGATATTTCCATGTTTTTACAGATAGCTTTGTAAGTATTTCCATGTGTATACAGATGGCGGTGAAGATATTACGATGTTTACAGAGATAGCAGTGGAGTTATTTCCATGTTTATACAGATAGCGGTGTAGATATTTCCATGTTTATACTGATCGTGGTGTAGATATTTCCATGTTTATAGAGATGGCGGTGTAGATATTTCCATGTTCATAGAGATAGCGGTGTTGATTTTTCCATGTTTATTGAGATAGTGGTGTGGATATTTCCATGTTTATACAGATAGGGTTGTAGATATTTCCATGATTATAGAGATGGCGGTGTAGATATTTCCATGTTTATACAGATCATGGTGTAGATATTTCCTTGTTTATACAAATAGCGGTGTAGTTATTTCCATGTTTATACAGATAGCTGTGTAGATATTTCCATGTATATACAGATGGCTGTGTAGATATTTCCATATTTATACAGATGGGCGTGTAGATATTTCCATGTTTATACAGATGACTTTGTAGGTATTTCCATGTTTATACAGATGGCGGTGTAGATATTTCCATGTTTATAGAGATAGCGGTGTAGATATTTCCATGTTTATACCGAAAGCGTTGTAGATATTTCCATGTCTATACAGATAGCGGTGGAGATATTTCCCTCTTTATACAGATAGCGATGTAGATATTTCCATGTTTATACAGATAAGGGTGTAGATATTTCCATGTTTATACAGATAGCGGTGTAGATATTTCCAAGTTTATACAGATGGCTGTGTAGATATTTCCATGTTTGTACAGATGGCTTTGTAGATATTTCGATGTTTATACAGATGGCGCTGTAGATATTTCCATGTTTATACAGATGGCAGTGTTGATATATCCATGTTTATACAGATAGCTGTGTAGATATTTCCATGTTTACAGAGATAGCGGTGTAGATATTTCCATCTTTGCCCAGATTGCGGTGTAGGTATTGCCAAATTTACACAGATTGCGGTGTAGATATTTCCAAGTTTACACAGATAGCTGTGTAGATATTTCCATGTTTACAGAGATAGCATTGTAGATATTTCCATGTTTATACAGATTGCGGTGTAGTTATTTCCATGTTGATACAGATAGTGCTGTAGTTATTTCCATGTTTATACAGGTAGCGGGGTAGAAATTCCCATGTTTATACAGATCGCTTTGTAGACATTTCCATCTTTCTACAGACGTCAGTGTAGATATTTCCAAGTTTATACAGATGGCAGTGTAGATATTTCCATGTTTATACAGATGTGTGTGTAGATATTTCCATGTATATGCAGATGGCAGTGTAGATATTTCCATGTTTATGGGGATGGCGGTGTAGTTATTTCTATGTTTATAGAGATAGCGGTGTAAATATTTCCATGCTTATAGAGATGGTGGTGTAAGTATTTTCGTGTTTATAGAGATAGCGGTGTAGATATTTCCATGTTTATACAGATAACGGTGTTGGTATTTCCATGTTTATAGAGATAGCGGTGTAGATATTTCCATGTTTATTCATATAGCATTGTATATATTTCCATGTTTATACAGAT
This sequence comes from Pan paniscus, assembly GCF_029289425.2. NCBI lineage: Eukaryota > Metazoa > Chordata > Mammalia > Primates > Hominidae > Pan > Pan paniscus. Next base: position 11,104,342 of record NC_073257.2, on the reverse strand, counting down.
AGCGGTGTAAATATTTCCATGTTTATACAGAAAGCGGTGTAGATATTTCCATGTTTATACAGATAGTGGTGGAGATATTTCCCTGTTTATATAGATAGCGGTGTAGATATTTCCATCTTTATACAGATGGCAGTGTAGATATTTCCATGTTTATGCAGACAGCCGTGCAGATATTTACATGTCTATAGAGGTAGCGGTGTAGGTATTTCCATATTTATACAGATTGCTGTGTAGATATTTCCATCTTTATACAGATGTCAGTGTAGATATTTCCATGTTTATACAGATAGAAGTGAAGATAATTCCATGTTTATAAAGATAGTGGTGTAGATATTTCCAAGTTTATACAGATGGCGGTGTAGATACATCCATGTTTCTGAAGATGGCGGTGTAGACATTTTCATGTTTATAGAGATGGCGGTGTAGATATTTCCATGTATATAGAGATTGCAGTGTAGATATTTCCATGTTTATAGAGACAGCGGTGTAGATATTTCCATATTTATACAGATAGCGGTGTAGGTATTTCCATGTATATACAGATTGCGGTGTAGATATTTCCATGTTTCTACAGATGGTGATGTAGATATTTCCTTGTTTATACAGACAGCGGTGTAGATATTTCCATGTTTATACAGGTAGCGGTGTAGATATTTTCATGTTTACAGAGATAGTGGTGTAGTTATTTCCATCTTTGCACAGATTGCCGTGTAGATATTTCCATGTTTACGCAGATAGCTGTGTAGATATTTCCAAGTTTACACAGATAGCTGTGTAGATATTTCCATGTTTACACACATAGCGTTGTAGATATTTCCATGTTTATACAGACTGCGGTGTAGATATGTCCATGTTTATACAGATAGCGTTGTAGATATTTCCATGTTTATACAGATAGCGGTGGAGATATATCCCTGTTTATACAGATAGCGATGTAGATATTTCCATGTTTCTACAGATAGCGGTGTAGATATTTCCATGTTTATAGAGATAGCAGTGTAGATATTTCCATGTTTATACAGATGGCTTTGTAGATATTTCCATGTGTGTACTGATGGTGGTGTAAATATTTCCATGTTTATACAGATGGCGCTGTAGATATTTCCATGTTTATACAGATGGCAGTGTAGATATTTCCATGTTTTTACAGATATCGGTGTTGATATTTCCATGTTTACAGTGATAGCGGTGTAGGTATTTCCATCTTTGCACAGATTGCGGTGTAGTTATTGCCAAATTTACACAGACAGCGGTGTAGATATTTCCAGGTTTGCACAGATAGCTGTGTAGATATTTCCATGTTTACAGAGATAGCATTGTAGATATTTCCGTGTTTATACAGATTGCGGTGTAGTTATTGCCATGTTGATACAGATAGCGGTGTAGATATTTCCATGTTTATACAGGTAGCGGTGTAGAAATTCCCATGTTTATACAGATCGCTTTGTAGACATTTCCATTTTTCTACAGATGTCAGTGTAGATATTTCCAAGTTTATACAGATGGCAGTGTAGTTATTTCCATGTTGATACAGATGTCTGTGTAGATATTTCCATGTTTATTCAGATGGCGGTGTAGGTATTTCCATGTTTATAGAGATGGTGGTGTAGTTATTTCTATGTTTATAGAGATAGCGTTGTAAATATCTCCATGTTTATAGAGATGGTGGTGTAAGTACTTTCATGTTTATAGAGATAGCGGTGTAGATATTTCCATGTTTATACAGATAACGGTGTTGTTATTTCCATGTTTATACAGATAGCGGTGTAGATATTTCCATGTTTATACAGCTCGTGGTGTAGATATTTCCATCTTTATACAGATGGCAGTGTAGATATTTCCATGTTTATACAGATAGCGGTGTAGATATTTCCATGTCTATAGAGATAGCGGTGTTGGTATTTCCATATTTATAAAGATTGCGGTGGAGATATTTCCATCTTTATACAGATGGCAGTGTAGATATTTCCATGTTTATACAGATGGCAGTGAAGATATTTCCATGTTTATACAGATAGTGGTGTAGATATTTCCATGTTTCTACAGATGGCGGTGTAGATACATCCATGTTTCTGAAGATGGCGGTGTAGATATTTTCATGTTTATAGAGATGGCGGTGTAGATATTTCCATGTTTATACAGATGTCTGTGTAGGTATTTCCATGTTTATGCAGATAGAGGTGTAGATATTTCCATGTTTATAGAGATGGCGGTCTATTTATTTCTAAGTTTATAGAGAAAGCGGTGTAAATATTTCCATGTTTATAGAGATGGTGGTGTAAGTATTTTCATGTTTATAGAGATAGCGGTGTAGATATTTCCATGTTTATACAGATAGCGGTGTAGATATTTCCATGTTTATACATCTCGCGGTGTAGGTGTTTCCATCTTTATACACATGGCAGTGTAGATATTTCCATGTTTATAGAGACAGCGGTGCAGATATTTCCATGTCTATAGAGGTAGCGGTGTAGGTATTTCCATATTTATACAGATTGCGGTGTAGATATTTCCATCTTTATACAGATGGCCGGGTAGATATTTCCATGTTTATACACATGGCAGTGAAGATATTTCCATGTTTATACAGATAGTGGTGTACATATTTTCATGTTTATACAGATGGCGGTGTAGATACATCCATGTTTCTGAAGATGGCGGTTTAGATATTTTCATGTTTATAAAGATGGCGGTGTAGATATTTCCATGTATATAGAGATTGCAGTGTAGATACTTCCATGTTTATAGAGAAAGCGGTGTAGCTATTTCCATGTTTATAGAGATAGCGGTGTGGATATTTCCATATTTATACACATAGCGGTGTAGTTATTTCCATGTTTACACAGATGGCGGTGTAGGTATTTCCTTGTTTATACAGATAGCGGTGTAGATATTTTCATGTTTATACTGATATCGGTGTAGATATTTCCAGGTTTATACAGAGAGCGGTGTAGATATTTCCACGTTTTACAGATGGTGGTGTAGATATTTCCATCCTTATACAGATAGTGGTGCAGATATTTCCATGTTTACACAAATAGCCGTGTAGATATTTCTATGTTTACACAGATAGAGTTGCAGATATTTCCATGTTTATAAAGATAGCTGTGCAGATATTTCCATCTTTATACAGATAGCAGTGTGGGTATATCCATGTTTATACAGATAGCGGTGTGGGTATTTCCATGTTTATACGGATAGCGGTATAGATATTTCCATGTTTATAGAGATGACTGTCTAGATATTTCCATGTTCATACAGCTTTCCGTGTAGATATTTCCATGTTTATACAGATAGCTGTGTAGATATTTCCATGTTTATACAGATAGCTGTGTAGATATTTCCATGTTTATACAGACAGCAATGTAGATATTTCTATGATTATAGAGATTGCAGTGTAGATATTTTCATGTTCATACAAACAACAGTGTGGATATTTTCATGTTTATGGAGATAGCGGTGTAGATATTTCCATTTTTATAGACATAGCGGTGTAAATATTTCCAAGTTTTTACAGATAGCAGTGTAAATATTTCCATGTTTATACAGATAGCGGTGTAAATATTTTCATGTTTATAGACATAGCGGTGTAGATATTTCCATGTTTTTAGAGATAGCGGTGTAAATATTTCCATGTTTATACAGATAGCCATGTAAATGTTTACACGTTTATAGGGATAGCGGTGTAGATATTCCCACGTTTATACAGATAGCGGTGTAGATATTTCCCCGTTTATAGAGATAGCGGTGTAGATATTTCCACGTTTATACAGATAGCGGTGAAGATATTTCCACTTTTATACAGATTGCGGTGTAGAAATTTCCAAGCTTATACACATAGCGGTGCAGATATTTCCACGTTTATTCATATACAGGTGTAGATATTTCCAGGTTTATACAGATAGCGGTGTAGATATTTCCACGTTTGTAGACATTGCGATGTAGATATTTCCACGTCTATACAGATAGCGGTGTAGGTATTTCCACATTAATACAGATAACGGTGTAGGTATTTCCAGGTTTATAGAGACAGCGGTGTAGATATTTCCATGTTTCTACACATATCGGTGTAGATATTTCCATGTTTATAGAGACAGCTGTGTAGTTATTTCCATGTTTATAGAGACAGCGGTGTAGATATTTCCATGTTTCTACAGACAGCTGTGTAGTTATTTCCATCTTTGCACAGATTGCCGTGTAGATATTTCCATGTTTACGAAGATAGCTGTGTAGATATTTCCAAGTTTACACCGATAGCTGTGTAGATATTTCCAAGTTTACACACATACCGTGGTAGATATTTCCATGTTTATACAGATTGCGGTGTAGATATGTCCATGATTATACAGATAGCGGTGTAGATATTTCCCTGTTTATACAGATGGCGCTGTAGATATTTCCATGTTTATACAGATGGCTGTGTAGTTATTTCCGTGTTTATACAGATAGCGGTGTAGATATTTCCATGTTTACAGAGATAGCATTGTAGATATTTCCATGTTTATACAGATTGCGGTGCGGTTATTTCCATGTTGATACAGATAGTGGTGTAGATATTTCCATGTTTATACAGGTAGCAGTGTAGAAATTCCCATGTTTATACTGATCGCTTTGTAGACATTTCCATCTTTCTACAGATGTCATTGTAGATATTTCCAAGTTTATACAGATGGCAGTGTAGATATTTCCATGTTTATACAGATGTCTCTGTAGATATTTCCATGTTTATGCAGATGGCGGTGTAGATATTTCCATGTTTATAGGGATGGCGGTGTAGATATTTCTATGTTTAAACATATAGCCGTGTATATATTTCCATGTTTATACAGACAGCGGTGTAGATATTTCCATGTTTTACAGATAGTGGTGTAGATATTTCCATGTTTACAGATAGCTTTGTAAATATTTCCATGTTTATGCAGATAGCGGTGTAAGTATTTCCATGTTTATAGAGATAGCGGTGTAGATATTTCCATGTTTAGACAGATAGCGGTGTAGATATTTCCACATTTATACTTATAGCGGTGTAGATATTTCCAGGTTTATAGAGTTAGCGGTGTAGATGTTCCCACGTTTATAGAGTTAGCGGTGTTGATATTTCCATGTTTTTAGAGATAGCGGTGTATATATTTCCACCTTTATAGAGATAGCGGTGTAGATATTTCCATCTTTCTAGAAACAGCGGTGTAGATATTTGCATGTTCATAGAGATAGCGGTGTAGATATTTCCATGTTTATAGAGACAGTGATGTAGATATTTGCATGTTTATAGAGATAGCTTTGTAGATATTTCCATGTTTATAGAGACAGTGGTGTAGATATTTCCATGTTGATACAGATAGAGGTGTAGATATTTCCATGTTTATAGAGACAGCAGTGTAGGTATTTCCATGTTTATACAGATAGCGGTGTAGATATTTCCATGTTTATAGAGATAGCGGTGTAGATATTTCCATGTATATAGAGATAGCGGTGTAGATATTTCCATGTTTATAGAGACGGCGGTGTACATAGTGCCATGTTTATAAAGATAGCGTTGCAAATGTTTACACATTTACTGAGATAGCGGTGTAGATATTTCCACGTTTACAGAGATTTTATGAAAAGTTATTTTATGAAGACCAAAGAAGTCATTGGGGTACCTACCTTATATCATTTTTTACATTGAGAGTGTTAAAAATACCCCTACCCTAACCAAAATCCTGACTTATAGAGCCAGGAAAGGCCATGCAATAAAGGATTCTTGGGCTTGTATGCCTGATAACAAAAACTTATCACAGAAGACTGCAAAAAACACAATCTTGCACAAAGCCCATTGCAACTTTGCACACAACAATGCTTTTGAAGGATATTTGCCCAACAACTGCCTGTCCAACCTGTGCCTGGCATCACCTTTGTTATTGATCTTTGTAGCCAAGGATAGTCATTTCCAAATGATTATATAATCTTCCTCATTTTTTCTTTTGTCTTCCTTTACCTCCGTGAATATGCATATAGTTTACTCTGGCTTGCCTATTTCTATTGCAAGGCTCTGTTTCCAAACGAATATCTTTTTCTTGTGGAGAGCCTCTCTCTGTTTGTTATTTAGGTTGATAAGAGAAATGGGAACATTTGAGAGCTCAGGTAAAAGGCCTTAGTCTACAGTGAAACTTTTTGGCACCCTTAGATGCTTACTTCCACTACAACTTGCAGGTGGGCCTTGAAAAGTTCTTGGAATAAGTTTGAGCTTTGGTCTTCTCCGATTCATTTAGCATAGATTCTCAAAATGTGGTCCCTGGACCCACAGCATCAGCATCACCTGGAGATTGTTAGAAATGCAAATCATCGGGCCTCATTCCAGACCCTCAGCTGGAAACTCTAGGGGCATGGCCAGACCCTCTGTAGCTGAACAAGCCATCCAGGTGGTTTTGATGCAGCTAAAGTTCTGGAACAACTAATGTAGCCCCATTTGGAAAACTTGGCTCTACAGGCCTCCCTAGCTGGTAAGCTGCTAGCATTTTTTGTTTGTTTGTTTGTTTGTTTTGATACAGGGTCTTGCTCTGTTGACCAGACCGTGACCTCCTGGGTTGAAGTGAGGACTCAGCCTCCTGAGTAGCCGGGACTACAGGTATGTGCCACCACCATGCCCAACTACTTTCTGTATTTTTTTTTGTAGGGATGGGGTTTTAGCCCAGGCTAATCTCAAACTCCTGGACTCAAGCAATCTGCCCACTTTGGCCTCACGAACTGCTGGGATTATAGGCATGAGCCACTGTGCCCGGCCCTGCCAGCTTTGTATAAGCTGAGGAGTTTTTAAAAATACCTAGACTCAGGGCAAACCCCAGACACTTAAGTCAGATTCTCTGGGAGGTGAAGCCCAGGCACTGGTATTTTTAAAGTCTCTACAGATGGTTCTAATGTGCTGCTAAGTTAGAGAACCGCTGATCTAGACCAGGCCTTTTCAAACTTAATGTGCACGTGAATTACCTGGACCTTGTTAAAATGCAGATTCAGTCTGCATAGGCCTGGGGTGGAGCCTGAGCTTCTGCATTTTTAACAAGTCTCTAGAGGATGCTGCTGCATCTGGGCTGCTAACTACACTTGGAGATAGGAGGTTCTGGAGAGCAGAGGAAAGAGCATGAACCATAACCTAGGGGCTGGTAGTCCTGACTTCCGAGCCAAGGTTTGCCTTTATGTGGCTGGCAACTTGCTTGGACTCCTACCTCAATTCTTTGGGCCCAAGGTTTGTCCTGCCTCAGAAGGATGTCAAGAAAATTGAGTGAGTAATGCAGAATTGTTTCTTAAAGTGTGTGCAGATGCTGCATGAATTTAGAGAGTATATGGATGCACATTAGTAAATTTTAATAGTTGTGACATTCTTGTTATGAGTACTTAGAACAAGTAATAATGGCTTTTGATGTATAGTAGTAAGAAAGCTTCCTTTTAAAAAGCGTGTATTTAAGTTTCAAAAGTGGGTCTATTTAAAAATATATGAAATAAATAATAGTAGAGGTAATTGACAGATCAAAATTAGGAAGGCAGGATGAGAATGACTCAAGTTTGGGAAATGCTGAGAAAGCAGATGCCCAAGGGCTATGAAAACTTAAAAAAATAGGTAGCACTTGATTTTGATTGGCTGAATGAGATGATGTGTTTGATTATTTATGGGGTTGGCATTTGGCAACATGCACTGGGTGGCTGGGATCACTGTTTATTAAAAAATATTTGAGTCTCCACTTTGCACTAGATACTCTTTTAGTCTCTTGGGAAAGGGATTGGGGGGCAGGCAGGATAAAAACAAATCATTTGTGCCCACAAGAAAATTGCAGGAAGATAAAAGTCATGAAATAAACTCTATGCTTCTAATTTAATATTTTTTATAGATTATGAGAAAAAAGTTTTGCTCACTATCAGCTAGGAAAGCTGTCTTAGCACAACCATTCATTCTTGCACAAATCAAAATCAAGACGAGCCAGATTTAATTTAATATTTTTTCACAGATTATGAGAAAAAAGTTCTAATTTAATTTTTTTATAGATGATGAGAAAAAAGTTTCGCTCTCTATCAGCTAGGAAAGCTGTCTTAGCACAACCATTCATTCTTGCACAAATCAAAATCAAGATGAGCCAGAAGGCTCCATTCTGACAGCTTCTAATGGAGAAGCTACATTTACTGGACATGGGGAAAGTTGCTGGGCTCTAAGGACTGTGCATTTCTTGAACTACATAAATGGTCTTGGTGTAGCATAATACCAAAACTTCTTGTCGCAGCCTGTAAGGACAGAACTCAATCAGCCTGAAAAGGAAGTCAGTGACTCCGACTCAACACAGGAATGTTCTGTGATTCCTAAAGAAGGATGTAGGAGTGTGGCACAATTCAACCACAGTCTGTGGCCCTGTGCCTCTGCCTTGACATGAGTGGGATTTCCCAGCTGGTCATTTTCTTCTTCTCTAAGACATTGGGAACAAATTACTTGACCTCCTCTGGGCTTCAGTACTCCCACTCATCAAATTAGAGGACTGGGCAGTCGCTAGGCTCTCTTTAGGCATCATATTTTAGTTTCTGTGATTTTAAATTTGAGAAGGGGTGTCTAAGGGAGAATACATAGGGGAGGGGGAAAGGCTTATTAAAAGTGTAGTTAGACACTGAATGTTTAAGAATTGCATTTTGTAATAATACCTTTACCTAATCAGGACTGACAATCTTACCTGATGACAGCACCTGGAGGAATGGCTGCATTCAAAAATAAAAATGAAATAAAACAAGACCTTATTTGAACTTAGCAATAATGCTGATTCCTCTTTTTGATTTGAGGAGGTTATAGCTGTTGTAAATGCTTGAATTGGGTCTGCCCAGGCAAAACGGAGTCAAGAGTCCATGTCGGATGAATTTTAACAATGTAGACAATAGAAAGGGTTGCTTAAACTGCCCCTCTTTTACCAAAACACATTTACAAATGAAAGAACAACACTTCCATTTTTTAAAAACATTTTTTGAGATGAAGTCTTCCTTTGTCACCCAGAGTGGAGTGCAGTGGTGCGATCTTGGCTCACTGCAAACTTTGCCTCCCGGGTTCAAGTGATTCTCCTGCCTCATCCTCCCGAGTAGCTGGGACTACAGGCGCCCACAACCATTCCTAGCTAATTTTTGTATTTTTAGTAGAGACAGGGTTTCACCATGTTGGCCAGGCTGGTCTCGAACTCCTGACCCCAGGTGATCCGCCGACCTCGGCCTCTGAAAGTGCTGGGATTACAGGCGTGAGCCAACAGGCGTGGCCAAAAAATTTCCATTTTTAATTGCAGTGTCTGGGGAATTAAAATGCATCCGTAATTTCTTGCATCTCTCCGCTCGGGCTTGCATGAATGCAGAGGGATGGGGAGGACTTCTTGAGGCAAGCATCCCCCTCTTGTCGCCTGCCATCTGGAGAGAGAGGGCTGTGATTTATCTCACTTTAATCAGGAAGGACCCGATGTGTGGATGGAGAGGTCTGACGGCTTTGTTGCTCCATGTGGGAAAGAAACGGACAGAGTGAATTTGTGTATGATCCCTAAGGAGAAAGCGTCTTTGTGCTCTATTTCTTTTTGACCTGGAGCCCCTGAAAGCAAGCTAGTTACAAGTTGAAATAGGCCGTTTCTAAAGTGTGATTTTGTTTGTGTATGAGCCTTGATTACAAAGGGGAAAAAAACCCGCTTAATTTACATACACCACATGTAGTGCAGGATCCCCTGGGCTGTCTTTTCAGGTATCAGGGAACTTTGATGAAAGTTGCTTGTCTCATCTAGGAGTCATTTCATATTGTTTAGCAGAGCCTGGTATTAACATTTCCTTCCAACTGTTTACTGGAATCTGTGTGTTCCCTTCAAGTGATGCATACTAGGTGCACAGGCTTCCTGCCACTGTCATCCTAATCTTTCCGTGCAGACAGGAGCAGAGGGGAGAGCGCTGAGCCAGGCCCCAGCTTGCTTTTCTTTCCTGACACAGCCCGGCTCCACTGCACTTCTCAGCTCTTGCTCTAGGTGGTGCTGTTTGACCATTTTCTTCATGTGACCCTCCACTCGGTAATATAAATTCATTCGGAGGATGACCTGATATCAAAAAAAATTCCTTTTGATTAGTAGAATCAACTTGTTTCTTCACACGATACTCTTCCCACTGAGACACATGGAGACAATTCTGACTCCAGGTTTGCAACCTTGAGATTTCTCTCAGATGCAATAAAGAAAACAAAAAAGCATTTTGAGTGGCACAGTGATGCCTAGTGCATGATCATGTTTGTCTGCTCAAACATTAAAGGGAAACTTGTGGGTTTGAGGATGCCCAGCAGCACGACAGCTGCCAATGTAAATGAGCCGTATAGAGAGAGAGGGGGCGGGAGGGGACTACAAACTTCAGAATATGAGCTGATCGTTTATAAGTTAAAAAAAAAAAAAACAAGTCAAAAGGGAGCCCAGGATGGTGCAAGAAAGAGGAGAAAGGAAGATTTTCCTTGCAGCTAATCAGGAGAGTTCATAAGGGCTGATTAGATGAGTGGAAGCCTTAAGTTCTTTTTTTAAAAAAATGTGAAAATTTGCATGTATGTATGTATGTATGTATGTATAGCTTCGTGTATTACCATTATTATTGCAATCAGCAAATGGATTTACTTCCTTTATCTCATGGGCTCCTTCCCACGCACTTCTGGCAGCACATTTTCCTTTCTCCTTCATCCCAGAACACCAAAGAACAGATGCGCTTCCTAACCCTGGCTCCAGGGGACGTTATACAATGTAAACAGTGCACCTCTAACATGGTTCACTGCTTAGAGAACGTGTGTCCCATTTTAAAACTGTGGCTCCTTTATATTTTGCAGTGCTTATTTTAATAAGAGACATTGGACTTGTGACTTATTTTTCATGGAGGAGTGAGCTTAATGGTTGAAAGTAATCGATAAACTTGTTTTTCCTCTGATGCCATCAGCCAAGATCCTATGGCAATAGTAAGAGGATGACACTGGGCTGGCACCCCCTCCATAACATATTTGGACCATGTTTTCCCCCCAGAATGCACATGCAATAGCTTTGGTTTGGTAAGAGAGAGATGGTGTACTTGGTTTCCTTCTGTCACACTTTTGGTGAAATGAATTAGACTTTTAAATCAGGAAATTCAGCGAGATGAGTTAGATTTTTACACAAGAGCAGTGGAGGACTTCCAGCTGGTTGGGGGAATGATACGGAAATATCTTGCTAAATCAGGGTCTGGTGGAATGCTGCTCCCCTGGCAGGCTCCTCTTCACAGGGGGCAATCTGTGGGTTGCTTATAGAACAGAGCGAGCAGGAGGCATAGCATGGTCTTGCTCAGGTGTTCAAACATCTGAACCCGGTGTTCAGATGTTTGTCATTAGGAACTGGGTGTGGGCTTTTTCAAGTTAAACTGAAGCAGCAGTTCTATTAGGAAGAGCCTCCCAGATCAGCATCTTCTGTTTCTGGATACTCTCCCTTTGAAAAGCCAGATTTCAGCAAAAAGCTTTGCTAATGGTGAAATTGCACAACTGAAACCCTATGGGAGCAATGGGAAAGATGGAGAAAGAGGTGGTTATATCATGTACTTCAACAGTTTATTTAGAGGCTGTTGACGTTAGAATAACAAGCCAAGACAAACAAAAATACTCATTTTGGATGAAAATATTGTCTTTTCATGTTATTATAGATAGCTGAGTCCTAAGACTTCTACAGAAACACCTTTTCCTAATGAGTGGCTGATTTTTCTGGTTGTGCAAGTAATATCCAAATTATTGTACAAATTTTTGGCTCAGGAGCAAACATTGTATTGTATATTGAGCTAATCACTTGCCCTTTCTAAGGTAAGCCCTTACCTCTGCTTTCCCTTCATCTTGTCATTTCTGTTTTTTGGGTACATGTTTCCTGTTGGTTCTTTCTGTTGGCTCTGATGTAACATGAATGAAGTTCTTAACATCCTTTCAGACATAAACACAACTTAGCTCATTGTTTCTGAGTTCATATAGAGGTTTTATTGCCCCTGAGACTTTCGTGTCAGACAGCTGGATGTTGCTGTGTTCAAGGCTCTATATGTTGATTTTGTATCCTACAACTTTACTGATATCACCTATCAGTTCAGTTCTAACAGTTTTCAAATTTTATTTATTTGTTTTTGTTTTTTAAATATTGCATGTTTCATTTTAGAGTCAGGAGCGTAGATGTACAGGTTTCTTAAACAGGTATATTGCATGGTGCTGAGGTTTGGGCTTCTAATGATCCCACCACCCAAGCAGTGAGCATAGTAATGGATAGGTAGTTTTTCAACCCTTGCGCCCACCATCCTTCCCTCCCACCTTTGGAGTCCCCCAGTGTCTATTGTTCCCTTCTTTGTGTTGAGTTCTAACCTTTTTTTAGTGAAGTTTGTAGGGTTTTCTATATATAACAAGATCATGCCGTCAGTAGAGACAGTTTCACTTCTTCCTTTCCTATTAAGATGCCTTTTATTTCTTTCTTTTGCCTAATTACCCTGAGAAGTGGTGTCTGTGGGCATCCTTGTCTTGTTCCTGATGGTAGAGGAAAAGTTTCACCTTTTCACCATTGATCATGGTGTTAGCTATGGGTTTGTCATATATGGCCTTTATTTTGTTGGGATACAGTCCCTCAATACGTGATCTGTTGGGTGTTTTTTTTTTTCACCATGAAAGGGTTTCGAATTTTGTCAAAAGCTTTTTCTATATCTATTGTGATGGCCATATAGTTTCTATCCTTTATTTTTCTAATATGGTATATTATATGTATTGATTTGCTTATGTTGAACCATGACATGATCATGGTGAATGATTCTTTCAATGTGCTATTGAATTTGGTTTGCTAGGATTTTGTTGAGGATTTTTGCATCTATGTAGATCAAGGATATTGGCCTGTCATTTTCCTTTCTTGTAGTGTTCTTGTCTGGCTTTGGAATCAGGGTAATGCTGGCCCTGTAAGATGAGTTTGGAAGTATTCCCTCTACTTCAGCTTTTTGGAAGAGTTTGAGAAGGACTGGTATTAGTTCTTCTTAAAATATTTGGTAGAATTAATCTGGGAAGCCATCTGGTTTTGGGTTTTTCATTGATAGGAGACATTTTCTTACTGATTCAACCTCCTTGCTTGCTATTAGTCTGTTCAGATTTTTAAATTTCTTCATGAGTCAATCTTGGTAGGTTTTATGTGTCTGGGAATTTATCCATTTCTTCTAGATGATCCAATTAGTTAGTGTGTAATTATACCTAGCAGTTTCTTAGGATCCTTTGTATTTCTGTGATATTGGCTATGATGTTTCATCTTTCATTTCTGATTTTATGCTCTATTGAAAACATGAGGCATAGCAGGTAGGGGGCACTGGTCAGGACTTGGGGTATAAACTGACAGATGTTAAGGTGGGTGATTCTGGTTAACTCAGAAACTCCGAAGTCCCGTGTGGAAGAATTAACTGCCTGTACTCACCTAGTAATGTATATCCTTGGTCAAAAAAGATCCAGCTGAGAATGTTGGATGAAGGGACCAAATCAATATTCATCATTATATTGAAAACAAGTCAGATTGGCTGTGGTCTTTTGACAGCAGGTCAGTGGCTAAGTCTATTTGAACAAAGTTAGGGCAAGTTCAAGGGAGAATCCTGAGATCGGTATTCTTTGTTCCATACAAACTTGCCTTTCAGTTTCTTCTCCCCATGCCTCCAGGATGTCCCTGCACAGCCCGTAGGGCCCCCTCCTTCAGTACCTTGCCTTACGAAGGGGAGAAAATGAGTTTTCCAATGTTAGCATATATTTAGCCTTCCAAAATTTTCTATTTCTATTTTAGGGGAGCTCTAGGAAAACAGCAGATTACTCTAAATCCCCAGGTAAAAGTCTGAAATGGTGGAATTTCATATGACCAGGAGACATATTTTGGGGCAAGTGGGCTTTTCACAATCACTTGGACATGAAGGCATCTGCTTCTTCTATGCCTAAAATAGTCCTTCAATTTAGTAGTTTAATTCCTCTTCCTCTTTTTCAAATTTCAAGACAATACATGTAGTGACTGAACAATTTGGATCCAAGTTTCACTATTTAACTGCCAGTGTGACCTTGGGCGAGTCACTTAATCTTTTCAAGGCTCAATTTCATCATGTAAAGTAGAAGTACAAACAATCCCTGACTTAGAATATTTTGACTTATGATTTTTCAACTTTAAGATAGTTTGAAAGCAATACACATTCAGCAGAAGCTGTACTTTGAGTACTCATACAACCATTCTGTTTTCCACTTTCAGTACAGTATTCATTATATTACATGAGATATTCAAAGCCCACTTTATTATAAAATGGGCTTTCTGTTAGATGATTTTGCCTAACTGTAGGTTAATGTGAGTGTTTAAGGTAGGCCGAGCTAAGCTATGATGTTTAGTAGGTTAAGTGTATTAAATGCATTTTCAGCTTACAATATTTTCATAAGTTTATTGGAATATAACCCCATTGTAAGTTGAGGGGGTATTTGTAATAATGATATCTCTTCAAGGAGACTTTGTGAGCCTCTCATAGGAAAATGCATACACAGATGCTTATAAATATATAATCTTTCTTTTCCATACATATGATATTCTTTAAGGATATTCAAAAATCTGGAAACAGTTGCCTCCAGGGAGATAAATGGTAGTGGGTTGGGAAACTTTTAACTATATACGCTTTTGTACCTTTTGCATTTTGAATCAGATGAATGTATAATCTACATAAAATATTAAGATTAAAACATCACCGAATAACTTATCAGGAGTTTGGTGAACATAAGGGAAGGCCACCTATGGTGGCTGTATTTTATTCAGTGTTGGTCACTGTTGGGCACTTCATAGAGCTTATTTCATTTCATCCTCACAAGCGCCGTCGAAGGAAGGGGCCCCAGAGGGATTCATGGTTAGAATAGCAGAGTAGGAGCATTTGGCAGCTATGTTCTGTGTAGGTGATAACTTTAAAGATATTTTTGTTATAAAATGTTTCAAACATAAAAAACATATAGAGAAGCAGTTTTCTATAGTTATTAAATATTCTTAATGGGTAGTCACAGAAATTATCATCCAAAGTGGGATATTCTTGAGAGAAAAAGGAGGTTCTATTTATAATTATGGTGGGATAACAAACTTAAGATGAACAGCTCTGGACAAACTGGGTTGTATGGTCCCTGGAAAACAAGGATTACTGTAAATGTGAGTCCCGCCTTGTGCTTCTCTCTGTCCCACCAAGAAAATATGATCTTGATACAGATGTTCATTGTGTCAAGGCAACCATGGCAACCATGATCTAGATACACTGTTCAAGTTTTATGCTGATCCTACCTATATATGTCTCAGGAACTTTCCAGAGTTTCCTTTGAGTGCTTCTAAATTTTGCATAAATGGTATGTTGTCCCTTGTCTCTTTTTAAAACCAGTAAGCCATTTTCCCTTCTTTTCCTGGAAAATTAAAGGAACAAAGACCAGGAAATAACAATGTATTAGCTAAGGTTCTGTTGATTGAAAGCAACAGAACCTAATTCTGGCTAGCTTAAACCATGCTAGGATTTAATGAAGAATACTGCAGAATCTTAGATATCTTATGACTGGGAAAGAGGAGGTTCAGGCAGTTCCTGGGATGTCAGCAACAGGTAGCTGTCAATTAACTGCCCCCACACCACCCACTGCTGCCGTCATCAATATAGCACACCATGATGGCTCCCAGCCTCTGTACGTCTGGGTTCCGGTGTTCAAATTCTAGAGACAGCAAGAGAAATCCCATTGAGTCAGGGATCCTTCCCTGGGTCACACTCCCTGCATATGGTCAGAAATGCAGGATTATGTACTAAAGACACAGCTAAAGAGGACCCACTTCACTGTTTTGGGACCATTTGCAGGGGAGGCAAAATTGTGAGCTACTCACTTAAAGAGGTGATAACCATAAGTTTGCAGGAAAAAAAAATTGGAGAAGAGAAGGATAACACTATCCTAAGGTTTCTTCTGAAAATGGACGAAGGGAACAGCATTTCCATTTGGAAATTCTCTCCTGGCATTTCAATATTTATGGATTTTGAATTCTGAGAAAAATCAGTTGAGAAATTAGGAAAATGGGAAGGAACATTCTAATTTTCCTGTGAAAATTACAGCTTAATAGTCAGTATAGAGAACTTACTGGCTTGAAGAAATGCACTGACTTCAAGTCAAGCAAGATGAGGAAGCACTGACATGTGCAGATGAAAGTTAAGGTGAACAGGACAGGAGCAGTAAAGGAGCCTCAGTCAGACTTTCTTGTATCTGTTGCTGTGTTACAAGTGTGTGTTCATGGCCTTGTCCACTGCTAACAGTGAACCATTTCTGCAAATAAATATTAATGTGTTCATAGGCATAGTATATGTTTTACAAATCCTATGAGAGGTTTTCTAAGAAATGCCAAGTTTTAGAAACAAAATATGCCCTTAAATCGGCAATTTTGACAGTTGCTTCTTTCTAGTGCTATTCGTCTTGCCAGGAGATCAGAATGTTATGTTATTTAAATGGTATTGGAGGGGATGATTGATGCCTTGTTTAACAATGTCATGTAAACAATGATTAAAGCATTAAGTATTTGTGGTGTTACCTTTCAATCTTTAAAGGACTTTTCTTTAGCATTTATTTTGTGATAATACTCATTTCTTTTTAATGTTTTCTCTATTAATGCTATTGGATTTTATAATCTTGTTACAATATGTTGGCTCATAATAATAATAAATCATCATTTGTTATCATATCTCTTTAAAACAGAAGACTACTAAAACTTTTCATATAATCCTGTTACAGAAAAAAACGACTATTTGCTTGTTATTATAGTCACTTATTATTTTTCAAAAACTTGTAAGTGAAGTGTTATGAAAATCATATGAATTTGGGAATTCCCAAGCATTCTCAGAAATTCTATTTCCTTGTTCCCAAATCCCAATGATTAATATCTGCCAGGAGTCGGAAAACAGTGAAAGCAAGTAACATCCTATGTTGGATACCTGGTAGGGTTAGTGAAGAAACGTTATTGCTGAGCTCTGTGTTACGCTCACGAATGATGCCATTGAGGAAGTCACACTTGTTGAAAGGAACGCAGATACACAAAGAGTTTTGCTGCTGTCTGTTGGATAAGAACCCCCTGGTCGATTTCAGCTCCTACTGCAAGTTACAAAAATCAATCCAATGATAAATGAAAAGTGCCCAGTGTGCTGGGAAATAACTTATTTTTTGACTTCAGAGGAAATTTTAGAAACAGTGCCAAGTGAAACGTAAAAACAAACTACGAAGACGTTCATGAATTTCCCTCTGAAGCTGACAGCCGTATTTTAGCAGATGGAACTCCTACTATTAGCCCAACTCTTGGGTTGAAACAGTGTGTCCAGGAAACCCTATGTTAAAATGCAATGTGTTGGGGATATTGTTCCTCTATTTGCTTGAGTTAATTTTCAAATTAGTGTACTCTTGCTTAGCTGTGCTCTGAGGGAATGAACAAAAGATTGGTAAACTCTGATGGAGAACACTGGTCAGGCAGGGCACATAGAATCCCTGGGGATGGTGGTTCCTGACAAATGGGGGAGGAGGACCTGAGCCAGGCTTGGGCTGGGCTGGAGGAACATGAAGATGGGATCTACTCACAACCCCCAAAACTGAGGGGTCCTGGTAACACATTATTTCACCCTCAGCCATGCAAATTCATTATTTTTATGGATAAAATAGCTTTAAAAAACTAATTTACATTGAAATGTTAAAATATTTATATAGAGATTCGAAATATTTATATAGAGATTATTGGGAATCACCTCCTAAAGCCCAAACATAAAAACTACAAAAAAAAAAAATTCCCTGTAGGCTAAGATTGCAAATGACTGATGGAATGTAATTTAAATTAAACATGGAAAATATATTTCTTCTTTAATAAAGATCTAAATTCTATTCTTTTTAGGAGCCTTCAGAAATGAAATTCAACTATTAAAAAAAGTATAGAGAAGCCTTTAGAAAAGAAACTTTTCTTTTGCTGTATTATATATTAAAGAACTTTGATGAGAATAGTTCTAAAGTGTTTAATAATCGATTACACTGATGTTTCTAGGTATTGTGGGGAACACCTAGAAATTAAATCTTCATCTTTGGCAGATCAGAGGCCTATTATTTTTAGGTAAAACAATTAAAATCTGCTTTTAATAAATCACAAATTTTGCAAGTTAGCCATTAATAGTAAGTGCTTTTCAAAGTTTGGCCCAATACATGAAAAAGCCAGAAAAACATGCCTGCATTAGTTTTGCCCATCACCTTCTTATGCTGGCCTCAGGAGATTTATTAACAGCATTCAATATTTTAGATAGGCTGGATGTGGTGGCTCATGCATGTAATCCCAGCACTTTTGGAGGCTGAGGTGGGAGGATGGCTTGAGACCAGGAGTTCAAGACCAGCCTGGTCAACCTAGTGAGCCCCTCAGTCTCTCTGAAAAGAAAAAAAAATTAGGTATCCTGTGGCTACCTCCAAAAACAAACTCCAGAGGAACTGAATTTTTTTTTTTATTTCATGTGTTGGGATAATGGCTTCTTTTGCAGTTACTTACGAAGAATTTAAGGGTCAGTAAAAATATTTTTTCATCCTTAATAACATGAATTCTCTAATTTGTGTGTGATATAATGCTAGATATTGTGCCAAAAGTGTTACATAGACATAATCCATGCCCATTTTCAAAGATAATACTAATATAGAGAATAAGAATCATTGTAGTAATTATTATTTTAGTAATAGTAGTAATAATCAAAACAATTACATCAAACACTTATTAAACCCTTATTATGTGATAGGTACTGTGTAAGCAATTTCCACATATTAGCTCCTTAAATGTGATCACTAACCCCATGAGGTAGGTAGCATTATGTCCATTTTATAGATGCAGAAACTGAGCTTTGAAGAGGGAAAGCAACTTGCCCAAGGCCATGCAGGCAGTCATTGATAAGGGTGGGAAGCGAGAAGTTGAAGTCTGAGATGTAAGTTCACAGACACGAGTACACAAACACGTACAAGATACTCGTATGACATGTGGGGTTGCTTGAAATATGTAATTGACTTTCCCCAGCACAAGAAAGTGTTTGGACAGATTTCAAAGGGATCTAACACTTCCTTAGAGGACTGCCCTGCGACATTTTTCCGTGTGCTTTTCTGCCTCTTGTCCTATACTTTTGGCATTTCTTCTGCTCTTAGAGGCAATGAGTCAACAGCATATTTTTAGCACCTCCTGTGTGCATAGAAGTGGCCCCTGATTCAATGGGAGTGTATAACTACCATGGGCCAAATCAGTGTGCTTTCCTGTTAGCCAGGGGATTATAGAAGAACACGCTCCCCTGATTCCAACAGAACTTGCTGCCACTCTGATGTCTTCATTGTAAGGCCTCTAAATGAATGTTCAAGAAATTCATGTTAAAGGCACGTGTCATATGTGTGACTTGTAAACATTTGTGTACTTGTCTCTGTGTCCTTACACCTCAGGCTTCAACTCTTGTTTTTACCTTTATCAATGACTACCTGTGTGCTGTGTGGCTTTGGACCAATTGCTCACCCCCTCTAAAGCTCAGTTTCTGCATCTGTAAAATGGATATAATGCCATATATACATAGATATAGATATACATACACCAATATATATACACACATATATATGTGTGTATATACATATATATATAATATACAAACTGAAATATATAGTTATATAAATATTTCAGTTTAAGTTTCAAAAATCACTGGAGGGTATTTTTATAATACCCTTCAGCAATTTTACCTGCTGCCTTTGCACATTCTGGTGAATTTCTAAATGGAAGTCTGATAGAGATTAATCTTTTAATGCATCATAAATAAAAAAGAAAATCACAGAATGATGTAGCTGGAGAGGACCCTGGGGATCTAGTGTTTCATGAAAGATTAATGTCCTTGATCTGTTTGTAAGTGTTTTGGAAAAATCTTCCATGGTCAAATAAAACTTGGCCATGTTGGATTAAAGTTAAATAGGTTTTTTTTTTCCTGCAGAACTTCATAGTCTTTAATATGCTAATATGTTTTGTGAATCTACAAGGAATGAAGTGTTTCAATACTTATTTTACCCAGATTCTCATTTTGGGACAGGCTGGTCAAGCTGAGTCAGCTAGTATATTCTCTAGATGGAGATGATGGCTGATGCCTTTTTGAGAGCAAGAGAGTCCCCAGGGGAAGCAAGGGTATATCAGTTGCTCCATTTCATGCCAAGGATCCTCAGTCTTTAGAGGCTCAGAGAAGGCTGAAAGGCTACTCTAGGCTATCAGGGCTACCATTCATTGTGACCCATGCTACAGAGAAGCTTTGAGCTCAGTGCAAAGGAGTGACCAGCCCTTGAGAATCAGGAAAATTTATTTATTCCTGACCTAGTCCACTGAGGACATACAAGGAATGGGGCAGGGGAGTGTCACCAGCTATGGTTACAAGCTAGTCTGATTCTCTTTCATTAAGAAAACTGGTCCCTGTGAGTTTAGATTGGGAAGCACCAGGTTAAAAAATGTTTAGGCCAGGAGTGGTGGCCACTGTACTCCAGCCTGGGTGACAGAGTGAGAATCTGTCTTAAAAAAAAAAAAGTTAAGTGATGTCTTCTGTTGAGGACCTCTCAGAACTTTTAATATGAAAGTGTGCATTGTGAAGAATGGGAGTAGAGTGTACAGGAGTTTTAAAAGCTACTTGGTCATGAAACTCTTGCTTTGTGCAGGATTCGAGGGGCACTAACATTCTGAGGAAAATATTTTGGGAAACATTGATCTAATCCAAACTTCTCATTTTACCAGCAAACAACTGTGGGGCCCTCTAAGTTTCCTTTCTCCATCAATGTGACAAATTCATTGGAATTAATTCAATTAAACCTGGGGTCAGCTTTGAAGAGATTTATTTAGCAGGTAAATCTGTTTTGTACATTTTGAGGGAGTTCTGAGTTTCCATAGTCAAAAACCACAGATCAATTTAACCAACCTTTATGGAATATCACCTATGGCCCAAAGACCCTTTAGCTACAGTGATGGTCTACAAAAATATAAACTGTAATACTTGCAATACAGGAGATTAGTAATAATGGTAAATATAATGATGATGACACCATGAATAGCTAACATTTATTGAATGCCTTTCTATTAGTCAGGCACTTTACTAAGTATTTTAATCCTCCCAACAATTTATGAGGTAGGGATTATAATAATTCCCATCTTATAGTGAGGACACTGAGGTTAGGAAATTATCCTAGCCTAAATGTTAAGTATAAGCATGAATAGAAAGGTGTTATCAGCCTATAAGACATTCCTTTATGAGTGATACAAAGTCCTATATAAATTCAGAGAAAAGAAAAGTGGTTTTAGAAATCCTTGATCAGTGAGTGTGAAGCATGTGGTGGCCCGGTTACTGTTTGGTTGCCCATCTGTCCTCCCTCTGGGGATCAGCACCCCCTTACTTTGGAAGAATTGTTTTCCTTTTCACTGTAAGGTTCTTTCTGGCTATGCGATGGGGCACATTGCCTCAAACTAGCCCTGTTCCAGTCTTTGAGAACCTTGAAATTGGAACCAAGGGAAGAGGATTGCCTCTTGAATGGTAATTCTCTAAAATCTAGTCTGAGGTGCTGGTGCCTAATCCCTGGGTCTGTGGAAGGAGCTGGGCTGTGAGAGGGGAGAATGATGTTGATGTCAAGAGAGAGGCAGGTGCTAGGAGCAGAGAGATGGAGGCCTGGAGGGTTTCTGGGCTTCTCTGAGGCTTAGGGTTTGGATCATTGTCTTCGTTACTGGAACAAAGGATTTACCATACCTGCTCTTCTGGGAATGAAACTGTCCTGCTTTGCAAAATAAAGTGTCATTAGAAAGAGATCTTAAAAACCCCACACCATAGACAGGTGCACAGATCTGTAGAAGTGTTAAAGTTCTGTCTGTTGGATGCTAAGCCAAGACTCTTAAGTATGTTCTAAAGAGAAACTGGTGTGTGTAGGCTGTGCACTCCCAGGGAGATAAAAAGTTAGGAACTTTATGGGTTGGGCTTGGTGGCTCCCACCTGTAATCCCGGCACTGTGGGAGGCTAAAGTGGGCAGATTGATTGAGCTGAGGAGTTCGAGACCAGCCTAGGCAACATGGTGAAACCCCATGTCTACAAAAACTACAAAAATTAGCTGGGCATGGTGGCATGTACCTGTAGGCGGGAGGATCGCTTGAGCCCAAGAGGGAGAGGGTGCAGTGAGCCATGATTGTGCCACTGCACTCCACCTGGGTGACAGGAACTTTATGGGGAATGGGATCTTGGAGACTGAGTAGAGACTAGAGGAAAAAAAAAAAAAACTACCTCCCCAACTGGCCACACTATTCTTTTAAAAAAATGTTAATTGACAAATTAAAATTGTATGTATTTACGGAGGTATAATGTGATGTTATGATATATGTATACATTGTGGAATAATTAAATCCAGAGAATTAATAGATTCATCACCTCAAAACCTATCTTTTTTGTGGGGAGAACATTTGAAATTTATTGTCTTAGCAATTTTGAAATACACAATACTTCATTGTTAACTACAGTCACCATGCTGTGCTGTAGATCTCAACAAAATGTATTCTTCCTGTCTCAACTAAAACATTGTACTCTTTGACAACATTTCCCCATTCCTCTCACCCCCTCCAAAAACATCCATTCTTTATGTTGAAGAGAATGGCTAAAAAGTCCCAGCAGGTTTCAACTGACGGCTTCAGTGGTTGTCCCATCACACTTCAATGTTATTAATAGAAAGGGGAGGGGCCATACATAATTCGGACAGGCGGAAAGTACCATTGTAACCACTTTCCTGACTTCACAGAAAAAGTCCTCTTGTTTTCATCTGTAAAATGGGAACTGCGTGAATACCATTCTTCTTTTCTTCAGCCTCCAAAGAAAAAACAGATGCAAAGCCTTTTATCAATTGCAAAACAGTATACAATGTGTGTTATTACTCACAGTTGTCTTACTGTGACCAAACACTTTATAAGCCTGCGGCAAGTCAGCCTTACTCTCAGGAAGTGGACAATATTTGGGGAAGGAGAAGCAGCAGGATCTTTCAGGACAGTAGCCTTGGTGGGTCCAAAAATTCCTTGAGCGAAATGGGAGACAAAACTTTCTTCCTGCTTTGGGGTTTATCCTGTTAGTCTTTTCTCTCTTCACTCCTATTTTCTATGGAGAATTTCCTGGTTTTGGAGTTTGGGTGCGTTTTATGGAGAGGAGGCAGAACATCTTTAGCTCCAGCAGAATGAAAGGATACATGCAAAGGAACCTAGCACAGTATGTGGTACCCAGTTCCCCTTTAACTTGGCTTTATTCATTCACTCCTGGTAGGGCATTAATAAGGGATTTAGCCCCCTCCTATTGAAAACGATTAATTCAGGGAAGAGTTCAGGCAGTGTGGACAGATACAGTGTAGGCCAAGCCTGTTTCTAAGGCAGGAGCTGGGTAGGGAGGGTGAGAAGGGCGAGAAGAATAGGGAAATATGTGTCGTCTGTGTTGCTGCTGTTGCAACCACCACAACAAACAAACAAGTGAAAAAAAAAAAACAAAAAAGAATTGTCCATACCGGAAAGTGTGCTGTTTTGGAGGAGGCTGGGGAAAGTGTGGATGGCTCGAGTGGGTCCTGTTGGATTGAAGTCTGACAGTGGTGATTCCCTTCAACAAATGGTCGGGGTGGGAGGGTACACACACACACACACACACACCCACACACCCCACACGCAGCACCCAGCCTCCGATTTCAGCGCTGGCAGGAGATAACCATTCTTAGCTCGCCTTTCCAGGGTTATTTTTGGCTGAGGCTGTTCGCTGATGGCAAAAGGTTTCAGCCCCCTCCCAAATCCCTCCCCGTGCTTGTTCTAAAGAGAAACTGGTGCGTGTAGGCTGCGCACTCCCAGGGAGACAGGGAGACGGGCCTGGCGCTGGAGAGGAACCCGGACTCTGCCCAAAGTCTCGCCGCCCGCCGGCTGTTTTCTGGCGGAGGGTGTGCCCCGGAGGGCGGCGATCGCGCATGAAGGCTGGGGCCAGGCGCAGGTGCAGGCGTCACCGGGGTCGGGCTAGCAGGCCCTGGAATCAGGCTTTTGGGACACCCCGAAAGTGAGTCCAACTTGGGGAGAAACTGAGGGCATCTCGGGCGGTCTGGCAGCGGAGAAGGTGGGCGGGAGAAAACTTTACAGGAAGGCAGAAGCAATCTCCGCCGAGGGAGTCAGCGAGCGGCCGCGCAGAGAGGAGGGGCGGGCAGTCCCCAGGCGGGCGGGCGCAGGATGCCAACCTGCCGGAGAGGGGGCCCGGGCACGAGGCGGAGTCTCGGCGCGAGGCCAGGCTGGCGGAGGCCCCCGGCAGGCTGCAGATTCCCTCCGGCCCCAGGAGCCGCAGCAGGACCGGCCAGGAGGCGCCACGGAGGGGAGCCCCATCCCGGTGCTGACAGTGCCCACCGTGCCCTACGAGGACCGGCGGCCGGCCGGCGGCGGGGGTCTGCGGCGACCTACCGGCCTCTTCGAGGGCCAGCGCAACTACCTGCCCAAATTCATCCAGAGCGTGCTGTCGTCCATCGACCTCCGCGACCGTCGGGGCTGCACCACGGTGGTGGGCAGCGACGGCAGGTACTTTAGCAGGACGGCCATCGAGATCGTGGTGCAGATGGCCGCGGCCAACGGGGTGAGTGTCCGGATGCCCCTCGCTTCCCGCCACGCCGCCGCCATGCCCTCTCCTAGCCCTTGTCCCCCTGCTGCCTCCAGGCCCAGCTGGGAGGCCCCTGCCCGGCCCCGGCTTTGCTTCCTCACTCCCACGTCCTCACCCTCCAGCGCCCCACTCCCGCCGCGCTCGCAGCCTCCCCGGCGCACCCCGGACACTGGGTTCTATTAGTACCCACCGCCCCCAAAAGCCTTGAGGGGTGTCCGTCGTTCCTGGAGCCACTCCGGGCGCCCTGGACTCTTTTCCGACTCTGCACACATCCCGCACCTGCTCATTTTTCTTTCGGACATTCTCTTACCCGGCCCTGTAGATTCCAAGGCAGCTCCCAGTTTTCCATATTGTTCCCAACGCGTTCACTGCCCACAGTCCCCACACAAACTACTTTCCCAGGCTCACAACATAGTCCCTCTGCCCCGTGCCCTTTTTGCAATAATCTGCCAGTCCCCTAAGTCTTAGCTCTGCCTATTTAACAGTAGTGGTGTCTCAGAACACACACACACACACACACACACACACACACACACACACACACACACACACGATCCCTGACATATTTGGCAAGAGTAGGCCCTGAAGGTTTTTAATATTTTGGTTCTTTAACCCAGTGGAATTACTGAATGATTTATTTAATTAGGGTAGGGATGGAGTGGATCCATTTGTTTGATGCTAAACAGCCTGAGCTCGCAGTTCCCAGGGGGCATATCTCTAAATGGTCTGAAATGAGATTTGCAGTGGTTTTCTTAATGCAATTCCCAACTTCTCTCCAAATGCCTTTTGACATTTGACAACATTTCATGCCTCTTCCCCTTTCTCTTTTCATCCTTGTTTTCTCTCCCTTCTCCCACGACCTCGGTAGTCTTCTGCAATCCAGATTCTCAGACTTCGGGTTTTTCTCCCTCTGCCCCTTTCCTCTCTGTCCTATAACTAGAAGCACCTTTTGGCATAGACCCGTATCCCAGTTTCCTCTTTCCCAGGTCCAGCAGCATCTCAAGGACATCTACAAGAGGGATACCTAACTTCAGGGGTCTCTGAATGATATGTGGGAAACATCGTCTAAAAAAGTAATTTTATCCTTATTCATGCAACCAGACCCATACTCATAGAACTTTTCTTTAAGGGGAGTGTCTTGCAGATGTATAAATGAGTGTTAACATCTTTAAAAGCGAAACTGCACAATTCCCTGGCATTTGAATTCCCTCCTTCCTTCCCAACCCTCTCCTTTTCATTTTCTCATTTATTATTAAAAACATTTTTAAAGGATCTCCATGCTTCATATTTATCTACTATAATTCCTCCTTCTCGGTGTTGCAGGGATGGGGAAAGAGGATTTTTTAAAAAACAAAATAAAAAGCAATTGGGAGAAACAGGGCCAGTGGTGTTGGGGTGGGTAGTGGAATTGTGATTTTTGACTCCAGTAGACAATGATGCTGGATATATGGGGTTTGATTTCTCTCTGGCTCCTCACTTGAGATTGATGAAGTTTGGCTAGAATCAGGGAGTTGAAGAGAGGTTGACATATGGTCTTTCACTCTTCTCTGACAGGCTGTTCCTGTGGAGTGATGGAGAATAATGAGCCTTGGGAGAGCTATGGGAGCTCTCATACTCCTTCCCGAGCCAATTTCTTAGGGAGTGAGAGAAACATGGCCTGTCCAATATTTGTTGTGGGTCAGGATATTTTTGAAGCTACGGTTGTTGATTTGCATGGGAAAATTAGTATGTCTTATTATTTCTTGTCCCACTTTACCATAAGGGCTCCTCAGCTTCTTACTTCAATGGGTCTTCCATGACAAACACACTTTATTAACTCTAAGAGTGGAATTTATTTTAACAGATAATTAGCATAGGTCAATATATGCTTAAAATAGAGTCAAATTAAACCTACTAGCTGTTATAAAGGACAGATGACAAAATCCACATAGAAGCATCGACTCTTAAATAATCTGAAAGTACTACTTCTAAGAGGGGCGGGCATGGGTGAAGGGAATGGTGGACATGTTTCAGAATTTCAAACGCCAACTTTAACCAATCGTTTCCTCATTTTGTTCACCTTCTTGGGGGCTTATGCTAAAGTGAAGTGAATAGCCATAAGGCTGGCTTCAGGAGAAAGGTGGTCTAAAAGAACTGGATAATTATAAGCAAAATTGGTCTCGAATGATTGAAAATTGATGAGAATGTGCTTGTCTCCTGATTTGGCATCCTGAGTTAGACTCAGGAATACTGAACATGGATCCCAAAGGCTTTGGTCTTTTTTGATATCCTATTGGATAATCATAAGCAGGCTAGAAAAATAGGAAACTAGAATTTATTCTCTTTGAACTGACAAATCTGACCAGTGGGCTGCATTCTCTATATCTGAAAAATCTTGGTTTTGATTGAAAAAGTTAATTTTACAAAGCAATTTTCTTTTTTTAAATTAAATTTCATTTTTTTTGAGACAGGGTCTCACTTTGTTGCCCAGGCTGGAGTGCAATGGTACAGTCTTGGCTCACTGTAGCCTTGACCTCCCCAGATTCAGGTGATCTTCCCACCTCAGCCTCCTGAGTAGCTGGGGCTATAGGTGCACGCCACTACGCACAGCTGATTTTTGTGTTTTTACTACTCATAGGGTTTCTCTGTGTTGCCCAGTCTAGTCTCAAACTCCTGATCTCAAGAGATCTGCCTGCCTTGGCCTCCTAAAGTGTCATGAACCACCATGCCCAGCCTACAAAGCAATGTTCTAGGAAAAACTACAGTTACTCTTTGATTATGTAATTGCTGGAGAAGAAAAGCATGGCATTTCTAAAATGATGAACTATATTACTTATATTTTAATATCTCATAAAGTTTGAAATAGACATTTCAAACATAAACATGTATAAAAATTTTTATAAATTATAAAATCAAAATCATTTTACAATTATTTTATTATAAAATTATTATAGAATCAAAAACATTATAATTTTAAACAACTTTTTTAAAAATTTATTTTGGGATTTCCCATGGAGTGATGGAGAATAATGAGCCTTGGGAGAGCTATGGCAGCTCTCATACTCCTTCCTGGGCCAATTTTTTAGGAAATGGGAGAAATATACCCTGTTCAATGTTTATTGTGGGTCAGGATATTTTTGAAGCTATAGTTGTTGATTTGCTTCAAACTTTAAAAAAATTATTATAAAATTATGGGATGTAAAAAAATGTATTATAAAACTTTGAAATTTTCAAACTTTCAGAAAAGCAGAGAGATGAGATTAATGGCACTCACAGGCAAGCATAGAACATAGATTGTAAACATTTTGCTATATTTGTGTCATGACTATTTTTTGCTTGTGTTTGAAAGTATATTAAAGAAAATGATATTTTACCCCTAAATTCTTTAGTACAGATTTCTAAAAAAAAAGAACATTTTCCTGTATAGTTAGAAAATCATCTTTTCAAACAAAATAAAAAATGGCTTTTTTATATCATTTATTACCCAGTCCACATTCAGATTTCCTCAATTATTATGAAATGTCCTTTTATTTTTTGAGACAAAGTCTTGCTCTTTCACACAGCCTGAAGTGCAGTGAAACAATCATAGCTCATTGCAGCCTCACACTCCTGGGCTCAAGTGATCTTCCTGCCTCAGCTTCCTGAGTAGCTAGGACTAGAGGTGCACACCACCATGCCCAGCTAATTTATTGTTTTTGTAGAGATGGAGGTCTTACTACGTTGCCCAGGCTGGTCTCAAACTCCTGGCCTCAAGTGATCCTTCCAGCTTGGTCTCCCTGAAATATCTTTTGTGGCTGGTTTGTTCAAATTAGTTTCTTCTAATCAAGGGACACACATTGCATTTGATTATTTAGCTCAAGACTTTTTTAACCTGGAAAATACCCATACTCTTTGTTTATGTATTTATTTAGTGAAATTGACTTGTTGAAAAACTAGTCAGTTGTCCTGTAGAATATTTCCCCTTCTGGAATTTTCTGGTTGCTTTTTATGGTGTCATTTAACTTTTCACTCTGTTTTTTCCTGGTTAACTGGAAGTTAGTTCTAAAGGCTTTTAGGCCTGCCATAACAAAATACCAAAAACTGGATGACTTATAAAGAACAGAAATTTATTTCTCACAGTCCTAGAGGCTAGCAAGTTTAAAATCAAGGAGCATGTGGTTTTGATATCTGGTTAGGACCAACTTTCTGGTTCATAGATTGGCCTTCTTGCTGGGCCCTCACATAGTGGGAGAGACTAGCTAGCTCTCTGGGGCCTCTTTTATAAGGGCACTAATTCCAATCATGAAGCCTCTGTCCTTATGATCTAATGACCCCCTAAAGGCCCCACCTTTTAATACCAGCACCTTTGGGGTTAGGATGTCAACATATTAATTTGGGGAAGACATACACGTTCAGCCCATTGCAAGGTTTAGTTAGATTCAGGTTCAACTTCTTTTTTTAAAGACTATTTCATAGGCAATAATGTGTATTCACATCCCATCATTAGTGATGGTGAGATGATCGCAAGGTTAGGGTGATCACTGCCTATCTCCTCTGCTATATTCCCCCTTGGGTCAAGCCAGTAGTCTGTGACGTGAACTTTGTACCATGTGTATATTCAGTTATATTCTGTATCAATAGTTACTTGATTGTTTTAGCATTTATTAATGATCCTTGCTTGAGTTGATTATTTCATTAGGGGTTTCAAAATGGTGAATTTCTAATTCTCTAATTCTATCTACATGTTTTAGCTGGCATTTTTCTATAAGCAGACCATTTTCTTCACAACTGGGTTATTTGGCTACCCTGAAACATAGTTCCTTCCGGGAAGGTAGAACATATGTTTATTTCTGTCTTTTAAAAATTACTGGTGTTTGAAGTGAAGATTAGGTGAGCTAACTACCTCCACAGGTGACAAATGAATTTTGTTTTGTCTCACTTTTGCTTTTTCGAATATCACTGTGGCTGCTTGGATTTTTATATTTAATTTGAATGGATTAGGGAATAAATGAGAAGATAGGTTTTATCTGTTTCTGTAGTTTTTATGTGGCTGTGTGAACTTACTTTTAAAAATTCCCAGAAATATTTTAATTCCCCTTTAAAGATATAAACTATGTCATACTATAAAGCAAAAGAAAAACCAATCATGTGAAGAGTAAATAGTATCGTTTAAACGAATTGTGGTTAAGCTTAGTTTGTAACTAGTTTTTTATTTTCTTTCTACTTTTATCTGCTTCAGAGCCTCTTCAGTGGTTTAGATATTCTATGTGTCAAATTATTCTAATCTCTTAAAAAGTTTAAGAGCTGGCCGGGCGCGGTGGCTCACGCCTGTAATCCCAGCACTTTGGGAGGCTGAGGCGGGCGGATCATGAGGTCAGGAGATCGAGACCATCCTGGATAACACGGTGAAACCCCGTCTCTACTAAAAATACAAAAAAATAGTCGGGCGTGGTGGCGGGCGCCTGCAGTCCCAGCTACTCGGGAGGCTGAAGCAGGAGAATGGCATGAACCCAGGAGGCGGAGCTTGCAGTGAGCCGAGATCCTGCCACTGCACTCCAGTCTCTGGGTGACAGAGTGAGACTCCGTCTCAAAAAAAAAAAAAAAAAAAAAAAAAAAAAAAAAAAAAAAAGTTTAAGAGCTAAAATACAACACAATGACTACAAGAATGCCTTTGTCCTTTTCTGGGTAGGTACACCTAAGGCAACTTCTTTTTCTCTTCTTTGTTCTCTTCTTCTTTCTTATTCTTAAATCATCTTCAATATTGGACAGATGACAGCACTATGCCTGCCTCAAGATGTTTCCGACTTTTTCTTTTTCTTTTTTTTTTTTTTTGAGATGGAGTCTTGCTCTGTCACCCAGGCTAGAGTGCAGTGGCACAATCTTGGCTCACTACAACTTCTGCCTCCTGGGTTCCAGTGATTCTCCCAACTCAGCCTCCTGAGTAGCTGGGGTTACAGGCATGCACCACCACGCCTAGCTAATTTTTTGTATTTTTACTAGAGACGGGGTTTCACCATGTCGGCCAGGCTGGTCTTGAACTCCTGACTTCAAGGGATCTGCCTGCCTTGGCCTCCCAAAGTGCTGGGATTACACGTGTGAGCCACTGCGCCCGGCCGTT
The DNA here is from genome assembly GCF_029289425.2 of Pan paniscus. NCBI lineage: Eukaryota > Metazoa > Chordata > Mammalia > Primates > Hominidae > Pan > Pan paniscus. The sequence goes on along the minus strand of NC_073257.2, from coordinate 11,073,582 downwards.
TCTGACATTTTCTAAAGTCTTCTTTCTCTGGAGATGACATTATATAATAGCACTGTTCAATAGAAGTTTCTTTGATGATGGAACTGTTCTATAATCTGCATTGTCCCAGCCACTAGCCATATGTGACTACTGTAACACTTGAAATGTGGCTAGAGCAACTGAAGACCTGAATTTTGCATTTTACTGAATTTTAATTAATTAAAATAGAAATGCAAATAACCATAAGTGGTTAGTAGCTACCATACTGGACAGCAAAGATCTATAATTCAGCATTTAAAATCGATTTTGTTTTGTTTTCAAAAATGGAGTCAGACTGTTACAACCCAAAAGAACTGTAGGTTAAATTAAGGTAAATCACCAAATACTACATACACATTTGGGAAATCCAAACCAGATTTTTTCATGTGATAACCACACCCTCTTTTGACTTTAGCCTTGGAGGTAATGGAGTATAGCAGAAAAAACCCTGTATCAGCAGCTGGAAGACTCACCTTCTTTTCCTAGCTCTGCCATATATTGACCAAAAGAGTCAAAGTCCATTCAGATGGTTGAGGGGCCTTGGAATTTTGTTTTTGGTTTTCACATACAAGTTGGAGGGCAGATGTGTTAGCCTCTTGAAATACCCAGAAACCACTTGTTTCCTCATCTAAAAATCAGGTATGACAGGATCATTTAATTATCCTGGAAATCAGATGAAGCACTGCATATGGAAGCACTTTGTAACATCGATAGCACTGGGAAATGTAAAGACCTTTTACTGAAATATAAAGGTGTATGGTCAACTGAATATATCTCAGATAGTTATGATTTGACTGTATATATTGAATATAACCTGTAGTGGGCCCCTTGGTAAACAGCTTACAGTTTTGTTGCAAGTTTTAGCCAAGAGAAAATTTATTTGTTGACTAGTCATGCCCTTTATTGGCCACATGATGAGCAGCCAAGATATTAACACACAGTGCACCTTGCAGAATTCAAGAATGTCTCAGTGTCTTGTGAACTAGGAAGCTGAAATGCAGTGGTATGCAGAAGGCTGGCTCAGTAGGAGCCTTGGGAGTGTCCTCCAGATAGATGTTTGTGCAGGTTGTGTTTGATTCCAGTTGGCCATGAAAAGCTGGTTGCTCTAAAGAATGAGAATATACTTGGTTTTGCATTTACTAGAACTATCTGGGGAACAAATCTTGGGGTGGAAGAAAGAAGGGAGGGAGGGAAAGCTGTGCTTCAATACCTAGGGCTTCTTTCCTGGAATGGATCTGAGAATCTGGGATTGGGTGGCTAATATCTGATCTCTAGAAGGGAGAAAGACCTGGGTGGTGATGGCTTTGTATTTTCTATTGGAGTTCACTACAGAATAGGTGAATGGAATGGGCTGCTATGATCCAGACATTAGGGAGGACAGGTATGTGATACATTAGAAAACTTGAATGAGCCCTTCTATGATTCGCTCTTCCCTCTTTCTGCTTCCCGTTCTTAATCACCATCCGCAGGTTGTGGAATTAGCAAATCTATTATGTGAGCAATAGCAGACTTACAGGAGCCCTTGGCTCCATCTATCTCCCTGTTTGTGTCAGTTCCTTCTGGATGCTTTTAGTCTGTGGTCTTCATTCACTCTTTTTATGGGGAAGTAAAAGGAGTGGGACAGATTATGAGAACAGCTGGGTCCTCCCAGTTGCTGGGGTGGTTATTTTAAGCTTTGTTTAATGTGTCCAGAGACCCAGATGGCATTTTTAACTAAGCTGCTTTATTAAATCTTGTGATAAAGCATAGTGATGTTTATTGAAAAGGCAGACATGCATCAGCAACATTATGCGTGAAACTTGCTCTAAGAATTTTCTATAAAACATCTGTTCTCTTTGAGCCTTTTGTGAACTCTGGAAGTTTGCTAGTTTCTATACAGACTTGAGGACAAGAAGTTGGAACCCACTTTTGGAGATGTCCAAGCATAGGTATTGGAATCATTAATCCTAACCCTCTCAGTTTTAAGGTCCCGGATACCCTTCTGTTAGACAACAGTAACGTGAGCAAGCACTGTAATAACATTTAAACAAGATTATTTGGAAATAATGGACAAGAAAAATTAGTATAAATTGATTTGGGATTTTAAAATTAAAGATAAAAAGCTAGGGCTTCAATGACCTGTGCCAGCCTATAGCCTTAAGAGTCAATTTGCAAACACTCAAGATTTGGCCAATATGCCTCTACTACTTCTACTTAACACAGTCAAAGGGAAATTTTTAGATTCTTTCATCTGATTTGACTCTCTTAGTTACGAATAAGAGGATATCTAGAATATATATGTGACTTGTTAAAATGAAAATCCACCTTCTCTGAGTCTTCAAATATCTTTCATATCTTACATGTTTAGTCACATCAACTTTTGAAGTCATGTCCGTAGTTGTATGAAAAGAAAAATTTCAGGAACATTCAACCTCAAAAGTTCTTTTTCTTAGTCTGAAGTCGTAGAAGCATTTGACTTTTACTTTCTCTTTTTAAGTTTGTACTAGTAGGTATTTTGTATAAATATAATATTTAATTATTGCCTTTGTATTCTTTTTCTCTAGTAAACATCCTGGTTTTTAGCTATCAATATGTAGTTTTACATTTAGGGATTTCTAATGGAAAGAGAAAGGAATCTGAAATCAGAGGACGAGAGTTTATTCTACTTGACCAAACACATACAAAATACTGGAAGGAGAGTTTTACAACAAATATTTAATATCTATGACATGTAAAACGTTTTTTGAAATCAAGAAAATTCAAACAATTCAATACAAATATCATCAATAATAACACATGAACAGGTGGCCAACCTTATTAATAACCAGAGAAATATAAATTAAAACAATCCATCAACTTGTAAAAAAGATGAAATTACCCAGAGTTGGTGTAAGTGATGGAAAATTGTCATGTTTGTATACTGTTCATAGAAGTTAAATTGACATAACTTTTTGGTCAGGCAATTTGAAAGTATATATCTAAATTAATAGAGTAGTTTTCTAATAACCTGGGAATCTCTTAATCTAAGAATCTTTACTGTAGATTTTTCTAGAACAAATGTACAAACATCTGTGTACAAGAGTACTCACTGCAGCATTTTGCTAAGGAAAAACTCAGAAAAATTCTATATGTTCAACAGAGAACAGGTACATAATTTATAACACAACTGCACAATATACACCACTAAAATAAAGGATATAAATTTATATGTAGTATGAAAAAGATGTGAATGATAGCTTGTTGGTGAAAAACAGCAATGACTGGAATATTGTGTGTAACGTAATCCTGCTTTTCTGTATATAATGTAGGCATAGAAAATAGGATTGAAAGGACATACTCTAGTCAACAGTGTATATAGCTTGGGTGGAGGGGGTGTATAATGGGGAAGGAGAGTCCCTTTTCCTATCTATTCCATATACATCTCTGGATTTAAAAGATCATACATGCATATGCATTACCTTCAAACTTAAAATGATAAAGACAAAAGGAGAAGCTTTGGATTTGAATCATGATACTACTGTTTGCAACTTCTATGACCGTGGGGAAGTCGCCTAGCCTCCTGGGGTTTATTTCCTCATTTATAAAAATAGGGAAAGTAATAATACTTGTCTACATATCTTCTAGGGTTGTTGGGAGGATTGAATGTGATAATGGGTTACAGCATTATGAATTATTTATTCATATAACACAATTATTATAAAAATATTTTGCTCTGATTAAAATAAAAGAAGGACGAGATCGTGTGTGTTTTTCAGTCCCAGTAGCTTTACTAACCAGAAAGCGCCTGCTGATGTGGTGATCACAGTTGCTTTGGTGCAGCTTCCTCTTGACTTTTGGCATTTCTCCATGCTGCTAGCTAAGGCTGAGGTGGCGACTGTGGAAGGTGTGATCTCCTCCTCCTCCCAGCACACATTTGTGTGCATACTCACAGTCTTGCACACACAAACACACACATGCACACTCTATCACAGTACATGAGGTGGCAGCAGCTGCTCCAGCATAGACTTTCACACAACATAAAGGGCTTTTTTGGTGTGGTCTGTGCATTATTTCCTGTTAAGCATGAGCTGAGTCAGTGCCATGCTTTTCCATCTGAAACCTTTCTGAGGCTCAGGCTGTGTTAAGAGCAAACCCTCTCCCCTCCATGCCCACCCCATGGCCCTCTACTGAAGCCAGATCATAATCTGCTCATTTCATGAGGATTTTCAAACCGAATGGACTGGGCCATGTGAGAGATCACTGAAAGGAACAGACCAAGCAGAGGCTAAGAGACTCCACGCTAATCTGCTGAGTCATCTGAAAATGCACAGCTGTGGGAGCTCACGGTGCTATAAAGTACTTTGGCAGGATGTTTGTTCAGGGGGCCTGTTCCTGCAGCCCTGCTGAATGTTTGGTTAGGGGGCATAATCATTTTTTGGACAGGATCTCCCAAATGTAAGGTGATAGATGCTAATGTGGAATATAATACAGAAGATCCAGCATGGATGTCATAAATAACAATAAATTGTTTAATATTGCTGAGTTGTAAATCTATGATTGCCAGAGGTCTTTAGTTCACTGGAACATAGTATGGGGGCAGGGGCACTTAGCAAATAGGCAGTTATTATTTTCCAACCAGACAGAAACTGGTCTGATGGAATTTATCTAAAAAGGCATACACATGTATTTTAATTAATTGTGACAATTACTCAGAGAAAACACACGGCCCTAAAGAGGCTGAGGGTTTTTTTTGTTCTACCTATAAATGTATATGTATATTCACCTATATTCTACCTATGTATAAGTAAGAGAATGAGTTTTTGTTTTGGGGATATATATTTATATGTATCTATACAGAAAGATATACACATACTTAATTTCTGTCTACCTATTAAGGTGCGGTGCCATATGGAAAGTATTTTTAAGCATTTAGGTAGCTTATTCTATAGCATATGTGTGCATATAGCCCCCCCCCATAAAGCTTTGTCTCTTTTCTGGGTATATTTAACAAGAGGCTAGAACAGAGTCCAAAATGTCAGAAATGTTTGAACATTCCATAGAAATGAAGGAGGTGTTTCCAAATGACCTATGTTTCTATGGCAATAAATAGAACTTGTGCTGCGTTGGATGGGTCAGGAGTAAGGAATATAAACAGTGTAAGTATGGCTACTGCAGGCAGAAATCTACCTTGTAAGAACAGCTTTGTGCAGTGAGCTCAACAACATTGATCAGTTAGCAGTCCGGTTCAGTACAACATTGATCAGGTAGCAAGCCGGTTCGGCAGTGCCAGTCGGAGACAATCAAAGAAGATGCAGGTCAGGACAAGGATGCAGACATGTACCTGTCACTACCATGGACTTCAGCAGCTTCTTAGTGAGCAGGTTTATGATCAAAGAAGAAAGACATCGTTGATATGTAAGCATGTTACAATTAATTTGCTGTTTAGTTACTAGCAAACTACATCCAGTTTTTAGTTTTTAGGTTTTTTTCTTGATTCTTTTTTGAAACAGGTTCTTGTTCCGTCATCCAGGCTGGAGTGCAGTCGTTATCCCAGCTCACAGCAGCTTTAAACTTCTGGGCTCCGTGGATCCTCCCACCTCAGCCTCCCAAGAAGCTGGGACTACAGGTGCACGCCACCATGGCCAGCTAATTTTTCTTATTTTTTTGTAGAGATGAGGCCTTGCTGTATTGCCCAGGCTGCTCGTGAGCTCCTGGCAGTGTAGATATTTCAATGTTTATACAGATGGTGGTGTAAATATTTCCATGTTTATACAGATGAGTGAGTAGATACTTCCATGTTTTTAAAGATGGCAGTGTAGATATTTCCATGTTTCTACAGATAGCGGTGTAGATATTTCCATGTTTATACAGATAGCGGTGTAGATATTTCCATGTTTATACAGATAGCGGTGTAGATATTTCCATGTTTATACAGATGGCCGTGTAGATATTTCCATGTTTATACAGATGGCGGTGTAGATATTTCCATGTTTATGCAGATGGCGGTGTAGATATTTCCATGTTTATATAGATGGCAGTGTAGATATCTCCATCTTTACAGAGATAGCGGTGTAGATATGTCCATATTTACACAGATATCGGTGTAGATATTTTCATGTTTATACAGATAGTGGTGTAGATATTTCCATGTTTATACAGATAGTGCTGTAGATATTTCCATGTGTATACAGATAGCGGTGTAGATATTTCCAAGTTTATACAGATGGCGGTGTAGATATTTCCATGTTTATACACATGGTGGTGCAGATGTTTCCATGTTTATAGAGATGGCGGTGTAGATATTTCCATGTTTATACAGATGGCAACGTAGTTATATCCATGTTCATAGAGATAGGGTTTTAAAAATTTCCATATTTATACAGATAGCGGCGTAGATATATCCATGTTTATACAGATAGCGGTGTAGATATTTCCATCTTTATACAGATAGCGGTGTAGATATTTCCATGTTTATACAGATCATGGTGTACATATTTCCATGTTTATACAGATAGTGTTGCAGATATTTCCATGTTTATAGAGATAGCGGTGTAGATATTTCTATGTTTATGCAGATCACGGTGTAGATATTTCTATCTTTCTACAGATGGCAGTGTAGACATTTGCATGTTTATACAGATGGCGGTTTAGATATTTCCATGTTTATATAGATGGCGGTGTAGATATTTCCTTGTGTATGTAGATGGCGGTGTAGATAACTCCATGTTTATAGAGATGGCGGTGTATATATTTCCATGTTTATAGAGATAGCGGTGTAGATATTTCCATGTTTATACGGATAGCAGTGTAGATATATCCATGTATAAACAGATAGCGGTGTGGCTATTTCCATGTTTATACAGATAGTGGTGTAGATATTTCCATGTTTATACAGATCATGGTGTACATATTTCCAAGTTTATACAGATAGCGTTGCAGATATTCCCATGTTTATAGAGATAGCGGTGTAGATATTTCTATGTTTACACAGATCGCGGTGTAGATATTTCTATCTTTCTACAGATGGCAGTGTAGACATTTCCATGTTTATACAGATGGTGGTGTAGATATTTCCATGTTTATATAGATGGCGGTGTAGATATTTCCTTGTTTATGTAGATGGCGGTGTAGATAACTCCATGTTTATACAGATGGCGGTGTATATATTTCCAGGTTTATAGAGATAGCGGTGTAGATATTTCCATGTTTATACAGATAGCGGTGTAGATATTTCCATGTTTATACAGCTTGTGGTGTAGATATTTCCATCTTTATGCAGATGGCAGTGTAGATATTTCCATGTTTATACAGATAGCGGTGTAGATATTTACATGTTTATGCAGATGGCGGTGTAGATATTTCCATGTTTATTCAGATGGCGGTGTAGATATTTCCAAGATTATAGAGATGGCGGGGAAGATATTTCCATGTTTATAGAGATAGCGTTGTAAATATTTCCATGTTGATAGAGATAGTGCTGTAGTATTTCCGTGTTTATAGTGATAGCGGTGTAGATATTTCCATGTTTATACTGATAGCGGTGTAGATATTTCCATGTTTATACAGATAGCGGTGTGGCTATATCCACGTTCATTCAGATAGCAGTGTAGATATTTCCATGTTTATAGAGCTGGCTTTGTAGGTATTTCCATGTGTATACAGATGACAGTGTGGATATTTCCACGTTTATATATATGACTTTGTAGATATTTCCATCTTTATACAGATGACTGTGAGGATATTTCCATGTTTTTACAGATGGCCGTGTAAATATTTCCGTGTTTATACAGATAGCGGTGTGGATATTTGCATGTTTATACAGATAGCGATGTAGATATTTCCATGTTTATACAGATGGCTGTGTAGGTATTTCCATGTTTATACAGATAGATAGATGATTATACTGTAGATATTTCCATGTTTATACAGATGACTGTGTAGGTATTTCCATGTTTATACAGATGGTGTTGTACATATTTCCATGTTTATAGAGATAGCCATGTAGATATTTCCATGTTTATACAGATAGCGGTGTAGACATTTCCAAGTTTATAGAGATAGCGGTGTAGATATATCCATATTTATACAGATAGCAGTGCAGATATTTCTAAGGTTATACAGATAGCGGTGTAGATATTTCCATGTTTATACAGATAGCGGTGTAGATATTTCCATGTTTATACAGATAGTTGTATAGGTATTTCCATGTTTATAGAGATAGCGGTGTAGGTATATTCTTATTTATACACATAGCGGTGTAGATATTTCCATGTTTATACAGATGGCTGTGTAGATATTTCCATGTATATAGTGATGGCAGTGTAGATATTTCCATGTTTATACAGATGGAGGTGTAGATATTTCCATGTTTATATAGATGACTGTGTAGACATTTCCATGTTTTTACAGATGGCGGTGTAGTTATTTCCATGTTTATACAGATAACAGTGTGGAGATTTCCATGTTTATACAGATAGTGATGTAGATATTTCCATGTTTATAGAGATGGCTGTGTAGATATTTCCATGTTTATACAGATGACTGCGTAGGTATTTCCATGTTTATACAGATGGCGATGTAGATATTTCCATGTTTATAGCGATAGTGGTGTAGATATTTCCATGTTTATAAAGATGACTTTGTAGATATTTCATGTTTTTTCAGATGGCGGTGTTGATATTTCCATGTTTATACAGATAGCGTTGTGGCTATTTCCATGTTTATACAGATAGCGGTGTAGATATTTCCATGTTTATAGAGATAGCTCTGTAGATATTTCCATGTTTATACAGATAGCGATGTAGATATTTCCATGTTTATAGAGATGGTTGTGTAGATATTTCCATGTTTATTCAGCTGACTGTGTAGGTATTTCCATGTATTTACAGATGGCGGTGTAGATATTTCCATGTTTATAGAGATAGTCAAATAGATATTTCCATGTTTATACATATAGCGGTGTAGATATTTCCATGTTTATACAGATAGTGGTGTAGTTATATCCATGTTTATAGAGACAGCGGTGTAGATATATCCATATTTATACAGATAGCGGTGTAGATATTTCCAAGTTTATACAGATAGCGGTGTAGATATTTCCATGTTTATACAGATGGCTGTGTAGATATTTCCATGTGTATACAGATGGCAGTTTAGATATTTCCATGTTTATGCATATGGAGGTGTAGATATTTCCATGTTTATATAGATGACTGTGTAGATATTTCTATGTTTTTACAGATGGCGGTATAGATATATCCATGTTTATACAGATAGCAGTGTGGCTATTTCAAAGTTTATAGAGATAGCGATGTAGATATTTCCATGTTTATAGAGAAGGCTGTGTAGATATTTCCATGTTTATACTGATGACTGTGTAGGTATTTCCATGTTTATACAGATGGCGGTGTGATATTTCCATGTTTATAGAGATAGCCATGTATATATTTCCATGTTTATACAGAAAGCGGTGTAGTCATTTCCATTTTTATAGAGATAGCGGTGTAGATATTTCCATATTTATTCATATAGCGGTGTAGGTGTTTCCATGTTTATACAGATAGCGTTGTAGATATTTCCATGTTTATACAGAGACCTGTGTAGTTATTTCCATGTTTATAGAGATGACTGTGTATATATTTCCATGTTTATACAGATAGCGGTGTAGATATTTCCCTGCTTATAGAGATAGCGTTGTAGATATTTCCAAGTTTATACAGATAGCTGTTTAGATATTTCCATGTTTATAGAGATTGCGGTGTACATATTTCCATGTTTATACAGAGAGCGGTGGAGATATTTCCATGTTTATACAGATAGCGGTGTAGACATTTCCAAGTTTATAGAGATAGCGGTGTAGATATTTCCATGTTTATACAGATGGCTTTGTAGGTATTTCCATGTGTATAGAGATGACAGTGTAGATATTTCCATGTTTATACAGATAGCGGTGTGGGTATTTCCATGTGTATACAGATAGCGATGTTGATATTTCCATGTTTGTAGAGATGGCTGTGTAGATATTTCCACGTTTATACAGATAGCGGTGTTGACATTTCCAAGTTTTTACAGAGAGCGGTGTAGATATTTCCAAGTTTATAAAGATAGCGGTGTAGATATTTCCATGTTTATACACATAGCAGTGTAGATATTTCCATGTTTATACAGATAGCGGTGGAGGTACTCTCATGTTTATACAGATAGCGGTGGAGATATTTCCATGTTTATACAGATGGCGGTGGAGATATTTCCAAGTTTATACAGGTATCGGTGTAGATATTTCCATGTTTATTCAGATAACAGTGTAGATATTTCCATGTTTATACAGATGGCTGTGAAGGTATTTCCGTGTGTATACAGATGGCAGTGTAGATATTTCCATGTTTATAAAGATGGAGCTGTAGATATTTCCATGTTTATACAGATGACTGTGTAGGTATTTCCATGTTTATACAGATGGCGGTGTAGGTATTTCCGTGTTTATAGAGATAGCCATGTAGATATTTCCATGTTTATACAGATATCGGTGTAAACATTTCCACGTTTATAGAGATAGTGGTGTACATATATCCTTATTTATACAGATAGCGGTGTAGATATTTCCAAGTTTATACAGATAGCAGTGTAGATATTTCCATGTTTATACAGATAGCGGTGTAGATATTTCCATGTTTATATAGATAGTGGTGGAGATATTTCCATGTTTATACTGATAGCGGTGGACATTTTTCCATGTTTATAGAGGTTGCGGTGTAGATATTTCCATATTTATACTGATGGCGGTGTAGATATTTCCAAGTTTATAAAAAACGGCCATGTAGATATTTCCATGTTTATACAGATAGCGGTGTAGCTATTTTCATGTTTATAGAGATAGCGGTGTAGATAATTCCATGTTTATACAGATAGCTGTGTAGGTATTTCCATGTGTAAACAGATGGCAGTGTAGATATTTCCATGTTTATACAGATGGAGTTGTAGATATTTCCCTGTTTATACAGATGACTGTGTAGATATTTCCATGTTTTTACAGATGGCGGTGTAGATATATCCATGTTTATACAGATAGCGGTGTGGCTATTTCCATGTTTATGCAGATAGCGATGTAGATATTTCCATGTTTATAGAGATGGCCGTGTAGATATTTCCATGTTTATACAGAGGGCAGTGTAGATATTTCCATGTTTATACAGATAGTGGTGTAGTTATTTCCATGTTTATACACATGACTGTGTAGCGATTTCCATGTTTATACAGATGGCGGTAAGGATATTTCCATGTTTATAGAGATAGCCATGTAGATATTTCCATGTTTATACAGATAGCGGTGTAGATATTTCGAAGTTTATAGAGATAGCCATGTAGATATTTCCATGTTTATACAGATAGCGGTGTAGACATTTCCAAGTTTATAGAGACAGCGTGGTAGGTATATCCGTATTTATACAGATAGGGGTGCAGATATCTAAAAGTTTATAGAGATAGCGGTGTAGATATTTCCAAGTTTATACATGTCGCGGTGCAGATATTTCCATGTTGATAGGGATAGCCATGTAGATATTTCCATGTTGAGACCGATAGCGGTGTAGACATTTCTATGTTTATAGGGATAACGGTGTAGATATTTCCATATTTATACAGATAGCGTTGTAGATATTTCCATGTTTATACATATAGAGGTGTACATATTAACATGTTTATACAGATAGAGGTGTACTTATTTCCATGTTAATACAGATGACTGTGTATATATTTCCATGTTTATACAGATGGCGGAGTAGATATTTCCAGGTTTATACAGATATGTGTGTAGATATTTCCATGTTTATAGAGTTAGCATTGTAGATATTTCCATATTTTTACAGATAGCCGTGTAGATATTTCCATGTTAATTCTGATGGTGGTGTATTTATTTCCATGTTTATACAGATAGCTCTGGGCTATTTCCATGTTTATACAGATGGCAGTGTAGATATTTCCATGTTTATACAGATAGCGATGTAGATATTTCCATGGTTATACAGATAGCAGTGTAGTTATTTCCATGTTTATACAGATAGCGGTGTAGATATTTCCACGTTTATACAGATAGCGGTGTGCATATTTCCATGTTTATATTGATGGTGGTGTAGATATTTCCAAGTTTATACAGATGGCGGTGCAGATATTTCCATGTTTATACAGTTAGCAGTGTTGATATTTCCATGTTTTTACAGATAGCGGTGTAGGTATTTCCATGTTTATAGAGATAGCGGTGTAGATATCTACTTGTTTATAAACATGGCTGTGTAGTTATTTTCATGTGTATACAGATGGCAGTGTAGATATTTCCATGTTTATACAGATGGAGGTGTAGATATTTCCGTGTTTATACAGATGACTGTGTTGGTATTTCCATGTTTTTACAGATGGCGGTGTAGATATATCCATATTTATACAGATAGCGGCTTGGCTATTTCCATGTTTATACAGATAGCGATGTAGATATTTCCATGTTTGTAGAGATGGCTGTGTAGATATTTCCATGTTTATACAGTTGGCAGTGTATATAATTCCATGTTTATACAGATAGTGGTGTAGATATTTCCATGTTTATACAGATGACTGTGTAGCTATTTCCATGTTTATACAGATGGCTCTGTAGCTATTTCCATGTTTACAGAGATAGCCATGTGGATATTTCCATGTTTCTACAGATAGCGGTGTAGTCATTTACAAGCGTATAGAGATAGCGGTGTAGTTATATCCATATTTATACAGATAGCGGTGCAGAAATTTCGAGTTTATACAGATAGCGGTGTAGATATTTCCAAGTTTATACAGATATCGGTGTAGATATTTCCATGTTTATAAAGATAGAGGTGTAGATATTTCCAGGTTTATACAGATAGCAGTGTAGGTATTTCCATATTTATAGAGATAGCAGTGTAGATATTTCCATTTTTATACAGATGGAGGTGTAGATATTTCCATGTTTATACAGATGGCCGTGTAAATATTTCCATGTTTATACAGATTGCGGTGTGGCTATTTCCACGTTTATAAAGATAGCGATGTAGAGATTTCCATGTTTATAGAGATGGCTGTGTAGATATTTCCATGTTTATACAGATGGCAGTGTAGATATTACCATGTTTATACAGAGAGCGGTGGAGTTATTTCCAGGTTTATACAGATGACTGTGTAGGTATTTCCATGTTTATACAGATGGCGGAGTAGATATTTCCATGTTCATAGAGATAGCCATGTAGATATTTCCATGTTTATACAGATGGCGGTGTAGATATTTCCATGTTTATTCAGATAGCGTTGTTGGTATTTCCATGTTCATAGAGATAGCCGTGTAGATATTTCGATGTTTATATGAATGGCTGTGTAGATATTTCCATGTGTATACAGATGGCAGTGTAGATATTTCCATGTTGATACAGATGGAGGTGCAGATATTTCCATGTTAATACCGATGACTGTGTAGATATTTCCATGTTTTTACACATGGCGGCGTGGATATTTCCATGTTTATACAGATAGCAATGTAGATATTTCCATGTTTGTAGAGATGCCTTTGTAGAGATTTCCGTGTTTATACAGATGGCTGTGTAGATATTTCCATGTTTATACAGACAGTGTTGTAGATATTTCCATGTTTATACAGATGACTGTGTAGGTATTTCCATGTTTATACAGATGGCGGAGTAGATATTTCCATGTTCATAGAGATAGCCATGTAGATATTTCCATGTTTATACAGATGGCGGTGTAGATATTTCCATGTTTATTCAGATAGCGTTGTTGGTATTTCCATGTTCATAGAGATAGCCGTGCAGATATTTCCATGTTTATATGAATGGCTGAGTAGATATTTCCATGTGTATACAGATGGCAGTGTAGATATTTCCATGTTGATACAGATGGAGGTGCAGATATTTCCATGTTAATACCGATGACTGTGTAGATATTTCCATGTTTTTACACATGGCGGCGTGGATATTTCCATGTTTATACAGATAGCAATGTAGATATTTCCATGTTTGTAGAGATGCCTTTGTAGAGATTTCCGTGTTTATACAGATGGCTGTGTAGATATTTCCATGTTTATACAGACCGTGTTGTAGATATTTCCATGTTTATACAGATGACTGTGTAGGTATTTCCATGTTTATACAGATGGCGTTGTAGATAGTTCCATGTTTATAGAGATAGCCATGTAGATATTTCCATGTTTATACAGATAGCAGTGTAGACATTTCCATGTTTATAGAGATAGCAGTGTAGGTATTTCCATATATATACAGATAGCGGTGTAGATATTTCCATGTTTATACAGATAGCGGTGTAGGTATTTCCATGTTTATACAGATAGAAGTGTGGATATTTCCATGGTTATACAGATGGCGGTGTAGTTATTTCCACGTTTATACAGATAACGGTGTAGATTTTTCCATGTTTATAGAGATAGAGGTGTAGATATTTCCATGTTTATACAGATAGCGATGTAGATATTTGCATGTTTATACAGATAACTGTGTAAATATTTACATGTTTATACAGATAGGGGTGTAGATATTTCCATGTTTATACAGATAGCAGTGTAGGTATTTCCATGTTTATACAGATAGCGGTGGAGTTATTTCCATGTTTATACAGATAGAATTGGAGATATTTCCATGTTTATATAGAGGGCGGTGAAGATGTTTCCAAGTTTATACAGATGGCAGTGTAGATATTTCCATGTTTATATAGATAGCGGTGTAGATATTTCCATGTTTATACAGAGAGCAGTGTAGGTATTTCCATGTTTATAGAGATAGCAGCATAGATATTTCCATGTTTATACAGATTGCTGTGTAGGTATGTCCATGTGTAGGCAAATGGCAGTGTAGGTATTTCCATGTTTATGCAGATGGAGTTGTAGATATTTCTATGTTTATACAGATGAATTTTTAGATATTTCCTTGTTTTTACCGATAGCCGTGGAGTTATTTCCATGTTTATACAGATAGCAGTGTAGATATTTCCAAGTTTATACAGAAAGCGGTGTGGCTATTTCCTTGTTTATACAGATAGGGATGTATATATTTCCATGTTTATAGAGATGGATGTGTAGATGTTTCCATGTTTATACAGATGGCAGTGTAGATATTTCCATCTTCATACAGATAGTAGTGTTGATATTTCCATGTTTATACAGATGACTGTGTAGGTATTTCCATGTTTATACAGATGGCGGTGTAGATATTTCCATGTTTATAGAGATAGCCAAGTAGATATTTCCATGTTTATAGAGATAGCGGTGTAGATACTTCCATACTTATTCAGATAGCGGTGGAGATATTTCCATGTTTATGCAGAGAGCAGTGTAGATATTTCCATGTTTATACAGATTGCGGTGTAGATATTTCCCTGTTTATAAAGATAGCGGTGTAGATATTTCCATGTTTACAGAGATAGAGGTGAAGATATTTCTATATTTGCTCAGATATCGGTGTACATAATTCCAAGTTTACACAGACAGCTGTGTAGATATTTCCATGTTTGCACAGATAGTGTTGTAGGTATTTCCATGTTTATACAGATTGCGGAGTATACATTTCCATGTTTAGAAAGTTAGCCGTGTAAATTTTTCCATGTTTATACAGATAGCGGTGGAGATATTTCCATGTTTATACAGATAGAGCTGTAGATATTTCCATGTTTATACAGATAGCGGTGTAGGTATTTCCATGTTTATACAGATAGCGTTGTAGATATTTCCATGTTTACAGAGGTAGCGGTGGAGATATTTCCATGTTTATACAGGTAGCTCTGGAGATATTTCCATGTTTATACAGATGGCAGTTTAGATGTTTCCAAGTTTATGCAGATAGCGGTGTAGATATTTCCATGTTTATAGAGACAGCGGTGTTGTAATTTCCATGTTTATACAGATGACTGTGTATATATTTCCATGTTTATTAAGATGGCGATGTAGATATTTCCATGTTTATAGAGATAGCGGTGTAGATATATCCATGTTTATACAGATAGCTGTGTAGATATTTCCATGTTTTTACAGATGGCGGTGTAGATATTTCCATATTTATACAGATAGCGGTGTGGCTATTTCCACGTTTATAGAGATAGCGGTGTAGATATTTCCATGGTTATACAAATGGCAGTTCAGTTATTTCCAGGTGTATACAGATGGCTGTGTAGGTATATTCATGTTTATGCAGATGCAGTTGCAGATATTTCCATGTTCATAAGGATGACTGTGTAGATATTTCCATGTTTTTCAGATGGCGGTGTAGATATTTCCATGTTTATACAGATAGCGGTGTGCCTTTTTCCATGTTTATACAGATATAGATGTAGATATTTCCATGTTTATAGAGATGGCTGTGTAGATATTTCCAGGTTTATAGAGATGGCTGTGTAGATATTTCCATGTTTATACAGATGGCAGTGTAGATATTTCCATGTTTATACAGATAGCGGTGTAGATATTTCCATGTTTATGGAGATATCCATGTAGATACTTCCATGTTTACACTGATAGCTCTGTAGACATTTCCCTGTTTATAGAGATAGCATTGTAGATATTTCCATATTTATACAGATAGCGGTGTAGATATTTCCAAGTTTGTACAGATAGCGGTGTAGATATTTCCATGTTTATAGAGACAGCGGTGTTGTAATTTCCATGTTTATACAGATGACTGTGTATATATTTCCATGTTTATAAAGATGGCGATGTAGATATTTCCATGTTTATAGAGATAGCGGTGTAGATATATCCATGTTTATACAGATAGCTGTGTAGATATTTCCATGTTTACAGACATAGCCGTGAAGTTATTTCCATATTTATACAGATAGCCGTGTGGATATTTCCATGTTTATTCACATGGCGGTGTAGATATTTCCATGTTTATACAGATAGCGGTGTGGCTATTTCCATGTTTATACAGATGGCAGTGTAGACATTTCCCTGTTTATACAGATAGCGATGTAGATATTTCCAAGTTTATACAGATAGCGGTGTAGATATTTCCATGTTCATACAGATAGCAGTGTAGATATTTCCATGCGTATACAGATGGCAGTGTGGGTATTTCTATGTTCATACAGATGGAGGTGTAGATATTTCCATGTTTGTACAGATGGCTGTGTAGGTATTTCCATGTTTTTACAGATGGCGGTGTAGATATTTCCTTGTTTATACAGATGGCGGTGTAGATATTTCCAAGTTTATACTGATAGCTGTGTAGGTATTTCCTTGTTAATACAGATAGCAGTGTAGATATTTCCATGTTTATACAGATGACTGTGTAGATATTTCCATGATTTATCAGATGGCGGTGTAGATATTTCCATTTTTATATAGATAGCGGTGTGGCTATTCCGATGTTTATACAGATAGCGGTTTAGATATTTCCTTGTTAATAGAGATGGCTGTGTAGATATTTCCATGTTTATACAGATGGCTGTGTAGATATATCCATGTTTATACAGGTAGCGGTGTAGATATTTCCATATTTATTCAGATAGCGGTGCAGATATTTCCATGTTTCTACAGGTGGCGGTGTAGATATTTCCATGTTTATACAGAGAGCGGTGTAGATATTTCCATGTTTTTACAGATGGCGGTGTAGGTATTTCCATGTTAATACAGATAGCGGTGTAGATATTTCCATGTTTATACAGATGGCTGTGTAGATATTTCCATGTGTATATATATGGCAGTGTAGATATTTCAATATTTATACAGATGGAGGTGTAGATACTTCCATGTTTATACAGATGTCTGTGTAGATATTTCCATGTTTTTACAGATGGCAGTGTAGATATTTCCATGTTTATACAGACAGTGGTGTAGGTATTTCCATGTTTATACAGATGACTTTGTAGGTATTTCAACGTTTATACAGATGGCGGTGTAGTTATTTCCATGTTTATACACATAGCGTTGTAGATATTTCCAGGTTTATACAGATAGCGGTGGAGATATTTCCATGTTTATACAGATAGTGGTGTAGATATTTCCATGTTTATTCAGATGACTGTGCAAGTATTTCCGTGTTTATACAGACGGGAGAGTACATATTTCCATTTATACAGAGATAGCCATGTAGATATTTCCATGTTTATACAGATAGCGGTGTAGACATATCCATGTTGATAGAGATAGCGGTATAGATATTTCCATATTTATACAGATAGCAGTGAAGATATTTCCATGTTTATACAGATAGCGGTGTAGATATTTCGATGTTTATACAGATAGCATTGTAGATATATCCATGTATATAGAGATCGTGGTGTAGATATTTCCATGTTTATACAGATATCGGAGTAGATATTTCCATGTTTATACACAGAGCGGTATAGTTATTTCCATGTTTACAGAGATAGTGGTGCAGATATTTCCATATTGGCACAGATTGCGGTGTCGATATTTCCATCTTCACACAGATAGCGGTATACATATTTCCATGTTTACACAGACATCTGTGTAGATACTTCCATATTTACACAGGTAGTGTTGTAGATCTTTCCATGTTTATACAAAATGCGGTGAAGATATTTCCATGTTTATAAAGATTGCGGTGTAGGTGCTTCCATGTTTATAGAGATAGCAGTGTAGATAATTCCATGTTTACACACATGGCTGTGAAGGTATTTCAATTTGTACATTCAGATGGCGTTGTAGATATTTCCATGTATACACAGATAGTGGGGTGGCTATTTCCATGATTATACAGATGGCAATGTAGATATTTCCATGTTTATACAGATAGCGATGTAGATATTTCCATGTTTATACAGATAGCGGTGTACATATCTCCATGTTTATACAGATAGCGGTGTACATATTTCCATGTTTATACAGATAGCGGTGGAGTTATTTCCTTGTTTATACAGATAGAAGTGGAGATATTTCCATATTTATACAGATGGCGGTGTAGATATTTCCAAGTTTATACAGATGGGGGTGTAGATATTTCTATGTTTATACAGATAGAGGTGTAGGTATTTCCATGTTTATAGAGATAGCGGTGTAGATATTTCCATGTTTATACAGATGGCATTGTCGATATTTCCATGTGTATACAGATGACAGTGTAGATATTTCCATGTTTATACAGATGGTTGTGTAAATATTTCCATGTTTATACAGATTTCTGTGTATATATTTCCATGTTTTTACAGATGGCAGTGTAGATATTTCCGTGTTTATACAGATAGCGGTGTAGTTATGTCCATGTTTATACAGATAGCGATGAAGCTATTTCCATGTTTATAGAGATGGCTGTGTAGATATTTCCATGTTTATACAGATGGCAGTGTAGATATTTCCATGTTTATACAGATAGTGGTGTAGATATTTCCATGTTTATAAAGATAGAGATGTAGATATTTCCATGTGTATACAGATGACTGTGTAGGTATTTCCATTTTTATGCAGATGGCGGTGTAGATATTTCCATGTTATAGAGATAGCCATGTAGATATTTCCATGTTTATACAGATAGCGGTGTAGATATTTCCAAGTTTATAGAGATAGCGGTGTAGATATATCCATTTTTATAGAGATTGCCTTGTAGATATTTCCAAGTTTATACACCTAGCGGTGTAGATATTTCCATGTTTATACAGATAGCGGTGTAGATATTTCCATGTTTATACAGATAGTGGTGTAGGTATTCCCACGTTATTTGAGATAGCAGTGTAGTTATATTCATATTTATACAGATAGCGGTGTAGATATTTCCAAGATTATACAGATAGCGTTGTAGATGTTTCCATGTGTATACACATGGCAGTGTAGTTATTTCCATGTTTATACAGATGGAGGTGTAGATATTTCCATGTTTATACAGATGACTGTGTAGATATTTCCATGTTTTTACACATGGCTGTGTAGATATTTCCATGTTTATACAGTTGGCAGTGTAGATATTACCATGTTTATACACATAGTTGTGTAGTTATTTCCATGTTTATACAGATAGCGGTGTGGATATTTCCATGTTTATACAGATGGCGGTGTAGATATTTCCATGTTTATAGAGAGATTCAAGTAGATATTTCCATGTTTATACAGATAGCCGTGTAGACATTTCCATGTTTATAGAGATAGTGGTGTAGATATTTCCATATTTATTCAGATAGAGGTGTAGATATTTCCATGTTTATACAGATAGCGGTGTAGATATTTCTATGTTTATTCAGATAGCAGTGTAGGTATTTTCATGTTTATAGAGATAGAGGTGCAGATTTTTCCAGGTTTATACAGATGGCTGTGTAGGTATTTCCATGTGTATACAGATGGCAGTGTAGATATTTCCATGTTTATACAGATGGAGATGTAGATATTTCCATGTTTCTACAGATGACTGTGTAGATATTTCCATGTTTTTACACATGGCTGTGTAGATATTTCCATGTTTATATACTTGTCAGTGTGGATATTACCATGCTTGTACAGTTAGTGGTGTAGATACTTCCATGTTTATACAGTTGATTGTGTAGGTATTTCCATGTTTATACAGATAGCGATGTAGATATTTCCATGTTTATAGAGATGGATGCGTAGATATTTCCATGTTTATACACATGGCAGTGTAGATATTTCCATGTTTATACAGATAGTGGTGTAGATATTTCCAAGTTTATACAGATGACTGTGTAGGAGTTTCCATGTTTATACAGATGGCGGTGTAGATATTTCCATGTTTATAGAGATAGCCATGTAGATATTTCCATGTTTATACAGATGGCGGTGTAGGTATTTCCATGTTTATAGAGATAGCCATGTAGATATTTCCATGTTTATACAGATAGCGGTGTTGACATTTCCATGTTTTTAGAGATAGCGGTGTAGATATTTCCATGTTTATACAGATAGAAGTGCAGATATTTCCATGTTTATAACGATGACTGTGTATATATTTCCATGTTTATACAGATGGCGGTGTAGATATTTCCATGTTTATAGTGATAGAGGCGTAGATATTTCTATGATTATACAGATAGAAGTGTAGTTATTTCCATGTTGATACAGATGACTGTGAATATATTTCCAGGTTTACAGAGATGGCGTTGTAGATATTTCCATGTTTATAGAGATAGCGTTTTAGATATTTCCATGTTTCTGCAGATAGCTGTGCAGATATTTCCGAGTTTGTAGAGATAGCATTGTAGGTATTTCCATATTTATACAGATAGCTGGGTAGATATTTCCATGTTTATTCAGATGGCCGTGTAAATATTTCCATGTTTATACAGATTGCGGTGTGGCTATTTCCATGTTTTCACAGACAGCGGTGTGGCTATTTCCCCTTTTATACAGATGGCAGTGTTGATATTTCCATGTTTATACAGGTAGCGATGTAGATATTTCCATGTTTATACAGATAGAAGTGTAGATATTTTCATCTTTATAGAGATAGCGGTGTAGATATTTCCATGTTTATGCAGATAGCGGTGTAGATATTTCCATGTTTATACAGATAGCGGTGGAGATATTTCCATGTTTATAGAGATGGCTGTGTAGATATTTCCATGTTTATACAGATGGCATTGTAGACATATCCATGTTTATACAGATAGCGGTGTAGATATTTCCAAGTTTATACAGATAGCAGTGTAGATATTTCCATGTTTATACAGATAGCGGTGTAGATATTTCCATGTTTATAGAGATGGCGGTGTAGATATTTCGATGTTTACACGGAGGGCGGTGGAGATCTTTCCATGTTTATAGAGATGGCGGTTTAGATATTTCCAAGTTAATACCAATAGCGGCGTAGATATTTCCTGGTTTATAGAGATAGCCATATAGATATTTCCATGTTTATACAGATAGCCGTGTAGATATTTCCATGTTTATTCAGACGGCGGTGCTAATATTTCTATGTTTGTACAGATAGCGGTGTGGCTATTTCCATGCTTATACAGATAGCGGTGTGGCTATTTCCATGTTTATACAGATGGCAGTGTAGATATTTCCATGTATATACTGATAGCGATGTAGATATTTCCATGTTTATTCAGTTAGCAGTGTAGATATTTCCATCTTTATACAGATAGCGGTGGAGATATTTCCATGTTTATACAGATAGCGGTGGAGATATTTCCATGTTTATACAGATAGCGGTGGAGATATTTCCATGTTTATTCAGATGGCGGTGTGGATATTTCTAAGTTTATACAGATGGCAGTGTAGATATTTCCATGTTTATACAGATTGCGGTGTGGATATTTCCATGTTTATACAGATAGCGGTGTAGATATTTCCATGTTTATACAGATGGCGGGGTAGGTATTTCCATGTTTATAAAGATAGCCATGTAGATATTTCCATGTTTATACAGATAGCGGTGTAGACATTTCCAAGTTTATAGAGATAGGGTTGTAGATATATCCATATTTATACAGATAGCAGTGTAGATATTTCCAAGTTTATACAGATAGCGGTGTAGATATTTCCAAGTTTATACAGATAGCAGTGTAGATATTTCCATGTTTATACAGATAGCGGTGTAGGTATTTCCATGTTTATACAGATAGCGGTGTAGGTATTTCCATGTTTGTAGAGATAGCATTGTAGATATTTCCATGGTTCCCACAGATGACTGTGTAGATATTTCCATGTGTATACAGATGGCAGTGTAGATATTTCCAGGTTTTTACAGATGGTGGTGTAGATATTTCCATGTTTATACAGATAGCGGTGTGGCTATTTCCATGTTTATACAAATAACGATGTAGAGATTTCCATGTTTATAGAGATGGCTTTGAAGATATTTCCCTGTTTATAGCGATAGCCATGTATATATTTCCATGTTTATACCGAAAGGTTATAGACATTTCCATGTTTATAGAGAGAGCGGTGTAGATATTTCCATGTTTTTACAGATAGCGGTGTAGGTATTTCCATGTTTACAGAGAGAGCAGTGGAGATATTTCCATGTATATACAGATAGCGATGGAGATATTTCCATGTTTATAGAGATGGCAGTGAAGATATTTCCATGTTTGTACAGATGGTTTTGTAGGTATTTAAATGTGTATACAGATGACAGTGTAGATATTTGCATGTTTATACAGATGGAGGTGTAGATATTCCCATCTTTATACAGATGACTATGTAGATATTTCCCTGTTTTTACAGATGGCAGTGTAGACATTTCCGTGTTTATACAGATAGCGGTGTGGCTATTTCCATGTTTATACAGATAGCGATGAAAATATTTCCATGTTTATAGAGATGGCTGTGTACATATTTCCATGTTGATACAGATGGCAGTGTAGATATTTCCATGTTTATACAGATAGTGTTGTAGGTATTTCCATGTTTATACAGATGACTGTGTAGGTATTTCCATGTTTAAACAGATGACAGTGTAGATATTTCCATGTTTATAGAGATAGCCATGTAGATATTTCCATGGGTATACAGATAGCGCTGTAGAAATTTCCATGTTTACAGAGATAGCGGTGTAGTTATTTCCATATTTATTCAGATAGCGGTGTAGATATTTCCATGTTTATACTGATAGCGGTGTAGATATTTCCATGTTTATACAGACAGCGGTGTAGTTATTTCCATGTTTATACTGATGGCTGTGTATATATTTCCATGTTTATACAGATGGCGGTGTAGATATTTCCCTGTTTATAGAGATAGCGGTGTAGATATTTCCATGTTTATAAAGAAAGCTGTGTAGATATTTCCATGTTTATAGAGATAGCGGTGGAGTTATATCCATGTTTATAGTGGTAGCATTGTAGATATTTCCATGTTTATACTGAGAGGAGTGTAGATATTTCCATGTTTATACAAATGGCTGTGTAGATGTTTCCATGTGTATACACATGGCAGTGTAGATATTTCCAGATTTATACACATGGAGGTGTAGATATTTCCATGTTTATACAGATGACTGTGTATATATTTCCATGTTTATACAGATAGCGGTGTGGATATTTACCTGTTTATAGAGATTGCATTGTAGATATTATCATGTTCATACACACATTTGTTTAGACATTTCCATGTTTATAGACATGGCGGTGTAGATATTTCCATGTTCATACAGAGAGCGATGGAGATATTTCCATATTTATAGAGATAGCGGTGAAGATATTTCCATGTTTACACAGAGAGCGTTGGAGATATTTCCATGTTTATACAGATAGCGGTGGAGACATTTCCAAGTTTATAGAGATAGCGGTGTAGATATTTCCATGTCTATGCAGATGGCTTTGTAACTATTTCCATGTGTATACAGATGACCGTGTAGATATTTCCATGTTTATACAGTTGGAGATGTAGTTATTTCCCGGGTTATACTGATGACTCTGAGGATATTTCCATGTTTTTACAGAAGGCGGTGTAGATATATCCATGTTTATACAGATAGCGGTGTGGGTATTTCCTTGTTTATACAGATAGCAATGAAGATATTTCCATGTTTATACAGATGGCTGTGTAGTTATTTCTATGTTTATACAGATAGAGGTGTAGATATTTCCATGTTTATACAGATGACTGTGTAGGTATTTCCATGTTTATACAGATGGTGGTGTAGATATTTCCATGTTTATAGAGATAGCCATGTAGATATTTCCATGTTTATGCACATAGCGGTGTACATATTTCCAAGTTTATAGAGATAGCGGTGTAGATATATCCATATTTATACAGATAGCAGTGTAGGTATTTCCAAGTTTATACAGATAGCGGTGTAGATATTTCCATGTTTATACAGATAGCAGTGTAGATATTTCCATGTTTATACAGATAGTGGTGTAGGTATTTCCATGTTTATAGAGATAGCGGTGTAGGTATATTCTTATTTATACAGATAGCGGTGTAGATATTTCCAAGTTTATACAGATAGCGGTGTAGATATTTCCATGTTTATACAGATGGCTGTGTAGATATTTCCATGTATATAGTGATGGCAGTGTAGATATTTCCATGTTTATACAGATGGAGGTGTAGATATTTCCATGCTTATATTCATGACTGTGTATATATTTCCATGTTTTTACAGATGGTGGTGTAGTTATTTCGATGTTTATACAGATAACAGTGTGGCTATTTCCATGTTTATACAGATAGTGGTGTAGATATTTCCATGTTTATAGAGATGGCTGTGTAGGTATTTCCATGTTTATACAGATGGCGGTGTTGATATTTCCATGTTTATACAGATAGCGTTGTGGCTATTTCCATGTTTATACAGATAGCGATGTAGATATTTCCATGTTTATAGAGATAGCTCTGTAGATACTTCCATGTTAATACAGATAGCGATTTAGATGTTTCCATGTTTATAGAGATGTTTGTGTAGATATTTCCATGTTTATACAGCTGACTGTGTAGGTATTTCCATGTATGTACAGATGGCGGTGTAGATATTTCCATTTTTATAGAGATAGTCAAATAGATATTTCCATGTTTATACAGATAGCGATGTAGATATTCCCATGTTTATAGCGACAGTGGTGTAGATATTTCCATATTTATTCAGATAGCGGTGTAGATATTTCCATGTTCATACAGATAGCGGTGTAGATATTTCCATGTTTATACAGTTGGCGGTGTAGATATTACCCTGTTTATAGAGATAGCGGTGTAGATATTTCCATGTTTACACAGATAGCTGTGTAGATGTTTCCAAGTTTATAGAGATAGCGGTGTAGATATTTCCATGTTCAGAAATATAGCGGTGTAGATATTTCCATGTTTACAGAGATAGCGGTGGAGATATTTCACTGTTTATACAGATAGCGATGTACATATTTCCATGTTTATACAGATAGCGATGTATATATTTCCAAGTTGATGCAGATAGCGGTGTAGATATTTCCATGTTTATACAGATACTGGTGTAGATATTTCCATGTTTATACAGATTGTTGTGTAGGTATTCACATGTTTATAGAGGTAGCGGTGAAGGCATTTCCATGTTTATAGAGAAAGCGGTGTGGATATTTCCATGTTTATGCAGATGGCGGTGCAGATATTTCCATGTTTATACAGATAACGGTGTAGATATTTCCATGTTTATACAGATGACTGTGTAGTTATTTCCACGTTTATACAGATGTCGGTGTAGATATTTCCATGTTTATAGAGATGGCTGTGTAGATATTTCCATGTTTATACAGAGGGCAGTGTAGATATTTCCATGTTTATACAGATATTGGTGTAGATATTTCCATGATTATACAGATGCCTGTGTAGCTATTTCCAGGTTTATACAGATGGCAGTGAAGATATTACCATGTTTATAAAGATAGCCATGTAGATATGTCCATGTTTATACAGATAGCGGTGTAGACATTTCTAAGTTTATAGAGATATCGGTGTAGATATATCCATATTTCTACAGATAGTGGTGTAGATATTTCCAAAATTATACAGATAGCAGTGTAGATATTTCCATGTTTATACAGATAGTGGTGTAGGTATTTCCATGTTTATAGAGATAGCGGTGTAGATATTTCCATGGTTATACTGATGGCTGTGTACATATTTCCATGTGTATATAGATGGCAGTTTAGATATTTCCATGTTTATGCATATGGAGGTGTAGATATTTCCATGTTTATATAGATAACTGTAAAGCTATTTCTATGTTTTTACAGATGGCGCTGTAGATATTTCCATGTTTATGCAGATAGCAGTGTGGCTATTTCCATGTTTATACAGATAGCGATGTATATATTTCCGTGTTTATTGAGATGTCTGTGTAGGTATTTCCATATTTATACTGATGACTGTGTAGGAATTTCCATGTTTATACAGATGGCGGTGTAGATATTTCCATGTTTATAGAGATAGCCATGTAGATATTTCCATGTTTATACAGATAGCGGTGTAGACATTTCCATGTTTATAGAGATAGCGGTGTAGATATTTCCATATTTATTCAGATAGCGGTGTAGTTATTTCCATGTTTATACAGATTGCGGTGTAGATATTTCCATGTTTATACAGAGACCTGTGTAGTTATTTCCATGTTTACACAGATGACTGTGTATATATTTCCATGTTTATACAGATGGAGGTGTAGATATTTCCATGTTTATACAGATGACTGTGTAGATATTTCCATGATTTAACAGATGGCGGTGTAGATATTTCCATGTTTATATAGATAGCGGTGACGCTATTCCCATGTTTATACAGATAGCGGTGTAGATATTTCCATGTTAATAGAGATGGCTGTGTAGATATTTAAATGTTTATGCAGATGGCTGTGTAGATATATCCATGTTTATACAGATAGCGGTGTAGATATTTCCATATATATACAGATAGCGGTGTATATATTTCCATGTTTATTGAGATAGCGGTGTAGATATTTCAATGTTTATACAGAGAGCGGTGTAGATATTTCCATGTTTACACAGATAGTGGTGTAGATATTTCCATGTTTAAACAGATTGCGATAGAGATATTTCCATGTTTATACAGATGGCCGTGTAGATATTTTCAAGTTTATGCAGATAGCGGTGCAGATATTTCCATGTTTATAGAGATGGCGGTGCAGATATTTATATGTTTATACAGATAGCGGTGTAGATATTTCCATGCTTATGGAAATAGCGGTGTAGATATTTCTATGTTTATACAGATGACTGTGTAGATATTTCCATGTTTTTACAGATGGCGTTGTAGATATTTCCATGTTTATACAGATAGCGCTGTAGATATTCCCATCTTTCTACAGATGGCTGTGTAGGTATTTCCATGTTTATAAAGATAGTGCTGTAGATATTTCCATGTTTATACAGATAGTTGTGTAGGTATTTCCATGTTTATACAGTTGGCTGTGTAGTTATTTCCATGTTTATAAGGATAGCGCTGTAGATATTTCCATGATTATACAGATAGCTGTGTAGGTATCTCCATGTATATACAGATAGCAGTGTAGATATTTCCATGTTTACAGAGATAGCGGTGTAGCTATTTCCATGTTTATACAGATAGCGTTGGAGATATTTCCATGTTTATACAGATAGCATTGGAGATATTTCCATATTTATAAAGATATCCATGTATATATTTCCATGTGTATTCAGATGGCGGTGTAGATATTTCCATGTTTATACAGATAGTGGTGTGGCTATTTCCATGTTTATACAGATAGCGGTGTTGTTATTTCCATGTTTATACAGATGGCGTTGTAGATACTTCCATGATTATAGAGATAGCGGTGTAGATATATGCAGGTTTATACAGATAGCTGTGTACATATTTCCATGTTTATACACATGGCGGTGTAGATATTTCCATGTTTATGGAGATAGCGGCATAGATATTTCAATGTTTATACAGATAGCTGTGTAGATATTTCCATTTTAACAGTGATAGCAGTGTAGATATTTCCATATTTATACAGATAGACTTGAAGATATTTCCATGTATATTCAGATGGCGGTGTAGATATTTCCATGTTTACACAGATAGCGGGGTGGCTATTTCCATGATTATACAGATGGCAATGTAGATATTTCCATGTTCATACAGATAACGATGTAGATATTTCCATGTTTATAGAGATGGCTGTGTACATATTTCCATGTTGATACAGATGGAGGTGTAGATATTTCCATGTTCATACAGATAGCGGTGTACATATTGCCATGTTTATACAGATAGCGGTGTACATATTTCCATGTTTATACAGATAGCGTTGGAGTTATTTCCTTGTTTATACAGATAGCAGTGGAGGTATTTCCATGTTTATACAGATGGCGGTGTAGATATTTCCCTGCTTATAGAGATAGCGTTGTAGATATTTCCATGTTTATACAGATAGCTGTTTAGGTATTTCCATGTTTATAGAGGTTGAGGTGTACATATTTCCATGTTTGTACAGAGAGCGGTGGAGATATTTCCATGTTAATACAGATAGCGGTGTAGATATTTCCATGTTTATACAGAGAGCATTGGAGTTATTTCCAACTTTATACAGATAGCGGTGTGGGTATTTCCATGTTTATACAGATAGCGATGTAGATATTTCCATGTTTGTAGAGATGGCTGTTTAGATATTTCCACGTTTATACAGATAGCGGTGTAGACATTTCCAAGTTTATACAGATAGCGGTGTAGATATTTCCAAGTTTATAAAGATAGCGGTTTAGATATTTCCATGTTTATACACATAGCAGTGTAGATATTTCCACGTTTATACAGATAGCTGTGGAAATATTTCCATGTTTATACAGATAGCGGTTCAGATATTTCCATGTTTATACAGATGGCGGTGGAGATATTTCCAAGTTTAGACAGGTATCGGTGTAGATATTTCCATGTTTATACAGATAGCAGTGTAGATATTTCCATGTTTATACAGATGGCGGTGTAGGTATTTCCATGTTTATAGAGATAGCAGTGTAGATATTTCCATGTTTATACAAACGGCTGTGTAGGTATTTCCGTGTGTATACAGATGGCAATGTAGATATTTCCATGTTTATACAGATGGAGCTGTAGATATTTCCATGTTTATACAGGTGACTGTGTAGGTATTTCCATGTTTATACAGATGGTGGTGTAGGTATTTCTATGTTTATTCAGATAGCGTTGTGGCTATTTCCATGTTTATACAGATAGCGATGTAGATATTTCTATGTTTGTAGAGATGGCTGTGTAGATATTTCCATGTTTATACAGATGGCATTGTATATATTTCCATGTTTATACAGATAGTGGTGTAGATGTTTCCATGTTTATACAGATGACTGTGTAGCTATTTCCATGTTTATGCAGATGGCTCTGTAGATATTTCCATGTTTACAGAGATAGCCATGTGGACATTTCCATGTTTCTACAGATAGCAGTATAGACTTTTACAAGCTTATAGAGATAGGGGTGTAGATATATCTATATTTATAGAGATAGCGGTGTAGAAATTTCGAGTTTATACAGATAGCGGTGTAGATATTTCCAGGTTTATACAGATAGCGGTGTAGGTATTTCCATATTTATAGAGATAGCAGTGTAGATATTTCCATGTTTACACAGATCGCTGTGTAGATACTTCTAAGTGTATACAGACGGCAGTATAGATATTTCCATGTTTATACAGATGGAGGTGTATATATTTCCATGTTTATACAGATGGCCGTGTAGATATTTCCATGTTTATACAGATAGCGGTGTGGCTATTTCCATGTTTATAAAGACAGCGATGTAGAGATTGCCATGTTTATAGAGATGGCTGTGTAGATATTTCCATGTTTATACAGATGGCAGTGTAGATATTACCATGTTTATACAGAGAGCGGTGGAGTTATTTCCAGGTTTATACAGGTGACTGTGTAGGTATTTCCATGTTTATACAGATGGCGGTGTAGATATTTCCATGTTCATAGAGATAGCCATGTAGATACTTCTATGTTTATACAGATGGCGGTGTAGACATTTAAATGTTTATTCAGATAGCGTTGTAGGTATTTCCATGTTCATAGAGATATCGGTGTAGATATTTCCATCTTTATATGGATGGCTGTGTAGATATTTCCATGTGTATACAGATGGCAGTGTAGATATTTCCATGTTTATACAGATTGCGGTGTGGCTATTTCCAAGTTTATAGAGATAGCGATGTAGATATTTCCATGTTTACAGAGATGGCTGTGTAGATATTTCCATGTTTATACACATGGCAGTGTAGATATTTCCTTGTTTATACAGATAGCGCTGTAGATATTCCCATCTTTCTACAGATGGCTATGTAGGTATTTCCATGTTTATAAAGATAGTGCTGTAGATATTTCCATGTTTATACAGATAGTTGTGTAGGTATTTCCATGTTTATACAGATGGCTGTGTAGTTATTTCCATGTTTATAAGGACAGCGCTGTAGATATTTCCATGATTATACAGATAGCTGTGTAGGTATCTCCATGTATATACAGATAGCAGTGTAGATAATTCCATGTTTACAGAGATAGCGGTGTAGCTATTTCCATGTTTATACAGATAGCGTTGGAGATATTTCCATGTTTATACAGATAGCATTGGAGATATTTCCATATTTATAAACATATCCATGTATATATTTCCATGTGTATTCAGATGGCGGTGTAGATATTTCCATGTTTATACAGATAGCGGCGTGGCTATTTCCATGTTTATACAGATAGCGGTGTTGTTATTTCCATGTTTATACAGATGACTGTATTTATATTTCCATGATAATACAGATGGCGTTGTAGATACTTCCATGATTATAGAGATAGCGGTGTAGATATATCCAGGTTTATACAGATAGCTGTGTAGGTATTTCCATGTTTATAGACATAGCGGTGAAGATATTTCCATATTTATACATATAGCCTTGTAGATATTTCCTTGTTTATTCAGATGGCGGTGTAGATATTTCCATGTTTATACGGATAGCGGTGGAGTTATTTCCATGTTTATACAGATAGTGGTGTAGATATTTCCATGTTTATACAGATGACTGTGTAAGTATTTCCGTGTTTATACAGATGGGGGAGTACATATTTCCATGTATACAGAGATAGCCATGTAGATATTTCCATGTTTATACAGATCGCGGTGTAGTCATATCCATGTTTATACATATAGCAGTGTGGCTATTTCCATGTTTATAGAGATGGCTGTGTAGATATTTCCATGTTTATACAGAGGGCAGTGTAGTTATTTCCATGTTTATACAGATAGTGGTGTAGATATTTCCACATTTATTCAGATAGCGGTGTAGGTATTTCCATGTTTATAGAGATAGCGGTGTAGTTATTTCCTTGTTTGTACAGATGGCTGTGTACATATTCCCATGTGTATACAGATAGCAGTGTAGATATTCCCATGTGTATACAGATGGAGGTGTAGATATTTCCAAGTGTATACAGATAGTGGTGGAGATATTTCCCTGTTTATACAGATAGCGATGTAGATGTTTCCATGTTTACACAGATGTGTAGATATTTCCATTTTTATACAGATGACTGTGTATATATTTCCATGTTTATACACATGGCGGTGTAGATATTTCCATGTTTATGGAGATAGCAGCATAGATATTTCAATGTTTATACAGATAGCTGTGTAGATATTTCCATTTTAACAGTGATAGCAGTGTAGATATTTCCATATTTATACAGATAGACTTGAAGATATTTCCAAGTATATTCAGATGGCGGTGTAGATATTTCCATGTTTACACAGATAGCGGGGTGGCTATTTCCATGATTATACAGATGGCAATGTAGATATTTCCATGTTTATACAGATAGCGATGTAGATATTTCCATGTTTATAGAGATGGCTGTGTACATATTTCCATGTTGATACAGATGGCGGTGTAGATATTTCCAAGTTTATACAGATGGGGGTGTAGATATTTCCATGTTTATGCAGATAGCGGTGTAGGAATTTCCATGTTTATAGAGATAGCGGTGTAGATATTTCCATGTTTATACAGATGGCTTTGTCGGTATTTAAATGTGTATACAGATGACAGTGTAGATATTTTCATGTTTATACAGATGGATGTGTAGATACTTCCATGTATATACAGATGACTGTGTAGAAATTTCCATGTTTTTACAGATGGCAGTGTAGATATTTCCGTGTTTATACAGATAGCGGTGTGGTTATTTCCATGTTTATACAGATAGCGATGTAGGTATTTCCATGTTTATAGAGATGTCTGTGCAGTTATTTCCATGTTTATATAGATGGCAGTGTAGATATTTCCATGTTTATACAGATAGTGGTGTAGATATTTCCATGTTTATACAGATAGAGATGTAGATATTTCCATGTGTATACAGATGACTGTGTTGGTATTTCCATGTTTATACAGATGGCGGTGTAGGTATTTCCATGTTTATAGAGATAGCCATGTAGATATTTCCATGTTTATACAGATAGCGTTGTAGAGATTTCCAAGTTTATAGAGACAGCGGTGTGGATGTATCCATATTTATAGAGATTGCCTTGTAGATATTTCCAAGTTTATACAAATAGCAGTGTAGATATTACCATGTTTATACAGATAGCGGTGTAGATATTTCCATATTTATACAGATAGTGGTGTAGGTATTTCCATGTTTATACTGATGGCTGTGTAGATATTTCCATGTATATACAGATGGCGGTGTAGATATTTAGATGTTTATGCAGATGGTTATGTAGATATTTCCATGGTTATAGAGATATCCCAGTAGATATTTTCATATTTATACAGAAAGCGGTGTAGATATTTCCAGGTTTATACAGATGACTGTCTAGATATTTCCACGTTTATACAGATGGCAGTGAACATATTTCCATGTTTATACAGATCGTGGTGTAGGTATTTCCATGTTTTTAGAGATAGCGGTGTAGTTATTTCCATGTGTATAGAGATAGCAGTGTAGAAATTTCCATTTTTATACAGAGAATGGTGTAGATATTTCCATGTTTATACAGATGGCTGCGTAGATGTTTCCATGTTTATACAGATGGCAATGTAGATATTTCCATGTAGTTACAGATGACTGTGTAGATATTTCCAAGTTTATACAGATGGCGTTGTAGGTATTTCCATCTTTATAGAGATATCGGTGTAGATATTTCCATGTTGATACAGATAGCGGTGTAGATATTTCCATGTTTATAGAGATAGCGGTGAAGATATTTCCATCTTTATACACATAGCGGTGTAGATATTTCCATGTTTATGCAGATCATGGTGTAGCTATTTCCATGTTTATACAGATGGCCTTGTAGATGTTTCTATGTCTATACAGATGGCGGTGTTGGTATTTCCATGTTTACACAAATCGCGGTGTAGATATTTCCATCTTTGTGCAGATGTCAGTGTAGATATTTTCATGTTAATATAGATGGCGGTGTAGAAATTTCCTTGTTTATGTAGATGGCGGTGTAGATATTTCCATGTTTATAGAGATAGCGGTGAAGGTATTTCCATGTTTATAGTGATAGCGGTGTAGATAATTCTGTGTTTATAGAGATACCGGTGTAGGTTTTTCCATGTTCATAGAGATATCGGTGTGGATATTTCTATGTTTAAACAGATGGCTGCGTAGATATTTCCATGTGAATACAGATGGCAGTGTAGGTATTTCCATGTTTATACAGATGGTGGTGTAGATATTTCCATGTTTATACATATGAACGTGTAGATATTTCCAAGTTTATACAGATGTCATTGTAGGTATTTACATGTTTGTAGAGATAATGGAGTAGATATTTCCATGTTTATACAGATATGGGTGTAGATATTTCCATGTTTATAGAGATAGCGGTGTAGTTATTTCCATCTTTATACAGATAGCGGTGTAGATATTTCCATGTTTACAGAGATCATGTTGTAGATATTTCCATGTTTATACAGATAGCCTTGTAGATATTTCCATGTTTATACAGTTGACTTTGTAGAGATTTCCATGTTTTTACAGATGGCGGTAGAGATATTTCCATGTTTATGGAGATATTGGTGTAGATATTTCGAAGTTTATATAGATGGTGGTGTAGATATTTCCTTGTTTATGCAGATGGTGGTGTAGATACTTCCATGTTTATAGAGATGGCGGTTTATATAGTTCCTTGTTTATAGAGATAGCGTGTAGATATTTCCAAGTTTATAGAGATAGCGGTGCAGGTATTTCCATGTTTATAGAGATAGCAGTGTAAATATTTCCATGTTTATACTGATAGTGGTGTAGATATTTCCATGTTTATACAGATAGCGGTGTTGGTTTTTCCATGCTTATATAGATAGCGGTGTAGATATTTCCAAGTTTATACAGCTCGCGGTGTAGATATTTACATCTTTTTACAGATGGCAATGTAGATATTTCCATGTTTATTCAGAAAGCGGTGTAGATATTTCCATTTTTACACAGATGATGGTGTAGATAGTTCCATGTCTATACAGCTAGCATTGTTGGTATTTCCATGTTTATACAGATAGCGGTGTAGATATTTCCATGTTTATAGAGATACCGGTGTAGATATTTCCACGTGTATACAGACGGCGGTGTAGATATTTCCATGTTAATGCAGATGGCGGTGTAGATATTTCCCTGTTTATTCAGATGGCGCCCTAGATAGCTCC
Source organism: Pan paniscus (assembly GCF_029289425.2). Lineage (NCBI taxonomy): Eukaryota > Metazoa > Chordata > Mammalia > Primates > Hominidae > Pan > Pan paniscus. The sequence continues at coordinate 11,038,498 of NC_073257.2, read as the reverse complement.
ATGTTTATGGAGATGGCAGTGTAGATATTTTCATATTTATAGAGATGGCAGCGTAGATATTTCCATGTTTATAGAGATAGCGGTGTAGATATTTCCATGTTTATAGAGATACTGGTGTCGGTATTTCCATGTGTTTAGAGATAGTGGTGTAGATATTTCCATGTATATACTGATGGCTGTGTAGATATTTACATGTGTTTACAGATGGCAGTGTAGATATTTCCATGTTTATATAGATGGTGTTGTGGATATTTCCATGTTTATACAGATGACTGTGTAGATATTTCCATGTTTTTACAGAAGGCGGAGTAGATATTTCCATGTTTATACAGATAGTGGTGTACTTCTATGTTTATATAAATAGCGGTGTATGTATTTCCATGAGAATAGAAATAGCGGTGTAGATATTTCCATATATATACAGAGGGTGGTGTAGATATTTCCATGTTTATACAGATATGGGTGTAGATATATCCATGTTCATACAGATGACTGTGTAGATATTTCCATGTTTATACTGATAGCGGTGTAGATATTTCCATGGTTATACAGACAGCGTTGTTGGTATTTCCATGCTTATACAGATAGCGGTGTGGATATTTCCACGTTTATACAGCTCATGGTGCAGATATTTACATCTTTATTCAGATGGCAGTGTAGATATTTCCATGTTTATACAGATGGCTGTGTAGTTATTTCCATGTGTATACAGATGGCAGTGTAGATATTTCCATGTTTATACAGTTGGTGTTGCAGATATTTCCATGTTTATACAGATGACTGTGTAGATATTTCCAGGTTTACACAATTAGCATTGGTGTTATTTCCATGTTTATAGATTGCGGTTTAGATATTTCCATGTTTACACAGATAGCGTTGTAGATATTTCCATGTATATACTGATGGCTGTGTAGATATTTACATGTGTATAAAGATGGCAGTGTAGATATTTCCAAGTTTATATAGATGGTGGTGTAGATATTTCCATGTTTATACAGTTGACTGTTTAGATATTTCCATGTTTTTAAAGATGGCGGTGTAGATATTTCCATGTTGATAGAGATGGTGGTGTAGATATTTCCATGTTTATACATATAGCGGTGTAGATATTTTCATGTGTATAGAGATAGCAGTGTAGTTATGTCCATATTTATACAGAGTGCGGTGGAGATATTTCCATGTTTATACAGATAGGGGTGTAGATATTTCCATTTTCATACAGATGGCTGTGTAGATATTTCCATGTTTATACAGATGGATGTGTAGGTATTTCCATGTTTATACAGATGGCAGTGTAGATATTTCCATGTTTATACAGATGAATGTGTAGGTATTTCCAAGTTTATACAGTTGACCTTGTAAGATTTTCCATGTTTATTGAGATAACGGTGTAGGTATTTCCATGTTTATACAGATATGGGTGTAGATATTTCCATCTTCATAGAGATAGCGGTGTAGATATGTCCATATATATACGGATAGCGGTGTAGATATTTCCATGTATATACAGATCATGGTGTAGGTATTTCCATGTATATAGAAATAGCCTTGTAGATATTTCCAAGTTTATACAGATGACTTTGTAGAGATTTCCATGTTTTTACAGATTGCGGTATAGATATTTCCATGTTTATAGAGATAGCGGTGTAGATATTTCCGTGTATATACTGATGGCAGTGTAGTTATTTACATGTGTATACAGATTGCAGTGTTGATATTTTTAAGTTTGTATAGACGGTAGTGTAGGTATTTCCATGTTTATACAGATGACTGTCAGGATATTTCCATGTTTTTACAGATGGCGGGGTAGATATTTCCATGTTTATACAGATAGCGGTGTACTTCCATGTTTATACAAATAGCGGTGTAGATATTTCCATGTGTATAGAGATAGCGGTGTAGATATTTCATATTTATACAGACAGTGGTGTAGATATTTCCATGTTTATACAGATATGGGTGTACATATTTCCATGTTTATACAGATGACGTGCAGATATTTCATATTTATACAGACAGTGGTGTAGATATTTCCATGTTTTTACAGATATGGGTGTACATATTTCCATGTTTATACAGATGACTGTGTAGACATTTCCATGTTTATACTGATAGTGGTGTAGATATTTCCATGGTTATACAGATGACTGTGTAGATATTTCCAAGTTTATACAGATGATGTTGTAGGTATTTCCATGTTTATACAGATAGCAGTGTAGATATTTCCATGTTTACAGAGATAGCGGTGTAGATATTTACATGTTTATACAGACAGCGTTGGAGATATTTCCTTGTTTATACAGATAGCGGTGGAGATATTTCCATTTTTCTACGGATAGCGGTGTAAGTATTTTCCTGTTTATAGAGATAGCACTATAGATATTTCCATGTTTATAGAGATGGCTGTGTAGATATTTCCATGTAAATACAGATGGCATTGTAGATATTTCCATATTTATACAGATGAAGGTGTAGATATTTCCGTGTTTTTACAGATGACTGTGTAGATATTTCCATGTTTTTACAGATGGCGGTGAAAATATTTCCATGTTTATACAGATAGCGGTGTGGCTATATCCATGTTTATACAGATAGCGATGTAGATATTTCCATGTTTATAGAGATGACTGTGTAGGTATTTCCATGTTTATACAGATGGCGGTGTCGATATTTCCATGTTTATAGAGACTGCCATGTAGATATTTCCATGTTTATACAGATAGCGGTGTAGACATTTCCATGTTTATAGAGATAGCGGTTGAGATATTTCCTTATTTATACAGATAGCGTTGTAGACATTTCCAAGTTTACACAGATAGCGGTGTAGATATTTCCATGTTTATACAGAGAGAAGTGTAGTTATTTCCATGTTTATACAGATGACTGTGTATATATTTCCATGTTTATACAGACGGCGGTGTAGATATTTCCATGTTTATAGAGATAGCAGTGTAGATATTTCCATGTTTATACAGATGGCTGCGTAGATATTTCCATGTTTATAGAGATAGCGGTGTAGATATTTCCATATTTATATAGATAGCCGTGTAGGTATGTCCATGTTCATTCAGATGGCGGTGTAGTTATTTCCATGTTTATACAGGTAGCGTTGTGGCTATTTCCATGTTTCTACAGATGGCAGTGTAGATATTTCCATGTTTATACAGATAGCGATGTAGATATTTGCATGTTTATACAGATAACGGTGTAAATACTTCCAAGTTTATACAGATTGGGATGTAGATATTTCCATGTTTATACAGATAGCGGTGTAGGTATTTCCATGTTTATACAGATAGCGGTGGAGGTATTTCCATGTTTATACAGATAGAGGTGGAGATATTTCCATGTTTATATAGAAGGCGGTGTAGATGTTTCCAAGTTTATACAGATGGCGGTGTAGATATTTCCATGTTTATACAGATAGCGGTGTAGATATTTCCATGTTTATACAGATAGCAGTGTTGGTATTTCCATGTTTATAGAGATAGCGGTGTAGATATTTCCATGTTTATACAGATTGCTGTGTAGGTATGTCCATGTGTATGCAGATGGGAGTGTAAATATTTCCATGTTTATGCAGATGGAAGTGTAGATATTTCTATGTTTATACAGACGACTGTTTAGGTATTTCCATGTTTTTACTGATAGCCGTGGAGATATTTCCATGTTTATACAGATAGCAGTGTAGATATTACCATGTTTGCACAGAGAGAAGTGTAGTTATTTCCATGTTTATACAGATGACAGTGTATATATTTCCATGTTTATACAGATGACGGTGTAGATATTTCCATGTTTATAGAGATAGCAGTGTAGAGATTCCCATGTTAATACAGATGGCTGTGTAGATATTTCCATGTTTATAGAGATAGTGGTGTAGATATTTCCATATTTATATAGATAGCCGTGTAGATATTTCAATGTTTATACAGATAGCGATGTAGATATTTGCATGTTTATGCAGATAACGGTGCAAATATTTCCATGTTTATACAGATAACGGTGTAGATATTTCCATGTTTATACAGATAGCGGTGGAGATACTTCCGTATTTCTACAGATAGAGGTGGAGATATTTCCATGTTTATATAGAAGTCGGTGTAGATATTTCCCAGTTTATACAGAAGGCGGTGTACATATTTCTATGTTTATACAGATAGCGGTGTAGATATTTCCATGTTTATACAGATAGTGGTGTAGGTATTTCCATGTTTAATAAGATAGCGTTGTAGATATTTCCATGTTTATACAGATGGCTGTGTAGGTATTTCCATGTGTATACAGGTGGCAGTGTAGATATTTCCATGTTTATACAGATGGATGTGTAGATATTTCCATGTTTATACAGATGACTCGTTAGATATTTCCATGTTTTTACTGATAGTCGTGGTAATATTTCCATGTTTATACAGATAGCAGTGCAGATATTTCCATGTTTATACAGAAAGCGTTGTGGCTATTTCCTTGTTTATACAGATTGCGGTGTAGTTATTTCCATGTTTATAGAGATTACTGTGTATATTTCCATGTTTATACAGATGGCGGTGTAGATATTTCCATGTTTATACAGATAGCGCTGTAGATATTTCCATGTTTATACAGATAGCGGTGGAGATATTTCCACGTTTATACAGATAGCGTTGTAGACATTTCCATGTTTACAGAGATAGCGGTGGAGATATTTCCATGTTTATACAGATGGCGGTGGAGATATTTCCATGTTTATACAGATGGCAATGTAGATATTTCCAAATTTATGCAGATAGCGGTGGAGATATTTCCATGTTTATGCAGATAGCGGTGTAGCTACTTCCATGTTTACAGATGGCAGTGTAGATATTTCCATGTTTATACAGATGGAGGTATAGATATTTCCATGTTTATTCAGATGACTGTGTAGATATTTACATGTTTTTACAGATGGCGCTGTAGATATTACCATGTTTATTCAGATAGCGGTGTGGCTATTTCCACGTTTATAGAGATAGCGGTGTAGATATTTCCATGTGTATACAGATGTCAGTGTAGATATTTCCTTGTTAATACAGATGGCATTGTAGATATTTCCATGTTTATACAGATAGTGGTGTAGATATTTCCATGTTTATACAGATGACTGTGTAGGTATTTCCATATTTATACAGATGGCGGTGTAGGTATTCCCATGTTTGTAGAGATAGCCATGTAGATATTTCCATGTTGATACAAATTGCGGTGTAGACATTTTCATGTTTACAGAGATAGCGGTGTAGATATTTCCATATTTATACAGATAGCGGTGTAGGTATTTCTATGTTTATACAGATAGCGGTGTAGATATTTCCATGTTTATACAGATAGAAGTGTAGTTATTTCCATGTTTATACAGATGACTGCGTATATATTTCCATGTTTATACAGATGGCGTTGGAGATATTTCCATGTTTATAGAGATATCGATGTAGATATTTCCATTTTTATACAGATAGCTGTGTAGATATTTCCATGTTTATAGAGATAGCATTGTAGTTATTTCCATATTTATACAGATAGCCGTGTAGATAATACCATGTTTATTCACATGGCGGTGTAGATATTTCCATGTTTACACAGATAGCGGTGTGGCTATTTCCATGTTTATAGAGATAGCGGAGTAGATATTTCCATGTTTATACAGACGGCTTTGTATGTATTTCCATGTGTATACAGATGACAGAGTAGATATTTCCATGTTTATACAGATGGGGGTGTAGATATTTCCATGTTTATACAGATGACTGTGTAGATATTTCCATGTTATTACAGATGGCGGTGTAGATATTTACTTGTTTATACAGATAGCGGTGTTGGTATTTCCATGTTTATACAGACAGCGGTGTAGATATTTCGATGTTTATAGAGATGGCTGTGTAGATATTTCCATGTTTATACAGATGGCAGTGTAGATATTTCCATGTTTATATTGATAGTGGCGTAGATATTTGCGTGTTTATACAGATGACTGTGTAGGTATTTCCATGTTTATGCAGATGGCGGTGTAGGTATTTCCATGTTTATAGAGATAGCCTTGCAGATATTTCCATGTTTATACAGATAGCGCTGTAGACTTTTCCATGTTTATAGAGATAGCAGTGTAGATATTTCCATATTTATTCCGAGAGCGGTGTAGATATTTCCATTTTTTTTACAGATTGCGGGGAAGATTTTTCCATGTTTATACAGATAGCGGTGTAGATATTTCCATGTTTATACTGATGACTGTGTATATATTTCCATGTTCATACAGATGGCGGTGTAGATATTTCCCTGTTTATAGAGATAGCAGTGGAGATATTTCCATGTTTATACAGATTGCTGTGTAGATATTTCCATCTTTATAGAGATAGCGGTGAAGATATTTCCATATTCATACAGATAGCCGTGTAGATATTTCCATGTTTATTGAGATGGAGGTGTACATATTTCCATGTTTATACAGATAGCGGTGTGGCTATTTCCATGTGTATACAGATGGCAGTGTAGATATTTCCATGTGTAGTCAGATAGCGATGTAGATGTTTCCATGTTTATACAGATAGCGGTGTAGGTATTTCCATGTTTATACAGATAGTGGTGTAGATGTTTCCATGTTTATACAGATAGCGGTGTAGATATTTTCATGTTTAAACAGATAGCGGTGGAGACATTTTCATGTTTATACAGATAGCGGTGGAGATATTTCCATGATTATAAAGATGGCGGTGGAGATATTTCCAAGGTTATACAGATATCGGTGTAGATATTTCCATGTTTATACAGATAGCAGTGTCGATATTTCCATGTTTATACAGATAGCGGTGTGGGTATATCCATGTTTATTCAGATAGCAGTGTAGATATTTCCATGTTTATACAGATTGCTGTGTAGGTATTTCCGTGTGTATACAGATGGCAATGTAGATATTTCCATGTTTATACAGATGGAGGTGTAGATATTTCCATGTTTATACAGATGACTGTGTAGGTATTTCCATGTTTATACAGATAGCGGTGTAGACATTTCCAAGTTTATAGAGATAGTCGGGTACATATATCCATATTTATACGGATAGTGGTGTAGATATTTCCAAGTTTACACAGATAGCAGTGTAGATATTTCCATGTTTATAAAGATAGCGGTGTAGATATTTCCATTTTTATATAGATAGTGGGTGAGATATTTCCATGTTTATACAGATAGCGGTGGAGATATTTCCATGTTTATGGAGGTTGCGGTGTAGATATTTCTATGTTTATACAGATGGCGGTGTAGATATTTCCAAGTTTATACAGATGGCCGTGTAGATATTTCGATGTTTATACAGATAGCGGTGTAGATATTTCCATGTTTATAGAGATAGCGGTGTAGATAATTCCATGTTTATACAGATGACTGTGTAGGTATTTCCAAGTGTAAACAGATGGCAGTGTAGGTATTTCCATGTTTAGACAGATGGAGGTGTAGCTATTTCCCTGTTTATACAGATGACTGTGTAGATATTTCCATGTTTTTACAGATGGCGGTGTAGATATATCCATGTTTCTACAGATAGTGGTGTGGCTATTTCCATGCTTATACAGATAGCGATGTAGTTATTTCCATGTTTACAGAGATGGCTGTGTAGAGGTTTCCATGTTTATACAGGAGGCAGTGTAGATATTTCCATGTTTATACAGATAGTGGTGTAGCTATTTCCATGTTTATACAGATGACTGTGTAGTTATTTCCATGTTTATACAGATGGCAGTGTAGATATTTCCATGTTCATAGAGATAGCCATGTAGATATTTCCATGTTTTTACAGATAGCGTTATAGACATTTCCAAGTTTATAGAGATAGTGGTGTAGATATTTCCAAGTTTATACAGATAGCGGTGCAGATATTTCCTTGTTTATAGAGATAGCCATTTGGATATTTCCATGTTGATACAGATAGCGGTGTAGACATTTCCATGTTTATAGAGATAACGGTGTAGATATTTTCATGTTTATACAGATGGAAGTGTAGATATTTCCATGTTTTTACAGATGGCGGTGTAGATATTTCCATGTTTATACAGATAGCTGTGTGGCTATTTCCATGTTTATAAAGATAGCGATGTAGAGATTTCCATGTTTATAGAGATGGCTGTGTAGATATTTCCATGTTTATACAGATGTCATTATAGATATTACCATGTTTATACAGAGCGCGGTGGAGATATTTCCATGTTTATACAGATGACTGTGTAGGTATTTCCATGTTTATACAGATGGCGGTGTAGATATTTACATGTTTATAGAGATAGCCATGTAGATATTTCCATGTTTATACAGATAGCGGTGTAGATATTTCCATGTTTATTCAGATAGCGTTGTAGCTATTTCCATGTTCATAGAGATAGCGGTGTAGATATTTCCATGTTTATACGGATGGCTGTGTAGATATTTCCATGTGTATACAGATGGCAGTGTAGATATTTCCATGATTATACAGATGGAGGTGTAGATATTTCCATGTTTATACCGATGACTGTGTAGATATTTCCATGTTTTTACACATGGCGGCGTAGGTATTTCCATGTTTATACAGATAGCGGTGTGGGTATTCCCATGTTTATACAGATAGCGATGTAGATATTTCCATGTTTGTAGAGATGGCGGTGAAGATATTTCCGTGTTTTTACAGATGGCAGTGTAGATATTTCAATGTTTATACAGATAGTGGTGTAGATATTTCCATGTTCATACAGGTGACTGTGTAGGTATTTCCATGTATATACAGATGGCGGTGTAGATATTTCCATGTTTACAGAGATAGCCATGTAGATATTTCCATGTTTATACAGAGAGCTCTGTAGGTATTTCCACTTTAATAGTGATAGCAGTGTAGATATTTCCATAGTTATACAGATAGCCTTGTAGATATTTCCATGTATATTCAGATGGCGATGTAGATATTTCCATGTTTATTCAGATAGCGGTGTGGCTATTTCCATGTTTATACAGATGGCAATGTAGATATTTCCATGATTATACAGATAGCGATGTAGATATTTCCATGTTTATACAGATGACTGTGTAGGTATCTCGATGATTATACAGATGGCGGTGTAGATATTTTCATGTTTATAAAGATAGCCGTGTAGTTATTTCCATGTTTATACAGATAGCGGTGTAGTCATTTGCAAGTTTATAGAGATAGTTGTCTAGATATATCCATATTTATACAGATTGCCTTGTAGATATTTCCAAGTCTATACAAATAGCGGTGTAGATATTTCCATGTTTATACAGATAGCGGTGTAGACATTTCCAAGTTTATACAGATAGTGGTGTAGATGTTTCCATGTTGACACAGACAGAAGTGTAGTTATTTCCATGTTTGTTCAGATGACTGTGTATATATTTCCCTGTATATACAGATGGCGGTGTAGATATTTCCATGTTTATGTACATAGTGGTGTAAATATTTGCATGTTTATACAGATAGCTGTGTAGATATTTCCATGTTTATACAGATAGCGGTGTAGATATTTCCATGTTTATAGAGATGTCTGTGCAGATATTTCCTTGTTTATTCAGATGGTGGTGTAGATATTTCCATGTTTATACAGATAGCGGTGGAGATATTTCCATGTTTATACAGATAGTGGTGTAGATATTTCCATGTGTATACAGATGACTGTGTAAGTATTTACGTGTTTATACAGATGGGGGAGTACATATCTCCATGTATACAGAGATAGCCATGTAGATATTTCCATGTGTATACAGATAGCGGTGTAGACATATCTATGTTTATAGAGATAACGGTGTAGATATTTCCAAATTTATACAGATAGCATTGAAGATATTTCCATGTTTATAAAGATAGCGGTGTTGATATTTCGATGTTTATACAGATAGCGGTGTAGTTATATCCATGTATATACAGATCGTGGTGTAGATATTTCCATGTTTATACACATAGCGGTGTAGATATTTCCATGTTTTTACACAGATCGGTATAGTTATTTCCATGTTTACAGAGATAGAGGTGTAGATATTTCCATGTTGGCACAGATTGCGGTGTCGATATTTCCATCTTCACACAGATAGCGGTATACACATTTTTATGTTTACACAGACAGCTGTGTAGATACTTCCATGTTTACACAGATAGTGTTGTAGATCTTTCCATGTTTATACAAATTGCGGTGTAGATATTTCCATTTTTATAAAGATTGTGGTGTAGTTGTTTCCATGTTTATAGAGATAGCAGTGCAGATAACTCCATGTTTATACACATGGCTGTGTAGGTATTTCCATTTGTATACAGATGGCAGTGTAGATATTTCCATGTTTATACAGATGACTGTGTAGATATTTCCATGATTTTACAGATGGCGGTGTAGATATATCCATGTTTATACATATAGCAGTGAGGCTATTTCCATGTTTATAGAGATGGCTTTGTAGACATTTCCATGTTTATACAGAGGGCAGTGTAGTTATTTCCATGTTTATACTGATAGTGGTGTAGATATTTCCACGTTTATTCAGATAGCGGTGTAGGTATTTCCATGTTTATAGAGATAGCGGTGTAGATATTTCCTTGTTTGTACAGATGGCTGTGTACATATTTCCATGTGTATACAGATAGCAGTGTAGATATTTCCATGTGTATACAGATGGAGGTGTAGATATTTCCATGTGTATACAAATGGCGGTGGAGATATTTCCACGTTTATACAGATAGTGGTGTACATATTTCCATGTTTATACAGATGGCGGTGCAGATATTTCCAAGTTTATACAGATGGCGGTGTAGATATTTCCATGTTTATACAGTTAGCAGTGGTGATATTTCCATGTTTTTACAGATAGCGGTGTAGGTATTTCCATGTTTATGGAGATAGCAGTGTAAATATTTCCATGTTTATACACATGGCTGTGTTGTTATTTCCATGTGTATACAGATGGCAGTGTAGATATTTCCATGTTTATAGAGATGGAGGTGTAGATATTACCCTGTTTATATTGGTGACTGTGTAGATATTTCCATGTTTTTACAGATGGCGGTGTAGATATATCCATGTTTATACAGATAGCGGTGTGGCTATTTCCATGTTTATACAGATAGCGATGAAGATATTTCCATTTTTGTAGAGATGGCTGTGTAGATATTTCCATGTTTATGCAGCTGGCAGTGTAGATATTTCCATGTTTATACAGATATTGATGTAGATATTTCCAAGTTTATACAGATGGTGATGTAGATATTATCAAGTTCATTCAGATGGTGGTATAGATATTTCCAAGTTTATACAAATAGCGGTGTAGATATTTCCATTTTTATACAAATGGTGGTGTAGATAGTACGATGATCATGGAGATGGCAGTGTAGAGATTTCCATGTTAATACAGATGGTGGTGAAGATAATTCCATGTTTATTCAGATGACTGTGTGGATATTTCCATGTTTTTACAGATGGCGGTGTAGGTATTTCCATTTTTCTACAGATGGGGGTGTAGATAGTTCCACGTATATGGAGATGGCAGTGTAGATATTTTCACGTTTATAGAGATGGTGGTGTAGATATTTCCATCTTTGCACAGATTGCGATGTAGAAATTTCCATCTTTGCACAGATAGCGGTGTACATATTTCCATGTTTACACAGATAGCTGTGTAGATGTTTCTATGTTTACACAGTTAGCGTTGTAGATATTTGCATGTTTATACAGATAGCGGTGTAGATATTTCCATGTTTATACTCATGGAGGTGTAGATATTTCCCTGTTTATACAGATGACTGTGTAGATATTTCCATGTGTTTAGAGATGGCGTAGAAATTTCCATGTTTATACCGATGGCGGTGTGGTTATTACCATAATTATACATATGGCGTTGTAGATATTTCCATGTTTATACAGATGGCGTTGTAGATATTTCCATGTTTATGCAGATGGCAGTGTAGATATTTCCAAGTTGATAGAGATAGCAGTGTACATATTTGCATGTTTATACCGATAGCGGTGTAGATGTTTCCATGTTTATGCAGTTCGCAGTGCAGATATTTCCATGTTTATACACATGGCGGTGTAGATATTTACATGTTTATACAGATAGCGTTGTTGATAGTTCCCTGTTTATAGTAATAGCGGTGTGGATATTTCCATATTTATACGGAGAGCGGTGTAGATATTTCCATGTTTATACTGATGGCTGTGTCGATATTTCCATGTTTATACAGATGGCGGTGTAGATATTTAGATGTTTATGCAGATGGTTATGTAGATATTTCAATGTTTATAGAGATATCCCAGTAGATATTTTCATATTTATACAGAAAGCGGTGTAGATATTTCCAGGTTTATACAGATGACTGTGTAGATATTTCCACGTTTATACAGATGGCAGTGAACATATTTCCATGTTTATACAGATCGTGGTGTAGGTATTTCCATGTTTTTAGAGATAGCGGTGTAGATATTTCCATGTGTATGGAGATAGCGGTTTAGAAATTTCCATTTTTATACAGAGAATGGTGTAGATATTTCCATGTTTATACAGATGGCTGTGTAGATGTTTCCATGTTTATACAGATGGCAGTGTAGATATTTCCATGTAGTTACAGATGACTGTGTAGATATTTCCAAGTTTATACAGATGGCGTTGTAGGTATTTCCATCTTTATAGAGATATTGGTGTAGATATTTCCATGTTGATACAGATAGCGGTGTAGATATTTCCATGTTTATAGAGATAGCGGTGAAGATATTTCCATCTTTATACACATCGCGGTGTAGATATTTCCATGTTTATGCAGATCGTGGTGTAGCTATTTCCATGTTTATACAGATGGCCTTGTAGATGTTTCTATGTCTATACAGATGGCGGTGTTGGTATTTCCATGTTTACACAAATCACAGTGTAGATATTTCCATCTTTGTGCAGATGTCAGTGTAGATATTTTCATGTTAATATAGATGGCGGTGTAGAAATTTCCTTGTTTATGTAGATGGCGGTGTAGATATTTCCATGTTTATACAGATGGCGGTGTAGATATTTCCATGTTTATAGAGATAGCTGTGTAGGTATTTCCATGTTTATAGTGATAGCGGTGTAGATAATTCTGTGTTTATAGAGATACCGGTGTAGGTTTTTCCATGTTCATAGAGATATCGGTGTGGATATTTCTATGTTTAAACAGATGGCTGCGTAGATATTTCCATGTGAATACAGATGGCAGTGTAGGTATTTCCATGTTTATACAGATGGTGGTGTAGATATTTCCATGTTTATACAGATGACTTTGTAGATATTTCCACGTTTTTACAGATGGCGGTGTAGATATATTCATGCTTATAGAGATAGCGGTGTAGATATTTCCATGTTTATATAGATGGCGATGTACATATTTCCTTGTTTATGTAGATGGCGGTGTAGATATTTCCATGTTTATAGAGATAGCGGTATCGTTATTTCCATGTTTATGGAGATAGCTGTGTAGATATTTCCATGTGCATACAGATAGCGGTGCACATATTTTCATGTTTATACAGATGGCGGTGTAGAGATTTCCATGTTTATAGAGAGAGCGGTATAGATATTTCCATGTTTACACAGATGGCGGTGTAGATATTTCCATGTTTATACAGATAGGGGTGTAGATATTTCCATGTTTATGCAGGTGGCTGTGTAGATATTTCCATGTTTATATAGATGGCTGTGCTGATATTTCCATGTTTATACAGATGGCAGTGTAGATATTCCCATGTTTATACATATGAACGTGTAGATATTTCCAAGTTTATACAGATGTCGTTGAAGGTATTTATATGTTTGTAGAGATAATGGAGTAGATATTTCCATGTTTATACAGATATGGGTGTAGATATTTCCATGTTTATAGAGATAGCGGTGTAGTTATTTCCATCTGTATACAGATAGCGGTGTAGATATTTCCATGTTTACAGAGATCATGGTGTAGATATTTCCATGTTTGTACAGATAGCCTTATAGATATTTCCATGTTTATACAGATGACTTTGTAGAGATTTCCATGTTTTTACAGATGGCGGTATAGATATTTCCATGTTTATGGAGATAGTGGTGTAGATATTTTGAAGTTTATATAGATGGCGGTGTAGATATTTCGTTGTTTATGCAGATGGCGGTGTAGATACTTCCATGTTTATAGAGATGGCGGTTTATATAGTTCCTTGTTTATAGAGATAGCGTGTAGATATTTCCAAGTTTATAGAGATAGCGGTGCAGGTATTTCCATGTTTATAGAGATAGCAGTGTAAACATTTCCATGTTTATACTGATAGTGGTGTAGATATTTCCATGTTTATACAGATAGCGGTGTAGGTTTTTCCATGCTTATATAGATAGCGGTGTAGATATTTCCAAGTTTATACAGCTCGCGGTGTAGATATTTACATCTTTATACAGATGGCAATGTAGATATTTCCATGTTTATTCAGATAGCGGTGTAGATATTTCTATTTTTACACAGATGATGGTGTAGATAGTTCCATGTTTATACAGCTAGCATTGTTGGTATTTCCATGTTTATACAGATAGCGGTGTAGATATTTCCATGTTTTTAGAGATACCGGTGTAGATATTTCGACGTGTATACAGACGGCGGTGTAGATATTTCCATGTTAATACAGATGGCGGTGTAGATATTTCCCTGTTTATACAGATGGCGCTCTAGATAGCTCCATGTTTATGGAGATGGCAGTGTAGATATTTTCATGTTTATAGAGATGGCAGCATAGATATTTCCATGTTTATAGAGATAGCGGTGTAGATATTTCCATGTATATACTGATGGATGTGTGGATATTTACATGTGTATACAGATGGCAGTGTAGATATTTCCATGTTTATATGGATGATGGTGCAGATATTTCCATGTTTATACAGATGACTGTGTACATATTTCCTTGTTTTTACAGAAGGCGGAGTAGTTATTTCCATGTTTATACAGATAGTGGTGTACTTCTATGTTTATAGAAACAGCGGTGTAGATATTTCCATGTGTATAGAAATAGCGGTGTAAATATTTCCATATTTATACAGAGGGTGGTGTAGGTATTTCCATGTTTATACAGATATGGGTGTAGATATATCCATGTTCATACAGATGACTGTGTATGTATTTCCATGTTTATACTGATAGCAGTGTAGATATTTCCATGGTTATACAGACAGCGTTGTTTGTATTTCCATGCTTATACAGATAGCGGTGTGGATATTTCCACGTTTATACAGCTCATGTTGCAGATATTTACATGTTTATACAGATGGCAGTGTAGATATTTCCATGTTTATACAGATGGCTGTGTAGATATTTCCATGTGTATACAGATGGCAGTGTATATATTTCCATGTTTATACAGTTGGTGGTGCAGATATTTCCATGTTTATACAGATGACTGTGTAGATATTTCCAGGTTTACACAATTAGCATTGGTGTTATTTCCATGTTTATAGATTGCGGTTTAGATATTTCCATGTTTACACAGATAGCGTTGAAGATATTTCCATGTTTATAGAGATAGTGGTTTAGATATTTCCATGTTTATAGAGATAGCGGTGTAGACATTTCCATGTTTATACAGATCTCAGTGTAGATAATTCCATCTTTCTACAGATGGCAGTGTGGATATTTCCATGTTTATACAGATGGCAGTGTAGATATTTCCATGTTTATATAGATGGCGGTGTAAATATTTCCTTGTTTATGTAGATATCGGTGTTAATATTTCATTGTTTATGTAGATGGCGGTGTAAATATTTCCTTGTTTATGTAGATGGCGGTGTAGATATTTCCATGTTTATAGAGATAGCAGTGCAGTTATTTTCATGTTTATAGAGACAGCAATGCAGTTATTTTCATGTTTATAGAGAGAGGGTTGCAGCTATTTCCATGTTTTTAGAGATAGCGGTGTGTATATTTCCATGTTTATACAGATGGCTGTGTAGATATTTCCATGTGAATACAGATGGCAGTGTAGTTATTTCCATGTTTATACAGATGGTGGTGTAGATATTTCCATGTTTATAGAGATGACTTTGTAGAGATTTCCATGTTTTTTCAGATGGCGGTGTAGATATTTCCATGTTTATAGAGATAGCGGTGTAGATATTTCCATGTTTATATAGATGGCTTTGTAGATATTTCCTTATTTATGTAGATGGCAGTGTAGATATTTTCATGTTTATGGAGATGGTGGTTTATATACTTCTTTGTTTATGGAGATGGTGGTGTAGATATTTCCATGTTTATAGAGATAGCGGTGTAGGTATTTCCGTGTTTATAGAGATAGCGGTGTAAATATTTCCATGTTTATACTGATAGCGGTGTAGATATTTCCATGTTTATACAGATAGCAGTGTTGGTATTTCCATGCTTATACAGATAGCAGTGTAGATATTTCCATGTTTATACAGCTCGCGGTGAAGATATTTTCATTTTTAAACACATGGCAGTGTAGATATTTCCATGTTTATATAGACAGCGGTGTAGATATTTCCATTTTTGCACAGATGGTGGTGTAGATAGTTCCATGTTTATACAGATAGCGTTGTTGGTATTTCCATGTTTATACAGATAGCGGTGTAGATATTTCCATGTTTATACAGAAGGCGGTGTAGATATTTTCATGTTAATACAGATGGCGGTGTAGATATTTCCATGTTTATACAGATGGCGCTCTACATAGCTCCATGTTTATGTAGATGGCATTGTAGATATTTTCATGTTTATAGAGATGGCAGTGTAGACATTTCCATGTTTATAGAGATAGCGGTGTAGATATTTCCATGTTTATAGAGATGGCAGTGTAGGCATTTCCATGTTTTTAGAGATAGCGGTGTAGATATTTCCATGTATATACTGATGGCTGTGTAGATATTTACATGTGTATACAGATGGCAGTGTAGATATTTCCATGTTTATATAGATGGTGGTGTAGATATTTCCATGTTTATACAGATGACTGTGTAGATATTTCCATGTTTTTACAGATGGCGGTGTAGATATGTCCATGTTGATAGAGATGGTGGTGTAGATATTTCCATGTTTACATATAGCGGTGTAGATATTTTCATGTGTATAGAGATAGCAGTGTAGATATGTCCATATTTATACAGAGTGCGGTGAAGATATTTCCATGTTTATACAGATAGGGTTGTAGATATTTCCATTTTTATACAGATGGCTGTGTAGATATTTCCATGTTTATACAGATGGATGTGTAGATATTTCCATGTTTATACAGATGGCAGTGTAGATATTTCCATGTTTATACAGATGAATGTGTAGACATTTCCAAGTTTATACAGTTGACGTTGTAGATTTTTTCCATGTTTATAGAGATAACGGTGTAGGTATTTCCATGTTTATACACATATGGGTGTAGATATTTCCATCGTTATAGAGATAGCGGTGTAGATATTTCCATATTTATATGGATAGCGGTGTAGATATTTCCATGTATATACAGATCATGGTGTAGGTATTTCCATGTTTATAGAGATAGCCTTGTAGATATTTCCATGTTTATAGAGATGACATTGCAGAGATTTCCATGTTTTTACAGATTGCGGTATAGATATTTCCATGTTTATAGAGATAGCGGTGTAGATATTTCCGTGTATATACTGATGGCAGAGTAGTTATTTACATGTGTATACAGATGGCAGTGTAGATATTTTTAAGTTTGTATAGACGATAGTGTAGGTATTTCCATGTTTATACAGATGACTGTAAGGATATTTCCATGTTTTTACAGATGGCGGAGTAGATATTTCCATGTTTATACAGATAGCGGTGTACTTCCATGTTTATACAAATAGCGGTGTAGATATTTCCATGTGTATAGAGATAGCGTTGTAGATATTTCATATTTATACAGTCAGTGGTGTAGATATTTCCATGTTCATACAGATATGGGTGTACATATTTCCATGTTTATAAAGATGACTGTGTAGACATTTCCATGTTTATACTGATAGCGGTGTAGATATTTCCATGGTTATACAGATGACTGTGTAGATATTTCCAAGTTTATACAGATGATGTAGGTATTTCCATGTTTATACAGATAGCAGTGTAGATATTTCCATGTTTACAGAGATAGCGGTGTAGATATTTCCATGTTTATACAGACAACGTTGGAGATATTTCCATGTTTATACAGGTAGCGGTGGAGATATTTCCATTTTTCTACGGATAGCAGTGTAAGTATTTTCATGTTTATAGAGATAGCACTATAGATATTTCCATGTTTATAGAGATGGCTGTGTAGATATTTCCATGTAAATACAGATGGCATTGTAGATATTTCCATATTTATACAGACGAAGGTGTAGATATTTCCGTGTTTTTACAGATGACTGTGTAGATATTTCCATGTTTTTACAGATGGCAGTGTAAATATTTCCATGTTTATACAGATAGTGGTGTGGCTATTTCCATGTTTATACAGATAGCGATGTAGATATTTCCATGTTTATAGAGATAAATGTGCAGGTATGTCCATGTTTATACAGATGGCGTTGTCGATATTTCCATGTTTATAGAGACAGCCATGTAGATATTTCCATGTTTATACAGATAGCGGTGTAGACATTTCCATGTTTATAGAGATAGCGGTTGAGATATTTCCATGTTTATACAGATAGCGTTATAGACATTTCCATGTTTACACAGATAGCGGTGTAGATATTTCCATGTGTATACAGAGAGAAGTGTAGTTATTTCCATGTTTATACAGATGACTGTGTATATATTTCCATGTTTATACAGATGGCGGTGTAGATATTTCCATGTATATAGAGATAGCAGTGTAGACATTTCCATGTTCATACAGATGGCTGCGTAGATATTTCCATGTTTGTAGAGAGAGCGGTGTAGATATTTCCATATTTATATAGATAGCCGTGTAGATATGTCCATGTTCATTCAGATGGCGGTGTAGTTATTTCCATGTTTACAGATAGCGTTGTGGCTATTTCCATGTTTCTACAGATGGCAGTGTAGATATTTCCATGTTTATACAGATAGCGATGTAGATATTTGCATGTTTATACAGATAACGGTGTAAATACTTCCAAGTTTATACAGATTCGGGTGTAGTTATGTCCATGTTTATACAGATAGCGATGTAGTTATTTCCATGTTTATAGAGATGGCTGTGTAGATATTTCCATGTGTATACAGATGACAGTGTAGATATTTCCCTGTTTATACAGACGATTGTGTAGATATTTGAATGTTTATACAGATGACTGTGTAGATATTTCCATGTTTTTACAGATGGCAGTGTAGATATTTCCGTGTTTATACAGATAGCGGTGTAGTTATGTCCATGTTTATACAGATAGCGATGTAGGTATTTCCGTGTTTATAGAGATGGCTGTGTATATATTTCCATGTTTATACAGATGGCAGTGTAGATATTTCCATGTTTATGCAGATAGTGGAGTAGATATTTCCATGTTTATACAGATAGAGATGTAGACATTTCCATGTGGATACAGATGACTGTGTAGGTATTTCCATGTTTATACAGATGGCGGTGTAGATATTTCCATGTTTATAGAGATAGTCATGTAGATATTTCCATGTTTATGCAGATAGCGGTGTAGATATTTCCATGTTTATAGAGATAGCAGAGTAGATATATCCATATTTATAGAGATAGCCTTGTAGATATTTCCAAGTTTATACAAATAGCGGTGTAGATATTTCCATGTTTATACAGATAGCAGTGTAGATATTTCCATGTTTATACAGATAGTGGTGTAGGTATTTCCATGTTTGTTGAGATAGCAGTGTAGTTATATCCATATTTATACCGATAGCGGTGTAGATATTTCCAAGATTATACAGATAGCGTTGTAGATTTTTCCATGTGTATACAGATGGCAGTGTAGATATTTCCATGTTTATACAGATGGAGGTGTAGATATTTCCATGTTTATATAGATGAATGTGTAGATATTTCCATGATTTTACAGATGGCGTTGTAGTTATTTCCATGTTTATTCAGATAGCGTTGTGGCTATTTCCAAGTTTATACAGATAGCGATGTAGATATTTCCATGTTTATAGAGATGGCTGTGTAGATATTTCCATGTTTATATAGATGACTGTGTAGGTATTTCCATGTTTATACAGATGGCGGTGTAGATATTTCCATGTGTATAGAGATAGCATTGTAGACATTTCCATATTTATACAGATAGGTGTGTAGATATTTCCATGTTTATTCAGATGGCGGTGTAAATATTTCCATGATTATACGGATAGCGGTGTCGCTATTTCCGTGTTTATACAGATGGCAGTGGAGATATTTCCATGTTTATACAGATAGCGATGTAGATATTTCCATGTTTATACAGATAGCGGTGTATATATTTCCATCTTTATACAGATAGCGGTGTAGATATTTCCATGTTTATACAGATAGCGGTGGAGATATTTCCATGTTTATACAGATAGTGGTGTAGATATTTCCATGTGTATACAGATGACTGTGTAAGTATTTACGTGTTTATACAGATGGGGGAGTACATATCTCCATGTATACAGAGATAGCCATGTAGATATTTCCATGTGTAT
Organism: Pan paniscus; assembly: GCF_029289425.2. Lineage (NCBI taxonomy): Eukaryota > Metazoa > Chordata > Mammalia > Primates > Hominidae > Pan > Pan paniscus. Next base: position 11,017,887 of record NC_073257.2, on the reverse strand, counting down.
ACAGATAGCGGTGTAGACATATCTATGTTTATAGAGATAACGGTGTAGATATTTCCAAATTTATACAGATAGCATTGAAGATATTTCCATGTTTATAAAGATAGCGGTGTTGATATTTCGATGTTTATACAGATAGCGGTGTAGTTATATCCATGTATATACAGATCGTGGTGTAGATATTTCCATGTTTATACAGATAGCGGTGTAGATATTTCCATGTTTTTACACAGATCGGTATAGTTATTTCCATGTTTACAGAGATAGAGGTGTAGATATTTCCATGTTGGCACAGATTGCGGTGTCGATATTTCCATCTTCACACAGATAGCGGTATACACATTTTTATGTTTACACAGACAGCTGTGTAGATACTTCCATGTTTACACAGATAGTGTTGTAGATCTTTCCATGTTTATACAAATTGCGGTGTAGATATTTCCATTTTTATAAAGATTGTGGTGTAGTTGTTTCCATGTTTATAGAGATAGCAGTGCAGATAACTCCATGTTTATACACATGGCTGTGTAGGTATTTCCATTTGTATACAGATGGCAGTGTAGATATTTCCATGTTTATACAGATGACTGTGTAGATATTTCCATGATTTTACAGATGGCGGTGTAGATATATCCATGTTTATACATATAGCAGTGAGGCTATTTCCATGTTTATAGAGATGGCTTTGTAGACATTTCCATGTTTATACAGAGGGCAGTGTAGTTATTTCCATGTTTATACTGATAGTGGTGTAGATATTTCCACGTTTATTCAGATAGCGGTGTAGGTATTTCCATGTTTATAGAGATAGCGGTGTAGATATTTCCTTGTTTGTACAGATGGCTGTGTACATATTTCCATGTGTATACAGATAGCAGTGTAGATATTTCCATGTGTATACAGATGGAGGTGTAGATATTTCCATGTGTATACAAATGGCGGTGGAGATATTTCCACGTTTATACAGATAGTGGTGTACATATTTCCATGTTTATACAGATGGCGGTGCAGATATTTCCAAGTTTATACAGATGGCGGTGTAGATATTTCCATGTTTATACAGTTAGCAGTGGTGATATTTCCATGTTTTTACAGATAGCGGTGTAGGTATTTCCATGTTTATGGAGATAGCAGTGTAAATATTTCCATGTTTATACACATGGCTGTGTTGTTATTTCCATGTGTATACAGATGGCAGTGTAGATATTTCCATGTTTATAGAGATGGAGGTGTAGATATTACCCTGTTTATATTGGTGACTGTGTAGATATTTCCATGTTTTTACAGATGGCGGTGTAGATATATCCATGTTTATACAGATAGCGGTGTGGCTATTTCCATGTTTATACAGATAGCGATGAAGATATTTCCATTTTTGTAGAGATGGCTGTGTAGATATTTCCATGTTTATGCAGCTGGCAGTGTAGATATTTCCATGTTTATACAGATATTGATGTAGATATTTCCAAGTTTATACAGATGGTGATGTAGATATTATCAAGTTCATTCAGATGGTGGTATAGATATTTCCAAGTTTATACAAATAGCGGTGTAGATATTTCCATTTTTATACAAATGGTGGTGTAGATAGTACGATGATCATGGAGATGGCAGTGTAGAGATTTCCATGTTAATACAGATGGTGGTGAAGATAATTCCATGTTTATTCAGATGACTGTGTGGATATTTCCATGTTTTTACAGATGGCGGTGTAGGTATTTCCATTTTTCTACAGATGGGGGTGTAGATAGTTCCACGTATATGGAGATGGCAGTGTAGATATTTTCACGTTTATAGAGATGGTGGTGTAGATATTTCCATCTTTGCACAGATTGCGATGTAGAAATTTCCATCTTTGCACAGATAGCGGTGTACATATTTCCATGTTTACACAGATAGCTGTGTAGATGTTTCTATGTTTACACAGTTAGCGTTGTAGATATTTGCATGTTTATACAGATAGCGGTGTAGATATTTCCATGTTTATACTCATGGAGGTGTAGATATTTCCCTGTTTATACAGATGACTGTGTAGATATTTCCATGTGTTTAGAGATGGCGTAGAAATTTCCATGTTTATACCGATGGCGGTGTGGTTATTACCATAATTATACATATGGCGTTGTAGATATTTCCATGTTTATACAGATGGCGTTGTAGATATTTCCATGTTTATGCAGATGGCAGTGTAGATATTTCCAAGTTGATAGAGATAGCAGTGTACATATTTGCATGTTTATACCGATAGCGGTGTAGATGTTTCCATGTTTATGCAGTTCGCAGTGCAGATATTTCCATGTTTATACACATGGCGGTGTAGATATTTACATGTTTATACAGATAGCGTTGTTGATAGTTCCCTGTTTATAGTAATAGCGGTGTGGATATTTCCATATTTATACGGAGAGCGGTGTAGATATTTCCATGTTTATACTGATGGCTGTGTCGATATTTCCATGTTTATACAGATGGCGGTGTAGATATTTAGATGTTTATGCAGATGGTTATGTAGATATTTCAATGTTTATAGAGATATCCCAGTAGATATTTTCATATTTATACAGAAAGCGGTGTAGATATTTCCAGGTTTATACAGATGACTGTGTAGATATTTCCACGTTTATACAGATGGCAGTGAACATATTTCCATGTTTATACAGATCGTGGTGTAGGTATTTCCATGTTTTTAGAGATAGCGGTGTAGATATTTCCATGTGTATGGAGATAGCGGTTTAGAAATTTCCATTTTTATACAGAGAATGGTGTAGATATTTCCATGTTTATACAGATGGCTGTGTAGATGTTTCCATGTTTATACAGATGGCAGTGTAGATATTTCCATGTAGTTACAGATGACTGTGTAGATATTTCCAAGTTTATACAGATGGCGTTGTAGGTATTTCCATCTTTATAGAGATATTGGTGTAGATATTTCCATGTTGATACAGATAGCGGTGTAGATATTTCCATGTTTATAGAGATAGCGGTGAAGATATTTCCATCTTTATACACATCGCGGTGTAGATATTTCCATGTTTATGCAGATCGTGGTGTAGCTATTTCCATGTTTATACAGATGGCCTTGTAGATGTTTCTATGTCTATACAGATGGCGGTGTTGGTATTTCCATGTTTACACAAATCACAGTGTAGATATTTCCATCTTTGTGCAGATGTCAGTGTAGATATTTTCATGTTAATATAGATGGCGGTGTAGAAATTTCCTTGTTTATGTAGATGGCGGTGTAGATATTTCCATGTTTATACAGATGGCGGTGTAGATATTTCCATGTTTATAGAGATAGCTGTGTAGGTATTTCCATGTTTATAGTGATAGCGGTGTAGATAATTCTGTGTTTATAGAGATACCGGTGTAGGTTTTTCCATGTTCATAGAGATATCGGTGTGGATATTTCTATGTTTAAACAGATGGCTGCGTAGATATTTCCATGTGAATACAGATGGCAGTGTAGGTATTTCCATGTTTATACAGATGGTGGTGTAGATATTTCCATGTTTATACAGATGACTTTGTAGATATTTCCACGTTTTTACAGATGGCGGTGTAGATATATTCATGCTTATAGAGATAGCGGTGTAGATATTTCCATGTTTATATAGATGGCGATGTACATATTTCCTTGTTTATGTAGATGGCGGTGTAGATATTTCCATGTTTATAGAGATAGCGGTATCGTTATTTCCATGTTTATGGAGATAGCTGTGTAGATATTTCCATGTGCATACAGATAGCGGTGCACATATTTTCATGTTTATACAGATGGCGGTGTAGAGATTTCCATGTTTATAGAGAGAGCGGTATAGATATTTCCATGTTTACACAGATGGCGGTGTAGATATTTCCATGTTTATACAGATAGGGGTGTAGATATTTCCATGTTTATGCAGGTGGCTGTGTAGATATTTCCATGTTTATATAGATGGCTGTGCTGATATTTCCATGTTTATACAGATGGCAGTGTAGATATTCCCATGTTTATACATATGAACGTGTAGATATTTCCAAGTTTATACAGATGTCGTTGAAGGTATTTATATGTTTGTAGAGATAATGGAGTAGATATTTCCATGTTTATACAGATATGGGTGTAGATATTTCCATGTTTATAGAGATAGCGGTGTAGTTATTTCCATCTGTATACAGATAGCGGTGTAGATATTTCCATGTTTACAGAGATCATGGTGTAGATATTTCCATGTTTGTACAGATAGCCTTATAGATATTTCCATGTTTATACAGATGACTTTGTAGAGATTTCCATGTTTTTACAGATGGCGGTATAGATATTTCCATGTTTATGGAGATAGTGGTGTAGATATTTTGAAGTTTATATAGATGGCGGTGTAGATATTTCGTTGTTTATGCAGATGGCGGTGTAGATACTTCCATGTTTATAGAGATGGCGGTTTATATAGTTCCTTGTTTATAGAGATAGCGTGTAGATATTTCCAAGTTTATAGAGATAGCGGTGCAGGTATTTCCATGTTTATAGAGATAGCAGTGTAAACATTTCCATGTTTATACTGATAGTGGTGTAGATATTTCCATGTTTATACAGATAGCGGTGTAGGTTTTTCCATGCTTATATAGATAGCGGTGTAGATATTTCCAAGTTTATACAGCTCGCGGTGTAGATATTTACATCTTTATACAGATGGCAATGTAGATATTTCCATGTTTATTCAGATAGCGGTGTAGATATTTCTATTTTTACACAGATGATGGTGTAGATAGTTCCATGTTTATACAGCTAGCATTGTTGGTATTTCCATGTTTATACAGATAGCGGTGTAGATATTTCCATGTTTTTAGAGATACCGGTGTAGATATTTCGACGTGTATACAGACGGCGGTGTAGATATTTCCATGTTAATACAGATGGCGGTGTAGATATTTCCCTGTTTATACAGATGGCGCTCTAGATAGCTCCATGTTTATGGAGATGGCAGTGTAGATATTTTCATGTTTATAGAGATGGCAGCATAGATATTTCCATGTTTATAGAGATAGCGGTGTAGATATTTCCATGTATATACTGATGGATGTGTGGATATTTACATGTGTATACAGATGGCAGTGTAGATATTTCCATGTTTATATGGATGATGGTGCAGATATTTCCATGTTTATACAGATGACTGTGTACATATTTCCTTGTTTTTACAGAAGGCGGAGTAGTTATTTCCATGTTTATACAGATAGTGGTGTACTTCTATGTTTATAGAAACAGCGGTGTAGATATTTCCATGTGTATAGAAATAGCGGTGTAAATATTTCCATATTTATACAGAGGGTGGTGTAGGTATTTCCATGTTTATACAGATATGGGTGTAGATATATCCATGTTCATACAGATGACTGTGTATGTATTTCCATGTTTATACTGATAGCAGTGTAGATATTTCCATGGTTATACAGACAGCGTTGTTTGTATTTCCATGCTTATACAGATAGCGGTGTGGATATTTCCACGTTTATACAGCTCATGTTGCAGATATTTACATGTTTATACAGATGGCAGTGTAGATATTTCCATGTTTATACAGATGGCTGTGTAGATATTTCCATGTGTATACAGATGGCAGTGTATATATTTCCATGTTTATACAGTTGGTGGTGCAGATATTTCCATGTTTATACAGATGACTGTGTAGATATTTCCAGGTTTACACAATTAGCATTGGTGTTATTTCCATGTTTATAGATTGCGGTTTAGATATTTCCATGTTTACACAGATAGCGTTGAAGATATTTCCATGTTTATAGAGATAGTGGTTTAGATATTTCCATGTTTATAGAGATAGCGGTGTAGACATTTCCATGTTTATACAGATCTCAGTGTAGATAATTCCATCTTTCTACAGATGGCAGTGTGGATATTTCCATGTTTATACAGATGGCAGTGTAGATATTTCCATGTTTATATAGATGGCGGTGTAAATATTTCCTTGTTTATGTAGATATCGGTGTTAATATTTCATTGTTTATGTAGATGGCGGTGTAAATATTTCCTTGTTTATGTAGATGGCGGTGTAGATATTTCCATGTTTATAGAGATAGCAGTGCAGTTATTTTCATGTTTATAGAGACAGCAATGCAGTTATTTTCATGTTTATAGAGAGAGGGTTGCAGCTATTTCCATGTTTTTAGAGATAGCGGTGTGTATATTTCCATGTTTATACAGATGGCTGTGTAGATATTTCCATGTGAATACAGATGGCAGTGTAGTTATTTCCATGTTTATACAGATGGTGGTGTAGATATTTCCATGTTTATAGAGATGACTTTGTAGAGATTTCCATGTTTTTTCAGATGGCGGTGTAGATATTTCCATGTTTATAGAGATAGCGGTGTAGATATTTCCATGTTTATATAGATGGCTTTGTAGATATTTCCTTATTTATGTAGATGGCAGTGTAGATATTTTCATGTTTATGGAGATGGTGGTTTATATACTTCTTTGTTTATGGAGATGGTGGTGTAGATATTTCCATGTTTATAGAGATAGCGGTGTAGGTATTTCCGTGTTTATAGAGATAGCGGTGTAAATATTTCCATGTTTATACTGATAGCGGTGTAGATATTTCCATGTTTATACAGATAGCAGTGTTGGTATTTCCATGCTTATACAGATAGCAGTGTAGATATTTCCATGTTTATACAGCTCGCGGTGAAGATATTTTCATTTTTAAACACATGGCAGTGTAGATATTTCCATGTTTATATAGACAGTGGTGTAGATATTTCCATTTTTGCACAGATGGTGGTGTAGATAGTTCCATGTTTATACAGATAGCGTTGTTGGTATTTCCATGTTTATACAGATAGCGGTGTAGATATTTCCATGTTTATACAGAAGGCGGTGTAGATATTTTCATGTTAATACAGATGGCGGTGTAGATATTTCCATGTTTATACAGATGGCGCTCTACATAGCTCCATGTTTATGTAGATGGCATTGTAGATATTTTCATGTTTATAGAGATGGCAGTGTAGACATTTCCATGTTTATAGAGATAGCGGTGTAGATATTTCCATGTTTATAGAGATGGCAGTGTAGGCATTTCCATGTTTTTAGAGATAGCGGTGTAGATATTTCCATGTATATACTGATGGCTGTGTAGATATTTACATGTGTATACAGATGGCAGTGTAGATATTTCCATGTTTATATAGATGGTGGTGTAGATATTTCCATGTTTATACAGATGACTGTGTAGATATTTCCATGTTTTTACAGATGGCGGTGTAGATATGTCCATGTTGATAGAGATGGTGGTGTAGATATTTCCATGTTTACATATAGCGGTGTAGATATTTTCATGTGTATAGAGATAGCAGTGTAGATATGTCCATATTTATACAGAGTGCGGTGAAGATATTTCCATGTTTATACAGATAGGGTTGTAGATATTTCCATTTTTATACAGATGGCTGTGTAGATATTTCCATGTTTATACAGATGGATGTGTAGATATTTCCATGTTTATACAGATGGCAGTGTAGATATTTCCATGTTTATACAGATGAATGTGTAGACATTTCCAAGTTTATACAGTTGACGTTGTAGATTTTTTCCATGTTTATAGAGATAACGGTGTAGGTATTTCCATGTTTATACACATATGGGTGTAGATATTTCCATCGTTATAGAGATAGCGGTGTAGATATTTCCATATTTATATGGATAGCGGTGTAGATATTTCCATGTATATACAGATCATGGTGTAGGTATTTCCATGTTTATAGAGATAGCCTTGTAGATATTTCCATGTTTATAGAGATGACATTGCAGAGATTTCCATGTTTTTACAGATTGCGGTATAGATATTTCCATGTTTATAGAGATAGCGGTGTAGATATTTCCGTGTATATACTGATGGCAGAGTAGTTATTTACATGTGTATACAGATGGCAGTGTAGATATTTTTAAGTTTGTATAGACGATAGTGTAGGTATTTCCATGTTTATACAGATGACTGTAAGGATATTTCCATGTTTTTACAGATGGCGGAGTAGATATTTCCATGTTTATACAGATAGCGGTGTACTTCCATGTTTATACAAATAGCGGTGTAGATATTTCCATGTGTATAGAGATAGCGTTGTAGATATTTCATATTTATACAGTCAGTGGTGTAGATATTTCCATGTTCATACAGATATGGGTGTACATATTTCCATGTTTATAAAGATGACTGTGTAGACATTTCCATGTTTATACTGATAGCGGTGTAGATATTTCCATGGTTATACAGATGACTGTGTAGATATTTCCAAGTTTATACAGATGATGTAGGTATTTCCATGTTTATACAGATAGCAGTGTAGATATTTCCATGTTTACAGAGATAGCGGTGTAGATATTTCCATGTTTATACAGACAACGTTGGAGATATTTCCATGTTTATACAGGTAGCGGTGGAGATATTTCCATTTTTCTACGGATAGCAGTGTAAGTATTTTCATGTTTATAGAGATAGCACTATAGATATTTCCATGTTTATAGAGATGGCTGTGTAGATATTTCCATGTAAATACAGATGGCATTGTAGATATTTCCATATTTATACAGACGAAGGTGTAGATATTTCCGTGTTTTTACAGATGACTGTGTAGATATTTCCATGTTTTTACAGATGGCAGTGTAAATATTTCCATGTTTATACAGATAGTGGTGTGGCTATTTCCATGTTTATACAGATAGCGATGTAGATATTTCCATGTTTATAGAGATAAATGTGCAGGTATGTCCATGTTTATACAGATGGCGTTGTCGATATTTCCATGTTTATAGAGACAGCCATGTAGATATTTCCATGTTTATACAGATAGCGGTGTAGACATTTCCATGTTTATAGAGATAGCGGTTGAGATATTTCCATGTTTATACAGATAGCGTTATAGACATTTCCATGTTTACACAGATAGCGGTGTAGATATTTCCATGTGTATACAGAGAGAAGTGTAGTTATTTCCATGTTTATACAGATGACTGTGTATATATTTCCATGTTTATACAGATGGCGGTGTAGATATTTCCATGTATATAGAGATAGCAGTGTAGACATTTCCATGTTCATACAGATGGCTGCGTAGATATTTCCATGTTTGTAGAGAGAGCGGTGTAGATATTTCCATATTTATATAGATAGCCGTGTAGATATGTCCATGTTCATTCAGATGGCGGTGTAGTTATTTCCATGTTTACAGATAGCGTTGTGGCTATTTCCATGTTTCTACAGATGGCAGTGTAGATATTTCCATGTTTATACAGATAGCGATGTAGATATTTGCATGTTTATACAGATAACGGTGTAAATACTTCCAAGTTTATACAGATTCGGGTGTAGTTATGTCCATGTTTATACAGATAGCGATGTAGTTATTTCCATGTTTATAGAGATGGCTGTGTAGATATTTCCATGTGTATACAGATGACAGTGTAGATATTTCCCTGTTTATACAGACGATTGTGTAGATATTTGAATGTTTATACAGATGACTGTGTAGATATTTCCATGTTTTTACAGATGGCAGTGTAGATATTTCCGTGTTTATACAGATAGCGGTGTAGTTATGTCCATGTTTATACAGATAGCGATGTAGGTATTTCCGTGTTTATAGAGATGGCTGTGTATATATTTCCATGTTTATACAGATGGCAGTGTAGATATTTCCATGTTTATGCAGATAGTGGAGTAGATATTTCCATGTTTATACAGATAGAGATGTAGACATTTCCATGTGGATACAGATGACTGTGTAGGTATTTCCATGTTTATACAGATGGCGGTGTAGATATTTCCATGTTTATAGAGATAGTCATGTAGATATTTCCATGTTTATGCAGATAGCGGTGTAGATATTTCCATGTTTATAGAGATAGCAGAGTAGATATATCCATATTTATAGAGATAGCCTTGTAGATATTTCCAAGTTTATACAAATAGCGGTGTAGATATTTCCATGTTTATACAGATAGCAGTGTAGATATTTCCATGTTTATACAGATAGTGGTGTAGGTATTTCCATGTTTGTTGAGATAGCAGTGTAGTTATATCCATATTTATACCGATAGCGGTGTAGATATTTCCAAGATTATACAGATAGCGTTGTAGATTTTTCCATGTGTATACAGATGGCAGTGTAGATATTTCCATGTTTATACAGATGGAGGTGTAGATATTTCCATGTTTATATAGATGAATGTGTAGATATTTCCATGATTTTACAGATGGCGTTGTAGTTATTTCCATGTTTATTCAGATAGCGTTGTGGCTATTTCCAAGTTTATACAGATAGCGATGTAGATATTTCCATGTTTATAGAGATGGCTGTGTAGATATTTCCATGTTTATATAGATGACTGTGTAGGTATTTCCATGTTTATACAGATGGCGGTGTAGATATTTCCATGTGTATAGAGATAGCATTGTAGACATTTCCATATTTATACAGATAGGTGTGTAGATATTTCCATGTTTATTCAGATGGCGGTGTAAATATTTCCATGATTATACGGATAGCGGTGTCGCTATTTCCGTGTTTATACAGATGGCAGTGGAGATATTTCCATGTTTATACAGATAGCGATGTAGATATTTCCATGTTTATACAGATAGCGGTGTATATATTTCCATCTTTATACAGATAGCGGTGTAGATATTTCCATGTTTATACAGATAGTGGTGTAGATATTTCCATGTTTATACAGATAACTGTGTAGGTATTTCCATGTTTATAGAGATAGCAGTGTAAATATTTCCAGGTTTATACAGATAGCGGTGTAGACATTTCCATGTTTATACAGATCTCGGTGTAGATATTTCCATCTTTCTACAGAAGGCAGTGTAGATATTTCCATGTTTATACAGATGGCAGTGTAGATATTTCCATGTTTATATAGTTGGCAGTGTAAATATTTCCTTGTTTATGTAGATATCGGTGTTAACATTTCATTGTTTATGTAGATGACGGTGTAAATATTTCCTTGTTTATGTAGATGTCGGTGTAGATATTTCCATGTTTATAGAGATAGCAGTGCAGTTATTTTCATGTTTATAGACAGAGCGTTGCATGTATTTCCATGTTTTTAGAGATAGGTGTGTGTATATTTCCATGTTTATACAGATGGCTGTGTAGATATTTCCATGTTTATACAGATGGTGGTGTAGATATTTCCATGTTAATACAGATGACTGTGCAGATATTTCCATGTTTTTACAGATAACGGTGTAGATATTTCCTTGTTTTTACAGATAGTGGTGTAGATATTTCCATGTTTATACAGATGGCTGTGTAGATATTTCGATGTTTATAGAGATGGCTGTGTAGTTATTTCCATGATTATACAGATGGCAGTGTAGATATTTCCATGTGTATACAGATGACTGTGTAGATATTTCATGTTGTTACAGATGGCGGTGTAGGAATTTCCATATTTATAGAGATAGCGGTGTAGATATTTCCATGTTTATGGAGATAGCGGTGTAGATATATCCACGTTTATATAGATAGCGGTGTAGATGTTTCCATCTTTATACAGATAGCGGTTTAGATATTCCCATGTATATAAATATCATGGTGTAGATTTTTCCAGGTTTTTACAGATAGCGTTGTAGATATTTCCATGTTTATACAGATAGCGGAGTAGATATTTCCCTGTTTATACAGATCGCGGTGTAGATATTTCCATCTTTCTACAGAGGCAGTGTAGATATTTCCATGTTTATAGGGATGGTGTTGTTGATATTCCCATGTGTATAGAGATAGCGGTGTTGGTATTTCCAGGTTTATAGAGATAGCGGTGTAAATATTTCCATGTTTATGCTGATAGTGGTGTAGGTATTTCCATGTTTATACAGATAGCGGTGTTGGTATTCCCATGCTTATACAGATAGAGGTGTAGATATTTCCATGTTTATAAAGCTCGCGTTGTAGATATTTACATCTTTAAGCAGATGGCAGTGTAGATATTTCCATGTTTACACAGATAGCATTGTTGGTGTTTCCATGTTTATGCAGATAGTGGTGTAATTATTTCCATGTTTATACATCTCCCTGTGTAGATATTTCCATGTTTTTACAGATGGCGGTGTAGATATTTCCCTGTTTATACAGATGGCGGTGTAGATACTTCCATGTTTATACAGATGGTGCTGTAGATAGCTCCATGTTTATGGAGATGGCAGTGTAGATATTTTCATGTTTATAGAGATGGCAGTGTAGATATTTTCATGTTTATAGAGATGGCAGTGTAGATATTTCTGTGTTTATAGAGATAGCGGTGTAGATGTTTCCATGTTTATACAGATAGCGGTTTAGTTATTTCCATGTATTTAGAGATAGCGGTGTAGATATTTCCATGTATTTACTGATGGCTGTGTAGATATTTACATCTGTATACGGACGGCAGTGTAGATATTTCCAAGTTTATACAGATGGTTGTGTAGATATTTCCATGTGAATAGAGACGGCAGTGTAGATATTTCCATGTTTATACACATGGTGGTGTAGATATTTCCATGTTTATACAGATGACTTTGTAGAGATTTCCATGTTTTTACAGATGGCTGTGTAGATATTTCCAAGTATATAGATATAGCGGTGTAAATATCTCCATGTTTATATAGATGGCGGTGTAGATATTTCCTTATTTATGTAGATGGCGGTGTAGATATTTCTATGTTTATGGAGATGGTGGTTTATATACTTCCTTGTTTATGGAGATAGCGGTGTAGATATTTCCATGTTTATAGAGTTAGTGGTGTAGGTATTTCCATGTTTATAGAGAAAGCGGTGTAAATATTTCCATGTTTATACTGATAGCGGTGTAGATATTTCTATGTGTATACAGATAGCAGAGTTGCTATTTCCAAGCTTATACAGATAGCGGTGTAGATATTTCCATGTTTATACAGCTCACGGTGAAGATATTTACATTTTTATACAGATGGCAGTGTAGATATTTCCATGTTTATATAGATAGCGGTGTAGATATTTCCATTTTTACACAGATGGTGGTGTAGATAGTTCCATGTTTATACAGATAGCGATATTGTTATTTCCATGTTTAAACAAATAGCGGTGTAGATATTTCCATGTTCATACAGATCCCGTTGTAGATATTTCCATCTTTATACAGATGGCGGTGTAGATATTTTCATGTTAATACAGATGGCGGTGTAGATATTTCCATGTTTATACAGATGGCGCTCTAGATATTTCCATGTTTATGTAGATGGCATTGTAGATATTTTCATGTTTATAGAGATAGACTTGTAGATATTTCCATGTTTATACAGATGACTTTGTTGAGATTTCCATGTTTTTACAGATGGCGGTATAGATATTTCCATGTTTATAGAGATAGCGGTGTAGATATTTCCGTGTATATACTGATGGCAATGTAGGTATTTACATGTGTATACAGATGGCAGTGTAGATATTTTTAAGTTTGTATAGATGGAAGTGTAGGTATTTCCATGTTTATACAGACGACTGTCTGGATATTTCCATGTTCATACAGATAGTGGTGTAAATATTTCCATGTTTATACAGATGACTGTGTATATATTTCCATGTTTATACAGATGGCATTGTAGACATTTCCATGTTTATAGAGATAGCATTGTAGATATTTCCATGTTTATACAGATAGCGGTGTACACATTTCCAAGTTGATAGAGATAGCGGTCAAATATATCCATATTTTTACAGATTGCCTTGTTTATATTTCCAAGTTTATACAAATAGCGGTATAAATATTTCCATTTTATACATATAGCGGTGTAGTCATTTCCATGTTTATAGAGATAGCGGTGTGGAAATTTCCATGTTTATACAGATAGCGGTGTAGAAATTTCCATGTTTATACAGAGAGAAGTGTAGTTATTTCCATGTTTATACATATGACTGTGTATATATTTCCACGTTTATACAGATAGTGGTGTAGATATTTCCATGTTTATAGACATAGCGTTGTGGGTATTTCCATGCTTATACAGATAGCTGTTTAGATATTTCCATGTTTATAGAGAGAGCGGAGTAGATATTTCCATATTTATTCAGATAGCCGTGTAGATGTTTCCATGTTTATTCAGATAGCGGTGTAGATATTTCCGTGTTTATACAGATAGCGGTGTGTCTATTTCCATGTTTATACAGATGGCAGTGTAGTTATTTCCATGTTTATACAGATAGCGATGTAGATATTTGCATGTTTATACAGATAGCGATGTAGATATTTCCATGTTTATAGAGAGAGCGGTGTAGATATTTCCATGTTTATAGAGATGGCTTTGTAATTATTTCCATGTGTATACCAATGACAGTGTAGTTTTTTCCATGTTTACAGAAATGGAGGTGCTGATATTTCCATGTTTATACAGATGACTGTGTAGATATTTCCATGTTTATACAGATTGCGGAGTAGATATTTCCGTGTTTATACAGATAGCGGTGTGGGTATTTCCATGTTTATACAGATAGCGATGTAGATATTTCCATGTTTATAGATATGGCTGTGTAGATATATCCGTGTTTATACAGATGACAGTGTAAACATTTCCAGGTTTATGCAGATAGTGCTGTAGATATTTCCATGTTTATACAGATGACTGTGTAGGTCTTTCCATGTTTATACAGATGGCGGTGTAGATATTTCCATGTTTATAGAGATAGCCATGTAGATATTTCCACGTTTATACAGATAGCGGTGTAGACAATTCCATGTTTATAGAGATAGCGGTGTAGATATTTCCAAGTTTATACAGATAGCGGTGTAGATATTTCTATGTTTATGCAGGTAGCGGTGTAGATATTTCCATGTTTATACAGATAGTGGTGTAGGTATTTCCATGTTTATAGAGATAGCGGTGTAGATATATCCATATTTATAGAGATTGCGGTGTAGATATTTCCAAGTTTAAACAGGTAGTGGTGTAGATATTTCTATGTTTATACAGATGGCTGTGTAGATATTTCCATGTGTATACAGATGGCACTGTAGATATTTCCATGTTTATACAGATGGAGGTGTAGCTATGTCCATGTTTATATAGATAGCAATGTAGATATTTCCATGTTTATAGAGATGGCTGTGTGGATATTTCCATGTTTATACAGATGACTGTGTAGGTATTTCCATGTTTATACAGATGGCGGTGTAGATATTTCCATGTTTATAGAGATAGCCATGGAGATATTTCCATGTTTATACAGATGGCGGTGTAGACATTTCCATGTTTATAGACATAGCGGAGTAGATATTTCCATATTTTTTCAGATAGCGGTGTAGATATTTCCATGTTTACACGGAGAGCGGTGGAGATATTTTCATGTTTATAGAGATGACTGTGTAGTTATTTCCACGTTTATACAGATGGCATTGTAGACATATCCATGTTTATTCAGATAGCGGTGTAGATATTTCCAAGTTTATACAGATAGCAGTGTAGATATTTCCATGTTTATACAGATATTGGTGTAGATATTTCCATGTTTACACGGAGAGCGGTGGAGAAATTTGCATCTTTATAGAGAAGGCGGTGTAGATATTTCCATGTTTAGACGGAGAGCGTTTGAGATCTTTCCATGTTTATAAAGATGGCGGTGTTGATATTTCCAAGTTAATACAGATAGCGGTGTAGATATTTCTGTGTTTGTAGAGATAGCCATGTAGATATTTCCATGTTTATACAGATAGCTGTGTAGATATTTCCATGTTTATAGAGATAGCATTGTAGATATTTCCATATTTATACAGATAGCCGTGTAGATATTTCCACGTTTATTCAGACGGCGGTGCAAATATTTCTATGTTTGTACAGATAGCGGTGTGGCTATTTCCATGCTTATAAGGATAGCGGTGTGGCTATTTCCATGTTTATACAGATGGCAGGGTGGATATTTCCATGTTTATACTGATAGCGATGTAGATATTTCCATGTTTATACAGATAGCAGTGTAGATATTTCCATCTTTATACAGATAGCGGTGTAGATATTTCCATGTTTATACAGATAGCGGTGTAGATATTTCCATGTTTATACACATAGCGGTGGAGATATTTCCATGTGTATACAGATAGCAGTGGATATATTTCCATGTTTATTCAGATGGCAGTGTGGATATTTTCAAGTTTATACAGATGGCGGTGTAGATATTTCCATGTTTATACAGATAGCGGTGTAGATATTTCCATGTTTATACAGATGGCGGTGTAGGTATTTCCATGTTTATAGAGAGAGCCATGTAGATATTTCCATGTTTCTACAGATAGAGGTGTAGAAATTTCCAAGTTTATAGAGATAGCGTTGTAGATATATCCATATTTACACAGATAGCATTGTAGATATTTCCAAGTTTAAATAGATAGTGGTGTAGATATTTCCAAGTTTATAGAGATAGCGGTGTAGATATTTCCATGTTTATACAGATACCAGTGTAGAAATTTCCATGTTTATACAGATAGAGGTGTAAGTATTTCCATGTTTGTGGAGATAGCATTGTAGATATTTCCATGGTTTACAAAGATGGCTGTGTAGATATTTCCATGTGTATACAGATGGCAGTGTATATACTTCCGTGTTTTTACAGATGGTGGTGTAGATATTTCCATGTTTATACAGATAGCGGCGTGGCTATTTCCATGTTTATACAAATAGCGATGTAGAGATTTCCATTTTTATACAGATAGCGTTGTATGTATTTCCATGTTTATAGAGATAGCAGTGTAGATATTTCCATGTTTATAGAGAAGGCTGTGTAGATATTTCCAGGTAAATACAGATGGCAGTGTAGATATTTCCATGATTATACAAACGAAGGTGTAGATATTTCTATGTTTATACAGATGACTGTGTAGATATTTCCATGTTTTTACAGATGGTGGTGTAAGTATTTCCATGTTTATACAGATAGCTTTGTAGATATTTCCATGTTTACACAGATAGCGGTGGAGATATTTCCATGTTTATACAGATAGCGGTGCAGATATTTCCATGTTTATACAGAGGGCAATGTAGATATTTCGAAGTTTTTGCAGATAGCGGAATAGATATTTCCATGTTTATGCAGATAGCGGTGCGGCTATTTCCATGTTTATAGAGATGGCATTGTAGATATTTCCATGTTGATACAGACAGCAGTGTAGATATTTCCATGTTTATACAGATGACTGTGTAGATATTTCCATGTTTTTACAGATGGCGGTGTAGATATTTCCATGTTTATACAGATAGCGGTGTGGCAATTTCCATGTTTATAGAGACAGCGGTGTAGATATTTCCATGGTTATACAAATGGCTGTGTAGATATTTCCATGTGTATTCAGATGGCTGTGTAGATATTTCCATGTTTATACCAATGGAGTTGTAGACATTTCCATGTTTATAAGGATGACTGTGTAGATAATTCCATGTTTTTACAGAAGGCAGTGTAGATATTTCCATGTTTGTACAGATAGCGGTGTGCCTATTTCCATGTTTATACAGATAGCGATGTAGATATTTCCATGTTTATAGAGATGACTGTGTACATATTTCCATGTTGATACAGATGGCAGTGTAGATATTTCCATGTTTATACAAATAGTGGTGTAGATATTTCCATGTTTATACAGATAGTGATGTAGATATTTCCATGTTTATACAGATGACTGTGTAGGTATTTCCATGTTGAAACAGATGGCGGTGTTGATATTTCCATTTTTATAGAGATAGCCATGTAGATATTTCCATGTTACAGATAGCGGTGTAGACATTTCCAAGTTGACAGAGATAGCGGTCTAGATATATCCATATTTTTACAGATTGCCTTGTAGATATTTCCAAGTTTATACAAATAGCTGTGTAGATATTTCCATGTTTATACAGATAGCGGTGTAGACATTTCCATGTTTATAGAGATTGCGGTGTAGATATTTCCATGTTTATACAGATAGCGGTGTTGATATTTCCATGTTTATGCAGATCGCAGTGTAGATATTTCCAAGTTTATACAGACAGAAGTGTAGTTATTTCCATGTTAATTCAGATGACTGTGTATATATTTCCCTGTTTATACAGATGGCTGTGCAGATATTTCCATGTTTATAGATATAGTGGTGTAGATATTTCCATGTTTATACAGATAGCTGTGTAGACATTTCCATATTTATAGAGATAGCGGTGTAGATATTTGCATGTTTTTACAGATGGTTGTGTAGATATTTCCATGTTTATACAGATAGCAGTGTGGCTATTTCCATGTTTATACAAATAGCGATGTAGACATTTCCAGGTTTATAGAGATGGCTGTGTAGATATTTCCATGTTTATACAGAAGGCAGTGTAGATATTTCCATGTTCATACAGATAGTGGTGTAGATATTTCCATGTTTATACAGGTGACTGTGTAGGTATTTCCATGTTTATACAGATGGCGGTGAAGATATTTCCATGTTTATAAAGATAGCTATGTAGATATTTCCATGTTTATACCGAAAGGGTGTAGACATTTCCATGTTTATAGAGATAGCGGTGTAGATATTTCCATGTTTGTACAGATAGCGGTGTAGATATTTCCATGTTTACACAGAGAGCTGTGGAGATATTTCCAAGTTTATACCGATAGCTGTGGAGATATTTCCATGTTTATAGAGATGGCGGTGTAGATATTTCCATGTTTGTACAGATGGTTTTGTAGGTATTTCCATGTGTATACAGATGACATTGTAGATATTTCCATGTTTATACAGATGGGGGTGTAGATATTCCCCTCTTTATACAGATGACTGTGTAGATATTTCCATGATTTTACAGATGGCAGTGTAGATATTTCCGTGTTTATAAAGATAGCGGTGTGGCTATTTCCATGTTTATACAGATAGCGATGTAGATATTTCCATTTTTATGGAGATGACTGCGTAGTTATTTCCATGTTTGTACAGATGGCGGTGTAGATATTTCCATGTTTATAGAGAAAGCCATGTAGATATTTCCATGTTTATACAGATAGCGGTATATACATTTCCATGTTTATAGAGATAACGGTGTAGATATTTCCATATTTATACAGATAGCGGTGTAGAAATTTCCATGTTTATACAGATAGAAGTGTAGTTATTTCTATGTTTATGCAGATGACTGTGTATATATATCCATGTTTATACAGATGGCGGTGTAGATATTTCCATGTTTATAGACATAGCGTTGTGGATATTTCCATGCTTATACAGATGGCTGTGTATATATTTCCATGTTTATAGAGAGAGCGGAGTAGATATTTCCATATTTATACAGATAGCCGTGTAGGTATTTCCATGTTTATTCAGATAGAGGTGTAGATATTTCCATGTTTATACAGATAGCGGTGTGGCTATTTCCATGTTTATACAGATGGCAGTGTAGATATTTACATGTTTATAAAGATAGCGATGTAGATATTTGCATGGTTATACAGATAACTGTGTAGATATTTCCATGTTTATACAGATAGCGGTGTAGGTATTTCCATGTTTATACCGATAGCGGTGGACATATTTCCAGGTTTATACAGATAGATGTGGAGATATTTCCATGCTTATACAGATTTCGGTGTAGATATTTCCACGTTTATACATATGGCGGTGTAGATAGTTCCATGTTTATACAGATAGCGGTGTAGATATTTCCATGTTTATACAGATAGCGGTGTAGGCATTTCCATGTTTATACAGATGGTTGTGTAGGTATTTCCATGTGTATACAGATGGCAGTGCAGATATTTCCAAGTTTATGCAGATGGAGGTGTACATATTTCCATGTTTATACAGATGACTGTGTAGATATTTCCATGTTTAAACAGATGGCAGTGTTGATATTTCCATGTTTATACAGATGACTGTGTAGATATTTCCAAGTTCATACAGATGATGTTGTAGGTATTTCCAAGTTTATAGAGATAACGGTGTAGATATTTCCATGTTTATACAGATATGGGTGTAGATATTTCCATTTTTATAGAGATAGAGGTGTAGACATTTCCATCTTTATACAGATAGCCGTGTAGATATTTCCATGTTTATACAGATCATGGTGTAGGTATTTCCATGTTTATACAGATAGCCTTGTAGATATTTCCATGTTTATACAGATGACTTTGTAGAGATTTCCGTGTTTTTACAGATGGCGGTATAGATATTTCCATGTTTGTGTAGATAGCGGTGTGTATATTTCCAAGTTTGTATAGATGGCAGTATAGATATTTCCTTGTTTATGTAGATGGCGGTATAGATATTTCCATATTTATAGAGGTGGCTGTTTACATAGTTCCTTGTTTATAGAGATAGCCTGTAGATATTTCCATGTTTATAGGGATAGCAGTTTAGGTATTTCCATGTTTATAGAGATAGCAGTGTAAATATTTCCATGCATATACTGATGGCTGTGTAGATATTTACATGTGTATACAGATGGCAATGTAGATATTTCCAAGTTTATACAGATGGCTGTGTAGGTATTTCCATGTGAATACAGGTGGCAGTGTAGATATTTCCATGCTTACACAGATGGTGGTGAAGATATTTCCATGTTTATACAGATGACTTTGTAGAGATTTCCATGTGTTTACAGATGGCGGTGTAGATATTTCCATGTTTATAGAGATAGCGGTGTAGATATTTCCATGTTTATAAAGATGGCGGTGTAGTTATTTCCTTGTTTATGTAGATGGCGGTGTAGATATTTCCTTGTTTATAGAGACGGCTGTTTATATAATTCCTTGTTTATGGAGATAGTGGTGTAGATATTTCCATGTTTATAGAGATAGCGGTGTAGGTGTTTCCATGTTTATAGAGATAGCGGTGTAAATATTTCCATGTTTATACTGATAGCGGTGAACTCATTTCCATGTTTATACAGATAGCAGTGTTGGTATTTCCATGCTTATACAGATAGCGGTGTAGATATTTCCATGTTTATACAGCTCACGGTGTAGATATTTACATCATTATACAGAAGGCAGTGTAGATATTTCCATGTTTATATAGATAGCGGTGTAGATATTTCCATTTTTACACAGATGGTGGTGTAGATAGTTCCATGTTTATACAGATAGCGTTTTTGGTATTTCCATGTTTTTACAGATAGCGGAGTAGATATTTCCATGTTTATACATTTGGCGGTGTAGATATTTTTATGTCAATACAGATGGCGGTGTAGATATTTCCATGTATATACAGATGGCGCTCTAGATAGCTCCATGTTTATGTAGATGGCATTGTAGATATTTTCATGTTTATAGTGATGGCAGTGTAGACATTTCCATGTTTATAGAGATTGCGGTGTAGATATTTCTATTTTTATAGAGATGGCGGTGTAGGTATTTCCATGTTTTTAGAGATAGCAGTGTAGATATTTCCATGTATATTCTGCTGGCTGTGTAGATATTTACATGTGTATACAGATGGCAGTGTAGATATTTCCAAGTTTATACAGATGGCTGTGTAGATATTTCCATGTGAATACACACGGCAGTGTAGATATTTCCATGTTTATACAGATGGTGGTGTAGATATTTCCATGTTTATATTGATGACTTTGTAGAGATTTCCATGTTTATACTGATGGCGTGGTAGATATTACCATGTTTACAGAGATAGCCATGTAGATATTTCCATGTTTATACAGATAGCGGTGTAGACATTTCCAAGTTTACAGAAATAGCGGTGTAGATATATCCATATTTATATAGATAGCAGTATAGATATTTCCAAGTGTATACAGATAGCGGTGTAGATATTTCCGTGTTTATACAGATAGTGGTGTAGGTTTTTCCATGTTTATAGTGATAGCGGTGTTGATATATCCATGTTTATACAGGAAGCAGTGTAGATATTTCCAAGTTTATACAGATAGCGGTGTAGATATTTCCATGTTTATACAGATGGCTGTGTAGATATTTCCATGTGTATACAGATGGCAGTGTAGATATGTCCAAGTTTACAGAGATGGAGTACTAGATATTTCCATGTTTATATAGATGACTGTGTAGACATTTCCATGTTTTTAGAGATGGTGGTGTAGATATTTCCATGTTTATACAGATAGCAGTGTGGCTATTTCCATGTTTATACAGATAGCGATGTAGATATTTCCATGTTCTTAGAGATGGCTGTGTAGATGTTTCCATGTTTGTACAGATGACTGTGTATTTATTTCGGTGATTATACAGTTCGCGGTGTAGATATTTCCATGTTTATAGAGACAGCCATGTAAATATTTCCATGTTTATACAGATAGCGGTGTAGACATTTCCATGCTTATAGAGATAGCGGTGTAGATATTTCCATATTTATACAGATAGCGGTGTAGATATTCCCATGTTTTTACAGATAGCGGTGTGGCTATTTCCATGTTTATACAGATGGCAGTGTAGAGATTTCCATGTTTGTACAGATAGCGATGTAGATATTTCCATGTTTATACAGATAGCGGTGTAGTTAATTCCATGTATTTAGATATAGCGGTGTAGATATTTCCAGGTATATACTGATGGCTGTGTAGATATTTACATGTGTATACAGATGGCAGTGTAGATATTTCCAAGTTTATACAGATGGCTGTGTAGATATTTCCACGTGAATACAGATGGCAGTGTAGATATTTCCATGTTTATACAGACGGTGGTGTAGATATTTCCATGTTTATAGAGATGACTTTGTAGAGATTTCCATGTTTTTACAGATGGCGGTGAAGATATTTCCATGTTTATAGAGAATGCGGTGCAGATATTTCCATGTTTATAAAGATGGCGGTGTAGATATTTCCTTGTTTATGTAGATGGCGGTGTAGATATTTCCATGTTTATAGAGATGGCGGTTTATATACTTCCTTGTTTTTGGAGATAGTGGTGTAGATATTTCCATGTTTATAGAGATAGCAGTGTAGGTATTTCCAAGTTTATAGAGATAGCGGTGTAAATATTTCCATGTTTATACTGATAGCGGTGTAGATATTTCCATGTTTATACAGCTCGCGGTGTAGATATTTACATGATTATACAGATGGCAGTGTAGATATTTCCATGTTTATATAGATAGCGGTGTAGATATTTCCATTTTGACACAGATGGTGGTGTAGTTAGTTCCATGTTCATACAGATAGCGTTGTTATTTCCATGTTTATACAGATATCGGAATAGATATTTCCATGTTTATACAGCTCCCAGTGTAGATATTTCCATGTTTATACAGATGGCGCTGTAGACATTTTCATGTTAATACAGATGGCGGTGTAGGTATTTCCATGTTAATACAGATGGAGCTCTAGATAGCTCCATGTTTATGTAGATGGCATTGTAGATATTTTCATGTTTATAGAGATGGCAGTGTAGACATTTCCATGTTTATAGAGATGGCGGTGTAGATATTTCCATGTTTATAGTGATGGCGGTGTAGGTATTTCCATGTTTTTAGAGATAGCGGTGTAGATATTTCCATGCATATACTGATGGCTGTATAGATATTTACATGTGTATACAGATGGCAGTGTAGATATTTCCAAGTTTATACAGATGGCTTTGTAGATATTTCCATGTGAATACAGACGGCAGTGTAGATATTTCCGTGTTTATACAGATGGTGGTGTAGATATTTCCATGTTTATACAGATGAGTTTGTAGACATTTCCATGTTTATACAGATGGCGTGGTAGATATTACCATGTTTATAGAGATAGCCATGTAGATATTTCCATGTTTATACAGATAGCGGTGTAGACATTTCCAAGTTTATAGAGATAGCGCTGTAGATACATAAATATTAATACAGATAGCATTATAGATATTTCCAAGTGTATACAGATAGCGGTGTAGATATTTCCGTGTTTATACAGATAGCGGTGTAGATATTTCCATGTTTATACAGATAGTGGTGTAGGTTTTTCCATGTTTATAGTGATAGCGGTGTAGATATATCCATGTTTATACAGATATAAGTGTAGATATTTCCATGTTTATACAGATAGCGGTGTGGCTGTTTCCATGTTTATACAGATGGCAGTGTAGAGATTTCCATGTTTATACAGATAGCGATGTAGATATTTGCATGTTTATACAGATAGCGGTGTAGGTATTTCCATGTTTATACAGATAGCGGTGTAGTTATTTCCATGTATTTAGATATAGCGGTGTAGATATTTCCAGGTATATACTGATGGCTGTGTAGATATCTACATGTGTATACAGATGGCAGTGTGGATATTTCCAAGTTTATACAGATGGCTGTGTAGATATTTCCACGTGAATACAGATGGCAGTGTAGATATTTCCATGTTTATACAGATAGCGGTGTAGATATTTCCATGTTTATACAGATGGCGGTGTAGGTATTTCCATGTTTATAGAGAGAGCCATGTAGATATTTCCATGTTTCTACAGATAGAGGTGTAGAAATTTCCAAGTTTATAGAGATAGCATTGTAGATATATCCATATTTACACAGATAGCATTGTAGATATTTCCAAGTTTAAATAGATAGTGGTGTAGATATTTCCAAGTTTATAGAGATAGCGGTGTAGATATTTCCATGTTTATACAGATACCAGTGTAGAAATTTCCATGTTTATACAGATAGAGGTGTAAGTATTTCCATGTTTGTGGAGATAGCATTGTAGATATTTCCATGGTTTACAAAGATGACTGTGTAGATATTTCCATGTGTATACAGATGGCAGTGTATATACTTCCGTGTTTTTACAGATGGTGGTGTAGATATTTCCATGTTTATACAGATAGCGGCGTGGCTATTTCCATGTTTATACAAATAGCGATGTAGAGATTTCCATTTTTATACAGATAGCGTTGTATGTATTTCCATGTTTATAGAGATAGCAGTGTAGATATTTCCATGTTTATAGAGAAGGCTGTGTAGATATTTCCAGGTAAATACAGATGGCAGTGTAGATATTTCCATGATTATACAAACGAAGGTGTAGATATTTCTATGTTTATACAGATGACTGTGTAGATATTTCCATGTTTTTACAGATGGTGGTGTAAGTATTTCCATGTTTATACAGATAGCGTTGTAGATATTTCCATGTTTACACAGATAGCGGTGGAGATATTTCCATGTTTATACAGATAGCGGTGCAGATATTTCCATGTTTATACAGAGGGCAATGTAGATATTTCGAAGTTTTTGCAGATAGCGGAATAGATATTTCCATGTTTATGCAGATAGCGGTGCGGCTATTTCCATGTTTATAGAGATGGCATTGTAGATATTTCCATGTTGATACAGACAGCAGTGTAGATATTTCCATGTTTATACAGATGACTGTGTAGATATTTCCATGTTTTTACAGATGGCGGTGTAGATATTTCCATGTTTATACAGATAGCGGTGTGGCAATTTCCATGTTTATAGAGACAGCGTTGTAGATATTTCCATGGTTATACAAATGGCTGTGTAGATATTTCCATGTATATTCAGATGGCTGTGTAGATATTTCCATGTTTATACCAATGGAGTTGTAGACATTTCCATGTTTATAAGGATGACTGTGTAGATAATTCCATGTTTTTACAGAAGGCAGTGTAGATATTTCCATGTTTGTACAGATAGCGGTGTGCCTATTTCCATGTTTATACAGATAGCGATGTAGATATTTCCATGTTTATAGAGATGGCTGTGTACATATTTCCATGTTGATACAGATGGCAGTGTAGATATTTCCATGTTTATACAAATAGTGGTGTAGATATTTCCATGTTTATACAGATAGTGATGTAGATATTTCCATGTTTATACAGATGACTGTGTAGGTATTTCCATGTTGAAACAGATGGCGGTGTTGATATTTCCATTTTTATAGAGATAGCCATGTAGATATTTCCATGTTACAGATAGCGGTGTAGACATTTCCAAGTTGACAGAGATAGCGGTCTAGATATATCCATATTTTTACAGATTGCCTTGTAGATATTTCCAAGTTTATACAAATAGCGGTGTAGATATTTCCATGTTTATACAGATAGCGGTGTAGACATTTCCATGTTTATAGAGATTGCGGTGTAGATATTTCCATGTTTATACAGATAGCGGTGTTGATATTTCCATGTTTATGCAGATCGCAGTGTAGATATTTCCAAGTTTATACAGACAGAAGTGTAGTTATTTCCATGTTAATTCAGATGACTGTGTATATATTTCCCTGTTTATACAGATGGCTGTGCAGATATTTCCATGTTTATAGATATAGTGGTGTAGATATTTCCATGTTTATACAGATAGCTGTGTAGACATTTCCATATTTATAGAGATAGCGGTGTAGATATTTGCATGTTTTTACAGATGGTTGTGTAGATATTTCCATGTTTATACAGATAGCAGTGTGGCTATTTCCATGTTTATACAAATAGCGATGTAGACATTTCCAGGTTTATAGAGATGGCTGTGTAGATATTTCCATGTTTATACAGAAGGCAGTGTAGATATTTCCATGTTCATACAGATAGTGGTGTAGATATTTCCATGTTTATACAGGTGACTGTGTAGGTATTTCCATGTTTATACAGATGGCGGTGAAGATATTTCCATGTTTATAGAGATAGCTATGTAGATATTTCCATGTTTATACCGAAAGGGTGTAGACATTTCCATGTTTATAGAGATAGCGGTGTAGATATTTCCATGTTTGTACAGATAGCGGTGTAGATATTTCCATGTTTACACAGAGAGCTGTGGAGATATTTCCAAGTTTATACCGATAGCTGTGGAGATATTTCCATGTTTATAGAGATGGCGGTGTAGATATTTCCATGTTTGTACAGATGGTTTTGTAGGTATTTCCATGTGTATACAGATGACATTGTAGATATTTCCATGTTTATACAGATGGGGGTGTAGATATTCCCCTCTTTATACAGATGACTGTGTAGATATTTCCATGATTTTACAGATGGCAGTGTAGATATTTCCGTGTTTATAAAGATAGCGGTGTGGCTATTTCCATGTTTATACAGATAGCGATGTAGATATTTCCATTTTTATGGAGATGACTGCGTAGTTATTTCCATGTTTGTACAGATGGCGGTGTAGATATTTCCATGTTTATAGAGAAAGCCATGTAGATATTTCCATGTTTATACAGATAGCGGTATATACATTTCCATGTTTATAGAGATAACGGTGTAGATATTTCCATATTTATACAGATAGTGGTGTAGAAATTTCCATGTTTATACAGATAGAAGTGTAGTTATTTCTATGTTTATGCAGATGACTGTGTATATATATCCATGTTTATACAGATGGCGGTGTAGATATTTCCATGTTTATAGACATAGCGTTGTGGATATTTCCATGCTTATACAGATGGCTGTGTATATATTTCCATGTTTATAGAGAGAGCGGAGTAGATATTTCCATATTTATACAGATAGCCGTGTAGGTATTTCCATGTTTATTCAGATAGAGGTGTAGATATTTCCATGTTTATACAGATAGCGGTGTGGCTATTTCCATGTTTATACAGATGGCAGTGTAGATATTTACATGTTTATAAAGATAGCGATGTAGATATTTGCATGGTTATACAGATAACTGTGTAGATATTTCCATGTTTATACAGATAGCGGTGTAGGTATTTCCATGTTTATACCGATAGCGGTGGACATATTTCCAGGTTTATACAGATAGATGTGGAGATATTTCCATGCTTATACAGATTTCGGTGTAGATATTTCCACGTTTATACATATGGCGGTGTAGATAGTTCCATGTTTATACAGATAGCGGTGTAGATATTTCCATGTTTATACAGATAGCGGTGTAGGCATTTCCATGTTTATACAGATGGTTGTGTAGGTATTTCCATGTGTATACAGATGGCAGTGCAGATATTTCCAAGTTTATGCAGATGGAGGTGTACATATTTCCATGTTTATACAGATGACTGTGTAGATATTTCCATGTTTAAACAGATGGCAGTGTTGATATTTCCATGTTTATACAGATGACTGTGTAGATATTTCCAAGTTCATACAGATGATGTTGTAGGTATTTCCAAGTTTATAGAGATAACGGTGTAGATATTTCCATGTTTATACAGATATGGGTGTAGATATTTCCATTTTTATAGAGATAGAGGTGTAGACATTTCCATCTTTATACAGATAGCCGTGTAGATATTTCCATGTTTATACAGATCATGGTGTAGGTATTTCCATGTTTATACAGATAGCCTTGTAGATATTTCCATGTTTATACAGATGACTTTGTAGAGATTTCCGTGTTTTTACAGATGGCGGTATAGATATTTCCATGTTTGTGTAGATAGCGGTGTGTATATTTCCAAGTTTGTATAGATGGCGGTATAGATATTTCCTTGTTTATGTAGATGGCGGTATAGATATTTCCATATTTATAGAGGTGGCTGTTTACATAGTTCCTTGTTTATAGAGATAGCCTGTAGATATTTCCATGTTTATAGGGATAGCAGTTTAGGTATTTCCATGTTTATAGAGATAGCAGTGTAAATATTTCCATGCATATACTGATGGCTGTGTAGATATTTACATGTGTATACAGATGGCAATGTAGATATTTCCAAGTTTATACAGATGGCTGTGTAGGTATTTCCATGTGAATACAGGTGGCAGTGTAGATATTTCCATGCTTACACAGATGGTGGTGAAGATATTTCCATGTTTATACAGATGACTTTGTAGAGATTTCCATGTGTTTACAGATGGCGGTGTAGATATTTCCATGTTTATAGAGATAGCGGTGTAGATATTTCCATGTTTATAAAGATGGCGGTGTAGTTATTTCCTTGTTTATGTAGATGGCGGTGTAGATATTTCCTTGTTTATAGAGACGGCTGTTTATATAATTCCTTGTTTATGGAGATAGTGGTGTAGATATTTCCATGTTTATAGAGATAGCGGTGTAGGTGTTTCCATGTTTATAGAGATAGCGGTGTAAATATTTCCATGTTTATACTGATAGCGGTGAACTCATTTCCATGTTTATACAGATAGCAGTGTTGGTATTTCCATGCTTATACAGATAGCGGTGTAGATATTTCCATGTTTATACAGCTCACGGTGTAGATATTTACATCATTATACAGAAGGCAGTGTAGATATTTCCATGTTTATATAGATAGCGGTGTAGATATTTCCATTTTTACACAGATGGTGGTGTAGATAGTTCCATGTTTATACAGATAGCGTTTTTGGTATTTCCATGTTTTTACAGATAGCGGAGTAGATATTTCCATGTTTATACATTTGGCGGTGTAGATATTTTTATGTCAATACAGATGGCGGTGTATATATTTCCATATATATACAGATGGCGCTCTAGATAGCTCCATGTTTATGTAGATGGCATTGTAGATATTTTCATGTTTGTAGTGATGGCAGTGTAGACATTTCCATGTTTATAGAGATGGCGGTGTAGGTATTTCCATGTTTTTAGAGATAGCAGTGTAGATATTTCCATGTATATTCTGCTGGCTGTGTAGATATTTACATGTGTATACAGATGGCAGTGTAGATATTTCCAAGTTTATAGAGATGGCTGTGTAGATATTTCCATGTGAATACACACGGCAGTGTAGATATTTCCATGTTTATACAGATGGTGGTGTAGATATTTCCATGTTTATATTGATGACTTTGTAGAGATTTCCATGTTTATACTGATGGCGTGGTAGATATTACCATGTTTACAGAGATAGCCATGTAGATATTTCCATGTTTATACAGATAGCGGTGTAGACATTTCCAAGTTTACAGAGATAGCGGTGTAGATATATCCATATTTATATAGATAGCAGTATAGATATTTCCAAGTGTATACAGATAGCGGTGTAGATATTTCCGTGTTTATACAGATAGTGGTGTAGGTTTTTCCATGTTTATAGTGATAGCGGTGTTGATATATCCATGTTTATACAGGAAGCAGTGTAGATATTTCCAAGTTTATACAGATAGCGGTGTAGATATTTCCATGTTTATACAGATGGCTGTGTAGATATTTCCATGTGTATACAGATGGCAGTGTAGATATGTCCAAGTTTACAGAGATGGAGTACTAGATATTTCCATGTTTATATAGATGACTGTGTAGACATTTCCATGTTTTTAGAGATGGTGGTGTAGATATTTCCATGTTTATACAGATAGCAGTGTGGCTATTTCCATGTTTATACAGATAGCGATGTAGATATTTCCATGTTCTTAGAGATGGCTGTGTAGATGTTTCCATGTTTGTACAGATGACTGTGTATTTATTTCGGTGATTATACAGTTCGCGGTGTAGATATTTCCATGTTTATAGAGACAGCCATGTAAATATTTCCATGTTTATACAGATAGCGGTGTAGACATTTCCATGCTTATAGAGATAGCGGTGTAGATATTTCCATATTTATACAGATAGCGGTGTAGATATTCCCATGTTTTTACAGATAGCGGTGTGGCTATTTCCATGTTTATACAGATGGCAGTGTAGAGATTTCCATGTTTGTACAGATAGCGATGTAGATATTTCCATGTTTATACAGATAGCGGTGTAGTTAATTCCATGTATTTAGATATAGCGGTGTAGATATTTCCAGGTATATACTGATGGCTGTGTAGATATTTACATGTGTATACAGATGGCAGTGTAGATATTTCCAAGTTTATACAGATGGCTGTGTAGATATTTCCACGTGAATACAGATGGCAGTGTAGATATTTCCATGTTTATACAGACGGTGGTGTAGATATTTCCATGTTTATAGAGATGACTTTGTAGAGATTTCCATGTTTTTACAGATGGCGGTGAAGATATTTCCATGTTTATAGAGAATGCGGTGCAGATATTTCCATGTTTATAAAGATGGCGGTGTAGATATTTCCTTGTTTATGTAGATGGCGGTGTAGATATTTCCATGTTTATAGAGATGGCGGTTTATATACTTCCTTGTTTTTGGAGATAGTGGTGTAGATATTTCCATGTTTATAGAGATAGCAGTGTAGGTATTTCCAAGTTTATAGAGATAGCGGTGTAAATATTTCCATGTTTATACTGATAGCGGTGTAGATATTTCCATGTTTATACAGCTCGCGGTGTAGATATTTACATGATTATACAGATGGCAGTGTAGATATTTCCATGTTTATATAGATAGCGGTGTAGATATTTCCATTTTGACACAGATGGTGGTGTAGTTAGTTCCATGTTCATACAGATAGCGTTGTTATTTCCATGTTTATACAGATATCGGAATAGATATTTCCATGTTTATACAGCTCCCAGTGTAGATATTTCCATGTTTATACAGATGGCGCTGTAGACATTTTCATGTTAATACAGATGGCGGTGTAGGTATTTCCATGTTAATACAGATGGAGCTCTAGATAGCTCCATGTTTATGTAGATGGCATTGTAGATATTTTCATGTTTATAGAGATGGCAGTGTAGACATTTCCATGTTTATAGAGATGGCGGTGTAGATATTTCCATGTTTATAGTGATGGCGGTGTAGGTATTTCCATGTTTTTAGAGATAGCGGTGTAGATATTTCCATGCATATACTGATGGCTGTATAGATATTTACATGTGTATACAGATGGCAGTGTAGATATTTCCAAGTTTATACAGATGGCTTTGTAGATATTTCCATGTGAATACAGACGGCAGTGTAGATATTTCCGTGTTTATACAGATGGTGGTGTAGATATTTCCATGTTTATACAGATGAGTTTGTAGACATTTCCATGTTTATACAGATGGCGTGGTAGATATTACCATGTTTATAGAGATAGCCATGTAGATATTTCCATGTTTATACAGATAGCGGTGTAGACATTTCCAAGTTTATAGAGATAGCGCTGTAGATACATAAATATTAATACAGATAGCATTATAGATATTTCCAAGTGTATACAGATAGCGGTGTAGATATTTCCGTGTTTATACAGATAGCGGTGTAGATATTTCCATGTTTATACAGATAGTGGTGTAGGTTTTTCCATGTTTATAGTGATAGCGGTGTAGATATATCCATGTTTATACAGATATAAGTGTAGATATTTCCATGTTTATACAGATAGCGGTGTGGCTGTTTCCATGTTTATACAGATGGCAGTGTAGAGATTTCCATGTTTATACAGATAGCGATGTAGATATTTGCATGTTTATACAGATAGCGGTGTAGGTATTTCCATGTTTATACAGATAGCGGTGTAGTTATTTCCATGTATTTAGATATAGCGGTGTAGATATTTCCAGGTATATACTGATGGCTGTGTAGATATCTACATGTGTATACAGATGGCAGTGTGGATATTTCCAAGTTTATACAGATGGCTGTGTAGATATTTCCACGTGAATACTGATGGCAGTGTAGATATTTCCATGTTTATACAGATGGTTGTGTAGTTATTTCCATGTTTATACAGATGACTTTGTAGAGATTTCCATGTTTTTACAGATGGCGGTGAAGATATTTCCATGTTTATAGAGAATGTGGTGCAGTTATTTCCATGTTTATAAAGATGGCGGTGTAGATATTTCCTTGTTTATGTAGATGGCGGTGTAGATATTTCCATGTTTATAGAGATGGTGGTTTATATACTTCCTTGTTTTTGGAGATAGTGGTGTAGATATTTCCATGTTTATAGAGATAGCGGTGTAGGTATTTCCAAGTTTATAGAGATAGCGGTGTAAATATTTCCATGTTTATACTGATAGCGGTGTAGATATTTCCATGTTTATACAGCTCGCGGTGTAGATATTTACATCATTATACAGATGGCAGTGTAGATATTTCCATGTTTATATAGATAGCGGTGTAGATATTTCCATTTTGACACAGATGGTGGTGTAGTTAGTTCCATGTTCATACAGATAGCGTTGTTGTTATTTCCATGTTTATACAGATATCGGAATAGATATTTCCATGTTTATACACCTCCCGGTGTAGATATTTCCATGTTTATACAGATGGCGCTGTAGATATTTTCATGTTAATACAGATGGCGGTGTAGATGTTTCCATGTTAATACAGATGGCGCTCTAGATAGCTCCATGTTTATGTAGATGGCATTGTAGATATTTTCATGTTTATAGAGATGGCAGTGTAGACATTTCCATGTTTATAGAGATGGCGGTGTAGATATTTCCATGTTTATAGTGATGGCGGTGTAGGTATTTCCATGTTTTTAGAGATAGCGGTGTAGATATTTCCATGCATATACTGATGGCTGTATAGATATTTACATGTGTATGCAGATGGCAGTGTAGATATTTCCAAGTTTATACAGATGGCTTTGTAGATATTTCCATGTGAATACAGACGGCAGTGTAGATATTTCCGTGTTTATACAGATGGTGGTGTAGATATTTCCATGTTTATGCAGATGACTTGGTAGACATTTCCATGTTTATACAGATGGCGTGGTAGATATTACCATGTTTATAGAGATAGCCATGTAGATATTTCCATGTTTATACAGATAGCGGTGTAGACATTTCCAAGTTTATAGAGATAGCGGTGTAGATACATCCATATTTATACAGATAGCATTATAGATATTTCCAAGTGTATACAGATAGCGGTGTAGATATTTCCGTGTTTATACAGATAGCGGTGTACATATTTCCATGTTTATACAGATAGTGGTGTTGGTTTTTCCATGTTTATAGTGATAGCGGTGTAGATATATCCATGTTTACAGATATCAGTGTAGATATTTCCAAGTTTATACAGATAGCAGTGTAGATATTTCCATGTTTATACAGATGGCTGTGTAGATATTTCCATGTTTATACAGATGGCAGTGTAGATATTTCCATGTTTATAGAGATGGAGGTGTAGATATTTCCATGTTTATATAGATGACTGGGTAGATATTTCCATGTTTTTACAGATGGCGGTGTAGATATTTCCATGTTTATACAGATAGCAGTGTGGCTATTTCCATGTTTCTACAGATAGCGATGTAGATATTTCCATGTTTATACTGATAGCGGTGTAGTTATTTCCATGTATTTAGAGATAGCGGTTTAGATATTTCCATGTATATACTGATGGCTGTGTAGATATTTACATATGTATACAGATGGCAGTGTAGATATTTCCAAGTTTATACAGATGGCTGTGTAGATATTTCCATGTGAATACAGATTGCAGTGTAGATATTTCCATGTTTATACAGATGGTGGTGTAGATATTTCCATGTTTACAGATGACTTTGTAGAGATTTCCATGTTTTTACAGCTGGTGGTGAAGATATTTCCATGTTTATAGAGAATGCGGTGTAGATATTTCCATGTTTATAAAGATGCCGG
Organism: Pan paniscus; assembly: GCF_029289425.2. NCBI lineage: Eukaryota > Metazoa > Chordata > Mammalia > Primates > Hominidae > Pan > Pan paniscus. The sequence continues at coordinate 10,983,551 of NC_073257.2, read as the reverse complement.
TGTAGATATTTCCTTGTTTATGTAGATGGCGGTGTAGATATTTCCATGTTTATAGAGATGGCGGTTTATATACTTCCTTGTTTATGGAGATAGTGGTGTAGATATTTCCATGTTTATAGAGATAGCAGTGTAGGTATTTCCATGTTTATAGAGATAGCGGTGTAAATTTTTCCATGTTTATACTGATAGCGGTGTAGATATTTCCATGTTTATACAGATAGCAGTGTTGGTATTTCCATGCTTATACAGATAGCGGTGTAGATATTTCCATGTTTATACAGCTCGCGGTTTAGATATTTACATCATTATACAGATGGCAGTGTAGATATTTCCATGTTTATATAGATAGCGGTGTAGATATTTCCATTTTTACACAGATGGTGGTGTAGACAGTTCCATGTTTATAGAGATAGCGTTGTTGTTATTTCCATGTTTATGCAGATATCGGAATAGATATTTCCATGTTTATACAGCTCCCGGTGTAGGTTTTTCCATGTTTATACAGATGGCGGTGTAGATAATTTCATGTTAATACAGATGGCGGTGTAGATATTTCCATGTTTATACAGATGGCGCTCTAGATAGCTCCATGTTTATGTAGATGGCATTGTAGATATTTTCATGTTTATAGAGATGGCAGTGTAGACATTTCCATGTTTATAGACATAGCGGTGTAGACATTTTCATGCTTATAGAGATAGTGGTGTAGGTATTTCCATGTTTTTAGAGATAGCGGTGTAGATATTTCCATGTATATACTGATGGCTGTGTAGATATTTACATGTGTATACAGATGGCAGTGTAGATATTTCCAAGTTTATACAGATGACTGTGTAGATATTTCCAAGTTTATATAGGTGACGTCGTAGGTGTTTCCATGTTTATAGAGATAACGGTGTAGATATTTCCATGTTAATACAAATATGCGTATAGATATTTCCATTTTTATAGAGATAGGGGTGTAGATATTTCCATCTTTATACAGGTAGCGGTGTAGATATTTCCATGTTCATACAGATCCTGCTGTAGATATTACCAATTTTATACAGATAGCCTTGTAGATATTTCCATGTTTATACAGATGGCTTTGTAGAGATTTCCATTTTTTTACAGAGGGCGGTACAGATATTTCCATGTTTATAGAGATAGCAATGTAGCTATTTCCGTGTATTTACTGATGGCTGTGTAGATCTTTACATGTGTATACAGATGGCAGTGTAGATATTTTTAAGTTTGTGTAGATGGTGGTGAAGATATTTCCATGTTTATACAGATATCGGTGTACATAATTCCATGTTTATACAGATGACTGTGTACATGTTTCCATATTTATACTGATTGCAGTGTAGACTTTTCCATGGTTATACAGATAGCAGTGTTGTTATTTCCATGGTTATAGAGATAGCGGTGTGGATATTTCCATGTTTATACAGCTCACGGTGCAGATATTTACATCTTTATACAGATGACAGTGTAGATATTTCCATGTTTATACAGATGGCTGTGTAGATATTTCCATGTGTATACAGATGGCAGTGTAGATATTTCCATGTTTATACAGATGGTGGTGTATATATTTCCATGTTTATACAGATGACGGTGTAGATATGTCCAAATTTATACAAATATTGGTGTACATATTTCCATGTTTATGCAGGTAGCGGTGTAGATATTTCCATATTTATACAGATCGCGGTGTAGATATCTCCATCTTTTTACAGATGGGAGTGTATTTATTTCTATGTTTATACAAATGGCGGTGTAATTATTTCCATCTTTATACCGATAGCCGTGTAGATATTTCCATGTTTATACAAAAGGCGGAGTAGGTAATTCCATGTTTATGGAGATGGCGGTGTAGATATTTCCATGTTTACAGAGACAGCAGTGTAGGTATTTCCATGTGTATAGAGATAGCGGTGTAGAGATTTCCATGTGTATACAGATAGATGTGTAGATATTTCCATATTTATAAAGATAGCGGAGTAGATATTTCCATGTTTATACAGATGATGGTGTAGATACCTCCATGTTTATACAGATAGCGTTGTAGATAATTCCATGTTTGCACAGATAGCTGTGTAGATATTTCCATGTTTACACAGATAGTGTTGTATATATTTCCATGTTTATAGAGATGGCTGTGTAGATATTTCCATGTTTATAGAGATGGCAGTGTAGATATTTCCATGTTTATACATATATTGGTGTAGATATTTCCATGTTTACACAGATGACTGTGTAGGTATTTCCATGTTTATACCATTGGCGGTGTAGATATTTGCATGTTTATAGAGATAACCATGTAGATATTTCCAAGTTTATACAGATAGCTGTGTAGATATTTCCATGTTTATACAGATAGCGGTTTAGATATTTCCATGTTTATACAGATAGTGGTGTAGGTATTTCCATGTTTATAGAGATAGCGGTGTAGATATATCCATATTTATAAAGATAGCGGTGTAGACATTTCCATGTTTATAGAGATAGCGGTTTAGATATTTCCATATTTATTCAGATAGCAGTGTAGATATTTCCATGTTGATACAGATAGTCGTGTAGATATTTCCATGATTATTCAGATGGCGGTGTAGATATTTCCATGTTTAAACAGATAGCGGTGTAGATGTTTCCATGTTTGTACAGATAGTGGTGCAGATATTTCCATGTTTATACAGATGACTGTGTAGATATTTCCAAGTTCATACAGATGGCGTTGTAGGAATTTCCATCTTTATAGAGATAGCAGTGTAGATATTTCCCTGTTGATGCAGATATCGGTGTGGATATTTCCATGTTTATACAGATAGCGGTGAAGATATTTCCATCTTTATACAGATAGCGGTGTAGATATTTCCAAATTTATGCTGATCATGGTATAGCTATTTCCATGTTTATACAGATGGAGGTGTAGATATTTCCCTGTTTATACAGATGACTGTGTAGATATTTCCATGTTTTTACAGATGGCGGTGTAGATATATCCATGTTTATACAGATATCGGTGTGGCTTTTTCCATGTTTATACAGCTAGCGATGTAGATATTTCCATGTTTATAGAGATGGCAGTGTAGATATTTCCTTGTTTATACAGATGGCACTGTAGATATTTCCATGTTTATACAGATGGAGGTATACATATTTCCATGTTTATACAGATAGCGGTGTAGTTATTTCCATGTTTATACAGGTGACTCTGTATATATTTCCATGTTTGCAGATGGCGGTGTAGATATTTCCATGTATATACTGCTGGCTGTGTAGATATTTACATGTGTATACAGATGGCAGTGTAGCTATTTCCAAGTTTATACAGATGGCTGTGTACATATTTCCATGTGAATACAGATGGCAGTGTAGATATTTCCATGTTTATTCAGATGGTGGTGTAGATATTTCCATGTTTATACAGATGACTTTGTAGAGATTGCGATGTTTTTAGAGATGGCGGTGAAGATATTTCCATGTTTATAGAGATAGCGGTGTAGATATTTCCATGTTTATAAAGATGGCAGTGTAGATATTTCCTTGTTTATGTAGATGGTGGTGTAGATATTTCCATGTTTATAGAGATGGCGGTATATATACTTCCTTGTTTATGGAGATAGTGGTGTAGATATTTCCATGTTTATAGACATAGCGGTGTAGGTATTTCCATGTTTATAGAGATAGCGGTGTAAATATTTCCATGTTTATACTCATAGCGGTGTAGATATGTCCATGTTTATACAGATAGCAGTGTTGGTATTTCCATGCTTATACAGATAGCGGTGTAGATATTTCCATGTTTATACAGCTTGCGGTGTAGATATTTCCATCTTTATACAGATGGCAGTGTAGATATTTCCATGTTTATATAGATAGCGGTGTAGATATTTCCAATTTGACACAGATGGTGATGTAGATAGCTCCATGTTTACACAGATAGCCTTGTTGGTATTTCCATGTGTATACAGATAGCGGAGTTGATATTTCCATGTTTATACAGATGACTGTGTAGATATTTCCATGTTTTTACAGATGGCGGTGTAGATATTTCCAAGTTTATAGAGATGGCGGTGTAGATATTTCCATGTTTTTTACATATAGCGGTGTAGATATTTTCATGTGTATAGAGACAGCGGTGTACATATTTCCATATTTATACAGAGAGCGGTGTAGATATTTCCATGTTTATTGAGATAGGGGTGTAGATATTTCCATGTTTATACAGACGGCTGTGTAGATATTTCCATGTTTATACAGATGGCTCTGTAGATATTTCCATGTTTATTCAGATGGCATTGTAGATATTTCCATGTTTATACAGATGGTGGTGTAGATATTTCCATGTTTACACAGATGACGGTGAAGATATTTCGAAGTTTTTACAGATGGTCGTGTAGATATTTCCATGTTGATAGGGACAGCAGTGTAGATATTTCCATATTTATACAGATAGCGGTGGAGATACTTCCAAGTTTACACAGATGGCGGTGTAGATATGTCCATGTTTATACTGATAGCAGTGTTGATATTTCCATGTTTATACAGATAGCAGTGTTGGTATTTCCATGTTTATAGAGATAGCATTGTAGATATTTCCATGTTTATACAGCTGTATTTGTAGGTATTTCCAATTCTATACAGATGGCAGAGTAGATATTTCCATGTTTATACAGATGACTTTGTAGGTATTTCCATCTTTATACAGATGACTGTGTGGATATTTCCATGTTTTTACAGATGGCGGTGTAGATATTTCCGTGTTTATACAAATAGCGGTGTGGCTATTTCCATGTTTATACAGATAGCGATGTAGATATTTCCATGTTTATAGAGATGGCTGTCTAGATACTTCCATGTTTATACAGATGGCAGTGTAGATATTTCCATGTTTATACAGGTAGTGGTGTAGATATTTCCATGTTTATACAGATGACTGTGTAGGTATTTCCATGTTTATACCTTTGGCGGTGTAGATATTTCCATGTTTATAGAGATAGCCATGTAGATATTTCCAAGTTTATACAGATAGCTGTGTAGATATTTCCATGTTTATACAGATGGAAGTGTAGATATTTCCATGTATATACAGATAGCGCGGTAGATATTTCCATGATTATACAGATGGCTGTGTATCTATTCCCATGTTTATAAAGATAGCGTTGTAGATATTTCCATGTTTATACAGATAGCTGTGTAGGTATTTACATGTTTATACAGATAGCAGTGTGGATATTTCCATGTTTACAGAGATAGCTGTGTAGATATTTCCATGTTTATGCAGAGAGCGGTGGAGGTATTTCCATGTTTATACAGATGGCGGTGTAGATATTATGAAGTTCATACAGATGCCGGTATAGATATTTCCAAGATTATACAGATAGCGGTGTAGATATTTCCATGTTTATACAAATGGCGGTGCAGATAGTACGATGATCATGGAGATGGCAGTGTAGATATTTCCATGTTTATAGAGAAGGCGATGTAGATATTTCGATGTTTATAGAGATAACAGTGTAGATATTTCCATGTTTATAGAGATAGCAGCATAGGGATTTCCATGTTTATAGAGTTAGTGGTGTAGTTATTTCCATGTTTATACAGATGACTGTGTAGATATTTCCATGTGTGTACAGATGGCAGTGTAGATATTTCCATGTTTATACAGATAGTTGTGAAGATAATTCCATGTTTATTCAGATGACTGTGTGGATATTTCCATGTTTTTACAGATGGCGTTGTAGATATTTCCAATTTTCTACAGATGGGGGTGTAGATATTTCCACGTATATGGTGATGGCAGTGTAGATATTTTCACGTTTATAGAGATGGTGGTGTAGATATTTCCAAGTTTATAGAGATAGCGGTGTGGATATGTCCATGTTTACACAAATGGTTGTGTAGATATTTCCATGTTTATACGGATAGCAGTGTAGATATTTCCATGTATACACAGATAGCGTTGTAGGTATTTCCATGTTCATAGAGATTGTGGTGTAGATATTTCCATGTTTATACAGATGGCAGTGCAGATATTTCCGTGGTTACACAGATAGCGGTGTAGATATTTCCATGTTCATTCAGATAACGGTGTAGATATTTCCATGTTTATACAGATGGCAGGGTAAATATTTCCATGTTTATACAGATAGCGGTGTAGATATTTCCATGTTTATACAGCTCGCAGTGTAGATATTTCCATCTTTATACAGATGGCACTGTAGATATTTCCATGTTTACACAGATAGCGTTGTAGATATTTCCAGGTTTATACAGATAGCGGTGTAGATATTTTCAGGTTTTTAAAGATAGCGGTGTAGATATTTCCATGTTTATACAGATAGCGGAGGAGATATTTCAATGTTTATACAGATAGCAGTGGAGTTATTTCAATGTTTATACAGATGGCGGTGTAGGTATTTCCATGTTTATACAGATAGCGGTGTAGATATGTCCAAGTTTATACAAATATTGGTGTACATATTTCCATGTTTATGCAGGTAGCGGTGTAGATATTTCCATATTTATACAGATCGCGGTGTAGATATCTCCATCTTTTTACAGATGGGAGTGTATTTATTTCTATGTTTATACAAATGGCGGTGTAGGTATTTCCATGTTTATAACGATAGCCGTGTAGATATTTCCATGTTTATACAAACTGCGGTGTAGGTAATTCCATGTTTATGGAGATGGCGGTGTAGATATTTCCATGTTTACAGATACAGCAGTGTAGGTATTTCCATGTGTATAGAGATAGCGGTGTAGAGATTTCCATGTTTATACAGATAGCGTTGTAGATAATTCCATGTTTGCACAGATAGCTGTGTAGATATTTCCATGTGTACACAGATAGCGTTGTATATATTTCCATGTTTATAGAGTTGGCAGTGTAGATATTTCCATGTTTATACAGATGGCAGTGTAGATATTTCTATGTTTATACAGATAGTGGTGTAGATATTTCCATGTTTATACAGACGACTGTGTAGGTATTTCCATGTTTATACCACTGGCGGTGTAGATATTTCCATGTTTATAGAGATAGCCATGTAGATATTTCCAAGTTTATACAGATAGCTGTGGAGATATTTCCATGTTTATACAGATAGCGGTGTAGATGTTTCCATGTTTATACAGATAGTGGTGTAGGTATTTCCATGTTGATAGAGATAGCGGTGTAGATATATCCATATTTATAAAGATAGCGGTGTAGACATTTCCATGTTTATAGAGATAGCGGTGTAGATATTTCCATGTTGATACAGATAGTCGTGTAGATATTTCCATGTTTATTCAGATTGCGGTGTAGATATTTCCACGTTTAAACAGATAGCGGTGTAGATGTTTCCATGTTTATACAGATAGCGGTGCAGATATTTCCATGTTTATACAGATGACTGTGTAGATATTTCCAAGTTCATACAGACGGCGTTGTAGGAATTTCCATCTTTATAGAGATAGCGGGGTAGATATTTCCATGTTGATACAGATAGCGGTGTAGATATTTCCATGTTTATACAGATAGCGGTGAAGGTATTTCCATCTTTATACAGATAGCGGTGTAGATATTTCCAACTTTATGCTGATCATGGTATAGCTATTTCCATGTTTATACAGATGGAGATGTAGATATTTCCCTGTTTATACAGATGACTGTGTAGATATTTCCATGTTTTTACAGATGGCGTTGTAGATATATCCATGTTTATACAGATAGCGGTGTGGCTTTTTCCATGTTTATACAGATAGCGATGTAGATATTTCCATGTTTTAGAGATGGCAGTGTAGATATTTCCTTGTTTATACAGATGGCAGTGTAGATATTTCCATGTTTATACAGATGGAGGTATACATATTTCCATGTTTATACAGATAGCGGTGTAGTTATATCCATGTTTATACAGGTGACTGTGTATATATTTCCATGTTTGCAGATGGCGGTGTAGATATTTCCATGTATATACTGCTAGCTGTGTAGATATTTACATGTGTATACAGATGGCAGTGTAGATATTTCCAAGTATTTACAGATGGCTGTGTAGATATTTCCATGTGAATACAGTTGGCAGTGTAGATATTACCATGTTTATACAGATGGTGGTGTAGATATTTCCATGTTTATACAGATGACTTTGTACAGATTTCCATGTTTTTAGAGATGGCGGTGTAGATATTTCCATGTTTATAGAGATAGCGGTGTAGATATTTCCATGTTTATAAAGATGGCGGTGTAGATATTTCCTTGTTTATGTAGATGGCGGTGTAGTTATTTCCATGTTTATAGAGATGGCGGTTTATATACTTCCTTGTTTATGGAGATAGTGGTGTAGGTATTTCCATGTATATAGAGATAGCGTTGTAGGTATTTCCATGTTTATAGAGATAGCGGTGTAAATATTTCCATGTTTATACTCATAGCGGTGTAGATATTTCCATGCTTATACAGCTTGCGGTGTAGATATTTACATCTTTATACAGATGGCAGTGTAGATATTTCCATGTTTATATAGATAGCGGTGTAGATATTTCCATTTTGCCACAGATGGTGATGTAGATAGTTCCATGTTTATACAGATATCGTTGTTGGTATTTCCATGTTTAAATAGATAGCGGAGTAGGTATTTCCATGTTTATACAGATGACTGTGTAGATACTTCCATGTTTTTACAGATGGTGGTGTAGATATTTCCAAGTTTATAGAGATGGCGGTGTAGATATTTCCATGTTTATAAAGATGGCGGTGTAGATATTTCCTTGTTTATGTAGATGGCGGTGTAGATATTTCCATGTTTATAGAGATGGCGGTTTATATACTTCCTTGTTTATGGAGATAGTGGTGTAGATATTTCCATGTTTATAGAGATAGCAGTGTAGGTATTTCCATGTTTATAGAGATAGCGGTGTAAATTTTTCCATGTTTATACTGATAGCTGTCTAGATATTTCCATGTTTATACAGATAGCAGTGTTGTTATTTCCATGCTTATACAGATAGCGGTGTAGATATTTCCATGTTTATACAGCTCGCGGTTTAGATATTTACATCATTATACAGATGGCAGTGTAGATATTTCCATGTTTATATAGATAGCGGTGTAGATATTTCCATTTTTACACAGATGGTGGTGTAGACAGTTCCATGTTTATAGAGATAGCGTTGTTGTTATTTCCATGTTTATGCAGATATCGGAATAGATATTTCCATGTTTATACAGCTCCCGGTGTAGGTTTTTCCATGTTTATACAGATGGCGGTGTAGATAATTTCATGTTAATACAGATGGCGGTGTAGATATTTCCATGTTTATACAGATGGCGCTCTAGATAGCTCCATGTTTATGTAGATGGCATTGTAGATATTTTCATGTTTATAGAGATGGCAGTGTAGACATTTCCATGTTTATAGACATAGCGGTGTAGACATTTTCATGCTTATAGAGATAGTGGTGTAGGTATTTCCATGTTTTTAGAGATAGCGGTGTAGATATTTCCATGTATATACTGATGGCTGTGTAGATATTTACATGTGTATACAGATGGCAGTGTAGATATTTCCAAGTTTATACAGATGACTGTGTAGATATATCCAAGTTTATATAGGTGACGTCGTAGGTGTTTCCATGTTTATAGAGATAACAGTGTAGATATTTCCATGTTAATACAAATATGCGTATAGATATTTCCATTTTTATAGAGATAGGGGTGTAGATATTTCCATCTTTATAGAGGTAGCGGTGTAGATATTTCCATGTTCATACAGATCCTGCTGTAGATATTACCAATTTTATACAGATAGCCTTGTAGATATTTCCATGTTTATACAGATGGCTTTGTAGAGATTTCCATTTTTTTACAGAGGGCGGTACAGATATTTCCATGTTTATAGAGATAGCAATGTAGCTATTTCCGTGTATTTACTGATGGCTGTGTAGATCTTTACATGTGTATACAGATGGCAGTGTAGATATTTTTAAGTTTGTGTAGATGGTGGTGAAGATATTTCCATGTTTATACAGATATCGGTGTACATATTTCCATGTTTATACAGATGACTGTGTACATGTTTCCATATTTATACTGATTGCGGTGTAGACTTTTCCATGGTTATACAGATAGCAGTGTTGTTATTTCCATGGTTATAGAGATAGCGGTGTGGATATTTCCATGTTTATACAGCTCACGGTGCAGATATTTACATCTTTATACAGATGACAGTGTAGATATTTCCATGTTTATACAGATGGCTGTGTAGATATTTCCATGTGTATACAGATGGCAGTGTAGATATTTCCATGTTTATACAGATGGTGGTGTATATATTTCCATGTTTATACAGATGACGGTGTAGATATGTCCAAATTTATACAAATATTGGTGTACATATTTCCATGTTTATGCAGGTAGCGGTGTAGATATTTCCATATTTATACAGATCGCGGTGTAGATATCTCCATCTTTTTACAGATGGGAGTGTATTTATTTCTATGTTTATACAAATGGCGGTGTAATTATTTCCATCTTTATACCGATAGCCGTGTAGATATTTCCATGTTTATACAAACGGCGGTGTAGGTAATTCCATGTTTATGGAGATGGCGGTGTAGATATTTCCATGTTTACAGAGACAGCAGTGTAGGTATTTCCATGTGTATAGAGATAGCGGTGTAGAGATTTCCATGTGTATACAGATAGATGTGAGATATTTCCATATTTATAAATATAGCGGAGTAGATATTTCCATGTTTATACAGATGATGGTGTAGATACCTCCATGTTTATGCAGATAGCGTTGTAGATAATTCCATGTTTGCACAGATAGCTGTGTAGATATTTCCATGTTTACACAGATAGTGTTGTATATATTTCCATGTTTATAGAGATGGCTGTGTAGATATTTCCATGTTTATAGAGATGGCAGTGTAGATATTTCCATGTTTATACAGATGACTGTGTAGATATTTAAATGTTTATACATATAGCGGTGTGGGTAATTGCATGTTTATACAGATAGCGATGTAGTTATTTCCAAGTTTAGACAGATGGCAGTGTAGATATGTCCAAGTTTATACAGATATTGGTGTAGATATTTCCATGTATATACAGATGACTGTGCAGTTATTTCCATGTTTATAAAGATGGCGGTTTAGATATTTCCATGTTTATAGAGATAGCCATGTAGATATTTCCATGTTTATTCAGATAGCGGTGTAGTCATTTCCAAGTTTATAGAGATAGCGGTGTAGATATTTCCATGTTTATACAGATGGCTTTGTAGGAATTTCCATGTGTATACAGATGATAGTGTAGATATTTCCATGTTTATACAGATGGAGATGTTGATATTTCCATGTTTATACAGATGACTGTGTATGTTTTTCCATGTTTTACAGATGGCAGAGTAGAAATTTCCGTGTTTATACAGATAGCGGTGTGGCTATTTTCATGTTTATACAGATAGCGATGTAGATATTTTCATGTTTATTGACATGGATGTGCAGATATTTCCATGTTTATACAGATGGCAGTGTAGTTATTTCCATGTTTATACAGATAGTGGTGTAGATATTTCCATGTTTATAGAGATGGCTGTGTAGGTATTTCCATGTTTATACAGATGGCGTGGTAGATATTACCATGTTTATAGAGATAGCCATGAAGATATTTCCATGTTTTTACAGATAGCGGTGTATACATTTCCAAGTTTATCGAGATAGCGGTGTAGATATATCCATATGTACACATATAGCAGTATAGTTATTTCCAAGTGTATACAGATAGCGGTGTAGATATTTCCGTGTTTATACAGATCGCGGTATAGATATTTCCATGTTTATACAGATAGTGGTGTAGGTTTTTCCATGTATATATTGATAGCAGTGTAGATATATCCATGTTTATACAGATAGCAGTGTAGATATTTCCAAGTTTATACAGTATTGGTGTAGAGATTTCCATGTTTATACAGAGGGAGGTGTAGATATTTCCATGTTTATATAGATGACTGTGTAGTTATTTCCATGTTTTTACAGATGGCGGTGTAGATATTTCCATGTTTATACAGATAGCAGTGTTGCTATTTCCATGTTTATACAGATAGCTATGTAGATATTTCCATATTTATGGAGATGGCTGTGTAGATGTTTTCATGTTTATACAGATGACTGTGTAGTTATTTCCGTGTTTATACAGATGGCGGTGTAAATATTTCCATGTTTATAGAGACAGCCATGTAGATATTTCCAGGTTCAAACAGATAGCGGTGTTGACATTTCCATGTTTATAGAGATTGCGGTGTAGATATTTCCATATTTATACAGATAGTGGTGTCACTATTTCCATGTTTATACAGATAGCTTTGTGGCAATTTCCATGTTCATACAGAGAGCGTTGGAGATATTCCCATGTTTATACAGATAGCGGTGGAGATATTTCCATGTTTATACAGATAGCGGTGGATATATTTCCATGTTTATAGAGATAGCAGTGTATATATTTCCATGTATATACAGATAGCTGTGTGGCTATTTCCATGTTTATACAGATAGCGGTGTACATATTTCCATTTTTATAGAGATGGCTGTGTAGATATTTACATATTTATACAGATGGCAGTGTAGATATTTCCATGTTTAGACAGATAGTCGTGTAGATATTTCCATGATTATACAGATTGCGTTGTAGGTATTTCCATGTTTATAGAGATAGCGGTGTAGATATTTCCATGTTTATACAGATGGCTGTGTAGTTATTTCCATGTATATACAGATGGCAGTGGAGATATTTCCATGTTTTTACAGATGGCGGTGTAGATATTTCCATGTTTATACAGACAGCGGTGTGGCTATTTCCATGTTTATACAGATAGCGGTGCAGATATTTCCATGTTTATAGAGATAGCGGTGTAGATATTTCCATGTTTATACAGATAGCGGTGGAGATATTTCCATGTTTATAGAGATAGCGGTGTAGATATTTCCATGTTTATACAGATAGCGGTGTGGCTATTTCCATGTTTATACAGATAGCGGTGTAGATATTTCCATGTTTATAGAGATGGCTCTGTAGATATTTACATATTTATACTGATGGCAGTGTAGATATTTCCATGTTTAGACAGATAATGGTGTAGATATTTCCATGTTTATACAGATTGCGGTGTAGTTATTTCCATGTTTATAGAGATAGCGGTGTAGATATTTCCATGTTTATACAGATGGCTGTGTAGATATTTCCACGTGTATACAGATGTCAGTGTAGATATATCCATGTGTATACAGATGGAGATGTAGATATTTCTGTGTTTATACAGATGACTGTGTAGATATTTCCATGTTTTCACAGATGGCGGTGTAGATATTTCCATGTTTATACAGATACCGGTGTGGCTATTTCCATGTTTATACAGATAGCGGTGGAGATATTTCCATGTTTATAGAGATGGCTGTGTAGATATTTACATGTTTATACAGATGGCAGTGTAGATATTTTCATGTTTATATAGATAGTGATGTAGATATTTCCAGGTTTATACAGATGACAGTGTAGTTATTTCCATGTTTATACAGATGGCGGTGAAGATATTTCCATGTTTATAGAGACAGCCATGTAGATATTTTCATGTTTATACAGAGAGCGGTGTAGATATTTCCATGTTTATAGAGATAGCGGTGTAGATATTTCCATATTTATACAGATAGCGGTGTCACTATTTCCATGTTTATACAGATAGAGGTGGCGATATTTCCATTTTTACACAGATAGCGGTGGAGATATTTCCATGTTTATAGAGATAGCGGTGTAGATATTTCCATGTTTATACAGATAGCTGTGTGGCTATTTCCATGTTTATACAGATAGCTATGGAGATATTACCATGTTTATACAGATGGCAGTGTAGATATTTCCATGTTTATGCAGATGGCGGTGCAGATATTTCCATGTTTATACAGATAGCGGTGTGGCTATTTCCATGTTTGTACAGATAGCGGTGTAGATATTTCCATGTTTATAGAGATGGCTGTGTAGATATTTACATGTTTATACAGATGGCATTGTAGATATTTTCATGTTTATACAGATAGTGGTGTAGATATTTCCAGGTTTATACTGATGACTGTGAAGTTATTTCCATGTCTATACAGATGGCGGTGAAGATATTTCCATGTTTATAGAGACAGCCATGTAGATATTTCCATGTTTATACAGATAGCGGTGTAGACATTTCCATGATTATAGAGATAGCGGTGTAGATATTTCCATATTTATACAGATAGCGGTGTCACTATTTCCATGTTTATACAGATAGGGGTGGAGATATTTCCATGTTTATACAGATAGCGGTGGAGATATTTCCATGTTTATAGAAATAGCGGTGTAGACATTTCCATGTTTACAGAGATTGCTGTGTGGCTATTTCCGTGTTTATACAGATAGCGTTGGAGATGTTTCCATGTTTATAGAGATAGCGGTGGAGATATTTCCATGTTTATACAGATAGCGGTGGAAATATTTCCATGTTTATAGAGATAGCACTGTATATATTTCCAAGTTTATAGAGATAGCTGTGTGGCTATTTCCATGTTTATACAGATAGCGGTGTAGATATTTCCATGTTTACAGAGATGGCTCTGTAGATATTTACATGTTTATACAGATGGCAGTGTAGATATTTCCATGTTTAGACAGATAATGGTGTAGATATTTCCATGTTTTTACACATTGCGTTGTAGGTATTTCCATGTTTATAGAGATAGCAGTGTAGATATTTCCATGTTTATACAGATGGCTGTGTAGATATTTCCATGTGTATACAGATGGCAGTGTAGATATTTCCATGTTTATACAGATAGAGGTGTAGATATTTCCATGTGTATACAGATAGCGGTGTGGCTATTTCCATGTTTATACAGATAGCGGTGGAGATATTTCCATGTTTACAGAGATGGCTGTGTACATATTTACATGTTTATACAGATGGCAGTGTAGATATTTTCATGTTTATACAGATATTGTTGTAGATATTTCCAGGTTTATACAGATGACTGTGTAGTTATTTCCATGTTTATACAGAATGCGGTGAAGATATTTCCATGTTCATAGAGACAGCCATGTAGATATTTCCATGTTTATATAGATAGCGGTGTAGACATTTCCATGTTTAATGAGATAGCGGTGTAGATACTTCCTTATTTATACAGATAGCGGTGACACTATTTCCATGTTTATACAGATAGCGGTGGAGATATTTCCATGTTTATACAGATAGCGGTGGAGATATTTCCATGTTTATAGAGATAGCGGTGTAGATATTTCCATGTTTATACAGATAGCTGTGTGGCTATTTCCATGTTTATACAGATAGCGTTGGAGATATTTCCATGTTTATAGAGATGGCGGTGTAGATATTTCCATGTTTATGCAGATGGCGGTGCAGATATTTCCACATTTATACAGATAGTGGTGTACATATTTCCATATTTATACAGATGACTGTGTAGTTATTTCCATTTTTATACAGATAGCGGTGAAGATATTTCCATGTTTATACAGATAGCGGTGGAGATATTTCCATGTTTATACAGATGACTGTGTAGATATTTTCATATTTTTACACATGTCGTTGTAGATATTTCCATGTTTATACAGATAGCGGTGTGGCTATTTCCATGTTTATACAGATAGCAGTGTATATATCTCCATGTTTATAGAGATGGCTGTGTAGTTATTTCCATGTTTATACAGATGGCAGTGTAGATATTTCCATGTTTGTACAGACAGTGGTGTAGATATTTCCATGTATATACAGATGACTGTGTAGGTATTTCCATGTTTATACAGATGGCGGTGTAGATATTTCCATGTTTATACAGATAGCGGTGTGGCTATTTCCATGTTTATACAGATAGCGGTGTAGATATTTCCATGTTTATAGAGCTGGCTGTGTAGATATTTACATGTTTATACTGATGGCAGTGTAGATATTTCCATGTTTATACAGATAGTGGTGTAGATATTTCCAGGTTTATACAGATGACTGTGTTGGTATTTCCATGTTTATACAGATGGCGGTGTAGATATTTCCATGTTTATTGAGATAGCCATGTAGATATTTCCATGTTTATACAGATAGCGGTGTAGAGATTTCCATGTTTATAGAGATAGCGGTGTAGATATTTCCATATTTATACAGATAGCGGTGTCACTATTTCCATGTTTATACTGATAGCGGTGGAGATATTTCCATGTTTATAGAGATTGCGGTGGAGATACTTCCATGTTTATACAGATAGCGGTGGAGATATTTCCATGTTTATACAGATAGCGGTGGAGATATTTCCATGTTTTTAGAGATACCGGTGTAGATATTTCCATGTTTATACAGATAGCTGTGTGGCTATTTCCATGTTTATACAGATAGCGGTGTAGATGTTTCCATGTTTATAGAGATGGCTGTGTAGATATTTACATATTTATACAGATGGCAGTGTAGATATTTCCATGTTTAGACAGATAATGGTGTAGATATTTCCATGTTTATACAGATTGTGGTGTAGGTATTTCCACATTTAAAGACATAGCGGTGTAGATATTTCCATGTTTATACAGATAACTGTGTGGCTATTTCCATGTTTATACAGATAGCGTTGGAGATATTTCCATGTTTATACAGATGGCGGTGTAGATATTTCCATGTTTATGCAGATGGCGGTGTAGATATTTCCACGTTTATACAGATAGTGGTGTACATATTTCTATATTTATACAGATGACTGTGTAGTTATTTCCATTTTTATACAGATGGCGGTGAAGATATTTCCATGTTTATAAAGATAGCGGTGGAGATATTTCCATGTTTATACAGAGGACTGTGTAGATATTTTCATATTTTTACACATGTCGTTGTAGATATTTCCATGTTTATACAGATAGCGGTGTGGCTATTTCCATGTTTATACAGATAGCAGTGTAGATATCTCCATGTTTATAGAGATGGCTGTGTAGATATTTCCATGTTTATACAGATGACAGTGTAGATATTTCCATGTTTGAACAGACAGTGGTGTAGATATTTCCATGTTTATACAAATGACTGTGTAGGTATTTCCATGTTTATACAGATGGCGGTGTAGATATTTCCATGTTTATACTGATACCGGTGTGGCTATTTCCATGTTTATACAGATAGCGGTGTAGATATTTCCATGTTTATAGAGCTGGCAGTGTAGATATTAACATGTTTATACTGATGGCAGTGTAGGTATTTCCATGTTTATACAGATAGTGGTGTAGATATTTCCAGGTTTATACAGATGACTGTGTTGGTATTTCCATGTTTATACAGATGGCGGTGTAGATATTTCCATGTTTATTGAGATAGCCATGTAGATATTTCCATGTTTATACAGATAGCGGTGTAGACATTTCCATGTTTATAGAGATAGCGGTGTAGATATTTCCATATTTATACAGATAGCGGTGTCACTATTTCCATGTTTATACTGATAGCGGTGGAGATATTTCCATGTTTATAGAGATAGCGGTGGAGATACTTCCATGTTTATACAGATAGCGGTGGAGATATTTCCATGTTAATTCAGATAGCGGTGGAGATATTTCCATGTTTATAGAGATGGCTGTGTAGATATTTACATATTTATACAGATGGCAGTGTAGATATTTCCATGTTTAGACAGATAATGGTGTAGATATTTCCTTGTTTATACAGTTTGCGGTGTAGGTATTTCCATATTTAAAGAGATAGCGGTATAGATATTTCCATGTTTATACAGAGGGCTGTGTGGATATTTCCATGTGTATATAGATGGCAGTGTAGATATTTCCATGTTTATATAGATGGAGTTGTAGATATTTCCATGTTTATACAGATGACTCTGTGTATATTTCCTTGTGTATACAGATGGCAGTGTAGATATTTCCATGTTTTTACAGATGGAGGTGTAGTTATTTCCATGATAATACAGATGACTTTGTAGATATTTAAACGTTTTTACAGATGGCGGTGTAGATATTTCCATGTTTATACAGATAGCGGTGTGGCTATTTCCATGTTTATACAGATAGCGGTGGAGATATTTCCATTTTTACAGAGATTGCTGTGTAGATACTTACATGTTTATACATATGGCAGTGTAGATATTTTCGTGTTTATACAGATAGTGTTGTAGATATATCCAGGTTTATACAGATGACTGTGTAGATATTTCCATGTTTATACAGATGGCGGTGAAGATATTTCCATGTTCATAGAGACAGCCATGTAGATATTTCCATGTTTATACAGATAGCGGTGTAGACATTTCCATGTTTATAGAGATAGCGATGTAGATATTTCCTTATTTATACAGATAGCGGTGTCACTATTTCCATGTTTATACAGATAGCGGTGGAGATATTTCCATGTTTATACAGATAGCGGTGGAGGTATTTCCATGTTTATACAGATAGCGGTGTAGATATTTCCATGTTTATACAGATAGCTGTGTGGCTATTTCCATGTTTATACGGATAGCGGTGTAGATATTTCCATGTTTATAGAGATGGCTGTGTATGTATTTACATATTTATACAGATGGCAGTGTAGATATTTCCATGTTTAGACAGATAATGGTGTAGATATTTCCATGTTTACACAGATTGCGGTGTAGGTATTTCCATGTTTATAGAGATAACGGTGTAGATATTTCCATGTTTATACAGATGGCTGTGTGGATATTTCCATGTGTATACAGATGGCAGTGTAGATATTTCCATGTTTATACAGATGGAGGCATAGATATTTCCATGTTTATACAGATGACTGTGTAGATATTTCGATGTTTTTACAGATGGCGGTGTAGATATTTCCATGTTTATACAGATAGCGGTGTGGCTATTTCCATGTTTATACAGATAGCGGTGTAGATATTTCCATGTTTATAGAGATGGCTGTGTAGATATTTACATGTTTATACAGATGGCATTGTAGATATTTTCATGTTTATACAGATAGTGGTGTAGATATTTCCAGGTTTATACAGATGACTGTGACGTTATTTCCATGTCTATACAGATGGAGGTGAAGATATTTCCATGTTTATAGAGACAGCCATGTAGATATTTCCATGTTTATAGAGATAGCGGTGTAGACATTTCCATGATTATAGAGATAGCGGTGTAGATATTTACATATTTATACAGATAGCGGTGTCACTATTTCCATGTTTATACAGATAGCGGTGGAGATATTTCCATGTTTATACATATAGCGTTGGAGATATTTCCATGTTTATACAGATAGCGGTGGAGATATTTCCATGTTTATACAGATAGCGGTGGAAATATTTCCATGTTTATAGAGATAGCAGTGTATATATTTCCAAGTTTATAGATATAGCTGTGTGGCTATTTCCATGTTTATACAGATAGCGGTGTAGATATTTCCATGTTTATAGAGATGGCTCTGTAGATATTTACATGTTTATACAGATGGCAGTGTAGATATTTCCATGTTTAGACAGATAATGGTGTAGATATTTCCATGTTTTTACACATTGCATTGTAGGTATTTCCATGTTTATAGAGATAGCAGTGTAGATATTTCCATGTTTATACAGATGGCTGTGTAGATATTTCCATGTGTATACAGATGGCAGTGTAGATATTTCCATGTTTATACAGATAGAGGTGTAGATATTTCCATGTTTATACAGATGACTGTGTAGATATTTAAACGTTTTTACAGATGGCGGTGTAGATATTTCCATGTTTATACAGATAGCGGTGTGGCTATTTCCATGTTTATACAGATAGCGGTGGAGATATTTCCATGTTTACAGAGATGGCTGTGTACACATTTACATGTTTATACAGATGGCAGTGTAGATATTTTCATGTTTATACAGATATTGTTGTAGATATTTCCAGGTTTATACCGATGACTGTGAAGTTATTTCCATGTTTATACAGATTGCGGTGAAGATATTTCCATGTTCATAGAGACAGCCATGTAGATATTTCCATGTTTATACAGATAGCGGTGTAGACATTTCCATGTTTAATGAGATTGCGGTGTAGATACTTCCTTATTTATACAGATAGCGGTGTCAATATTTGCATGTTTATACAGATAGCGGTGTAGACATTTCCATGTTTAATGAGATAGCGGTGTAGATACTTCCTTATTTACACAGATAGCGGTGTCACTATTTCCATGTTTATACAGATAGCGGTGGAGATATTTCCATGTTTATAGAGATAGCGGTGTAGATATTTCCATGTTTATACAGATAGCTGTGTGGCTATTTCCATGTTTATACAGATAGCGTTGGAGCTATTTCCATGTTTATACAGATGGCGGTGTAGATATTTCCATGTTTATGCAGATGGCGGTGCAGATATTTCCACATTTATACAGATAGTGGTGTACATATTTCCATATTTATACAGATGACTGTGTAGTTATTTCCATTTTTATACAGATGGCGGTGAAGATATTTCCATGTTTATACAGATAGCGGTGGAGATATTTCCATGTTTATACAGATGACTGTGTAGATATTTTCATATTTTTACACATGTCGTTGTAGATATTTCCATGTTTATACAGATGGCTGTGTGGATATTTCCATGTGTATATAGATGGCAGTGTAGATATTTCCATGTTTATACAGATGGAGGTGTAGATATTTCCATGTTTATACAGATGACTCTGTGTATATTTCCATGTGTATACAGATGGCAGTGTAGTTATTTCCATGTTTTTACAGATGGAGGTGTAGATATTTCCATGTTTATACAGATGACTTTGTAGATATTTAAACGTTTTTACAGATGGCGGTGTAGATATTTCCATGTTTATACAGATAGCGGTGTGGCTATTTCCATGTTTATACAGATAGCGGTGGAGATATTTCCATGTTTACAGAGATTGCTGTGTAGATATTTACATGTTTATACAGATGGCAGTGTAGATATTTTCGTGTTTATACAGATAGTGTTGTAGATATATCCAGGTTTATACAGATGACTGTGTAGATATTTCCATGTTTATACAGATGGCGGTGAAGATATTTCCATGTTCATAGAGACAGCCATGTAGATATTTCCATGTTTATACAGATAGCGGTGTAGACATTTCCATGTTTATAGAGATAGCAGTGTAGATATTTCCTTATTTATACCGATAGCGGTGTCACTATTTCTATGTTTATACAGATAGCGGTGGAGATATTTCCATGTTTATACAGATAGCGGTGGAGGTATTTCCATGTTTATACAGATATCGGTGTAGATATATCCATGTTTATACAGATAGCTGTGTGGCTATTTCCATGTTTATACAGATAGCGGTGTAGATATTTCCATGTTTAAAGAGATGGATGTGTAGATATTTACATATTTATACAGATGGCAGTGTAGATATTTCCATATTTAGACAGATAATGGTGTAGATATTTCCATGTTTATGAAGATTGCGGTGTAAGTATTTCCATGTTTATAGAGATAGCGGTGTAGATATTTCCATGTTTTTACAAATGGCTGTGTAGATATTTCCATGTGTATACAGATGGCAGTGTAGATATTTCCATGTTTATAGAGATGGCTGTGTAGATATTTTCATGTTTATACAGACGCCTGTGTAGGTATTTTCATGTTTATACAGATAGTGGTGTAGATATTTACAGGTTTATACAGATGATTGTGTAGTTATTTCCATGTCTATACAGATGGCGGTGAAGATATTTCCATGTTTATAGAGACAGCCATGTAGATATTTCAATGTTTATACAGATAGCGTTGTAGACATTTCCATGTTTATAGAGATAGCAGTGTAGATATTTCCATATTTATACATATAGCGGTGTCACTATTTCCATGTTTATACAGATAGCGGTGGAGATATTTCCAAGTTTATACAGATAGCGGTGGAGATATTTCCATGTTTATAGAGACAGCGGTGTAGATATTTCCATGTTTATACAGATAGCTGTGTGGCTATTTCCATGTTTATACAGATAGCGTTGGAGATATTTCCATGTTTATACAGATTGCGGTGTAGATATTTCCATGTTTATACAGATGGCGGTGTAGATATTTCCATGTTTATGCAGATGACGGTGCAGATATTTCCATGTTCATACAGATAGCGGTGTACATATTTCCATATTAATACAGATGACTGTGTAGTTATTTCTATTTTTATACAGATGGCGGTGTAGATATTTCCATGTTTATACAGATAGAGGTGGAGATATTTCAATGTTTATACAGATGACTGTGTACATATTTCCATGTGTATACAGATGGCAGTGTAGATATTTCCATGTTTATACAGATGACTGTGTAGATATTTCCATGTTTTTACAGATGGCGGTGTAGATATTTCCATGTTTATACAGATAGCGATGTGGCTATTTCCATGTTTATACAGATAGCGGTGTAGATATTTCCATGTTAATAGAGATGGCTGTGTAGATATTTACATGTTTATACAGACGGCAGTGTAGATATTTTCATGTTTATACAGATAGTGGTGTAGATATTTCCAGGTTTATACAGATGACTGTGCAGTTATTTCCATGTTTATACAGATGGCGGTGAAGATATTTCCATGTTTATAGAGACAGCCATGTAGATATTTCCATGTTTATACAGATAGCGGTGTAGACATTTCCATGTTTATAGAGATAGCGATGTAGATATTTCCTTATTTATACAGATAGCGGTGTCACTATTTCCATGTTTATACAGATAGCGGTGGAGATATTTCCATGTTTATACAGATAGCGGTGGAGGTATTTCCATGTTTATACAGATAGCGGTGTAGATATTTCCATGTTTATACAGATAGCTGTGTGGCTATTTCCATGTTTATACGGATAGCGGTGTAGATATTTCCATGTTTATAGAGATGGCTGTGTATGTATTTACATATTTATACAGATGGCAGTGTAGATATTTCCATGTTTAGACAGATAATGGTGTAGATATTTCCATGTTTATACAGATTGCGGTGTAGGTATTTCCATGTTTATAGAGATAACGGTGTAGATATTTCCATGTTTATACAGATGTCTGTGTGGATATTTCCATGTGTATACAGATGGCAGTGTAGATATTTCCATGTTTATACAGATGGAGGCGTAGATATTTCCATGTTTATACAGATGACTGTGTAGATATTTCGATGTTTTTACAGATGGCGGTGTAGATATTTCCATGTTTATACAGATAGCGGTGTGGCTATTTCCATGTTTATACAGATAGCGGTGTAGATATTTCCATGTTTATAGAGATGGCTGTGTAGATATTTACATGTTTATACAGATGGCATTGTAGATATTTTCATGTTTATACAGATAGTGGTGTAGATATTTCCAGGTTTATACAGATGACTGTGACGTTATTTCCATGTCTATACAGATGGCGGTGAAGATATTTCCATGTTTATAGAGACAGCCATGTAGATATTTCCATGTTTATAGAGATAGCGGTGTAGACATTTCCATGATTATAGAGATAGCGGTGTAGATATTTCCATATTTATACAGATAGCGGTGTCACTATTTCCATGTTTATACAGATAGCGGTGGAGATATTTCCATGTTTATACATATAGCGTTGGAGATATTTCCATGTTTATACAGATAGCGGTGGAGATATTTCCATGTTTATACAGATAGCGGTGGAAATATTTCCATGTTTATAGAGATAGCAGTGTATATATTTCCAAGTTTATAGAGATAGCTGTGTGGCTATTTCCATGTTTATACAGATAGCGGTGTAGATATTTCCATGTTTATAGAGATGGCTCTGTAGATATTTACATGTTTATACAGATGGCAGTGTAGATATTTCCATGTTTAGACAGATAATGGTGTAGATATTTCCATGTTTTTACACATTGCGTTGTAGGTATTTCCATGTTTATAGAGATAGCAGTGTAGATATTTCCATGTTTATACAGATGGCTGTGTAGATATTTCCATGTGTATACAGATGGCAGTGTAGATATTTCCATGTTTATACAGATAGAGGTGTAGATATTTCCATGTTTATACAGATGACTGTGTAGATATTTAAACGTTTTTACAGATGGCGGTGTAGATATTTCCATGTTTATACAGATAGCGGTGTGGCTATTTCCATGTTTATACAGATAGCGGTGGAGATATTTCCATGTTTACAGAGATGGCTGTGTACACATTTACATGTTTATACAGATGGCAGTGTAGATATTTTCATGTTTATACAGATATTGTTGTAGATATTTCCAGGTTTATACAGATGACTGTGAAGTTATTTCCATGTTTATACAGATTGCGGTGAAGATATTTCCATGTTCATAGAGACAGCCATGTAGATATTTCCATGTTTATACAGATAGCGGTGTAGACATTTCCATGTTTAATGAGATTGCGGTGTAGATACTTCCTTATTTATACAGATAGCGGTGTCAATATTTCCATGTTTATAAAGATAGCGGTGTAGACATTTCCATGTTTAATGAGATAGCGGTGTAGATATTTCCATGTTTATACAGATAGCTGTGTGGCTATTTCCATGTTTATACAGATAGCGTTGGAGCTATTTCCATGTTTATACAGATGGCGGTGTAGATATTTCCATGTTTATGCAGATGGCGGTGCAGATATTTCCACATTTATACAGATAGTGGTGTACATATTTCCATATTTATACAGATGACTGTGTAGTTATTTCTATTTTTATACAGATGGCCGTGAAGATATTTCCATGTTTATACAGATAGCGGTGGAGATATTTCCATGTTTATACAGATGACTGTGTAGATATTTTCATATTTTTACACATGTCGTTGTAGATATTTCCATGTTTATACAGATGGCTGTGTGGATATTTCCATGTGTATATAGATGGCAGTGTAGATATTTCCATGTTTATACAGATGGAGGTGTAGATATTTCCATGTTTATACAGATGACTCTGTGTATATTTCCATGTGTATACAGATGGCAGTGTAGTTATTTCCATGTTTTTACAGATGGAGGTGTAGATATTTCCATGTTTATACAGATGACTTTGTAGATATTTAAACGTTTTTACAGATGGCGGTGTAGATATTTCCATGTTTATACAGATAGCGGTGTGGCTATTTCCATGTTTATACAGATAGCGGTGGAGATATTTCCATGTTTACAGAGATTGCTGTGTAGATATTTACATGTTTATACAGATGGCAGTGTAGATATTTTCGTGTTTATACAGATAGTGTTGTAGATATATCCTGGTTTATACAGATGACTGTGTAGATATTTCCATGTTTATACAGATGGCGGTGAAGATATTTCCATGTTCATAGAGACAGCCATGTAGATATTTCCATGTTTATACAGATAGCGGTGTAGCTATTTCCATGTTTATACAGATAGCAGTGTGGCTATTTCCATGTTTATACAGATAGCGTTGGAGATATTTCCTTGTTTATACAGATGGCGGTGTAGATATTTCCATGTTTATGCAGATGGCGGTGCAGATATTTCCATGTTTATACAGATAGCGGTGTACATATTTCCATATTTATACAGATGACTGTGCAGTTATTTCTATTATTATACAGATGGCGGTGTAGATATTTCCATGTTTATACAGATAGCGTGGAGATATTTCCATGTTTATACAGATCACTGTGTAGGTATTTTCTTATTTTTACACATGTCGGTGTAGATATTTCCATGTTTATACAGATAGCAGTGTAGATATTTCCATGTTTATAGAGATGGCTGTGTAGATATTTCCACGTTTATACAGATGGCAGTGTAGGTATTTCCATGTATGTACAGACAGTGGTGTAGATATTTCCAGGTTTATACAGATGACTCTGTAGTAATTTCCATGTTTATACAGACGGCGGTGAAGATATTTCCATGTTTATAGAGACAGCCATGTAGATATTTCCATGTTTATACAGATAGCGGTGTAGACATTTCCATGTTTATAGAGATAGCGCTGTAGATATTTCCATATTTATACAGAGAGCGGTGTCACTATTTCCATGTTTATACAGATAGCACTGGAGATATTTCCATGTTTATAGTGATAGCGGTGGAGATATTTCCATGTTTATAGAGATAGCTGTGTGGCTATTTCCATGTTTATACAGATAGCGCTGGAGATATTTCCATGTTTATACAGATAGCGGTTGAGATATTTCCATTTTTATACAGATAGCGGTGGAGATATTTCCATGTTTATACAGAAAGCGGTGGAGATATTTCCATGTTTAAAGAGATAGCAGTGTATATATTTACATGTTTATACAGATATCTGTGTGGCTATTTTCATGTTTATACAGATAGCGGTGTAGTTATTTCCATGTTTATAGAGATGGCTGTGTAGATATTTACATATTTATACAGATGGCAGTGTAGATTTTTCCATGTTTAGACAGATAATGGTGTAGATATTTCCATGTTTATACAGATTGCGGTGTAGTTATTTCCATGTTTATAGAGATAGCGGTGTAGATATTTCCGTGTTTGTACACATGGCTGTGTAGATATTTCCATGTGTATACAGATGGCAGTGTAGATATTTCCATGTTTATGCAGATGGAGGTGTAGATATTTCCATGTTTATACAGATGATTGTGTAGATATTTCCATGTTTTTACAGATGGCGGTGTAGATATTTCCATGTTTATACAGATAGCGGTGTGACTATTTCCATGTTTATACAGATAGCGGTGTAGCTATTTCCATGTTTATACAGATAGCTGTGTGGCTATTTACATGTTTATACAGATGGCAGTGTAGATATATTCATGTTTATACAGATAGTGGTGTAGATATTTCCAGGTTTATACAGATGACTGTGTAGTTATTTCCATGTTTATACAGATGGCGGTGAAGATATTTCCATGTTCATAGGGACATCCATGTAGATATTTCCATGTTTATACAGATAGCGGTGTTGACATTTCCATGTTTACAGAGATAGCGGTGTAGATATTTCCATATTTATACAGATAGCGGTGTCACTATTTCCATGTTTATACAGATAGCGGTGTAGATATTTCCATGTTTATACAGATAGCGGTGGAGATATTTCCATGTTTATACAGATAGCGGTGGAGATATTTCCATGTTTATAGAGAGAGCGGTGTAGATATTTCCATGTTTATACAGATAGCGGTGTGGCTATTTGCATGTTTGTTCAGATAGCGGTGTAGATATTTCCATGTTTATAGAGATGGCTGTGTAGATATTTACATAATTATACAGATGGCAGTGTAGATATTTTCATGTTTAGACAGATAACGATGTAGATATTTCCATGTTTATACAGATTGCGGTGTAGGTATTTCCATGTTTATAGAGATAGCGGTGTAGATATTTCCATGGTTATACAGATGGCTGCGTGGATATTTCCATGTGTATACAGATGGCAGTGTAGATATTTCCATGTTTAGATAGATGACTGTGTAGATATTTCCATGTTTTTACAGATGGCGGTGTAGATATTTCCATGTTTATACAGATAGCGATGTGGCTATTTCCATGTTTATACAGATTGCGTTGTAGTTATTTCCATGTTTATAGATATGGCTGTGTAGATATTTACATGTTTATACAGATGTCAGTGTGGATATTTTCATGTTTATACTGATAGTGGTGTAGATATTTCCAGGTTTATACAGATGACTGTGTAGGTATTTCCATGTTTATACAGATGGCGGTGAAGATATTTCCATGTTCATAGAGACAGCCATGTAGTTATTTCCATGTTTATACAGATAGCGGTGTAGACATTTCCATGTTTATAGAGATAGCGGTGTAGATATTTCCATATTTATACAGATAGCGGTGTCCCTATTTCCATGTTTATACTGATAGCGGTGGAGATATTTCCATGTTTATGCAGATAGCGGTGGAGATATTTCGATGTTTATACAGATAGCAGTGGAGATATTTCCATGTTTATAGAGATAGCGGTGTAGATATTTCCATGTTTATAGAGATAGCGGTGGAGATATTTCCATGTTTATACAGATAGCTGTGTGGCTATCTCCATGTTTATACAGATATCGGTGTAGATATTTCCATGTTTATAGAGATGGCTGTGTAGATATTTACATATTTATACAGATGGCAGTGTAGATATTTCCATGTTTAGACAGATAATGGTGTAGATATTTTCATGTTTACACAGATTGCGGTGTAGGTATTTCCATGTTTATAGAGATAGCGGTGTAGATATTTCCATGTTTATACAGATAGCTTTGTGGCTACTTCCATGTTTATACAGTTAGCGTTGGACATATTTCCATGTTTATACAGATGGCGGTGCAGATATTTCCATGTTTATGCAGATGGCGGTGCAGATATTTCCATGTTTATACAGATAGTGGTGTAGATATTTCCAGGTTTATACAGATGACTCTGTAGGTATTTCCATGTTTATACAGATAGCGGTGTAGATATTTCCATGTTTATTGAGATAGCCATGTAGATATTTCCATGTTTATACAGATAGAGTTGTAGACATTTCCATGTTTATAGAGATAGCGGTGTAGATATTTCCATATTTATACAGATAGCGGTGTCCCTATTTCCATGTTTATACTGATAGAGGTGGAGATATTTCCATGTTTATACAGATAGCGGTGGAGATATTTCCATGTTTAAAGAGATAGCGGTGTAGATATTTCCATGTTTATACAGATAGCTGTGTGGCTATTTCCATGTTTATACAGATAGCGTTGGAGATATTTCCATGTTTATACAGATAGCGGTGGAGATATTTCCATGTTTATACAGATAGCGGTGGAGATATTTCCATGTTTATAGAGATAGCAGTGTATATATTACCATGTTTATACAGATAGCTGTGTGGCTATTTCCATGTTTATACAGATTGCGGTGTTGGTATTTCCATGTTTATAGAGATAGCGGTGTAGATATTTCCATGTTTATACAGATGGTTGTGTAGATATTTCCATGTGTATACAGATGGCAGTATAGATATTTCCAGGTTTATAAAGATGGAGGTGTAGATATTTCCATGTTTACACAGATGACTGTGTAGATATTTCCATGTTTTTACAGATGGCGGTGTAGGTATTTCTATGTATATACAGATAGTGGTGTGGCTATTTCCATGTTTATACAGATAGCGGTGTAGATATTTCCATGCTTATAGAGATGGCTGTGTAGATATTTACATGTTTATACAGATGGCAGTGTAGATATTTTCATGTTTATACTGATAGTTGTGTAGATATTTCCAGGTTTATACAGATGACTGTGTAGTTATTTCCATGTTTATACAGATGGCGGTGAAGATATTTCCATGTTCATAGAGACAGCCATGTAGATATTTCCATGTTTATACAGATAGCGGTGTAGACATTTCCATGTTTATAGAGATAGCGGTGTAGATATTTCCATACTTATACAGATAGCGGTGTCACTATTTCCATGTTTATACAGATAGCGGTGGAGATATTTCCATGTTTATACAGATAGAGGTGGAGATATTTCCATGTTTATAGAGATAGCGGTGTAGATATTTCCATGTTTATACAGATAGCTGTGTGGATATTTCCATGTTTATACACATAGCGTTGGAGATATTTCCATGTTTATACAGATGGCGGTGTAGATATTTCCATGTTTATGCAGATGGCGGTGCAGAGATTTCCATGTTTATACAGATAGCGGTGAACATATTTCCATATTTATACAGATGACTGTGTAGTTAATTCTATTTATATACAGATGGAGGTGTAGATATTTCCATGTTTATACAGATAGCGGTGGAGATATTTCCATGTTTATACAGATGACTGTGTAGATATTTTCATGTTAATGGAGATAGCGGTGTAGATATTTCCATGTTTATACAGATAGCTGTGTGGCTATTTCCATGTTTATACAGTTAGCGGTGTAGATATTGCCATGTTTATAGAGATGGCTGTGTAGATATTTACATATTTATACAGATGGCAGTGTAGATATTTCCATGTTTAGACAGATAATGGTGTAGATATTTCCATGTCTATACAGATTGCGGTGTAGGTATTTCTATGTTTATGGAGATAGCTGTGTAGGTATTTCCATGTTTATACAGATAGCTGTGTGGCTATTTTCATGTTTATACAGATAGCGTTGGAGATATTTCCATGTTTATACAGATGGCGGTGTAGATATTTCCATGTTTATGGAGATGGCGGTGCAGATATTTCCATGTTTATACAGATAGCGGTGTACATATTTCCATATTTATAGAGATGACTGTGTAGTTATTTCCATTTTTATACAGATGGCGGTGTAGATATTTCCATGTTTGTACAGATAGCGGTGGAGGTATTTCCATGTTTACAAAGATGACTGTGTACATATTTTCATATTTTTACACATGTCGGTGTAGATATTTCCATGTTTATACAGATAGCGGCGTGGCTATTTCCATGTTTATACATCTAGCAGTGTAGATATTTCCATGTTTATAGAGATGAATGTGAAGATATTTCCATGTTTATACAGATGGCAGTATATATATTTCCATGTTTGTACAGACAGTGTTGTAGATATTTCCATGTTTATACAGATGAGTGTGTAGGTATTTCCATGTTTATACAGATGGCGATGTAGACCTTTCCATGTTTATACAGATAGCGGTGTGGCTATTTCCATGTTTATACAGATAGCGGTGTAGATATTTCCATGTTTATAGAGATGGCTGTGCAGATATTTACATGGTTATACAGATGGCAGTGTAGATATTTCCATGTTTATACAGATAGTGTTGTAGATATTTCCAGGTATATACAGATGACTGTGTAGGTATTTCCATGTTTATACAGATGGCGGTGTAGATACTTCCATGTTTATAGAGATATCCATGTAGATATTTCCATGTTTATACAGATAGCGGTGTAGACATTTCCATGTTTATAGAGATAGCGGTGTAGATATTTCCATATTTATACAAATAGCGGTGTCCCTATTTCCATGTTTATACTGATAGCGGTGGAGATATTTCCATGTTTACAGATAGCGGTGGAGATATTTCCATGTTTATAGAGTTAGCGGTGTAGATATTTCCATGTTTATACAGATAGCGGTGTGGCTATTTCCATGTTTACACAGATGACTGTGTAGTTATTTCCATGTTTATAGAGATGGTTGTGCAGATATTTACATATTTGTATGGATAGCAGGGTAGATATTTCCATGTTTATACAGATAATGGTGTAGATATTTCCATGTTTATACAGATTGCGGTGTAGGTATTTCCATGTTTATAGACATAGCGGTGTAGATATTTCCATGTTTATACAGATGGCTGTGTAGATATTTCCATGTGTATACAGATGGCAGTGTAGATATTTCCATCTTTATACAGATGGAAGTGTAGATATTTCCATGTTTATACAGATGACTGTGTAGATATTTCCATGTTTTTACAGATGGCGGTGTAGATATTTCCATGTTTATAAAGATAGCGGTGTGGCTATTTCCATGTTTACACAGATAGCGGTGTAGATATTTCAATGTTTATAGAGATGGCTGTGTAGATATTTACATGTTTATACAGACGGCAGTGTAGATATTTTCATGTTTATACATATAGTGGTGTAGATATTTCCAGGTTTATACAGATGACTGTGCAGTTATTTCCATGTTTATACAGATGGCGGTGAAGATATTTCCATGTTTATAGAGACAGCCATATAGATATTTCAATGTTTATATAGATGGCTGTGTAGATATTTACATATTTATACAGATGGCAGTGTAGATATTTCCATGTTTAGACAGATAATGGTGTAGATATTTATATGTTTATACAGATTGCGGTGTAGGTATTTCCATGTTTATGGACATAGCAGTGTAGATATTTCCATGTTTATACAGATGGCTGTGTAGATATTTCCATGTGTATAGAGATGGCAGTGTAGATATTTCCATGTTTATACAGATGGAGGTGTAGATATTTCCATGTTTATACAGATGACTGTGTAGGTATTTCCATGTTTTTACAGATGGCGGTGTAGCTATTTCCATGTTTATACAGATAGGGTTGTGGCTATTTCCATGTTTATACAGATAGCGGTGTAGATATTTCCATGTTTATAGAGATGGCTGTGTAGATATTTACATGTTTATACAGAAGGCAGTGTAGATATTTTCATGTTAATACAGATAGTGGTGTAGGTATTTCCATGTTTATAGAGATAACGGTGTAGATATTTCCATGTTTATACAGATGGCTGTGTAGATATTTCCATGTGTATACAGATGGCAGTATAGATATTTCCATGTTTATAAAGATGGAGGTGTAGATATTTCCATGTTTACACCGATGACTGTGTAGGTATTTCCATGTTTATACAGATGGCGGTGTAGACATTTCCATGTTTATACAGATAGCGGTGTGGCTATTTCCATGTTTATACAGATAGCTGTGCAGATATTTCCAGGTTTATAGAGATGGCTGTATAGATATTTCCATGTTTATACAGATGGCCGTGTAGTTATTTCCATGTTTATACAGATAGTGGTGTAGATATTTCCAGGTTTATCCAGATGACTGTGTAGTTATTTCCATGTTTATACAGATGGCGGTGAAGATATTTCCATGTTTATAGAGACAGCCATGTAGATATTTCCATGTTTACACAGATAGCGGTGTAGACATTTCCATGTTTATAGAGATAGCGGTGTAGATATTTCCATATTTATACAGATAGCGGTGTCACTATTTCCATGTTTATAGAGATAGCGGTGGAGGTATTTCCATGAATATACTGATAGCGATGTAGATATTTCCATGTTTATACAGATGAAGGTGTAGTTATTTCCCTATTTATACTGATGACTGTGTAGATATTTTCATGTATTTGCAGATGGCGTTGTAGATATTTCCATGTTTATACAGATAGCGGTGTGGCTATTTCCACGTTCATTCAGATAGCAGTGTAGATATTTCCATGTTTATAGAGATGGCTTTGTAGATATTTCCATGTTTATACAGATGGCTTTGTAAATATTTCCATGTTTATACAGATATCGGTGTGGCTATTTCCACGTTCATACAGATAGCAGTGTAGATATTTCCATGTTTATAGCGATGGCTTTGTAGATATTTCCATGTTTATACATATGTCAGTGTAGATATTTCCATGTTTATACAGATGGCGGTGTAGATATTTCCATGTTTATGCAGATGGCGGTGCCGATATTTCCATGTTTATACAGATAGCGGTGTAGGTATTTCCATGTTTGTACAGATAGCGGTGGAGATATTTCCATGTTTATACAGATAGCGGTGGAGATATTTCAATGTTTATACAGATGGCAGTGTAGATATTTCCAAGTTTATACAGATAGCGGTGTAGATATTTCCATGTTTATACAGACTGCGGTGTAGATATTTCCATGGTTTTACAGATGACTGTGTAGATATTTCAACGTTTATACAGATGGCGGTTTAAATATTTCCATATTTACAGAGATAGCCGTGTAGATATTTCCATGTTCATGCAGATGGCGGTGAAGACATTTCCATGTTTATAGAGGTGGCAGTGTAGATATTTCTATGTTTATAGAGATATCGGTGTAGATAATTCCATGTTTATAGAGATGGCGGTGTAGTTATTTCCATGTTTATAGAGATAGTGGTGTAGATATTTCCATGTTTATACAGATAGCGATGTAGATATTTCCATGTTTATACAGATAGCGGTGTTGGTATTTCCATGTTTATAGAGATAGTGGTGTAGATATTTCCATGTTTATACAGCTGACGGTGTAGAAAGTTTCATTTGTATACAGATGGCAGTGTAGATATTTCCATGTTTATACAGATAGTTGTGTAGATATTTCCATTTTTAACCAGATGGCGGTGTAGATAGTTCCATGTTTATGGAGATGGCGGTGTAGATATTTTCATGTTTATAGAGATGGCGGTGTAGATATTTCCACGTTTATACAGATAGCAATGTAGATATTTCCATGTTTATACAGATAGCGGTGTAGATATTTCCATGTTCAGAAAGATAGCGGTGTAGATATTTCCATGTTTACAGACATAGCGGTGGAGATATTTCAATGTTTATACAGATAGCGATGTACATATTTCCATGTTTATACAGATAGCGATGTATATATTTCCAAGTTTATACAGATAGCGGTGTAGATATTTCCATGTTTATACAGATACTGGTGTAGATATTTCCATGTTTATACAGATTGTGGTGTAGGTATTCACATGTTTATAGAGGTAGCGGTGAAGGCATTTCCATGTTTATAGAGAAAGCGGTGTGGATATTTCCATGTTTATGCAGATGACGGTGCAGATATTTCCATGTTTATACAGATAACGGTGTAGATATTTCCATGTTTATACAGATGACTGTGTAGTTATTTCCACGTTTATACAGATGTCGGTGTAGATATTTCCATGTTTATAGAGATAGCCATGTAGATATTTCCATGTTTATACAGATATCGATGTAGACATTTCCATGTTTATAGAGATGGCGTTGTAGATATTTCCATATTTATACAGATAGCGGTGTAGATATTTCCGTGTTTATACAGATAGCAGTATAGATATTTCCATGTTCATACAGATAGCGGTGTAGAGATTTCCATGCTTATACAGATCGTGCTGTAGATATTTCCATGTTTATACAGATAGCAGTGTAGATATTTCCACATTTATACAGATAGCGGTGTAGATAATTCCATGTTTACAGAGATAGCGGTGTAGATATTTCCAAATTTTCACAGATTGCGGCATACATATTTACATCTTTACACAGATAGCGGGTTACAAATTTCCATGTTTACACAGATAGCTGTGTAGATATTTCCATGGTTTCACAGATAGTGTTGTAGACATTTCCATGTTTATAGAGATAACGGTGTAGATATTTCCATGTTTATAAAGATAGCGTTCTAGATATTTCCATGTTTATAGAGATAGCGGTGTAGATATTTCCATGTTCAGAAATATAGCGGTGTAGATATTTCCATGTTTACAGAGATAGCGGTGGAGATATTGCACTGTTTATACAGATAGCGATGTACATATTTCCATGTTTATACAGATAGCGATGTATATATTTCCAAGTTGATACAGATAGCGGTGTAGATATTTCCATGTTTATACAGATACTGGTTTAGATATTTCCATGTTTATACAGATTGTGGTGTAGGTATTCACATGTTTATAGAGGTAGCGGTGAAGGCATTTCCATGTTTATAGAGAAAGCGGTGTGGATATTTCCATGTTTATGCAGATGGCGGTGCAGATAATTCCATGTTTATACAGATAACGTTGTAGATATTTCCATGTTTATACAGATGACTGTGTAGTTATTTCCAGGTTTATACAGATGTCGGTGCAGATATTTCCATGTTTACAGAGATAGCCATGTAGATATTTCCATGTTTATACAGATAGCGGTGTAGACATTTCCATGTTTATAGAGATGGCGTTGTAGATATTTCCATACTTATACAGATAGCGGTGTAGATATTTCCGTGTTTGTACAGATAGCAGTATAGATATTTCCATGTTCATACAGATAGCGGTGTAGATATTTCCATGCTTATACAGATCGTGCTGTAGATATTTCCATGTTTATACAGATAGTGGTGTAGATATTTCCACATTTATACAGATAGCGGTGTAGATAATTCCATGTTTACAGAGATAGCGGTGTAGATATTTCCAAATTTTCACAGATTGCGGCGTACATATTTCCATCTTTACACAGATAGCGGGTTACAAATTTCCATGTTTACACAGACAGCTGTGTAGATATTTCCATGTTTTCACAGATAGTGTTGTAGATATTTCCATGTTTATACAGATAACGGTGTAGATATTTCCATGTTTATAAAGATAGCGTTGTAGATATTTCCATGTTTATAGAGATAGCGGTGGAGGTATTTCCATGAATATACTGATAACGATGTAGATATTTCCATGTTTATACAGATAGTGGTGTAGGTATTTCCCTGTTTATACAGATTTCGGTGTAGATATTTCCATGTTTATACAGTTAGGGTGGTAGATATTTCCATGTTTATACAGATTGTGGTGTAGGTATTTCCATGTTTATAGAGATAGCGGTGTAGATATTTCCATGTTTATACAGATGGCTTTACAGATATTTCCATGTTTATACAGATGAAGGTGTAGTTATTTCCCTATTTGTACTGATGACTGTGTAGATATTTTCATGTATTTGCAGATGGCGTTGTAGATATTTCCATGTTTATACAGATAGCGGTGTGGCTATTTCCACGTTCATTCAGATAGCAGTGTAGATATTTCCATGTTTATAGAGATGGCTTTGTAGATATTTCCATGTTTATAGAGATGGCGTTGTAGATATTTCCATGTTTATACAGATATTGGTGTGGCTATTTCCACGTTCATACAGATAGCAGTGTAGATATTTCCATGTTTATAGAGATGGCTTTGTAGATATTTCCATGTTTATACATATGGCAGTGTAGATATTTCCATGTTTATACAGATGGCAGTGTAGATATTTCCATGTTTATGCAGATGGCGGTGCCGATATTTCCATGTTTATACAGATAGCGGTGTAGGTATTTCCATGTTTGTACAGATAGCGGTGGAGATATTTCCATGTTTATACAGATAGCGGTGGAGATATTTCAATGTTTATACAGATGGCAGTGTAGATATTTCCAAGTTTATACAGATAGCGGTGTAGATATTTCCATGTTTATACAGACTGCGGTGTAGATATTTCCAAGTTTATACAGATGACTGTGTAGATATTTCAACGTTTATACAGATGGCGGTTTAAATATTTCCATATTTATAGAGATAGCCGTGTAGATATTTCCATGTTCATGCAGATGTCGGTGAAGACATTTCCATGTTTATAGAGGTAGCAGTGTAGATATTTCTATGTTTATAGAGATATCGGTGTACATAATTCCATGTTTATAGAGATGGCGGTGTAGGTGTTTCCATGTTTATAGAGATAGTGGTGTAGATATTTCCATGTTTATACAGATAGCGGTGTAGATATTTCCATGTTTATACAGATAGTGGTGTTGGTATTTCCATGTTTATAGAGATAGTGGTGTAGATATTTCCATGTTTATACAGCTGATGGAGTAGAAATTTCATCTGTATACAGATGGCAGTGTAGATATTTCCATGTTTATACAGATAGTGGTGGAGATATTTCCATTTTTAACCAGTTGGCGGTGTAGATAGTTCCATGTTTATGGAGATGGCGGTGTAGATATTTTCATGTTTATAGAGATGGCGGTGTAGTTATTTCCACGTTTATACAGATAGCAATGTAGATATTTCCATGTTTATACAGATAGCGGTGTAGATATTTCCATGTTCAGAAAGATAGCGGTGTAGATATTTCCATGTTTACAGAGATAGCGGTGGAGATATTTCAATGTTTACACAGATAGCGATGTACATATTTCCATGTTTATACAGATAGCGATGTATATATTCCCGTTTATACAGATAGCGGTGTAGATATTTCCATGTTTATACAGATACTGGTGTAGATATTTCCATGTTTATGCAGATTGTGGTGTAGGTATTCACATGTTTATAGAGGTAGCGGTGAAGGCATTTCCATGTTTATAGAGAAAGCGGTGTGGATATTTCCATGTTTATGCAGATGGCGGTGCAGATATTTCCATGTTTATACAGATAACGGTGTAGATATTTGCATGTTTATACAGATGACTGTGTAGTTATTTCCACGTTTATACAGATGTCGGTGTAGATATTTCCATGTGTATAGAGATAGCCATGTAGATATTTCCATGTTTATACAGATAGCGGTGTAGACATTTCCATGTTTATAGAGATGGCGTTGTAGATATTTCCATATTTATACAGATAGCGGTGTAGATATTTCCGTGTTTATACAGATAGCAGTATAGATATTTCCATGTTCATACAGATAGCGGTGTAGATATTTCCATGCTTATACAGATCGAGCTGTAGATATTTCCATGTTTATACAGATAGCGGTGTAGATATTTCCACATTTATACAGATAGCGGTGTAGATAATTCCATGTTTACAGAGATAGCGGTGTAGATATTTCCAAATTTTCACAGAATGCGGCGTACATATTTCCATTTTTACACAGATAGCGGGTTACAAATTTCCATGTTTACACAGACAGCTGTGTAGATATTTCCATGTTTTCACAGATAGTGTTGTAGATATTTCCATGTTTATACAGATAACGGTGTAGATATTTCCATGTTTATAAAGATAGCGTTGTAGATATTTCCATGTTTATAGAGATAGCGGTGGAGGTATTTCCATGAATATACTGATAGCGATGTAGATATTTCCATGTTTATACAGATAGTGGTGTAGATATTTCCCTGTTTATACAGATTTCGGTGTAGATATTTCCATGTTTATACAGTTAGGGTTGTAGATATTTCCATGTTTATACAGATTGTGGTGTAGGTATTTGATGTTTATAGAGATAGCGGTGTAGATATTTCCATGTTTATACAGATGGCTTTGCAGATATTTCCATGTTTATACAGACGAAGCTGTAGATATTTCCCTATTTATACTGATGACTGTGTAGATATTTTCATGTATTTGCAGATGGCGTTGTAGATATTTCCATGTTTATACAGATAGCTGTGTGGCTATTTCCACGTTCATTCAGATAGCAGTGTAGATATTTCCATGATTATAGAGATGGCTTTGTAGATATTTCCATGTTTATACAAATGGCGTTGTAGATATTTCCATGTTTATACAGATATCGGTGTGGCTATTTCCACGTTCATACAGATAGCAGTGTAGATATTTCCATGTTTATAGAGATGGCTTTGTAGATATTTCCATGTTTATACATATGGCAGTGTAGATATTTCCATGTTTATACAGATGGCGGTGTAGATATTTCCATCTTTATGCAGATGGCGGTGCCGATATTTCCATGTATATACCGATAGCGGTGTAGGTATTTCCATGTTTGTACAGATAGCTGTGGAGATATTTCCATGTTTACACAGATAGCGGTGGAGATATTTCAATATTTATACAGATGGCAGTGTAGATATTTCCAAGTTTATACAGATAGTGGTGTAGATATTTCCATGTTTATACAGACTGCGGTGTAGATATTTCCATGTTTATACAGATGACTGTGTAGATATTTCAACGTTTTTACATATGGCGGTTTAAATATTTCCATATTTATAGAGATAGCCGTGTAGATATTTCCATGTTCATGCAGATGACGGTGAAGACATTTCCATGTTTATTGAGGTGGCAGTGTAGATATTTCTATGTTTATAGAGATATCGGTGTAGATAATTCCATGTTTATAGAGATGGCGGTGTAGGTATTTCCATGTTTATAGAGATAGTGGTGAAGGTATTTCCATGTTTATACAGATAGCGGTGTAGATATTTCCATGTTTATACAGATAGCGGTGTTGGTATTTCCATGTTTATACAGATAGTGGTGTAGATATTTCCATGTTTATACAGCTGACGGTGTAGATATTTTCATCTGCATACAGATGGCAGTGTACATATTTCCATGTTTATACAGATAGTGGTGTAGATATTTCCATTTTTAACCAGATGGTGGTGAAGATATTTCCATGTTTATGGAGATGGCGGTTTAGATATTTTCATGTTTATAGAGATGGCGTTGTAGATATTTCCACGTTTATACAGATAGCGGTGTAGATATTTCCATGTTTATACAGATAGCGGTGTAGATATTTCCATGTTCTGAAAGATAGCAGTGTAGATATTTCCAGGTTTACAGAGATAGCGGTGGAGATATTTCAATGTTTATACAGATAGCGATGTACATATTTCCGTGTTTATACAGATAGCGATCTATATATTTCCAAGTTTATACAGATAGCGGTGTAGATATTTCCATGTTTATGCAGATAGTGGTGTAGATATTTCCATGTTTATAGAGATATCTTTGTAGATATTTCCATGTTTATAGAGGTAGCGGTGAAGGCATTTCCATGTTTATAGAGAAAGCGGTGTGGATATTTCCATGTTTATGCAGATGGCGGTGCAGATATTTCCAGGTTTATACAGATAGCGGTGTAGATATTTCCATGTTTATACAGATGACTGTGTAGTTATTTCCATGTTTATACAGATGGCGGTGTAGATATTTCCATGTTTATAGAGATAGCCATGTAGATATTTCCATGTTTATACAGATAGCGGTGTAGACATTTCCATGTTTATAGAGATGGCGTTGTAGATATTTCCATATTTATACAGATAGCGGTGTAGATATTTCCGTGTTTATACAGATAGCGGTATAGATATTTCCATGTTCATACAGATAGCGGTGTAGATATTTCCATGTTTATGCAGATCGTGCTGTAGATATTTCCATGTTTACACACATAGCGGTGTAGATATTTCCCCATTTATACACATAGCGGTGTAGATAATTCCATGTTTACTGAGATATCGGAGTAGATATTTGCAAATTTTCACCGATTGCGGCGTACATATTTCCATCTTTACAGAGATAACGCGTTACAAATTTCCATGTTTACACAGATAGCTGTGTAGATATTTCCATGTTTTCACAGATAGTGTTGTAGATATTTCAATGTTTATACAGATAACGGTGTAGATATTTCCATGTTTATAAAGATAGCGGTGTAGATATTTCCATGTTTATAGAGATAGCGGTGGAGGTATTTCCATGTATATACTGATAATGATGTAGATATTTCCATGTTTATACAGGTAGTGGTGTAGATATTTCCCTGTTTATACAGAGATTGGTGTAGATATTTCCATGTTTATACAGATAGTGTGGTAGATATTTCCATGTTTATACAGATTGTGGTGTAGGTATTTCCATGTTTATAGAGATAGCGGTGTAGATATTTCCATGTTTATATAGATATCGTTGTAGATATTTCCATGTTTCTTGAGGTAGCGGTGAAGGCATTTCCATGTTTGTAGAGAAAGCGCTGTGGACATTTCCATGTTTATATAGATGGCGGTGCAGATATTTCCATGTTTATACAGATTGCGGTGTAGATATTTCCATGTTTATACAGATGACTGGGTAGTTATTTCGATGTTTATACAGATGGCGGTGTAGATATTTACATGTTTATAGAGATGGCATTGAAGATATTTCCATATTTATACAGATAGCGGTGTAGATATTTCCGTGTTTATACAGATAGCGGTATAGATATTTCCATGTTCATACAGATAGTGGTGTAGATATTTCAATGTTTATACAGATCGTGCTGTTGATATTTCCATGTTTATACAGATAGCGGTGTAGATATTTCCACATGTACACAGATAGCGGAGTAGATAATTCCAGGTTTTCAGAGATAGCGGTGTAGATATTTCCAAATTTTCACAGATTGCGGTGTACATGTTTCCATCTTTACACAGATAGCGGGTTAGAAATTTCCATGTTTACACAGATAGCTGTGTAGATATTTCCATGTTTTCACAGATAGTGTTGTAGATATTTCCATGTTTATACAGATCACGGTGTAGATATTTCTATGTTTATAAAGATAGCGGTGTAGATATTTCCATGTTTATACAGACTGCGGTGTAGATATTTCCATGTTTTTACAGATGACTGTGTAGATATTTCCATGTTTTCACAGATAGTGTTGTAGATATTTTCATGTTTATAGAGATGGCGGTGTAGATATTTCCACGTTTATACAGATAGCAATGTAGATATTTCCATGTTTATACAGATAGCGGTGTAGATATTTCCATGTTCAGAAAGACAGCGGTGTAGATATTTCCATGTTTACAGAGATAGCGGTGGAGATATTTCAATGTTTATACAGATAGCGATGTACATATTTCCATGTTTATACACATAGCGATGTATATATTTCCAAGTTTATACAGATAGCGGTGTAGATATTTCCATGTTTATACAGATACTGGTGTAGATATTTCCATGTTTACAGATTGTGGTGTAGGTATTCACATGTTTATAGAGGTAGCGGTGAAGGCATTTCCATCTTTATAGAGAAAGCGGTGTGGATACTTCCATGTTTATGCAGATGGCGGTGCAGATATTTCCATGTTTATACAGATAACGGTGTAGATATTTCCATGTTTATACAGATGACTGTGTAGTTATTTCCACGTTTACAGATGTCGTTGTAGATATTTCCATCTTTATAGAGATAGCCATGTAGATATTTCCATGTTTATACAGATAGCGGTGTAGACATTTCCATGTTTATAGAGATGGCGTTGTAGATATTTCCATATTTATACAGATAGCGGTGTAGATATTTCCGTGTTTATACAGATAGCAGTATAGATATTTCCATGTTCATACAGATAGCGGTGTAGATATTTCCATGCTTATACAGATCGTGCTGTATATATTTCCATGTTTATAAAGATAGCTGTGTAGATATTTCCATGTTTATAGAGATGGCTTTGTAGATATTTCCATGTTTATACAGATGGCAGTGTAGATATTTCCAAGTTTATACAGATAGCGGTGTAGATATTTCCATGTTTATAGAGACTGCGGTGTAGATATTTCCATGTTTATACACATGACTGTGTAGATATTTCAACGTTTATACAGATGGCAGTTTAAATATTTCCATATTTATTGAGATAGCCGTGTAGATATTTCCATGTTCATGCAGATGGCGGTGAAGACATTTCCATGCTTATACAGATCGTGCTGTAGATATTTCCATGTTTATAAAGATAGCAGTGTAGATATTTCCACATTTATACAGATAGCGGTGTAGATAATTCCATGTTTACAGAGATAGCGGTGTAGATATTTCCAAATTTTCACAGATTGCGGCGTACATATTTCCATCTTTACACAGATAGCGGGTTACAAATTTCCATGTTTACACAGATAGCTGTGTAGATATTTCCATGTTTTCACAGATAGTGTTGTAGATATTTCCATGTTTATACAGATAACGGTGTAGATATTTCCATGTTTATAAAGATAGCGTTGTAGATATTTCCATGTTTATAGAGATAGCGGTGGAGGTATTTCCATGAATATACGGATAGCGATGTAGATATTTCCATGTTTATACAGATAGTGGTGTAGATATTTCCCTGTTTATACAGATTTCGGTGTAGATATTTCCATGTTTATACAGTTAGGGTGGTAGATATTTCCATGTTTATACAGATTGTGGTGTAGGTATTTCCATGTTTATACAGATATCTTTGCAGATATTTCCATGTTTATACAGACGAAGGTGTAGATATTTCCCTATTTATACTGATGACTGTGTAGATATTTTCATGTATTTGCAGATGGCGTTGTAGATATTTCCATGTTTACACAGATAGCGGTGTGGCTATTTCCACGTTCATTCAGATAGCAGTGTAGATATTTCCACGTTTATAGAGATGGCTTTGTAGATATTTCCATGTTTATACAGATGGCGTTGTAGATATTTCCATGTTTATACAGATATCGGTGTGGCTATTTCCACGTTCATTCAGATAGCAGTGTAGATATTTCCATGTTTATAGAGATGGCTTTGTAGATATTTCCATGTTTATACAGATGGCAGTGTAGATATTTCCAAGTTTATACAGATAGTGGTGGAGATATTTCCATGTTTATACAGACTGCGGTGTAGATATTTCCATGTTTATACAGATGACTGCGTAGATATTTCAACGTTTATACAGATGTTGGTTTAAATATTTCCATATTTATAGAGATAGCCGTGTAGATATTTCCATGTTCATGCAGATGGCGGTGAAGACATTTCCATGTTTATAGAGGTGGCAGTGTAGATATTTCTATGTTTATAGAGATATCGGTGTAGATAATTCCATGTTTATAGAGATGGCGGTGTAGGTATTTCCATGTTTATACAGATAGTGGTGTAGATATTTCCATGTTTATACAGATAGCGGTTTAGATATTTCCATGTTTATACAGATAGCGGTGTTGGTATTTCCATGTTTATGGAGACAGTGGTGTAGATATTTCCATGTTTATACAGCTGACGGTGTAGAAAGTTTCATCTGTATACAGATGGCAGTGTAGATATTTCCATGTTTACACAGATACTGGTGTAGATATTTCCATTTTTAACCAGATTGCGGTGTAGATAGTTCCATGTTTATGGAGATGGCGGTGTAGATATTTTCATGCTTATAGAGATGGCGGTGTAGATATTTCCACGTTTATACAGATATCAATGTCGATATTTCCATGTTTATGCAGATAGCGGTGTAGATATTTCCATGTTCAGAAAGATAGCGGTGTAGATATTTCCATGTTTACAGAGATAGCGATGGAGATATTTTAATGTTTATACAGATAGCGA
Organism: Pan paniscus; assembly: GCF_029289425.2. Taxonomy (NCBI): domain Eukaryota; kingdom Metazoa; phylum Chordata; class Mammalia; order Primates; family Hominidae; genus Pan; species Pan paniscus. Next base: position 10,939,185 of record NC_073257.2, on the reverse strand, counting down.
AGTACATATTTCCATGTTTATACAGATATCGATGTATATATTTCCAAGTTTATACAGATAGCGGTGTAGATATTTCCATGTTTATACAGATACTGTTGTAGCTATTTCCATGTTTATAGAGATTGTGGTGTAGGTATTTCCATGTTTATAGAGGTAGCGGTGAAGGCATTTCCATGTTTATAGAGAAAGCGGTGTGGATATTTCCATGTTTATGCAGATGGCGGTGCAGATATTTCCATGTTTATACAGATAACGGTGTAGATATTTCCATGTTTATACAGATGACTGTGTAGTTATTTCCACGTTTATACAGATGTCGGTGTAGATATTTCCATGTTTATAGAGATAGCCATGTAGATATTTCCATGTTTATACAGATAGCGGTGTAGACATTTCCATGTTTATAGAGATGGCGTTGTAGATATTTCCATATTTATACAGATAGCGGTGTAGATATTTCCGTGTTTATACAGATAGCAGTATAGATATTTCCTTGTTCATACAGATAGCGGTGTAGATATTTCCATGCTTATACAGATCGTGCTGTAGATATTTCCATGTTTATAAAGATAGCAGTGTAGATATTTCCACATTTACACAGATAGCGGTGTAGATAATTCCATGTTTACAGAGATAGCGGTGTAGATATTTCCAAATTTTCACAGATTGCGGCGTACATATTTCCATCTTTACACAGATAGTGGGTTACAAATTTCCATGTTTACACAGGTAGCTGTGTGGATATTTCCATGTTTTCACAGATAGTGTTGTAGATATTTCCATGTTTATACAGATAACGGTGTAGATATTTCCATGTTTATAAAGATAGCGTTGTAGATATTTCCATGTTTATAGAGATAGCGGTGGAGGTATTTCCATGAATATACTGATAGCGATGTAGATATTTCCATGTTTATACAGATAGTGGTGTAGATATTTCCCTGTTTATACAGATTTCGGTGTAGATATTTCCATGTTTATACAGTTAGGGTGGTAGATATTTCCATGTTTATACAGATTGTGGTGTAGGTATTTCCATGTTTATAGAGATAGCGGTGTAGATATTTCCATGTTTATACAGATAGCTTTGCAGATATTTCCATGTTTATACAGACGAAGGTGTAGATATTTCCCTATTTATACTGATGAGTGTGTAGATATTTTCATGTATTTGCAGATGGCGTTGTAGATATTTCCATGTTTATACAGATAGCGGTGTGGCTATTTCCACGTTCATTCAGATAGCAGTGTAGATATTTCCATGTTTATAGAGATGGCTTTGTAGATATTTCCATGTTTATACAGATGGCGTTGTAGTTATTTCCATGTTTATACAGACATCGGTGTGGCTATTTCCACGTTCATTCAGATAGCAGTGTAGATATTTCCATGTTTATAGAGATGGCTTTGTAGATATTTCCATGTTTATACAGATGGCAGTGTAGATATTTCCAAGTTTATACAGATAGCGGTGGAGATATTTCCATGTTTATACAGACTGCGGTGTAGATATTTCCATGTTTATACAGATGACTGCGTAGATATTTCAACGTTTAAACAGATGGTGGTTTAAATATTTCCATATTTATAGAGATAGCCGTGTAGATATTTCCATGTTCATGCAGATGGCGGTGAAGACATTTCCATGTTTATAGAGGTGGCAGTGTAGATATTTCTATGTTTATAGAGATATCGGTGTAGATAATTCCATGTTTATAGAGATGGCGGTGTAGGTATTTCCATGTTTATAGAGATAGTGGTGTAGATATTTCCATGTTTATACAGATAGCGGTGTAGATCATTCCATGTTTATACAGATAGCGGTGTTGGTATTTCCATGTTTATGGAGACAGTGGTGTAGATATTTCCATGTTTATACAGCTGACGGTGTAGAAAGTTTCATCTGTATACAGATGGCAGTGTAGATATTTCCATGTTTACACAGATAGTGGTGTAGATATTTCCATTTTTAACCAGATTGCGGTGTATATAGTTCCATGTTTATGGAGATGGCGGTGTAGATATTTTCATGCTTATAGAGATGGCGGTGTAGATATTTCCACGTTTATACAGATAGCAATGTAGATATTTCCATGTTTATGCAGATAGCGGTGTAGATATTTCCATGTTCAGAAAGATAGCGGTGTAGATATTTCCATGTTTACAGAGATAGCGGTGGAGATATTTCAATGTTTATACAGATAGCGATGTACATATTTCCATGTTTATACAGATATCGATGTATATATTTCCAAGTTTATACAGATAGCGGTGTAGATATTTCCATGTTTATACAGATACTGTTGTAGCTATTTCCATGTTTATACAGATTGTGGTGTAGGTATTTCCATGGTTATAGAGGTAGCGGTGAAGGCATTTCCATGTTTATAGAGAAAGCGGTGTGGATATTTCCATGTTTATGCAGATGGCGGTGCAGATATTTCCATGTTTATACAGATAACGGTGTAGATATTTCCATGTTTATTCAGATGACTGTGTAGTTATTTCCACGTTTATACAGATGTCGGTGTAGATATTTCCATGTTTATAGAGATAGCCATGTAGATATTTCCATGTTTATACAGATAGCGGTGTAGACATTTCCATGTTTATAGAGATGGCGTTGTAGATATTTCCATATTTATACAGATAGCGGTGTAGATATTTCCGTGTTTATACAGATAGCAGTATAGATATTTCCTTGTTCATACAGATAGCGGTGTAGATATTTCCATGCTTATACAGATCGTGCTGTAGATATTTCCATGTTTATAAAGATAGCAGTGTAGATATTTCCACATTTACACAGATAGCGGTGTAGATAATTCCATGTTTACAGAGATAGCGGTGTAGATATTTCCAAATTTTCACAGATTGTGGCGTACATTTTTCCATCTTTACACAGATAGCGGGTTACAAATTTCCATGTTTACACAGATAGCTGTGTAGATATTTCCATGTTTTCACAGATAGTGTTGTAGATATTTCCATGTTTATACAGATAACGGTGTAGATATTTCCATGTTTATAAAGATAGCGTTGTAGATATTTCCATGTTTATAGAGATAGCGGTGGAGGTATTTCCATGAATATACTGATAGCGATGTAGATATTTCCATGTTTATACAGATAGTGGTGTAGATATTTCCCTGTTTATACAGATTTTGGTGTAGATATTTCCATGTTTATACAGTTAGGGTGGTAGATATTTCCATGTTTATACAGATTGTGGTGTAGGTATTTCCATGTTTATAGAGATAGCGGTGTAGATATTTCCATGTTTATACAGATGGCTTTGCAGATATTTCCATGTTTATACAGATGAAGGTGTAGTTATTTCCCTATTTATACTGATGACTGTGTAGATATTTTCATGTATTTGCAGATGGCGTTGTAGATATTTCCATGTTTATACAGATAGCGGTGTGGCTATTTCCACGTTCATTCAGATAGCAGTGTAGATATTTCCATGTTTATAGAGATGGCTTTGTAGATATTTCCATGTTTATACAGATGGCGTTGTAGATATTTCCATGTTTGTACAGATATCGGTGTGGCTATTTCCACGTTCATACAGATAGCAGTGTAGATATTTCCATGTTTATAGAGATGGCTTTGTAGATATTTCCATGTTTATACATATGGCAGTGTAGATATTTCCATGTTTATACAGATGGCGGGGTAGATATTTCCATGTTTATGCAGATGGCGGTGCCGATATTTCCATGTTTATACAGATAGCGGTGTAGGTATTTCCATGTTTGTACAGATAGCGGTGGAGATATTTCCATGTTTATACAGATAGCGGTGCAGATATTTCAATGTTTATACAGATGGCAGTGTAGATATTTCCAAGTTTATACAGATAGCGGTGTAGATATTTCCATGTTTATACAGACTGCTGTGTAGATATTTCCATGGTTTTACAGATGACTGTGTAGATATTTCAACGTTTATACAGATGGCGGTTTAAATATTTCCATATTTATAGAGATAGCCGTGTAGATATTTCCATGTTCATGCAGATGGCGGTGAAGACATTTCCATGTTTATAGAGGTGGCAGTGTAGATATTTCTATGTTTATAGAGATATCGGTGTAGATAATTCCATGTTTATAGAGATGGCGGTGTAGGTATTTCCATGTTTATAGAGATAGTTGTGTAGATATTTCCATGTTTATACAGATAGCGGTGTAGATATTTCCATGTTTATACAGAGAGCGGTGTTGGTATTTCCATGTTTATAGAGATAGTGGTGTAGATATTTCCATGTTTATAAAGCTGACGGTGTAGAAAGTTTCATCTGTATACAGATGGCAGTGTGGATATTTCCATGTTTATACAGATAGTGGTGTAGATATTTCCATTTTTAACCAGATGGCGGTGTAGATAGTTCCATGTTTATGGAGATGGCGGTGTAGATATTTTCATGTTTATAGAGATGGCGGTGTAGATATTTCCACGTTTATACAGATAGCAGTGTAGATATTTCCATATTTATACAGATAGCGGTGTAGATATTTCCATGTTCAGAAAGATAGCGGTGTAGATATTTCCATGTTTACAGAGATAGCGGTGGAGATATTTCAATGTTTATACAGATAGCGATGTGCATATTTCCATGTTTATACAGATAGCGATGTTTATATTTCCAAGTTTATACAGATAGCGGTGTAGATATTTCCATGTTTATACAGATACTGGTGTAGATACTTCCATGTTTATACAGATTGTGGTGTAGGTATTCACATGTTTATAGAGGTAGCGGTGAAGGCATTTCCATGTTTATAGAGAAAGCGGTGTGGATATTTCCATGTTTATGCAGATGACGGTGCAGATATTTCCATGTTTATACAGATAACTGTGTAGATATTTCCATGTTTATACAGATGACTGTGTAGTTATTTCAACGTTTATACAGATGTCGGTGTAGATATTTCCATGTTTATAGAGATAGCCATGTAGATATTTCCATGTTTATACAGATAGCGATGTAGACATTTCCATGTTTATAGAGATGGCTGTTGTAGATATTTCCATATTTATACAGATAGCGGTGTAGATATTTCCGTGTTTATACAGATAGCAGTATAGATATTTCCATGTTCATACAGATAGCGGTGTAGAGATTTCCATGCTTATACAGATCGTGCTGTAGATATTTCCATGTTTATACAGATAGCGGTGTAGATATTTCCACATTTATACAGATAGCGGTGTAGATAATTCCATGTTTACAGAGATAGCGGTGTAGATATTTCCAAATTTTCACAGATTGCGGCGTACATATTTACATCTTTACACAGATAGCGGGTTACAAATTTCCATGTTTACACAGATAGCTGTGTAGATATTTCCATGTTTTCACAGATAGTGTTGTAGATATTTCCATGTTTATACAGATAACGGTGTACATATTTCCATGTTTATAAAGATAGCGTTGTAGATATTTCCATGTTTATTGAGATAGCGGTGTAGATATTTCCATGTTCAGAAATATAGCGGTGTAGATATTTCCATGTTTACAGAGATAGCGGTGGAGATATTTCACTGTTTATACAGATAGCGATGTACATATTTCCATGTTTATACAGATAGCGATGTATATATTTCCAAGTTGATGCAGATAGCGGTGTAGATATTTCCATGTTTATACAGATACTGGTGTAGATATTTCCATGTTTATACAGATTGTTGTGTAGGTATTCACATGTTTATAGAGGTAGCGGTGAAGGCATTTCCATGTTTATAGAGAAAGCGGTGTGGATATTTCCATGTTTATGCAGATGGCGGTGCAGATATTTCCATGTTTATACAGATAACGGTGTAGATATTTCCATGTTTATACAGATGACTGTGTAGTTATTTCCACGTTTATACAGATGTCGGTGTAGATATTTCCATGTTTACAGAGATAGCCATGTAGATATTTCCATGTTTATACAGATAGCGGTGTAGACATTTCCATGTTTATAGAGATGGCGTTGTAGATATTTCCATACTTATACAGATAGCGGTGTAGGTATTTCCGTGTTTATACAGATAGCAGTATAGATATTTCCATGTTCATACAGATAGCGGTGTAGATATTTCCATGCTTATACAGATCGTGCTGTAGATATTTCCATGTTTATACAGATAGCGGTGTAGATATTTCCACATTTATACAGATAGCGGTGTAGATAATTCCATGTTTACAGAGATAGCGGTGTAGATATTTCCAAATTTTCACAGATTGCGGCGTACATATTTCCATCTTTACACAGATAGCGGGTTACAAATTTCCATGTTTACACAGACAGCTGTGTAGATATTTCCATGTTTTCACAGATAGTGTTGTAGATATTTCCATGTTTATACAGATAACGGTGTAGATATTTCCATGTTTATAAAGATAGCGTTGTAGATATTTCCATGTTTATAGAGATAGCGGTGGAGGTATTTCCATGAATATACTGATAGCGATGTAGATATTTCCATGTTTACACAGATAGTGGTGTAGGTATTTCCCTGTTTATACAGATTTCGGTGTAGATATTTCCATGTTTATACAGTTACGGTGGTAGATATTTCCACGTTTATACAGATTGTGGTGTAGGTATTTCCATGTTTATAGAGATAGCGCTGTAGATATTTCCATGTTTATACAGATGGCTTTGCAGATATTTCCATGTTTATACAGATGAAGGTGTAGTTATTTCCCTATTTATACTGATGACTGTGTAGATATTTTCATGTATTTGCAGATGGCGTTGTAGATATTTCCATGTTTATACAGATAGCGGTGTGGCTATTTCCACGTTCATTCAGATAGCAGTGTAGATATTTCCATGTTTATAGAGATGGCTTTGTAGATATTTCCATGTTTATACAGATGGCGTTGTAGATATTTCCATGTTTATACAGATATCGGTGTGGCTATTTCCACGTTCATACAGATAGCAGTGTAGATATTTCCATGTTTATAGAGATGGCTTTGTAGATATTTCCATGTTTATACATATGGCAGTGTAGATATTTCCATGTTTATACAGATGGCGGTGTAGATATTTCCATGTTTATGCAGATGGCGGTGCCGATATTTCCATGTTTATACAGATAGCGGTGTAGGTATTTCCATGTTTGTACAGATAGCGGTGGAGATATTTCCATGTTTATACAGATAGCGGTGGAGATATTTCAATGTTTATACAGATGGCAGTGTAGATATTTCCAAGTTTATACAGATAGCGGTGTAGATATTTCCATGTTTATAAAGACTGCGGTGTAGATATTTCCATGTTTATACAGATGACTGTGTAGATATTTCAACGTTTATACAGATGGCGGTTTAAATATTTCCATATTTATAGAGATAGCCGTGTAGATATTTCCATGTTCATGCAGATGGCGGTGAAGACATTTCCATGTTTAAAGAGGTGGCAGTGTAGATATTTCTATGTTTATAGAGATATCGGTGTAGATAATTCCATGTTTATAGAGATGGCGGTGTAGGTGTTTCCATGTTTATAGAGATAGTGGTGTAGATATTTCCATGTTTATACAGATAGCGGTGTAGATATTTCCATGTTTATACAGATAGCGGTGTTGGTATTTCCATGTTTATAGAGATAGTGGTGTAGATATTTCCATGTTTATACAGCTGACGGTGTAGAAAGTTTCATCTGTATACAGATGGCAGTGTAGATATTTCCATGTTTATACAGATAGTGGTGTAGATATTTCCATTTTTAACCAGATGGCGGTGTAGATAGTTCCATGTTTATGAAGATGGCGGTGTAGATATTTCCACGTTTATACAGATAGCAATGTAGATATTTCCACGTTTATACAGATAGCGGTGTAGATATTTCCATGTTCAGAAAGATAGCGGTGTAGATATTTCCATGTTTACAGAGATAGCGGTGGAGATATTTCAATGTTTACACAGATAGCGATGTACATATTTCCATGTTTATACAGATAGCGATGTATATATTTCCAAGTTTATACAGATAGCGGTGTAGATATTTCCATGTTTATACAGATACTGGTGTAGATATTTCCATGTTTATACAGATTGTGGTGTAGGTATTCACATGTTTATAGAGGTAGCGGTGAAGGCATTTCCATGTTTATAGAGAAAGCGGTGTGGATATTTCCATGTTTATGCAGATGGAGGTGCAGATATTTCCATGTTTATACAGATAACGGTGTAGATATTTCCATGTTTATACAGATGACTGTGTAGTTATTTCCACGTTTATACAGATGTCGGTGTAGATATTTCCATGTGTATAGAGATAGCCATGTAGATATTTCCATGTTTATACAGATAGCGGTGTAGACATTTCCATGTTTATAGAGATGGCGTTGTAGATATTTCCATATTTATACAGATAGCGGTGTAGATATTTCCGTGTTTATACAGATAGCAGTATAGGTATTTCCATGTTCATACAGATAGCGGTGTAGATATTTCCATGCTTATACAGATCGAGCTGTAGATATTTCCATGTTTATACAGATAGCGGTGTAGATATTTCCACATTTATACAGATAGCGGTGTAGATAATTCCATGTTTACAGAGATAGCGGTGTAGATATTTCCAAATTTTCACAGAATGCGGCGTACATATTTCCATTTTTACACAGATAGCGGGTTACAAATTTCCATGTTTACACAGACAGCTGTGTAGATATTTCCATGTTTTCACAGATAGTGTTGTAGATATTTCCATGTATATACAGATAACGGTGTAGATATTTCCATGTTTATAAAGATAGCATTGTAGATATCTCCATGTTTATAGAGATAGCGGTGGAGGTATTTCCATGAATATACTGATAGCGATGTAGATATTTCCATGTTTATACAGATAGTGGTGTAGATATTTCCCTGTTTATACAGATTTCGGTGTAGATATTTCCATGTTTATACAGTTAGGGTGGTAGATATTTCCATGTTTATACAGATTGTGGTGTAGGTATTTCCATGTTTATAGAGATAGCGGTGTAGATATTTCCATGTTTATACAGATGGCTTTGCAGATATTTCCATGTTTGTACAGACGAAGCTGTAGATATTTCCCTATTTATACTGATGACTGTGTAGATATTTTCATGTATTTGCAGATGGCGTTGTAGATATTTCCATGTTTATACAGATAGCTGTGTGGCTATTTCCACGTTCATTCAGATAGCAGTGTAGATATTTCCATGATTATACAGATGGCTTTGTAGATATTTCCATGTTTATACAGATGGCGTTGTAGATATTTCCATGTTTATACAGATATCGGTGTGGCTATTTCCACGTTCATACAGATAGTAGTGTAGATATTTCCATGTGTATAGAGATGGCTTTGTAGATATTTCCATCTTTATACATATGGCAGTGTTGATATTTCCATGTTTATACAGATGGCGGTGTAGATATTTCCATCTTTATGCAGATGGCGGTGCCGATATTTCCATGTATATACAGATAGCGGTGTAGGTATTTCCATGTTTGTACAGATAGCGGTGGAGATATTTCCATGTTTACACAGATAGCGGTGGAGATATTTCAATATTTATACAGATGGCAGTGTAGATATTTCCAAGTTTATACAGATAGTGGTGTAGATATTTCCATGTTTATACAGACTGCGGTGTAGATATTTCCATGTTTATACAGATGACTGTGTAGATATTTCAACGTTTATACATATGGCGGTTTAAATATTTCCATATTTATAGAGATAGCCGTGTAGATATTTCCATGTTCATGCAGATGACGGTGAAGACATTTCCATGTTTATTGAGGTGGCAGTGTAGATATTTCTATGTTTATAGAGATATCGGTGTAGATAATTCCATGTTTATAGAGATGGCGGTGTAGGTATTTCCATGTTTATAGAGATAGTGGTGAAGGTATTTCCATGTTTATACAGATAGCGGTGTAGATATTTCCATGTTTATACAGATAGCGGTGTTGGTATTTCCATGTTTATACAGATAGTGGTGTAGATATTTCCATGTTTATACAGCTGACGGTGTAGATATTTTCATCTGTATACAGATGGCAGTGTACATATTTCCATGTTTATACAGATAGTGGTGTAGATATTTCCATTTTTAACCAGATGGTGGTGCAGGTATTTCCATGTTTATGGAGATGGCGGTTTAGATATTTTCATGTTTATAGAGATGGCGTTGTAGTTATTTCCACGTTTATACAGATAGCGGTGTAGATATTTCCATGTTTATACAGATAGCGGTGTAGATATTTCCATGTTCTGAAAGATAGCAGTGTAGATATTTCCAGGTTTACAGAGATAGCGGTGCAGATATTTCAATGTTTATACAGATAGCGATGTACATATTTCCGTGTTTATACAGATAGCGATCTATATATTTCCAAGTTTATACAGATAGCGGTGTAGATATTTCCATGTTTATGCAGATATTGGTGTAGATATTTCCATGTTTATAGAGATATCTTTGTAGATATTTCCATGTTTATAGAGGTAGCGGTGAAGGCATTTCCATGTTTATAGAGAAAGCGGTGTGGATATTTCCATGTTTATGCAGATGGCGGTGCAGATATTTCCATGTTTATACAGATAGCGGTGTAGATATTTCCATGTTTATACAGATGACTGTGTAGTTATTTCCATGTTTATACAGATGGCGGTGTAGATATTTCCATGTTTATAGAGATAGCCATGTAGATATTTCCATGTTTATTCAGATAGCGGTGTAGACATTTCCATGTTTATAGAGATGGCGTTGTAGATATTTCCATATTTATACAGATAGCGGTGTAGATATTTCCGTGTTTATACAGATAGCGGTATAGATATTTCCATGTTCATACAGATAGCGGTGTAGATATTTCCATGTTTATACAGATCGTGCTGTAGATATTTCCATGTTTACACAGATAGCGGTGTAGATATTTCCCCATTTATACACATAGCGGTGTAGATAATTCCATGTTTACAGAGATATCGGAGTAGATATTTGCAAATTTTCACAGAATGCGGCGTACATATTTCCATCTTTACACAGATAGCGCGTTACAAATTTCCATGTTTACACAGATAGCTGTGTAGATATTTCCATGTTTTCACAGATAGTGTTGTAGATATTTCCATGTTTATACAGATAACGGTGTAGATATTTCCATGTTTATAAAGATAGCGGTGTAGATATTTCCATGTTTATAGAGATAGCGGTGGAGGTATTTCCATGTATATACTGACAATGATGTAGATATTTCCATGTTTATACAGGTAGTGGTGTAGATATTTCCCTGTTTATACAGAGATTGGTGTAGATATTTCCATGTTTATACAGATAGGGTGGTAGATATTTCCATGTTTATACAGATTGTGGTGTAGGTATTTCCATGTTTATAGAGATAGCGGTGTAGATATTTCCATGTTTATAGAGATATCGTTGTAGATATTTCCATGTTTCTTGAGGTAGCGGTGAAGGCATTTCCATGTTTGTAGAGAAAGCGCTGTGGACATTTCCATGTTTATGTAGATGGCGGTGCAGATATTTCCATGTTTATACAGATTGCGGTGTAGATATTTCCATGTTTATACAGATGACTGGGTAGTTATTTCGATGTTTATACAGATGGCGGTGTAGATATTTACATGTTTATAGAGATGGCGTTGAAGATATTTCCATATTTATACAGATAGCGGTGTAGATATTTCCGTGTTTATACAGGTAGCGGTATAGATATTTCCATGTTCATACAGATAGTGGTGTAGATATTTCAATGTTTATACAGATCGTGCTGTTGATATTTCCATGTTTATACAGATAGCGGTGTAGATATTTCCACATGTATACAGATAGCGGAGTAGATAATTCCAGGTTTTCAGAGATAGCGGTGTAGATATTTCCAAATTTTCACAGATTGCGGTGTACATGTTTCCATCTTTACACAGATAGCAGGTTAGAAATTTCCATGTTTACACAGATAGCTGTGTAGATATTTCCATGTTTTCACAGATAGTGTTGTAGATATTTCCATGTTTATACAGATCACGGTGTAGATATTTCTATGTTTATAAAGATTGTGGTGTAGATATTTCCATGTTTATAGAGAAGGCGGTGGAGGTATTTCCATGTATATACTGATAGCGATGTAGATATTTCCATGTTTATACAGATAGTGGTGTAGATATTTCCCTGTTTATACAGATTTCGCTGTAGATATTTCCATGTTTATGCAGATATGGTGGTAGATATTTCCATGTTTATACAGATTGTGGTGTAGGTATTTCCATGTTTATAGAGATAGCGGTGTAGATATTTCCATGTTTACAGATGGCTTTGTAGATATTTCCATGTTTATACAGAAGAAGGTGTAGATATTTCCATATTTATACTGATGACTGTGTAGATATTTTCATGTATTTGCAGATGGCGTTGTAGATATTTCGATGCTTATACAGATAGCGGTGTGGCTATTTCCATGTTTATACAGATAGCGGTGTAGATATTTCCATGTTTATAGAGATGGCTGTGCAGATATTTACATGTTTATACAGATGGCAGTGTAGATATTTCCATGTTTATACAGATAGTGGTGTAGATCTTTCCACGTTTATACAGATGACTGTGTAGGTATTTCCATGTTTATACAGATTGCGGTGTAGGTATTTCCATGTTTATAGAGATAGCGGTGTAGATATTTCCATGTTTATACAGATGGCTGTGTAGATATTTCCATGTGTATACAGATGGCAGTGTAGGTATTTCCATATTTATACGGATGGAGGTGTAGATATTTCCATGTTTATACATATGACTGTGTAGATATTTCCATGTTTTTACAGAAGGCGGTGTATATATTTCCATGTTTATACAGATAGCGGTGTGGCTATTTCCATGTTTATACAGATGGCGGTTTAGATATTTCCATGTTTATAGAGATGGCTGTGTAGATATTTACATGTTTATACAGATTGCATTGTAGATATATTCATGTTCTTACAGATAGTGGTGTACATATTTCCAGGTTCATACAGATGACTGTGTAGTTATTTCCATCTTTATATAGATGGCGGTGAAGATATTTCCATGTTTATAGAGACAGCCATGTAGATATTTCCATGTTTATACAGATAGCGGTGTAGACATTTCCATGTTTATAGAGATAGCGCTGTAGATATTTCCATATTTATACAGATAGCGGTGTCACTATTTCCATGATTAAACAGATAGCAGGGGAGATATTTCCATGTTTATACAGATAGCGATGGAGATATTTCCATGTTTAAAGAGATAGCGGTGTAGATATTTCCATGTTTATACAGATAGCTGTGTGGTTATTTCCATGTTTATACAGATAGCTTTGGAGATACTTCCATGTTTATACAGATAGCGGTGGAGATATTTCCATGTTTATACAGATAGCGGTGGAGATATTTCCATGTTTATACAGATAGCGGTGTAGATATTTCCATGTTTATACAGATAGCTGTGTGGCTATTTCCATGTTTATACAGATAGCGGTGTAGATATTTCCATGTTTATAGAGATGGCTGTGTAGATATTTACATATTTACACAGATGGCAGTGTAGATATTTCCAATTTTAGACAGATAATGGTGTAAGTATTTCCATGTTTATGCAGATTGCGGTATAGGTATTTCCATGTTTATAGAGACAGCCATGTAGATATTTCCATGTTTATACAGATAGCGGTGTAGACATTTCCATGTTTATAGAGATAGCGCTGTAGATATTTCCATATTTAGACAGATAGCGGTGTCACTATTTCCATGTTTATACAGATAGAGGTGGAGATATTTCCATGTTTATACAGATAGCGGTGGAGATATTTCCATGTTTATACAGATAGCTGTGAGGCTATTTCCATGTTTATACAGATAGCGTTGGAGATATTTCCATGTTTATACAGATAGCTGTGTAGATATTTCCATGTGTATACAGACGGCAGTGTAGATATTTCCATGTTTATACAGATGGAGGTGTAGGTATTTCCATGTTTATACGGATGACTGTGTAGATATTTCCATGTTTTTACAGATGGCAATGTAGATATTTCCATGTTTATACAGATAGCGGTGTGGCTATTTCCACGTTTATACAGATAGCGGTGTAGATATTTCCATGTTTACAGATGGCTGTGTAGATATTTTCATGTTTATACAGATGGCAGTGTAGATATTTTCATGTTTATACAGATTGTGGTGTAGATATTTCCAGGTTTATACAGATGACTGTGTAGTTATTTCCATGTTTATATAGATGGCGGTGAAGATATTTCCATGTTTATAGAGACAGCCATGTAGATATTTCCATGTTTATACAGATAGCGGTGTAGACATTTCCATGTTTATAGAGATGGCGTTGTAGATATTTCCATATTTATACAGATAGCGGTGTAGATATTTCCATGTTTATTCAGATAGCGGTATAGATATTTCCATGTTCATACAGATAGCGGTGTAGATATTACGATGCTTATACAGACCGTGCTGTAGATATTTCCATGTTTAAACAGATAGCGGTGTAGATATTTCCACATTTATACAGATAGCGGTGTAGATATTTCCATGTTTACAGAGATAACGGTGTAGATATTTCCATGTTTATACAGATAGCGGTGGAGATATTTCCATGTTTATGAAGATAGCGTTGGAGATATTTTCATGTTTATAGAGATGGTATTGTAGATATTTCCGTATTTACACAGATAGCCGTGTAGATATTTTGATGTTTATTCAAATGGTGGTGTAGATATTTCCGTGTTTATACAGATAGCGGTGTGGCTACTTCCCTGTTTATACAGATGGCAGTACAGTTATTTCCAGGATTATACAAATATCGATGTAGATAATTCCATGTTTATAGAGATAGCGGTGTAGATATTTCCGTGTTTATACAGATGGCTGTGTGGACATATCCATGTGTATACAAATGGCATTGTAGTTATTTCCATGTTTACACAGATGTAGGTGTAGGTATTTCCATGTTTTTACAGAAGACTGTGTAGATATTTCGATGTTTTTATAGATGGCGGTGCAGATATTTCCATGTTTATACAGATGGCTGTGTGGACATTTCCATGTGTATACATATGGCAGTGTAGATATTTCCATTTTTACACAGATGGAGGTGTAGGTATTTCCATGTTTATACAGATGACTGTGTAGATATTTCCATGTTTTTACAGATGGCGGTGTAGATATTTCCATGTTTATACAGATAGCAGTGTGGCTATTTCCATGTTTATACAGACGGAGGCGTAGATATTTCCATGTTTATTCAGATGACTGTGTAGGTATTTCAATGTTTTTACAGATGGCGGTGTAGATATTTACATGTTTATACAGGTAGCGGTGTGTCTATTTCAATGTTTATACAGAAAGCGATGTAGATATTTCCATGTTTATACAGATAGCGGTGTAGATATTTCCATGTTTATACAGATACCGGTGGAGATATTTCCATGTTTATACAGATGGCGGTGTAGATATTTCCATGTTTACAGAGATAGCGGTGTACATATTTCCATCTTTGCACAGATTGCGGTGTAGGTATTGCCAAATTTACACAGATAGCTGTGTAGATATTTCCATGTTTACAGAGATAGCATTGTAAATATTTCCATGTTTATACAGATTGCGGTGTAGTTATTTCCATGTTGATACAGATAGTGGTGTAGATATTTCCATGTTTATACAGGTAGCGGTGTAGAAATTCCCTTGTTTATACAGATCGCTTTGTAGACTTTTCCATCTTTCTGCAGATGTCAGTGTAGATATTTCCAAGTTTATACAGATGGCAGTGTAGATATTTCCATGTTTATACAGATGTGTGTGTAGATATTTCCATGTATATGCAGATGGCGGTGTAGATATGTCCATGTTTATAGGGATGGCGGTGTAGTTATTTCTATGTTTATACAGATAGCGGTGTAAATATTACCATGCTTATAGAGATGGTGGTGTAAGTATTTTCATGTTTATAGAGATAGCGGTGTAGATATTTCCATGTTTACGCAGATAGCATTGTATATATATCCATCTTTATACAGATTGCAGTGTAGATATTTCCATATTTATACAGATAGCGGTGTAGATATTTACATATCTATAGAGGTAGCGGTGTAGGTATTTCCAAATTTATACAGATTGCGGTGTAGATATTTCCATCTTTATACAGATGGCGGTGTAGAAATTTCCATGTTTATACAGATAGAAGTGAAGATATTTCCATGTTTATGCAGATAGTGGTGTAGATATTTCCAAGTTTATACAGATGTCGCTGTAGATACATCCATGTTTCTGTAGATGGCGTTGTAGATATTTTCATGTTTATAGAGACGGTGGTGTAGAAATTTCCATGTATATAGAGATTGCAGTGTAGATATTTCCATGTTTAAAGAGATAGCGGTGTAGATATTTCCATATTTATACAGTTAGAGGTGTTGGTATTTCCATGTTTATACAGATTGCGGTGTAGATATTTCCATGTTTCTACAGATGGCGGTGTAGATATTTCCTTGTTTATACAGACAGTGGTGTAGATATATCCATGTTTATACAGGTAGCGGTGTAGATATTTCCATGTTTACAGAGATAGCGGTGTAGTCATTTCCATATTTGCACAGATTGCCGTGTAGATATTTCCATGTTTACTCAGATAGCTGTGTAGATTTTTCCAAGTTTACACAGATACTGTGTAGATATTTCCATGTTTACACACATAGCGTTGTAGATATTTCCATGTTTATACAGACTGCGGTGTAGATATGTCCATGTTTATACAGAAAGCGTTGTAAATATTTTCATGTTTATACAGCTAGCGGTGGAGATATTTCCATGTTTATAGAGACTGCGGTATAGATATTTCCATGTTTATACAGATAGCGGTGTAATTATTTCCATGTTTACAGAGATATCAGAGTAGATATTTCCATCTTTGCACAGATTGCTGTGTAGATATTTCCATTTTTACACAGATAGCTGTGTAGATATTTCAAAGTTTACACAGATAGCTGTGTAGATATTTCCATGTTTATACAGATAGCGGTGTAGATATTTCCATGTTTATACAGATAGCGGTGGAGATATTTCCATGTTTATACAGATAGCCGTGGAGATATATCCCTCTTTATACAGATAGCTATGTAGATATTTCCATGTTTCTACAGATAGCGGTGTAGATATTTCCATGTTTATAGAGATAGCAGTGTAGATATTTCCATGTTTATACAGATGGCTTTGTAGATATTTCCATGTGTGTACAGATGGCGGTGTAGATATTTCCATATTTAAACAGATGGCGCTGTAGATATTTCCATGTTTATACAGATGGCAGTGTAGATATTTCCATGTTTATAGAGATGTCGGTGTAGATATTTCCATGTTTACAGAGATAGCAGTGTAGGTATTTCCATCTTTGCACAGATTGCGGTGTAGGTATTGCCAAATTTACACAGATAGCGGTGTAGGTATTTCCATCTTTGCACAGATTGCGGTGTAGGTATTGCCAAATTTACACAGATAGCGGTGTAGATATTTCGAAGTTTACACAGATAGCTGTGTAGATATTTCCATGTTTACAGAGATAGCATTGTAGATATTTCCGTGTTTATACAGATTGCGGTGTAGGTATTTCCATGTTGATACAGATAGCAGTGTAGATATTTCCATGTTTATACAGGTAGCGGTGTAGAAATTCCCATATTTATACAGATCGCTTTGTAGACATTTCCATTTTTCTACAGATGTCAGTGTAGATATTTCCAAGTTTATACAGATGGCAGTGTAGATATTTCCATGTTTATACAGATGTCTGTGTAGATATTTCCGTGTTTATTCAGATGGCAGTGTAGATATTTCCATGTTTATAGAGATGGCGGTGTAGTTATTTCTATGTTTATAGAGATAGCGTTGTAAATATCTCCATGTTTATAGAGATGGTGGTGTAAGTATTTTCATGTTTATAGAGATAGCGGTGTAGATATTTCCATGTTTATACAGATAACGGTGTTGTTATTTCCATGTTTATACAGATAGCGGTGTAGATATTTCCAAGTTTATACAGCTCGTGGTGTAGATATTTCCATCTTTATACAGATGGCAGTGTAGATATTTCCATGTTTATACAGATAACGGTGTAGATATTTCCATGTCTGTAGAGATAGCGGTGTAGATATTTCCATATTTATACAGATTGCGGTGTAGATGTTTCCATCTTTATACAGATGGCGGTGTAGATATTTCCATGTTTATAGAGATGGCCGTGAAGATATTTCCATGAATATACAGATAGTGGTGTAGATATTTCCATGTTTATACAGATGGCGGTGTAGATACCCCCATGAATCTGATGATGGCGGTGTAGATATTTTCATGTTTATAGAGATGGAGGTGTAGGTATTTCCATGTATATAGAGATAGCAGTGTAGATATTTTCATGTTTATAGAGAAAGCGGTGTAGGTATTTCCACGTTTATACAGATGGCGGTGTAGATATTTCCATGTTTATACAGATATTGGGGTAGATATTTCCATGTTTGCAGAGATAGCAGTGTAGGTATTTCCATCTTTGCATAGATTGCGGTGTAGGTATTGCCAAATTTACACAGGTAGCGGTGTAGATATTTCCAAGTTTACACAGATAGCTGTGTAGATATTTCCATGTTTACACACATACCGTGGTAGATATTTCCATGTTTATACAGATTGCGGTTTAGATATGTCCATGATTATACAGATAGCGTTGTAGATATTTTCATGTTTATACAGATAGCGCTGGAGATATTTCCATGTTTACAGAGACTGCGGTATAGATATTTCCATGTTTATACAGATAGCGGTGTAGATATTTACATGTCTATAGAGGTAGCGGTGTAGGTATTTCCATATTTATACAGATTCCGGTGTAGATATTTCCATCTTTATACAGATGGCGGTGTAGATATTTCCATGTTTATACAGATAGAAGTGAAGATATTTCCTTGTTTATACAGATAGTGGTGTAGATATTTCCAAGTTTATACAGATGGCGGTGTAGATACATCCATGTTTCTGAAGATGGCGGGGTAGATATTTTCATGTTTATAGAGAAGGGCGTGTAGAAATTTCCATGTATATAGAGATTGCAGTGTAGATATTTCCATGTTTATGGAGATAGCGGTGTAGATATTTCCATGTTTATGGAGATAGCGGTGTAGATATTTCCATATTTATACAGATAGCGGTGTAGGTATTTCCATGTTTATACAGATTGCGGTGCAGATATTTCCATGTTTCTACTGATGGCGGTGTAGATACTTCCTTCTTTATACAGACAGCGGTGTAGATATTTCCATGTTTATACAGGTAGCGGTGTAGATATTTCCATATTTACAGAGATAGCGGTGTAGTTATTTCCATCTTTGCACAGATTGCCGTGTAGATATTTCCATGTTTACGCAGATAGCTGTGTAGTTATTTCCAAGTTCACACAGATAGCTGTGCAGATATTTCCATGTTTACACACATAGCGTTGTAGATATTTCCATGTTTATGGAGACTGCGGTATAGATATTTCCATGTTTATACAGATAGCGGTGTAGATATTTCCATGTTTACAGAGATAGCAGTGTAGATATTTCCATCTTTGCACAGATTGCTGTGTAGATATTTCCATTTTTACACAGATAGCTGTGTAGATATTTCAAAGTTTACACAGATAGCTGTGTAGATATTTCCATGTTTATACAGATAGCGGTGTGGATATTTCCATGTTTATACAGATAGCGTTGTAGTTATTTCCATGTTTATACAGAGAGCGGTGGAGATATATCCCTCTTTATACAGATAGCTATGTAGATATTTCCATGTTTCTGCAGATAGCCGTGTAGATATTTCCATGTTTATAGAGATAGCAGTGTAGATATTTCCATGTTTATACAGATGGCTTTGTAGATATTTCCATGTGTGTACAGATGGCGGTGTAGATATTTCCATGTTTAAACAGATGGCGCTGTAGATATTTCCATGTTTATAGAGATAGCGGTGTAGATATTTCCATGTTTATACAGATAGCGGTGTAGATGTTTCCATGTTTATACAGAAAGTGGTGTAGATATTTCCATGTTTATACAGATAGCGGTGTAGAAATTCCCATGTTGATACAGATCTCTTTGTAGACATTTCCATCTTTCTACAGATGTCAGTGTAGATATTTCCAAGTTTATACAGATGGCAGTGTATATATATCCATGTTTATACAGATGTGTGTGTAGATATTTCCATGTATATGTAGATGGCGGTGTAGATATTTCCTTGTTTATAGGGATGGCGGTGTAGTTATTTCTATGTTTATAGAGATAGCGGTGTAAATATTTCCATGCTTATATAGATGGTGTTGTAAGTATTTTCATGTTTATAGATTTAGCGGTGTAGATATTTCCATGTTTATACAGATAACGGCGTTGGTATTTCCATGTTTATAGAGATAGCGGTGTAGATATTTCCATGTTTACGCATATAGCTTTGTATATATTTCCATGTATATACAGATAGCGGTGTAGATATTTCCATGTTTATACATAAAGCGGTGTAGATATTTCCATGTTTATACACATAGTGGTGGAGATATTTCCCTGTTTATACAGATAGCGGTGTAGATATTTACATGTCTATAGAGGTAGCGGTGCAGGTATTTCCATATTTATACAGACTGCGGTGTAGATATTTCCATCTTTATACAGATGGCGGTGTAGATATTTCCATGTTTATACAGATAGAAGTGAAGGTATTTCCATGTTAATACAGATAGTGGTGTAGATATTTCCAAGTTTATAGAGATGGCGGTGTAGATACATCCATGTTTCTGAAGATGGCGGTGTAGATATTTTCATGTTTATAGAGTTGGCGGTGTAGATATATCCATGTATATAGAGATAGCGGTGTAGATATTTCCATATTTATATAGATAGCGGTGTAGGTATTTCCATTTTTCTACAGATGGCGGTGTAGATATTTCCATGTTTATACAGGTAGCGGTGTAGATATTTCCATGTTTACAGAGATAGCGGTGTAGTTATTTCCATCTTTGCACAGATTGCCGTGAAGATATTTCCATGTTTACGCAGATAGCTGTGTAGATATTTCCAAGTTTACACAGATAGCTGTGTAGATATTTCCATGTTTACACACATAGCATTGTAGATATTTCCATGTTTATACAGACTGCGGTGTAGATATGTCCATGTTTATACAGAGAGCGGTGTAGATATTTTCATGTTTATACAGATAGCGGTGGAGATATTTCCATGTTTATAGAGACTGCGGTATAGATATTTCCATGTTTATACAGATAGCGGTGTAGATATTTCCATGTTTACAGAGATAGCAGTGTAGATATTTCCATCTTTGCACAGATTGCTGTGTAGATATTTCCATTTTTACACAGATAGCTGTGTAGATATTTCAAAGTTTACACAGATAGCTGTGTAGATATTTCCATGTTTACACAGATAGCGTTGTAGATATTTCCATGTTTATACAGATAGCGGTGTAGATATTTCCTTGTTTATACAGATAGCGTTGTAGATATTTCCATGTTTATACAGATAGCGGTGGAGATATATCCCTGTTTATACAGATAGCGATGTTGATATTTCCATGTTTCTACAGATAGCGGTGTAGATATTTCCATGTTTATAGAGATAGCAGTGTAGATATTTCCATGTTTATACAGATGGCTTTGTAGATATTTCCATGTGTGTACAGATGGCGGTGTAGATATATCCATGTTTATACAGATGGCGCTGTAACTATTTCCATGTTTATACAGATGGCAGTGTAGATATTTCCATGTTTATACAGATATCGGTGTAGATATTTCCATGTTTACCGAGATAGCGGTGTAGGTATTTCCATCTTTGCACAGATTGCGGTGTAGGTATTGCCAAATTTACACAGATAGCGGTGTAGATATTTCCAAGTTTACACAGATAGCTGTGTAGATATTTCCAAGTTTACAGAGATAGCATTGTACATATTTCCATGTTTATACAGATTGTGGTGTAGTTATTTCCATGTTGATACAGATAGCGGTGTAGATATATCCATGTTTATACAGATAGCGGTGTAGAAATTCCCATGTTGATACAGATCGCTTTGTAGACATTTCCATCTTTCTACAGATGTCAGTGTAGATATTTCCAAGTTTATACAGACGGCAGTGTAGATATTTCCATGTTCATACAGATGTCTGTGTAGATATTTCCATGTATTTGCAGATGGCGGTGTAGATATTTCCATGTTTATAGAGATGGCGGTGTATTTATTTCTATGTTTATAGAGATAGCGTTGTAAATATCTCCATGTTTACACAGATGATGGTGTAAGTATTTTCATGTTTATAGAGATAGCGGTGTAGATATTTCCATGTTTATACAGATAACGGTGTTGCTATTTCCATGTTTGTACAGATAGCGGTGTAGATATTTCCATGTTTATACAGATCGCGGTGTAGATATTTCCATCTTTATACAGATGGCAGTGTAGATATTTCCATGTTTATACCGATAGCGGTGTAGAAATTTCCATGTCTATACAGATAGCGGTGTAGGTATTTCCATATTTATACAGATTGCAGTGTAGATATTTCCAACTTTATACAGATGACGGTGTAGATATTTCCATGTTTATACAGATGGCAGTGAAGTTATTTCCATGTTTATACAGATAGTGGTGTAGATATTTCCATGTTTATACAGATGGCGGTGTAGATACATCCATGTTTCTGAACATGGCAGTGTAGATATTGTCATGTTCATAGAGATGGCGGTGTAGATATTTTCATGTTTATACAGATGTCTGTGTAGATATTTCCATCTTTATGCAGATAGCGGTGTAGATATTTCCATGTTCATGGAGATGTCGGTATAGTTATTTCTAAGTTTATAGAGATAGCGGTGTAAATATTTCCATGTTTATAGATATGGTGGTGTAAGTATTTTCATGTTTATAGAGATAGCGGTGTAGTTATTTCAATGTTTATACAGATAACGGTGTTGGTATTTCCATGTTTATAGAGATAGCGGTGTAGATATTTCCATGTTTATAGAGCTCGTGGTGTAGATATTTCCATCTTTATACAGATGGCAGTGTAGATATTTCCATGTTTATACAGATAGCGGTGTAGATATTTACATGTCTATAGAGGTAGCGGTGTAGGTATTTCCATATTTATACAGATTGCGGTATAGATATTTCCATCTTTATACAGATGGCCGGGTAGATATTTCCATGTTTATACACATGGCAGTGAAGATATTTCCATGTTTATACAGATAGTGGTGTAGATATTTCCATGTTTATACAGATGGCGGTGTAGATTCATCCATGTTTCTGAAGATGGCGGTTTAGTTATTTTCATGTTTATAAAGATGGCGGTGT
The DNA here is from genome assembly GCF_029289425.2 of Pan paniscus. NCBI lineage: Eukaryota > Metazoa > Chordata > Mammalia > Primates > Hominidae > Pan > Pan paniscus. The sequence goes on along the minus strand of NC_073257.2, from coordinate 10,915,762 downwards.
AGATATTTCCATGTATATAGAGATTGCAGTGTAGATATTTCCATGTTTGTAGAGAAAGCGGAGTAGGTATTTCCAAGTTTATAGAGATAGCGGTGTGGATATTTCCATATTTATACAGATAGCGGTGTAGGTATTTCCTTGTTTATACAGGTGGCGGTGTAGATATTTCCTTGTTTATACAGGTAGCTGTGTAGATATTTCCATGTTTATACAGATATCGGTGTAGATATTTCCAGGTTTATACAGAGAGTGGTGTATATATTTCCTCGTTTTACAGATAGTGGTGTAGATATTTCCATCTTTATACACATAGCGGTGCAGATATTTCCATGTTTACACAAATAGCCGTTTAGATATTTCTATGTTTACACAGATAGAGTTGCAGATATTTCCATGTTTATAAAGATAGCGGTGCAGATATTTCCATCTTTATACAGATAGCGGTGTGGGTATATCCATGTTTATACAGATAGCGTTGTGGGTATTTCCATGTTTATACAGATAGCAGTATAGATATTTCCATGTTTAGAGAGATGACTGTCTAGCTATTTCCATGTTTATACAGCTTTCCGTGTAGATATTTCCATGTTTATACAGATAGCGGTGTAGATATTTCCATGTTTATACAGATAGCTGTGTAGATATTTCCATGTTTATACAGACAGCAATGTAGATATTTCTATGTTTATAGAAATAGCGGAGTAGATATTTTCATGTTCATACAAACAACAGTGTAGATATTTTCATGTTTATGGAGATAGAGGTGTAGATACTTCCATTTTTATAGACATAGCGGTGTAAATATTTCCAAGTTTTTACAGATAGCGGTGTAAATATTTCCGTGATTATACAGATAGCGGTATAAATATTTTCATGTTTATAGACATAGCGGTGTAGATATTTCCATGTTTTTAGAGATAGCGGTGTAAATATTTCCATGTTTATACAGATAGCCGTGTAAATGTTTACACGTTTATAGGGATAGGGTTGTAGATATTCCCACGTTTATACAGATAGCGGTGTAGATATTTCCCCGTTTATAGAGATAGCGGTGTAGATATTTCCACGTTTATACAGATAGCGGTGAAGATATTTCCACTTTTATACCGATTGCGGTGTAGAAATTTCCAAGTTTATACACATAGCGGTGCAGATATTTCCACGTTTATACACATACCGGTGTAGATATTTCCACGTCTATACAGATAGCGGTGTAGGTATTTCCACATTAATACAGATAACGGTGTAGATATTTCCAGGTTTATGGAGACAGCGGTGTAGATATTTCCATGTTTCTACAGATAGCGGTGTAGATATTTCCATGTTTATAGAGACAGCTGTGTAGTTATTTCCATGTTTATACAGAGAGCGGTGAAGATATTTCCATGTTTATACAGTCAGTGGTGTAGATATTTCCATGTTTAAACAGATAGCCGTGTATATATTTCCATGTTTATACAGACAGCGGTGTAGATATTTCCATGTTTTACAGATAGTGGTGTAGATATTTCCATGTTTATAGAGATAGCGGTGTAGATATTTCCATGTTTATAGAGATAGCTTTGTAAATATTTCCATGTTTATACAGATAGCGGTGTAAGTATTTCCATGTTTATAGAGATAGCGGTGTAGATATTTCCATGTTTATACAGATAGCGGTGTAGATATTTCCACATTTATACTTATAGCGGTGTAGATATTTCCAGGTTTATAGATTTAGCGGTGTAGATGTTCCCACGTTTATAGAGATAGCGGTGTAGATATTTCCATGTTTTTAGAGATAGCGGTGTATATATTTCCACGTTTATAGAGATAGCGGTGTAGATATTTCCTTGTTTCTAGAGACAGCGGTGTAGATATTCCCATGTTCATAGAGATAGCGGTGTAGATATTTCCATGTTTATAGAGACAGTGATGTAGATATTTGCGTGTTTATAGAGATACCATTGTAGATATTTCCATGTTTATAGAGACAGTGGTGTAGATATTTCCATGTTTATACAGATAGAGGTGTAGATATTTCCATGTTTATAGAGACAGCAGTGTAGATATTTCCATGTTTATACAGATAGCGGTGTAGGTATTTCCATGTTTATAGAGATAGCGGTGTAGATATTTCCATGTTTATAGAGATAGTGGTGTACATATTTCCATGTTTATAGAGACGGCGTTGTATATAATTCCATGTTTATACAGATAGCGTTGTAAATATTTACACATTTACAGAGATAGCGGTGTAGATATTTCCACGTTTACAGAGATTTTTTGAAAAGTTATTTCATGAAGACTAAACAAGTCATTGGGGTACCTACCTTATGGCATTTTTTACATTGAGAGTGTTAAAAATACCCCTACCCTAACCAAAACCCTGACAAATAGAGCCAGGGAAGGCCATGCAATAAAGGATTCTTGGGCTTGTATGCCTGATAACAAAAACTTATCACAGAAGACTGCAAAAAACACAATCTTGCACAAAGCCCATTGCAACTTTGCACACAACAATGCTTTTGAAGGATATTTGCCCAACAACTGCCTGTCCAACCTGTGCTTGGCATCACCTTTGTTATTGATCTTTGTAGCCAAGGACAGTCATTTCCAAATGATCATATAATCTTCCTCATTTTTTCTTTTGTCTTCCTTTACCTCCGTGAATATGCATATAGTTTACTCTGGCTTGCCTGTTTCTATTGCAAGGCTCTGTTTCCAAACGAATATCTTTTTCTTGTGGAGAGCCTCTCTCTGTTTTTTATTTAGGTTGATAAGAGAAATGGGAACATTTGAGAGCTGAGGTAAAAGACCTTAGTCTACAGTGAAACTTTTTTGCACCCTTAGATGCTTACTTCCACTACAACTTGCAGGTGGGCCTTGAAAAGTTCTTGGAATAAGTTTGAGCTTTGGTCTTCTCCGATTCATTTAGCATAGATTCTCAAAATGTGGTCCCTGGACCCACAGCATCAGCATCACCTGGAGATTGTTAGAAATGCAAATCATCGGGCCTCATTCCAGACCCTCAGCTGGAAACTCTAGGGGCATGGCCAGACCCTCTGTAGCTGAACAAGCCATCCAGGTGGTTTTGATGCAGCTAAAGTTTTGGAACAACTAATGTAGCCCCATTTGGAAAACTTGCCTCTACAGGCCTCCCTAGCTGGTAAGCTGCTAGCATTTTTTGTTTGTTTGTTTGTTTGTTTTGATACAGGGTCTTGCTCTGTTGACCAGACCGTGACCTCCTGGGTTCATGCGAGGACTCAGCCTCCTGAGTAGCCGGGACTACAGGTATGTGCCACCACCATGCCCAACTACTTTTTGTATTTTTTTTTTGTAGGGATGGGGTTTTAGCCCAGGCTAGTCTCAAACTCCTGGACTCAAGCAATCTGCCCACTTTGGCCTCACGAAGTGCTGGGATTATAGGCATGGGCCACCACTCCTGGCCTAAAGTTCATATTTTAACTACTAACCTAAATTATTATAAAAACAAAATTCTCCTTGGACTCAAACCAGGTCAGAGTGACATGATCATGTGCCTGTTTTGTGCAGGGTGAAGTGAGATTATTATCTAGGAAATAGCTGAAATGTCCTGAGGGTGACAAAGAGGAGCTGTGTTTTCAGCCAAATATCAGAACCAGGGCCACTGCCTGCCGCTGAACCCCAGCGGGGACCCCTACTTTGTGTTTATCTGTGCTGGCTACGCTTGCCCACCTGGGTGGGAACCCCGAGAATGACTCCAGACTTTTCCAGGGACTGCATGCCAGGGTATTTTTACAATTTATGTGTAGACTTTGTTCGGGTGGAAATGTTATTTTATGAAGACGAAACAAGCAATTGGGGTACCTACCTTATGGCATTTTTTACATTGAGAGTGTTAAAAATACCCCTCCCCTAACCAAAACCCTGACAAATAGAGCCAGGGAAGGCCATGCAATAAAGGATTCTTGGGCTTGTATGCCTGATAACAAAAACTTATCACAGAAGACTGCAAAAAACACAATCTTGCACAAAGCCCATTGCAACTTTGCACACAACAATGCTTCTGAAGGATATTTGCCCAACAACTGCCTGTCCAACCTGTGCCTGGCATCACCTTTGTTATTGATCTTTGTAGCCAAGGATAATCATTTCCAAATGATCATATAATCTTCCTCACTTTTTCTTTTGTCTTCCTTTACCTCCGTGAATATGCATATAGTTTACTCTGGCTTGCCTGTTTCTATTGCAAGGCTCTGTTTCCAAACGAATATCTTTTTCTTGTGGAGAGCCTCTCTCTGTTTGTTATTTAGGTTGATAAGAGAAATGGGAACATTTGAGAGCTGAGGTAAAAGGCCTTAGTCTACAGTGAAACTTTTTTGCACCCTTAGATGCTTACTTCCACTACAACTTGCAGGTGGGCCTTGAAAAGTTCTTGGAATAAGTTTGAGCTTTGGTCTTCTCCGATTCATTTAGCATAGATTCTCAAAATGTGGTCCCTGGACCCACAGCATCAGCATCACCTGGAGATTGTTAGAAATGCAAATCATCGGGCCTCATTCCAGACCCTCAGCTGGAAACTCTAGGGGCATGGCCAGACCCTCTGTAGCTGAACAAGCCATCCAGGTGGTTTTGATGCAGCTAAAGTTTTGGAACAACTAATGTAGCCCCATTTGGAAAACTTGCCTCTACAGGCCTCCCTAGCTGGTAAGCTGCTAGCATTTTTTGTTTGTTTGTTTGTTTGTTTTGATACAGGGTCTTGCTCTGTTGACCAGACCGTGACCTCCTGGGTTGAAGAAAGGACTCAGCCTCCTGAGTAGCCGGGACTACAGGTATGTGCCACCACCATGCCCAACTACTTTTTGTATTTTTTTTTTTTTGTAGGGATGGGGTTTTAGCCCAGGCTAGTCTCAAACTCCTGGACTCAAGCAATCTGCCCACTTTGGCCTCACGAAGTGCTGGGATTATAGGCATGAGCCACTGCGCCCGGCCCTGCCAGCTTTGTATAAGCTGAGGAGTTTTTAAAAATACCTAGACTCAGGGCAAACCCCAGACACTTAAGTCAGATTCTCTGGGAGGTGAAGCCCAGGCACTGGTATTTTTAAAGTCTCTACAGATGGTTCTAATGTGCTGCTAAGTTAGAGAACCGCTGATCTATACCAGGCCTTTTCAAACTTAATGTGCACGTGAATTACCTGGACCTTGTTAAAATGCAGATTCAGTCTGCATAGGCCTGCGGTGGAGCCTGAGCTTCTGCATTTTTAACAAGTCTCTAGAGGATGCTGCTGCATCTGGGCTGCTAACTACACTTGGAGATAGGAGGTTCTGGAGAGCAGAGGAAAGAGCATGAACCATAACCTAGGGGCTGGTAGTCCTGACTTCCGAGCCAAGGTTTGCCTTTATGTGGCTGGCAACTTGCTTGGACTCCTACCTCAATTCTTTGGGCCCAAGGTTTGTCCTGCCTCAGAAGGATGTCAAGAAAATTGAGTGAGTAATGCAGAATTGTTTCTTAAAGTGTGTGCAGATGCTCCATGAATTTAGAGAGTATGTGGATGCACATTAGTAAATTTTAATAGTTGTTACCATCTTGTTATGAGTACTTAGAACAAGTAATAATGGCTTTTGATGTATAGTAGTAAGAAAGCTTCCTTTTAAAAGGCATGTATTTAAGTTTCAAAAGTGGGTCTATTTAAAAATATATGAAATAAATAATAGTAGATGTAATTGACAGATCAAAATTAGGAAGGCAGGATGAGAATGACTCAAGTTTGGGAAATGCTGAGAAAGCAGATGCCCAAGGGCTATGAAAACTTAAAAAAATAGGTAGCACTTGATTTTGATTGGCTGAATGAGATGATGTGTTTGATTATTTATGGGGTTGGCATTTGGCAACATGCACTGGGTGGCTGGGATCACTGTTTATTAAAAAATATTTGAGTCTCCACTTTGCACTAGATACTCTTTTAGTCTCTTGGAAAAGGGATTGGGGGGCAGGCAGGATAAAAACAAATCATTTATGCCCACAAGAAAATTGCAGGAAGATAAAAGTCATGAAATAAACTCTATGCTTCTAATTTAATATTTTTTATAGATTATGAGAAAAAAGTTTTGCTCACTATCAGCTAGGAAAGCTGTCTTAGCACAACCATTCATTCTTGCACAAATCAAAATCAAGACGAGCCAGATTTAATTTAATATTTTTTCACAGATTATGAGAAAAAAGTTCTAATTTAATTTTTTTATAGATTATGAGAAAAAAGTTTCGCTCTCTATCAGCTAGGAAAGCTGTCTTAGCAAAACCATTCATTCTTGCACAAATCAAAATCAAGATGAGCCAGAAGGCTCCATTCTGACAGCTTCTAATGGAGAAGCTACATTTACTGGACATGGGGAAAGTTGCTGGGCTCTAAGGACTGTGCATTTCTTGAACTAGATAAATGGTCTTGGTGTAGCATAATACCAAAACTTCTTGTCGCAGCCCGTAAGGACAGAACTCAATCAGCCTGAAAAGGAAGTCAGTGACTCCGTCTCAACACAGGAATGTTCTGTGATTCCTAAAGAAGGATGTAGGAGTGTGGCACAATTCAACCACAGTCTGTGGCCCTGTGCCTCTGCCTTGACATGAGTGGGATTTCCCAGCTGGTCATTTTCTTCTTATCTAAGACATTGGGAACAAATTACTTGACCTCCTCTGGGCTTCAGTACTCCCACTCATCAAATTAGAGGACTGGCAGTCGCTAGGCTCTCTTTAGGCATCATATTTTAGTTTCTGTGATTTTAAATTTGAGAAGGGGTGTCTAAGGGAGAATACATAGGGGAGGGGGAAAGGCTTATTAAAAGTGTAGTTAGACACTGAATGTTTAAGAATTGCATTTTGTAATAATACCTTTACCTAATCAGGACTGACAATCTTACCTGATGACAGCACATGGAGGAATGGCTGCATTCAAAAATAAAAATGAAATAAAACAAGACCTTATTTGAACTTAGCAATAATGCTGATTCCTCTTTTTGATTTGAGGAGGCTATAGCTGTTGTAAATGCTTGAATTGGGTCTGCCCAGGCAAAACAGAGTCAAGAGTCCATGTCGGATGAATTTTAACAATGTAGACAATAGAAAGGGTTGCTTAAACTGCCCCTCTTTTACCAAAACACATTTACAAATGAAAGAACAACACTTCCATTTTTTAAAAACATTTTTTGAGATGAAGTCTTGCTTTGTCACCCGGAATGGAGTGCAGTGGTGCGATCTCGGCTCACTGCAAACTTTTCCTCCCGGGTTCAAGTGATTCTCCTGCCTCATCCTCCCGAGTAGCTGGGTCTACAGGCGCCCACCACCATTCCTAGCTAATTTTTGTATTTTTAGTAGAGACAGGGTTTCACCATGTTGGCCAGGCTGGTCTCGAACTCCTGACCCCAGGTGATCCGCCGACCTCGGCCTCTGAAAGTGCTGGGATTACAGGCGTGAGCCAACACGTGTGGCCAAAAAATTTCCATTTTTAATTGCAGGGTCTGGGGAATTAAAATGCATCCGTAATTTCTTGCATCTCTCCGCTCGGGCTTGCATGAATGCAGAGGGATGGGGAGGACTTCTTGAGGCAAGCATCCCCCTCTTGTCGCCTGCCATCTAGAGAGAGAGGGCTGTGATTTATCTCACTTTAATCAGGAAGGACCCGATGTGTGGATGGAGAGGTCTGACGGCTTTGTTGCTCCATGTGGGAAAGAAACGGACAGAGTGAATTTGTGTATGATCCCTAAGGAGAAAGCGTCTTTGTGCTCTATTTCTTTTTGACCTGGAGCCCCTGAAAGCAAGCTAGTTACAAGTTGAATTAGGCCGTTTCTAAAGTGTGATTTTGTTTGTGTATGAGCCTTGATTACAAAGGGGAAAAAAACCCGCTTAATTTACATACACCACATGTAGTGCAGGATCCCCTGGGCTGTCTTTTCAGGTATCAGGGAACTTTGATGAAAGTTGCTTGTCTCATCTAGGAGTCATTTCATATTGTTTAGCAGAGCCTGGTATTAACATTTCCTTCCAACTGTTTACTGGAATCTGTGTGTTCCCTTCAAGTGATGCATACTAGGTGCACAGGCTTCCTGCCACTGTCATCCTAATCTTTCCGTGCAGACAGGAGCAGAGGGGAGAGCGCTGAGCCAGGCCCCAGCTTGCTTTTCTTTCCTGACACAGCCCGGCTCCACTGCACTTCTCAGCTCTTGTTCTAGGTGGTGCTGTTTGACCATTTTCTTCATGTGACCCTCCACTCGGTAATATAAATTCATTCGGAGGATGACCTGATATCAAAAAAAATTCCTTTTGATTAGTAGAATCAACTTGTTTCTTCACACGATACTCTTCCCACTGAGACACATGGAGACAATTCTGACTCCAGGTTTGCAACCTTGAGATTTCTCTCAGATGCAATAAAGAAAACAAAAAAGCATTTTGAGTGGCACAGTGATGCCTAGTGCATGATCATGTTTGTCTGCTCAAACATTAAAGGGAAACTTGTGGGTTTGAGGATGCCCAGCAGCACGACAGCTGCCAATGTAAATGAGCCGTATAGAGAGAGAGGGGGCGGGAGGGGACTACAAACTTCAGAATATGAGCTGATCGTTTATAAGTTAAAAAAAAAAAAAAAACCAAGTCAAAAGGGAGCCCAGGATGGTGCAAGAAAGAGGAGAAAGGAAGGTTTTCCTTGCAGCTAATCAGGAGAGTTCATAAGGGCTGATTACATGAGTGGAAGCCTTAAGTTCTTTTTTTAAAAAAATGTGAAAATTTGCATGTATGTATGTATGTATGTATGTATGTATGTATAGCTTCGTGTATTACCATTATTATTGCAATCAGCAAATGGATTTACTTCCTTTATCTCATGGGCTCCTTCCCACTCACTTCTGGCAGCACATTTTCCTTTCTCCTTCATCCCAGAACACCAAAGAACAGATGCGCTTCCTAACCCTGGCTCCAGGGGACTTTATACAATGTAAACAGTGCACCTCTAACATGGTTCACTGCTTAGAGAACGTGTGTCCCATTTTAAAACTGTGACTCCTCTATATTTTGCAGTGCTTATTTTAATAAGAGACATTGGACTTGTGACTTATTTTTCATGGAGGAGTGAGCTTAATGGTTGAAAGTAATCGATAAACTTGTTTTTCCTCTGATGCCATCAGCCAAGATCCTATGGCAATAGTAAGAGGATGACACTGGGCTGGCATCCCCTCCATAACATATTTGGACCATGTTTTCCCCCCAGAATGCACATGCAATAGCTTTGGTTTGGTAAGAGAGAGATGGTGTACTTGGTTTCCTTCTGTCACACTTTTGGTGAAATGAATTAGACTATTAAATCAGGAAATTCAGCGAGATGAGTTAAATTTTTACACAAGAGCAGTGGAGGACTTCCAGCTGGTTGGGGGAATGATACGGAAATATCTTGCTAAATCAGGGTCTGGTGGAATGCTGCTCCCCTGGCAGGCTCCTCTTCACAGGGAGCAATCTGTGGGTTGCTTATAGAACAGAGCGAGCAGGAGGCATAGCATGGTCTTGCTCAGGGGAAGACCCGGTGTTCAGATGTTTGTCATTAGGAACTGAGTGTGGGCTTTTTCAAGTTAAACTGAAGCAGCAGTTCTATTAGGAAGAGCCTTCCAGATCAGCATCTTCTGTTTCTGGATACTCTCCCTTTGAAAAGCCAGATTTCAGCAAAAAGCTTTGCTAATGGTGAAATTGCACAACTGAAACCCTATGGGAGCAATGGGAAAGATGGAGAAAGAGGTGGTTATATCATGTACTTCAACAGTATATTTAGAGGCTGTTGACGTTAGAATAACAAGCCAAGACAAACAAAAATACTCATTTTGGATGAAAATATTGTCTTTTCCTGTTATTATAGATAGCTGAGTCCTAAGACTTCTACAGAAACACATTTTCCTAATGAGTGGCTGATTTTTCTGGTTGTGCAAGTAATATCCAAATTATTGTACAAATTTTTGGCTCAGGAGCAAACATTGTATTGTATATTGAGCTAATCACTTGCCCTTTCTAAGGTAAGCCCTTACCTCTGCTTTCCCTTCATCTTGTCATTTCTGTTTGTTGGGTACAGGTTTCCTGTTGGTTCTTTCTGTTGGCTCTGATGTAACATGAATGAAGTTCTTAACATCCTTTCAGACATAAACACAACTTAGCTCATTGTTTCTGAGTTCATATAGAGGTTTTATTGCCCCTGAGACTTTTGTGTCAGACAGCTGGATGTTGCTGTGTTCAAGGCTCTATATGTTGATTTTGTATCCTACAACTTTACTGATATCACCTATCAGTTCAGTTCTAACAGTTTTCAAATTTTATTTATTTGCTTTTGTTTTTTAAATATTGCATGTTTCATTTTAGAGTCAGGAGCGTAGATGTACAGGTTTCTTAAACAGGTATATTGCATGGTGCTGAGGTTTGGGCTTCTAATGATCCCACCACCCAAGCAGTGAGCATAGTAATCGATAGGTAGTTTTTCAACCCTTGCTCCCACCATCCTTCCCTCCCACCTTTGGAGTCCCCCAGTGTCTATTGTTCCCTTCTTTGGGTTGAGTTCTAACCTTTTTTTAGTGAATTTTGTAGGGTTTTCTATATATAACAAGATCATGCCCTCAGTAGAGACAGTTTCACTTCTTCCTTTCCTATTAAGATGCCTTTTATTTCTTTCTTTTGCCTAATTACCCTGAGAAGTGGTGTCTGTGGGCATCCTTGTCTTGTTCCTGATGGTAGAGGAAAAGTTTCAACTTTTCACCATTGATCATGGCGTTAGCTATGGGTTTGTCATATATGGCCTTTATTTTGTTGGGATACAGTCCCTCAATACGTGATCTGTTGGGTGTTTTTTTTTTTCACCATGAAAGGGTTTCGAATTCTGTCAAAAACTTTTTCTATATCTATTGTGATGGCCATATAGTTTCTATCCTTTATTTTTCTAATATGGTATATTATATGTATTGATTTGCTTATGTTGAACCATGACATGATCATGGTGAATGATTCTTTCAATGTGCTATTGAATTTGGTTTGCTAGGATTTTTGTTGAGGATTTTTGCATCTATGCAGATCAAGGATATTGGCCTGTCATTTTCCTTTCTTGTAGTGTTCTTGTCTGGCTTTGGAATCAGGGTAATGCTGGCCCTGTAAGATGAGTTTGGAAGTATTCCCTCCACTTCAGCTTTTTGGAAGAGTTTGAGAAGGACTGGTATTAGTTCTTCTTAAAATATTTGGTAGAATTAATCTGGGAAGCCATCTGGTTTTGGGTTTTTCATTGATAGGAGACATTTTCTTACGGATTCAACCTCCTTGCTTGCTATTAGTCTGTTCAGATTTTTAAATTTCTTCATGAGTCAATCTTGGTAGGTTTTATGTGTCTGGGAATTTATCCATTTCTTCTAGATGATCCGATTAGTTAGTGTGTAATTATACCTAGCAGTTTCTTAGGATCCTTTGTATTTCTGTGATATTGGCTATGATGTTTCATCTTTCATTTCTGATTTTATGCTCTATTGAAAACATGAGGCATAGCAGGTAGGGGGCACTGGTCAGGACTTGGGGTATAAACTGGCAGATGTTAAGGTGGGTGATTCTGGTTAACTCAGAAACTCCGAAGTCCCGTGTGGAAGAATTAACTGCCTGTACTCACCTAGTAATGTATATCCTTGGTCAAAAAAGATCCAGCTGAGAATGTTGGATGAAGGGACCAAATCAATATTCATCATTATATTGAAAACAAGTCAGATTGGCTGTGGTCTTTTGACAGCAGGTCAGTGGCTAAGTCTATTTGAACAAAGTTAGGGCAGGTTCAAGGGAGAATCCTGAGATCGGTATTCTTTGTTCCATACAAACTTGCCTTTCAGTTTCTTCTCCCCATGCCTCCAGGATGTCCCTGCACAGCCCGTAGGGCCCCCTCCTTCAGTACCTTGCCTTACGAAGGGGAGAAAATGAGTTTTCCAATGTTAGCATATATTTAGCCTTCCAAAATTTTCTATTTCTATTTTAGGGGAGCTCTAGGAAAACAGCAGATTACTCTAAATCCCCAGGTAAAAATCTGAAATGGTGGAATTTCATATGACCAGGAGACATATTTTGGGGCAAGTGGGCTTTTCACAATCACTTGGACATGAAGGCATCTGCTTCTTCTATGCCTAAAATAGTCCTTCAATTTAGTAGTTTAATTCCTCTTCCTCTTTTTCAAATTTCAAGACAATACATGTAGTGACTGAACAATTTGGATCCAAGTTTCACTATTTAACTGCCAGTGTGACCTTGGGCGAGTCACTTAATCTTTTCAAGGCTCAATTTCATCATGCAAAGTAGAAGTACAAACAATCCCTGACTTAGAATATTTTGACTTATGATTTTTCAACTTTAAGATAGTTTGAAAGCAATAAACATTCAGCAGAAGCTGTACTTTGAGTACTCATACAACCATTCTGTTTTCCACTTTCAGTACAGTATTCATTATATTACATGAGATATTCAAAGCCCACTTTATTATAAAATGGGCTTTCTGTTAGATGATTTTGCCTAACTGTAGGTTAATGTGAGTGTTTAAGGTAGGCCGAGCTAAGCTATGATGTTTAGTAGGTTAAGTGTATTAAATGCATTTTCAGCTTACAATATTTTCATAAGTTTATTGGAATATAACCCCATTGTAAATTGAGGGGTATTTGTAATAATGATATCTCTTCAAGGAGACTTTGTGAGCCTCTCATAGGAAAATGCATACACAGATGCATATAAATATATAATCTTTCTTTTCCATACATATGATATTCTTTAAGGATATTCAAAAATCTGGAAACAGTTGCCTCCAGGGAGATAAATGGTAGTGGGTTGGGAAACTTTTAACTGCATAAGCTTTTGTACCTTTTGCATTTTGAATCAGATGAATGTATAATCTACATAAAATATTAAGATTAAAACATCACCGAATAACTTATCAGGAGTTTGGTGAACATAAGGGAAGGCCACCTATGGTGGCTGTATTTTATTCAGTGTTGGTCACTGTTGGGCACTTCATAGAGCTTATTTCATTTCATCCTTACAAGCGCCGTAGGAGGAAGGGGCCCCAGAGGGATTCATGGTTAGAATAGCAGAGTAGGAGCATTTGGCAGCTATATTCTGTGTAGGTGATAACTTTAAAGATATTTCTGTTATAAAATGTTTCAAACATACAAAAAATATAGAGAAGCAGTTTTCTATAGTTATTAAATATTCTTAATGGGTAGTCACAGAAATTATAATCCAAAGTGGGATATTCTTGAGAGAAAAAGGAGGTTCTATTTATAATTATGGTGGGATAACAAACTTAAGAGGAACAGCTCTTGACAAACTGGGTTGTATGGTTCCTGGAAAACAAGGATTACTGTAAATGTGAGTCCCGCCTTGTGCTTCTCTCTGTCCCACCAAGAAAATATGATCTTGATACAGATGTTCATTGTGTCAAGGCAACCATGGCAACCATGATCTAGATACACTGTTCAAGTTTTATGCTGATCCTACATATATATGTCTCAGGAACTTTCCAGAGTTTCCTTTGAGTGCTTCTAAATTTTGCATAAATGGTATGTTGTCCCTTGTCTCTTTTTAAAACCAGTAAGCCATTTTCCCTTCTTTTCTTGGAAAATTAAAGGAACAAAGACCAGGAAATAACAATGTATTAGCTAAGGTTCTGTTGATTGAAAGCAACAGAACCTAATTCTGGCTAGCTTAAACCATGCTAGGATTTAATGGAGAATACTGCAGAATCTTAGATATCTTATGACTGGGAAAGAGGAGGTTCAGGCAGTTCCTGGGATGTCAGCAACAGGTAGCGGTCAATTAACTGCCCCCACACCACCCACTGCTGCCGTCATCAATATAGCACACCACGATGGCTCCCAGCCTCTGTACGTCTGGGTTCCGGTGTTCAAATTCTAGAGACAGCAAGAGAAATCCCATTGAGTCAGGGATCCTTCCCTGGGTCACACTCCCTGCATATGGTCAGAAATGCAGGATTATGTACTAAAGACACAGCTAAAGAGGACCCACTTCACTGTTTTGGGACCATTTGCAGGGGAGGCAAAATTATGAGCTACTCACTTAAAGAGGTGATAACCATAAGTTTGCAGGAAAAAAAAAATTGGAGAAGAGAAGGATAACACTATCCTACGGTTTCTTCTGAAAATGGACGAAGGGAACAGCATTTCCATTTGGAAATTCTCTCCTGGCATTTCAATATTTATGGATTCTGAATTCTGAGAAAAATCAGTTGAGAAATTAGGAAAATGGGAAGGAACATTCTAATTTTCCTGTGAAAATTACAGCTTAATAGTCAGTATAGAGAACTTACTGGCTTGAAGAAATGCACTGACTTCAAGTCAAGCAAGATGAGGAAGCACTGACATGTGGAGATGAAAGTTAAGGTGAACAGGACAGGAGCAGTAAAGGAGCCTCAGTCAGACTTTCTTGTATCTGTTGCTGTGTTACAAGTGTGTGTTCATGGCCTTGTCCACTGCTAACAGTGAACCATTTCTGCAAATAAATATTAATGTGTTCATAGGCATAGTATACGTTTTACAAATCCTATGAGAGGTTTTCTAAGAAATGCCAAGTTTTAAAAACAAAATATACCCTTAAATCGGCAATTTTGACAGTTGCTTCTTTCTAGTGATATTCATCTTGCCAGGAGATCAGAATGTTATGTTATTTAAATGGTATTGGAGGGGATGATTGATGCCTTGTACAACAATGTCATGTAAACAACGGTTAAAGCATTAAGTATTTGTGGTGTTACCTTTCAATCTTTAAAGGACTTTTCTTTAGCATTTTTTTTGTGATAACATTCATTTCTTTTTAATGTTTTCTCTATTAATGCTATTGGATTTTATAATCTTGTTACAATATGTTGGCTCATAATAATAATAAATCATCATTTGTTATCATATCTCTTTAAAACAGAAGACTACTAAAACTTTTCATATAATCCTGTTACAGAAAAAAACGACTATTTGCTTGTTATTATAGTCACTTATTATTTTTCAAAAACTTGTAAGTGAAGTGTTATGAAAATCATATGAATTTGGGAATTCCCAAGCATTCTCAGAAATTCTATTTCCTTGTTCCCAAATCCCAATGATTAATATCTGCCAGGAGTCGGAAAACAGTGAAAGGAAGTAACATCCTATGTTGGATACCTGGTAGGGTTAGTGAAGAAACGTTATTGCTGAGCTCTGTGTTACGCTCACGAATGATGCCATTGAGGAAGTCACGCTTGTTGAAAGGAACGCAGATACACAAAGAGTTTTGCTGCTGTCTGTTGGATAAGAACCCCCTGGTCGATTTCAGCTCCTACTGCAAGTTACAAAAATCAATCCAATGATAAATGAAAAGTGCCCAGTGTGCTGGGAAATAACTTATTTTTTGGCTTCAGAGGAAATTTTAGAAACAGTGTCAAGTGAAATGTAAAAACAAACTACGAAGACGTTCATGAATTTCCCTCTGAAGCTGACAGCCGTATTTTAGCAGATGGAACTCCTACTATTAGCCCAACTCTTGGGTTGAAACAGTGTGTCCAGGAAACCCTATGTTAAAATGCAATGTGTTGGGGATATTGTTCCTCTATTTGCTTGAGTTAATTTTCAAATTAGTGTACTCTTGCTTAGCTGTGCTCTGAGGGAATGAACAAAAGATTGGTAAACTCTGATGGAGAACACTGGTCAGGCAGGGCACATAGAATCCCTGGGGATGGTGGTTCCTGGCAAATGGGGGAGGAGGACCTGAGCCAGGCTTGGGCTGGGCTGGAGGAACATGAAGATGGGATCTACTCACAACCCCCAAAACTGAGGGGTCCTGGTAACATATTATTTCACCCTCAGCCATGCAAATTCATTATTTTTATGGATAAAATAGTTTTAAAAAACTAATTTACATTGAAATGTTAAAATATTTATATAGAGATTAGAAATATTTATATAGAGATTATTGGGAATCCCCTCCTAAAGCCAAACATAAAAACTACCAAAAAAAAATTCTGTGTAGGCTAAGATTGCAAATGACTGATGGAATGTCATTTAAATTAAACATGGAAAATATATTTCCTCTTTAATAAAGATCTAAATTCTATTCTTTTTAGGAGCCTTCAGAAATGAAATTCAACTATTAAAAAAAGTATAGAGAAGCCTTTAGAAAAGAAACTTTTCTTTTGCTGTATTATATATTAAAGAACTTTGATGAGAATAGTTCTAAAGTGTTTAATAATCGATTCCACTGATGTTTCTAGGTATTGTGGGGAACACCTAGAAATTAAATCTTCATCTTTGGCAGATCAGAGGCCTATTATTTTTAGGTAAAACAATTAAAATCTGCTTTTAATAAATCACAAATTTTGCAAGTTAGCCATTAATAGTAAGTGCTTTTCAAAGTTTGGCCCAATACGTGAAAAAGCCAGAAAAACATACCTGCATTAGTTTTGCCCATCACCTTCTTATGCTGGCCTCAGGAGATTTATTAACAGCATTCAATATTTGAGGTAGGCTGGATGTGGTGGCTCATGCATGTAATCCCAGCACTTTGGGAGGCTGAGGTGGGATGATGGCTTGAGACCAGGAGTTCAAGACCAGCCTGGTCAACCTAGTGAGCCCCTCGGTCTCTCTGAAAAGAAAAAAAATTTAGGTATCCTGTGGCTACCTCCAAAAACAAACTCCAGAGGAACTGAATTTTCTTTTTTTATTTCATGTGTTGGGATAATGGCTTCTTTTGCAGTTACTTACGAAGAATTGAAGGGTCAGTAAAAATATTTTTTCATCCTTAATAACATGAATTCTCTAATTTGTCTGTGATATAATGCTAGATATTGTGCCAAAAGTGTTACATAGACATAATCCATGCCCATTTTCAAAGATAATACTAATATAGAGAATAAGAATCATTATTATTGTAGTAATTATTATTTTAGTAATAGTAGTAATAATCAAAACAATTACATCAAACACTTATTAAACCCTTATTATATGATAGGTACTGTGTAAGCAATTTCCACATATTAGCTCCTTAAATGTGATCACTAACCCCATGAGGTAGGTAGCATTATGTCCATTTTATAGATGCAGAAACTGAGCTTTGAAGAGGGAAACAACTTGCCCAAGGCCATGCAGGCAGTCATTCATAAGGGTGGGGAGCGAGAAGTTGAAGTCTGAGATGTAAGTTCACAGACACGAGTACACAAACACGTACAAGATACTCGTATGACATGTGGGGTTGCTTGAAATATGGAATTGACTTTCCCCAGCACAAGAAAGTGTTTGGACAGATTTCAAAGGGATCTAACACTTCCTCAGAGGACTGCCCTACGACATTTTTCCGTGTGCTTTTCTGCCTCTTGTCCTATACTTTTGGCATTTCTTCTGCTCTTAGAGGCAATGAGTCAACAGCATATTTTTAGCACCTCCTGTGTGCATAGAAGTGGCCCCTGACTCAATGGGAGTGTATAACTACCATGGGCCAAATCAGTGTGCTTTCGTGTTAGCCAGGGGATTATAGAAGAAAAGCTCCCCTGATTCCAACAGAACTTGCTGCCACTCTGATGTCTTCATTGTAAGGCCTCTAAATGAATGTTCAAGAAATTCATGTTAAAGGCACGTGTCATATGTGTGACATGTAAACATTTGTGTACTTGTCTCTGTGTCCTTACACCTCAGGCTTCAACTCTTGTTTTTACCTTTATCAATGACTACCTGTGTGCTGTGTGGCTTTGGACCAATTGCTCACCCCCTCTAAAGCTCAGTTTCTGCATCTGTAAAATGGATATAATGCCATATATACATAGATATAGATATACATACACCAATATATATACACACATATATATGTGTGTATACATATATATACACACATATATATGTGTGTATATACATACATATATATGTGTGTATATACATATATATATAATATACAAACTGAAATATATAGTTATATAAATATTTCAGTTTAAGTTTCAAAAATCACTGGAGGGTATTTTTATAATACCCTTCAGCAATTTTACCTGCTGCCTTTGCACATTCTGGTGAATTTCTAATTGGAAGTCTGATAGAGATTAATCTTTTAATGCATCATAAATAAAAAAGAAAATCACAGAATGATGTAGCTGGAGAGGACCCTGGGGATCTAGTGTTTCATGAAAGATTAATGTCCTTGATCTGTTTGTAAGTGTTTTGGAAAAATCTTCCATGGTCAAATAAAACTTGGCAATGTTGGATTAAAGTTAAATAGGTTTTTTTTTTCCTGCAGAACTTCATAGTCTTTAATATGCTAATATGTTTTGTGAATCTACAAGGAATGAAGTGTTTCAATGCTTATTTTACCCAGATTCTCATTTTGGGACAGGCTGGTCAAGCTGAGTCAGATAGTATATTCTCTAGATGGAGATGATGGCTGATTCCTTTTTGAGAGCAAGAGAGTCCCCAGGGGAAGCAAGGGTATATCAGTTGCTCCATTTCATGCCAAGGATCCTCAGTCTTTAGAGGCTCAGAGAAGGCTGAAAGGCTACTCTAGGCTATCAGGGCTACCATTCATTGTGACCCATGCTACAGAGAAGCTTTGAGCTCAGTGCAAAGGAGTGACCAGCCCTTGAGAATCAGGAAAATTTATTTATTCCTGACCTAGTCCACTGAGGACATACAAGGAATGGGGCAGGGGAGTGTCACCAGCTATGGTTACAAGCTAGTCTGATTCTCTTTCATTAAGAAAACTGGTCCCTGTGAGTTTAGATTGGGAAGCACCAGGTTAAAAAAATTTTAGGCCAGGAGTGGTGGCCACTGTACTCCAGCCTGGGTGACAGAGTGAGAATCTGTCTTAAAAAAAAAAAAATTTAAGTGATGTCTTCTGTTGAGGACCTCTCAGAACTTTTAATATGAAAGTGTGCATTGTGAAGAATGGGAGTAGGGTGTACAGGAGTTTTAAAAGCTACTTGGTCATGAACCTCTTGCTTTGTGCAGGATTCGAGGGGCACTAACATTCTGAGGAAAATATTTTGGGAAACATTGATCTAATCCAAACTTCTCATTTTACCAGCAAACAACTGTGGGGCCCTCTAAGTTTCCTTTCTCCATCATTGTGACAAATTCATTGGAATTAATTCAATTAAACCTGGGGTCAGCTTTGAAGAGATTTATTTAGCAGGTAAATCTGTTTTGTACATTTTGAGGGAGTTCTGAGTTTCCATAGTCAAAAACCACAGATCAATTTAACCAACCTTTATGGAATATCACCTATGGCCCAAAGACCCTTTAGCTACAGTGATGGTCTACAAAAATATAAACTGTAATTCTTGCAATACAGGAGATTAGTAATAATGGTAAATATAATGATGATGACACCACGAATAGCTAACATTTATTGAATGCCTTTCTATTAGTCAGGCACTTTACTAAGTATTTTAATCCTCCCAACAATTTATGAGGTAGGGATTATAATAATTCCCATCTTATAGTGAGGACACTGAGGTTAGGAAATTATCCTAGCCTAAATGTTAAGTATAAGCATGAATAGAAAGGTGTTATCAGCCTATAAGACATTCCTTTATGAGTGATACAAAGTCCTATGTGAATTCAGAGAAAAGAAAAGTGGTTTTAGAAATCCTTGATCAGTGAGTGTGAAGCATGTGGTGGCCCGGTTACTGTTTGGTTGCCCATCTGTCCTCCCTCTGGGATCAGCACCCCCTTACTTTGGAAGAATTGTTTTCCTTTTCACTGTAAGGTTCTTTCTGGCTATGCGATGGGGCACATTGCCTCAAACTAGCCCTGTTCCAGTCTTTGAGAACCTTGAAATTGGAACCAAGGGAAGAGGATTGCCTCTTGAATGGTAATTCTCTAAAATCTAGTCTGAGGTGCTGGTGCCTAATCCCTGGGTCTGTGGAAGGAGCTGGGCTGTGAGAGGGGAGAATGATGTTGATGTCAAGAGAGAGGCAGGTGCTAGGAGCAGAGAAATGGAGGCCTGGAGCGTTTCTGGGCTTCTCTGAGGCTTAGGGTTTGGATCATTGTCTTCGTTACTGGAACAAAGGATTTACCATACCTGCTCTTCTGGGAATGAAACTGTCCTGCTTTGCAAAATAAAGTGTCATTAGAAAGAGATCTTAAAAACCCCACACCATAGACAGGTGCACAGATCCGTAGAAGTGTTAAAGTTCTGTCTGTTGGATGCTAAGCCAAGACTCTTAAGTATGTTCTAAAGAGAAACTGGTGTGTGTAGGCTGTGCACTCCCAGGGAGATAAAAAGTTAGGAACTTTATGGGTTGGGCTTGGTGGCTCCCACCTGTAATCCCAGCACTGTGGGAGGCTAAAGTGGGCAGATTGATTGAGCTGAGGACTTCGAGACCAGCCTAGGCAACATGGTGAAACCCCATGTCTACAAAAACTACAAAAATTAGCTGGGCGTGGTGGCATGTACCTGTAGGCGGGAGGATCGCTTGAGCCCAAGAGGGAGAGGGTGCAGTGAGCCATGATTGTGCCACTGCACTCCACCTGGGTGACAGGAACTTTATGGGGAATGGGATCTTGGAGACTGAGTAGAGACTAGAGGAAAAAAAAAAAAAAAAAAAAAAACTACCTCCCCAACTGGCCACACTATTCTTTTAAAAAATGTTAATTGACAAATTAAAATTGTATGTATTTACGGAGGTATAATGTGATGTTATGATATATGTATACATTGTGGAATAATTAAATCCAGAGAATTAATAGATTCATCACCTCAAAACCTATCTTTTTTGTGGTGAGAACATTTGAAATTTATTGTCTTAGCAATTTTGAAATACACAATACTTCATTGTAAACTACAGTCACCATGCTGTGCTGTAGATCTCAACAAAATGTATTCTTCCGGTCTCAACTAAAACATTGTACTCTTTGACAACATTTCCCCATTCCTCTCACCCCCTCCAAAAACACCCATTCTTTATGTTGAAGAGAATGGCTAAAAAGTCCCAGCAGGTTTCAACTGACGGCTTCAGTGGTTGTCCCATCACACTTCAATGTTATTAATAGAAAGGGGAGGGGCCATACATAATTTGGACAGGCGGAAAGTACCACTGTAACCACTTTCCTGACTTCACAGAAAAAGTCCTCTTGTTTTCATCTGTAAAATGGGAACTGCGTGAATACCATTCTTCTTTTCTTCAGCCTCCAAAGAAAAAACAGATGCAAAGCCTTTTATCAATTGCAAAACAGTATACAATGTGTGTTATTACTCACAGTTGTCTTACTGTGACCAAACACTTTATAAGCCTGTGGCAAGTCAGCCTTACTCTCAGGAAGTGGACAATATTTGGGGAAGGAGAAGCAGCAGGATCTTTCAGGACAGTAGCCTTGGTGGGTCCAAAAATTCCTTGAGCGAAATGGGAGACAAAACTTTCTTCCTGCTTTGGGGTTTATCCTGTTAGTCTTTTCTCTCTTCACTCCTATTTTCTATGGAGAATTTCCTGGTTTTGGAGTTTGGGTGCATTTTATGGAGAGGAGGCAGAACATCTTTAGCTCCAGCAGAATGAAAGGATACATGCAAAGGAACCTAGCACAGTATGTGGTACCCAGTTCCCCTTTAACTTGGCTTTATTCATTCACTCCTGGTAGGGCATTAATAAGGGATTTAGCCCCCTCCTATTGAAAACGATTAATTCAGGGAAGAGTTCAGGCAGTGTGGACAGATACAGTGTAGGCCAAGCCTGTTTCTAAGGCAGGAGCTGGGTAGGGAGGGTGAGAAGGGCGAGAAGAATAGGGAAATATGTGTCGTCTGTGTTGCTGCTGTTGCAACCACCAAAACAAACAAACAAGTGAAAAAAAAAAAAAAAGAATTGTCCATACCGGAAAGTGTGCTGTTTTGGAGGAGGCTGGGGAAAGTGTGGATGGCTCGAGTGGGTCCTGTTGGATTGAAGTCTGACAGTGGTGATTCCCTTCAACAAATGGTCGGGGTGGGAGGGTACACACACACATACACACACACACACACCCCACACGCAGCACCAAGCCTCCGATTTCAGCGCTGGCAGGAGATAACCATTCTTAGCTTGCCTTTCCAGGGTTATTTTTGGCTGAGGCTGTTCGCTGATGGCAAAAGGTTTCAGCCCCCTCCCAAATCCCTCCCCATGCTTGTAATAAAGAGAAACTGGTGCGTGTAGGCTGCGCACTCCCAGGGAGACAGGGAGACGGGCCTGGCGCCGGAGAGGAACCCGGACTCTGCCCAAAGTCTCGCCGCCCGCCGGCTGTTTTCTGGCGGAGGGTGTGCCCCGGAGGGCGGCGATCGCGCGTGAAGGCTGGGGCCAGGCGCGGGTGCAGGCGTCACCGGGGTCGGGCTAGCAGCTCCTGGAATCAGGCTTTTGGGACACCCCGAAAGTGAGTCCAACTTGGGGAGAAACTGAGGACACCTCGGGCGGTCTGGCAGCGGAGAAGGTGGGCGGGAGAAAACTTTACAGGAAGGCAGAAGCAATCTCCGCCGAGGGAGTCAGCGAGCGGCCGCGTGGAGAGGAGGGGCGGGCGGTCCCCAGGCGGGCGGGTGCAGGGCGCAGGGTGCCGACCTGCCGGAGAGGGGGCCCGGGCGCGAGGCGGAGTCCCGGCACGCGGCCAGGCTGGCGGAGGCCCCCGGCAGGCTGCAGATTCCCTCCGGCCCCGGGAGCCACAGCAGGACCGGCCAGGGGGCACCACGGAGGGGAGCCCCATCCCGGTGCTGACAGTGCCCACCGTGCCCTACGAGGACTCGCGGCGGGCCGGTGGCGGGGTTCTGCGGCGACCTACCGGCCTCTTCGAGGGCCAGCGCAACTACCTGCCCAAATTCATCCAGAGCGTGCTATCGTCCATTGACCTGCGCGACCGTCGGGGCTGCACCACGGTGGTGGGCAGCGACGGCAGGTACTTTAGCAGGACGGCCATCGAGATCGTGGGGCAGATGGCCGCGGCCAACGGGGTGAGTCTCCAGATGCCCCTCGCTTCCCGCCGCGCTGCCGCCATGCCCTCTCCTAGCCCTTGTCCCCCTGCTGCCTCCAGGCCCAGCTGGGAGGCCCCTGCCCGGCCCAGGCTTTGCTTCCTCACTCCCGCGTCCTCACCCTCCAGCGCCCCACTCCCACCGTGCTTGCAGCCTCCCCGGCGCACCCCGGACACTGGGTTCTATTAGTACCCACCGCCCCCAAAAGCCTTGAGGGGTGTCCGTCGTTCCTGGAGCCACTCCGGGCGCCCTGGACTCTTCTCCGACTCTGCACACATCCCGCACCTGCTCATTTTTCTTTCGGACATTCTCTTACCCGGCCCTGTAGATTCCAAGGCAGCTCCCAGTTTTCCATATTGTTCCCAACGCGTTCACTGCCCACAGTCCCCACACAAACTTCTTTCCCAGGCTCACAACATAGTCCCTCTGCCCCGTGCCCTTTTTGCTATAATCTGCCAGTCCCCTAAGTCTTAGCTCTGCCTATTTAACAGTAGTGGTGTCTCAGAACACACACACACACACACACACACACACACACACACACACACACACACACGATCCCTGACATATTTGGCAAGAGTAGGCCCTGAAGGTTTTTAATATTTTGGTTCTTTAACCCAGTGGAATTACTGAATGATTTATTTAATTAGGGTAGGGATGGAGTGGATCCATTTGTTTGATGCTAAACAGCCTGAGCTCGCAGTTCCCAGGGGGCATATCTCTAAATGGTCTGAAATGAGATTTGCAGTGGTTTTCTTAATGCAATTCCCAACTTCTCTCCAAATGCCTTTTGACATTTGACAACATTTCATGCCTCTTCCCCTTTCGCTTTTCATCCTTGTTTTCTCTCCCTTCTCCCACGACCTCGGTAGTCTTCTGCAATCCAGATTCTCAGACCTCGGGTTTTTCTCCCTCTGCCCCTTTCCTCTCTGTCCTATAACTAGAAGCACCTTTTGGCATAGACCCGTATCCCAGTTTCCTCTTTCCCAGGTCCAGCAGCATCTCAAGGACATCTATAAGAGGGATACCTAACTTCAGGGGTCTCTGAATGATATGTGGGAAACATCGTCTAAAAAAGTAATTTTATCCTTATTCATGCAACCAGACCCACACTCATAGAACTTTTCTTTAAGGGGAGTGTCTTGCAGATGTATAAATGAGTGTTAACATCTTTAAAAGCGAAACTGCACAATTCCCTGGCATTTGAATTCCCTCCTTCCTTCCCAACCCTCTCCTTTTCATTTTCTCATTTATTATTAAAAACATTTTTAAAGGATCTCCATGCTTCATATTTATCTACTATAATTCCTCCTTCTCGGTGTTGCAGGGATGGGGAAAGAGGATTTTTTAAAAAACACAATAAAAAGCAATTGGGAGAAACAGGGCCAATGGTGTTGGGGTGGGTAGTGGAATTGTGATTTTTGACTCCAGTAGACAATGATGCTGGATATATGGGGTTTGATTTCTCTCTGGCTCCTCACTTGAGATTGATGAAGTTTGGCTAGAATCAGGGAGTTGAAGAGAGGTTGACAAATGGTCTTTCACTCTTCTCTGACAGGCTGTTCCTGTGGAGTGATGGAGAATAATGAGCCTTGGGAGAGCTATGGGAGCTCTCATACTCCTTCCCGAGCCAATTTTTTAGGGAGTGAGAGAAACATGGCCTGTCCAATACTTGTTGTGGGTCAAGATATTTTTGAAGCTACGGTTGTTGATTTGCATGGGAAAATTATTATGTCTTATTATTTCTTGTCCCACTTTACCATAAGGGCTCCTCAGCTTCTTACTTCAATGGGTCTTCCATGACACACACACTTTATTAACTCTAAGAGTGGAATTTATTTTAACAGATAATTAGCATAGGTCAATATATGCTGAAAATAGAGTCAAATTAAACCTACTAGCTGTTATAAAGGACAGATGACAAAATCCACATAGAAGCATCGACTCTTAAATAATCTGAAAGTACTACTTCTAAGAGGGGCGGGCATGGGTGAAGGGAATGGTGGACATGTTTCAGAATTTCAAATGCCAACTTTAACCAATCGTTTCCTCATTTTGTTCACCTTCTTGGGGGCTTATGCTAAAGTGAAGTGAATAGCCATAAGGCTGGCTTCAGGAGAAAGGTGGTCTAAAAGAACTGGATAATTATAAGCAAAATTTGTCTCGAATGATTGAAAATTGATGAGAATGTGCTTGTCTCCTGATTTGGCATCCTGAGTTAGACTCAGGAATACTGAACATGGATCCCAAATGCTTTGGTCTTTTTTGATATCCTATTGGATAATCATAAGCAGGCTAGAAAAATAGGAAACTAGAATTTATTCTCTTTGAACTGACAGATCTGACCAGTGGGCTGCATTCTCTATATCTGAAAAATCTTGGTTTTGATTGAAAAAGTTAATTTTACAAAGCAATTTTCTTTTTTTCTATTAAATTTCATTATTTTTTGACACAGGGTCTCACTTTGTTGCCCAGGCTGGAGTGCAATGGTACAGTCTTGGCTCACTGTAGCCTTGACCTCCCCAGATTCAGGTGATCTTCCCACCTCAGCCTCCTGAGTAGCTGGGGCTATAGGTGCACGCCACTATGCATAGCTGATTTTTGTGTTTTTACTACTCATAGGGTTTCTCTGTGTTGCCCAGTCTAGTCTCAAACTCCTGATCTCAAGAGATCTGCCTGCCTTGGCCTCCTAAAGTGTCATGAACCACCATGCCCAGCCTACAAAGCAATGTTCTAGGAAAAACTACAGTTACTCTTTGATTATGTAATTGCTGGAGAAGAAAAGCATGGCATTTCTAAAATGATGAACTATATTACTTATATTTTAATATCTCATAAAGTTTGAAATAGACATTTCAAACATAAACATGTATAAAAATTTTTATAAATTATAAAATCAAAAACATTTTACAATTATTTTATTATAAAATTATTATAGAATCAAAAACATTATAATTTTAAACAACTTTTTTAAAAATTTATTTTGGGATTTCCCATGGAGTGATGGAGAATAATGAGCCTTGGGAGAGCTATGGCAGCTCTCATACTCCTTCCTGGGCCAATTTTTTAGGAAATGGGAGAAATATACCCTGTTCAATGTTTATTGTGGGTCAGGATATTTTTGAAGCTATAGTTGTTGATTTGCTTCAAACTTTAAAAAAATTATTATAAAATTATGGGATGTAAAAAAATGTATTATAAAACTTTGAAATTTTCAAACTTTCAGAAAAGCAGAGAGATGAGATTAATGGCACTCACAGGCAAGCATAGAACATAGATTGTAAACATTTTGCTATATTTGTGTCATGACTATTTTTTGCTTGTGTTTGAAAGTATATTAAAGAAAATGATATTTTACCCCTAAATTCTTTAGTACAGATTTCTAAAAAAAAAGAACATTTTCCTGTATAGTTACAAAATCATCTTTTCAAACAAAATAAAAAATGGCTTTTTTATATCATTTATTACCCAGTCCACATTCAGATTTCCTCAATTATTATGAAATGTCCTTTTATTTTTTGAGACAAAGTCTTGCTCTTTCACACAGCCTGAAGTGCAGTGAAACAATCATAGCTCATTGCAGCCTCACACTCCTGGGCTCAAGTGATCTTCCTGCCTCAGCTTCCTGAGTAGCTAGGACTAGAGGTGCACACCACCATGCCCAGCTAATTTATTGTTTTTGTAGAGATGGAGGTCTTACTACGTTGCCCAGGCTGGTCTCAAACTCCTGGCCTCAAGTGATCCTTCCAGCTTGGTCTCCCTGAAATATCTTTTGTGGCTGGTTTGTTCAAATTAGTTTCTTCTCATCAAGGGATACACATTGCATTTGATTATTTAGCTCAAGACTTTTTTAACCTGGAAAATACCCATACTCTTTGTTTATGTATTTATTTAGTGAAATTGACTTGTTGAAAAACTAGTCAGTTGTCCTGTAGAATATTTCCCCTTCTGGAATTTTCTGGTTGCTTTTTATGGTGTCATTTAACTTTTCACTCTGTTTTTTCCTGGTTAACTGGAAGTTAGTTCTAAAGGCTTTTAGGCCTGCCATAACAAAATACCAAAAACTGGATGACTTATAAAGAACAGAAATTTATTTCTCACAGTCCTAGAGGCTAGCAAGTTTAAAATCAAGGAGCATGTGGTTTTGATATCTGGTTAGGACCAACTTTCTGGTTCATAGATTGGTCTTCTTGCTGGGCCCTCACATAGTGGGAGAGACTAGCTAGCTCTCTGGGGCCTCTTTTATAAGGGCACTAATTCCAATCATGAAGCCTCTGTCCTTATGATCTAATGACCCCCTAAAGGCCCCACCTTTTAATACCAGCACCTTTGGGGTTAGGATGTCAACATATTAATTTGGGGAAGACATACACGTTCAGCCCATTGCAAGGTTTAGTTAGATTCAGGTTCAACTTCTTTTTTTAAAGACTATTTCATAGGCAATAATGTGTATTCACATCCCATCATTAGTGATGGTGAGATGATCGCAAGGTTAGGGTGATCACTGCCTATCTCCTCTGCTATATTCCCCCTTGGGTCAAGCCAGTAGTCTGTGACGTGAACTTTGTACCATGTGTATATTCAGTTATATTCTGTATCAATAGTTACTTGATTGTTTTAGCATTTATTAATGATCCTTGCTTGAGTTGATTATTTCATTAGGGGTTTCAAAATGGTGAATTTCTAATTCTCTAATTCTATCGACATGTTTTAGCTGGCATTTTTCTATAAGCAGACCATTTTCTTCACAACTGGGTTATTTGGCTACCCTGAAACATAGTTCCTTCCGGGAAGGCAGAACATATGTTTATTTCTGTCTTTTAAAAATTACTGGTGTTTGGAGTGAAGATTAGGTGAGCTAACTACCTCCACAGGTGACAAATGAATTTTGTTTTGTCTCACTTTTGCTTTTTTGAATATCACTGTGGCTGCTTGGATTTTTATATTTAATTTGAATGGATTAGGGAATAAATGAGAAGATAGGTTTTATCTGTTTCTGTAGTTTTTATGTGGCTGTGTGAACTTACTTTTAAAAATTCCCAGAAATATTTTAATTCCCCTTTAAAGATATAAACTATGTCATACTACAAAGCAAAAGAAAAACCAATCATGTGAAGAGTAAATAGTATCGTTTAAACGAATTGTGGTTAAGCTTAGTTTGTAACTAATTAGTTTTTTATTTTCTTTCTACTTTTATCTGCTTCAGAGCCTCTTCAGTGGTTTGGATCTTCTATGTGTCAAATTATTCTAATCTCTTAAAAAGTTTAAGAGCTAAAATACAACACAATGACTACAGGAATGCCCTTGTCCTTTTCTGGGTAGGTACACCTAAGGCAACTTCTTTTTCTCTTCTTTGTTCTCTTCTTCTTTCTGATTCTTAAATCATCTTCAATATTGGACAGATGACAGCACTATGCCTGCCTCAAGATGTTTCTGGCTTTTTCTTTTTCTTTTTTTTTTTTTTTTTGAGATGGAGTCTTGCTCTGTCACCCAGGCTAGAGTGCAGTGGCACAATCTTGGCTCACTACAACTTCTGTCTCCTGGGTTCCAGTGATTCTCCCAACTCAGCCTCCTGAGTAGCTGTGGTTACAGGCATGCACCACCATGCCTAGCTAACTTTTTGTATTTTTACTACAGACGGGGTTTCACCATGTTGGCCAGGCTGGTCTTGAACTCCTGACCTCAAGGGATCTGCCTGCCTTGGCCTCCCAAAGTGCTGGGATTACACGTGTGAGCCACTGCACCCGGCCGTTTCTGACTTTTTCTAAAGTCTTCTTTCTCTGGAGATGACATTATATAATAGCACTGTTCAATAGAAGTTTCTTTGATGATGGAACTGTTCTATAATCTGCATTGTCCCAGCCACTAGCCATATGTGACTACTGTAACACTTGAAATGTGGCTAGAGCAACTGAAGAACTGAATTTTGCATTTTACTGAATTTTAATTAATTAAAATAGAAATGCAAATAACCATAAGTGGTTAGTAGCTACCATACTGGACAGCAAAATCTATAATTCAGCATTTAAAATCGATTTTGTTTTGTTTTCAAAAATGGAGTCAGACTGTTACAACCCAAAAGAACTGTAGGTTAAATTAAGGTAAATCCCCAAATACTACATACACATTTGGGAAATCCAAACCAGATTTTTTCATGTGGTAACCACACCCTCTTTTGACTTTAGCCTTGGAGGTAATGGAGTATGGCAGAAAAAACCCTGTATCAGCAGCTGGAAGACTCACCTTCTTTTCCTAGCTCTGCCATGTATTGACCAAAAGAGTCAAAGTCCATTCAGATGGTTGAAGGGCCTTGGAATTTTGTTTTTGGTTTTCACATACAAGTTGGAGGGCAGATGCGTTAGCCTCTTGAAATACCCAGAAACCACTTGTTTCCTCATCTAAAAATCAGGTATGACAGGATCATTTAATTATCCTGGAAATCAGATGAAGCACTGCATATGAAAGCACTTTGTAACATTGATAGCACTGGGAAATGTAAAGACCTTTTACTGAAATATAAAGGTGTATGGTCAACTGAATATATCTCAGATAGTTATGATTTGACTGTATATATTGAATATAACCTGTAGTGGGCCCCTTGGTAAACAGCTTACAGTTTTGTTGCAAGTTTTAGCCAAGAGAAAATTTATTTGTTGACTAGTCATGCCCTTTATTGGCCACATGATGAGCAGCCAAGATATTAACACACAGTGCACCTTGCAGAATTCAAGAATGTCTCAGTGTCTTGTGAACTAGGAAGCTGAAATGCAGTGGTATGCAGAAGGCTGGCTCAGTAGGAGCCTTGGGAGTGTCCTCCAGATAGATGTTTGTGCAGGTTGTGTTTGATTCCAGTTGGCCATGAAAAGCTGGTTGCTCTAAAGAATGAGAATATACTTGGTTTTGCATTTACTAGAACTATCTGGGGAACAAATCTTGGGGTGGAAGAAAGAAGGGAGGGAGGGAAAGCTGTGCTTCAATACCTAGGGCTTCTTTCCTGGAATGGATCTGAGAATCTGGGATTGGGTGGCTAATATCTCATCTCTAGAAGGGAGAAAGAACTGGGTGGTGATGGCTTTGTATTTTCTATTGGAGTTCACTAGAGAATAGGTGAATGGAATGGGCTGCTATGATCCAGACATTAGGGAGGACAGGTTTGTGATACATTAGAAAACTTGAATGAGCCCTTCTATGATTCTCTCTTCCCTCTTTCTGCTTCCCGTTCTTAATCACCATCCGCAGGTTGTGGAATTAGCAAATCTATTATGTGAGCAATAGCAAACTTACAGGAGCCCTTGGCTCCATCTATCTCCCTGTTTGTGTCAGTTCCTTCTGGATGCTTTTAGTCTGTGGTCTTCATTCACTCTTTTTCTGGGGAAGTAAAAGGAGTGGGACAGATTATGAGAACAGCTGGGTCCTCCCAGTTGCTGGGGTGGTTATTTTAAGCTTTGTTTAATGTGTCCAGAGACCCAGATGGCATTTTTAACTAAGCTGCTTTATTAAATCTTGTGATAAAGCATAGTGATGTTTATTGAAAAGGCAGACACGCATCAGCAACATTATGCGTGAAACTTGCTCTAAGAATTTTCTATAAAACATCTGTTCTCTTTGAGCCTTTTGTGAACTCTGGAAGTTTGCTAGTTTCTATACAGACTTGAGGACAAGAAGTTGGAACCCACTTTTGGAGATGTCCAAGCATAGGTATTGGAATCATTAATCCTAACCCTCTCAGTTTTAAGGCCCCGGATACCCTTCTGTTAGACAACAGTAACATGAGCAAGCACTGTAATAACCTTTAAACAAGATTATTTGGAAATAATGGACAAGAAAAATTAGTATAAATTGTTTGGGGATTTTAAAATTAAAGATAAAAAGCTAGGGCTTCAATGACCTGTGCCAGCCTATAGCCTTAAGAGTCAATTTGCAAACACTCAAGATTTGGCCAATATGCCTCTACTACTTCTACTTAACACAGTCAAAGGGAAATTTTTAGAGTCTTTCATCTGATTTGACTCTCTTAGTTACGAATAAGAGGATATCTAGAATATATATGTGACTTGTTAAAATGAAAATCCACCTTCTCTGAGTCTTCAAATATCTTTCATATCTTACATTTTTTAGTCACATCAACTTTTGAAGTCATGTCCGTAGTTGTATGAAAAGAAAAATTTCAGGAACATTCAACCTCAAAAGTTCTTTTTCTTAGTCTGAAGTCGTAGAAGCATTTGACTTTTACTTTCTCTTTTTAAGTTTGTACTAGTAGGTATTTTGTATAAATATAATATTTAATTATTGCCTTTGTATTCTTTTTCTCTAGTAAACATCCTGGTTTTTAGCTATCAATATGTAGTTTTACATTTAGGGATTTCTAATGGAAAGAGAAAGGAATCTGAAATCAGAGGACGAGAGTTTATTCTACTTGACCAAACACATACACAATACTGGAAGGAGAGTTTTACAACAAATATTTAATATCTATGACATGTAAAACGTTTTTTGAAATCAAGAAAATTCAAACAATTCAATACAAATATCATCAATAATAACACATGAACAGGTGGACAACCTTATTAATAACCAGAGAAATATAAATTAAAACAATCCATCAACTTGTAAAAAAGATGAAATTACCCAGAGTTGGTGTAGGTGATGGAAAATTGTCATGTTTGTATACTGTTCATAGAAGTTAAATTGACATAACTTTTTGGTCAGGCAATTTGGAAGTATATATCTAAATTAATAGAGTAGTTTTCTAATAACCTGGGAATCTCTTAATCTAAGAATCTTTACTGTAGATTTTTCTAGAACAAATGTACAAACATCTGTGTACAAGGGTACTCACTGCAGCATTTTGCTAAGGAAAAACTCAGAAAAAATCTATATGTTCAACAGAGAACAGGTACATAATTTATGACACAACTGCACAATATACACCACTAAAATAAAGGATATAAATTTATATGTAGTATGAAAAAGATGTGAATGATAGCTTGTTGGTGAAAAACAGCAATGACTGGAATATTGTGTGTAACGTAATCCTGCTTTTCTGTATATAATGTAGGCATAGAAAATAGGATTGAAAGGACATACTCTAGTCAACAGTGTATATAGCTTGGGTGGAGGGGGTGTATAATGGGGAAGGAGAGTCCCTTTTCCTATCTATTCCATATCCATCTCTGGATTTAAAAG
The DNA here is from genome assembly GCF_029289425.2 of Pan paniscus. Taxonomy (NCBI): domain Eukaryota; kingdom Metazoa; phylum Chordata; class Mammalia; order Primates; family Hominidae; genus Pan; species Pan paniscus. The sequence goes on along the minus strand of NC_073257.2, from coordinate 10,883,640 downwards.
ATCATACATGCATATGCATTACCTTCAAAATTAAAATGATAAAGACAAAAGGAGAAGCTTTGGATTTGAATCATGATACTACTGTTTGCAACTTCTATGACCGTGGGGAAGTCGCCTAGCCTCCTGGGGTTTATTTCCTCATTTATAAAAATAGGGAAAGTAATAATACTTGTCTACATATCTTCTAGGGTTGTTGGGAGGATTGAATGTGATAATGGGTTACAGCATTATGAATTATTTATTCATATAACACAATTATTATAAAAATATTTTACTCTGATTAAAATAAAAGAAGGACGAGATCGTGTGTGTTTTTCAGTCCCAGTAGCTTTACTAACCAGAAAGCGCCTGCTGATGTGGTGATCACAGTTGCTTTGGTGCAGCTTCCTGTTGACTTTTGGCAATTCTCCACGCTGCTAGCTAAGGCTGAGGTGGCGACTGTGGAAGGTGTGATCTCCTCCCCCTCCCAGCACACATTTGTGTGCATACTCACACTCATGCACACACAAACACACACATGCACACTGTATCACAGTACATGAGGTGGCAGCAGCTGCTCCGGCATAGACTTTCACACAACATAAAGGGCTTTTTTGGTGTGGTCTGTGCATTATTTCCTGTTAAGCATGAGCTGAGTCAGTGCCATGCTTTTCCATCTGAAACCTTTCTGAGGCTCAGGCTGTGTTAAGAGCAAACCCTCTCCCCTCCATGCCCACCCCATGGCCCTCTACTGAAGCCAGATCATAATCTGCTCATTTCATGAGGATTTTCAAACCGAATGGACTGGGCCATGTGAGAGATCACTGAAAGGAACAGACCAAGCAGAGGCTAAGAGACTCCACGCTAATCTGCTGAGTCATCTGAAAATGCACAGCTGTGGGAGCTCACGGTGCTTTAAAGTACTTTGGCAGGATGTTTGTTCAGGGGGCCTGTTCCTGCAGCCCTGCTGAATGTTTGGTTAGGAGGCATAATCATTTTTTGGACAGGATCTCCCAAATGTAAGGTGATAGATGCTAATGTGGAATATAATACAGAAGATCCAGCTTGGATGTCATAAATAACAATAAATGGTTTAATCTTGCTGAGTTGTAAATATATGATTGCCAGAGGTCTTTAGTTCACTGGAACATAGTATGGGGGCAGGGGCACTTAGCAAATAGGCAGTTATTATTTTCCAACCAGACAGAATCTGGTCTGATGAAATTTATCTAAAAAGGCATACACATGTATTTTAATTAATTGTGACAATTACTCAGAGAAAACACATGGCCCTAAAGAGGCTGAGGGTTTTTTTGTTCTACCAATAAATGTATATGTATATTCACCTATATTCTACCTATGTATAAGTAAGAGAATGAGTTTTTGTTTTGGGGATATATATTTATACGTATCTATACAGACAGATATACACATACTTAATTTCTGTGTACCTATTAAGGTGCGGTGACAGATGGAAAGTATTTTTAAGCATTTAGATAGCTTATTCTATAGCATATGTGTGCATATAGCCCCCCCATAAAGCTTTGTCTCTTTTCTGGATATATTTAACAAGAGGCTAGAACAGAGTCCAAAATGTCAGAAATGTTTGAACATTCCATAGAAATGAAGGAGGTGTTTCCAAATGACCTATGTTTCTATGGCAATAAATAGAACTTGTGCTGCATTGGATGGGTCAGGAGTAAGGAATATAAACAGTGTAAGTATGGCTATTCCAGGCAGAAATCTACCTTGTAAGAACAGCTTTGTGCAGTGAGCTCGACAACATTGATCAGTTAGCAGTCCGGTTCAGTACAACATTGATCAGGTAGCAAGACGGTTCGGCAGTGCCAGTCGGAGACACAGATGGGGACAATCAAAGAAGATGCAGGTCAGGACAAGGATGCAGACATGTACCTGTCACTACCATGGACTTCAGCAGCTTCGTAGTGAGCAGGTTTCTGATCAAAGAAGAAAGACATCATTGATATGTAAGCATGTTACAATTAATTTGCTGTTTAGTTACTAGCAAACTACATCCAGTTTTTAGTTTTTAGGTTTTATTTTCCTTTTTCTTTTTTGAAACAGGTTCTTCTTCTGTCATCCAGGTTGGAGTGCAGTCGTTATCCAAGCTCACTGCAGCCTTAAAATCCTGGGCTCCGTGGATCCTCCCACCTCAGCCTCCCAAGAAGCTGGGACTACAGGTGCACACGACCATGGCCAGCTAATATTTCTAATTTTTTTGTAGAGATGAGGCCTTGCTGTATTGCCCAGGCTGCTCTTGAGTTCCTGGCAGTGTAGATATTTCCATGTTTATACAGATGATGGTGTAGATATTTCCATGTTTATACAGATGAGTGTGTAGATATTTCCATGTTTTTAAAGATGGCGGTGTAGATATTTCCATGTATAAACAGATGTCTGTGTATATATTTCCATGTTTAAACAGATGGCGGTGTAGATATTTCCTTGTTTATTCAAATAGCGGTGTAGTTATTTCCATGTTTATACAGATAGCGGTGTAGATATTTCCATGTATATACAGATGGTTGTGTAGATATTTCCATGTTTATACAGATGGCTGTGTAGACATTTCCATGTTTTTACAGATGACTTTGTAGGTATTTCCATGTTTATACAGATGGCGGTGTAGGCATTTCCATGTTTATAGAGATAGCTGTGTAGATATTTCCATGTTTATACAGATAGCAGTGTAGATATTTCCATGTTTATACAGACAGCAGTGGAGATATTTCCATGTATGTGTATGCTATATACACATAGCGGTGTACATATTTCCATGTTTATAGAGACAGTGGTGAAGGTATTTCCATGTTTATACAGATAGCGGTGCAGATATTTCCATGTTTATACAGATGACTATGCAAATATTTCCATATTTAAACAGAGGGCTGTGTAGATATTTCCATGTTTATACTGATGGCAGTATAGATATTTCCATGTTCCTACACATGACTGTGTAGGTACTTCCATGTTTATACAGATGGCTTTGTAGATATTTCCATGTTTATAGAGAAAGCGGTGCAGATATTTCCATGTTTATACAGATAGCGGTGTAAATATTTCCATGTTTATACAGATCGTGGTGTAGATATTTCCATGTTTATACAGATACCAGTGTAGATATTTCCATGTTTATACAGACCGCAGTGTAGATATTTCCATGTTTATAGAGATTGCGGTGTAGATATTTCCATGTTTGTACAGATGGCGGTGTAGATGTTTCCATCTACACACAGATTGCCGTGTAGGTATTTCCATGTGTATACAGATGGCATTGCAGATATTTCCATGTTTATACAGATGGTGGTGTAGATATTTCCATGTTTATACAGATAACTGTATAGAAATTTCCATGCTTTTACAGATGGCATTGTAGATATTTCCATGTTTATATAGATAGCAGTGTAGATATTTCCATGTTTATACAGATGGCGGTGTAGATATTTTCATGTTTATAGAGATAGCGGTGTAGATATTTCCATATTTATACAGATAACGGTGTAGATATTTCCATGTTTATACAGATAGCAGTGTAAATATTTCCATGTTTATACAGATCACGGTGTAGATATTTCCATGTTTATAGACATAGTGGTGTAGATATTTCCATGTTTATACAGACAGCGATGTAGATATTTCCATGTTTATACAGACCGCGGTGTAAATATTTCCATGTTTATACAGATAGCGTTGCAGATATTTCCATGTTTGTACAGATGGCATTGTTGATATTTCCATCTATACTCAGAGGACCGTGTAGATATTTCCATGTTTATACAGATGGCGACGCAGATAATTCTATGGATATGTCGATGGCGGTGTAAATATTTCCATGTTTATACAGAAAGCGGTGTAGTTATTTCCATGTTTATATAGGTAGCGGAGTAGACATTTCCATGTATATACACATGGCTGTGTAGATATATCCATGTTTATACAGATGGCGGTGTAGATATATCCCTGTTTATACAGATAACTTTGTAAGTATTTCCATGTTTATACAGATGGCGGTGTAGATATTTCGATGTTTATAGAGATAGCAGTGGAGATATTTCCACGTTTATACAGATTGCGGTGTAGATATTTCCATGTTTATACTGATCACGGTGTAGATATTTCCATGTTTATAGAAATGGCGGTGTAGTTATTTCCATGTTCATAGAGATAGCGGTGTTGATTTTTCCATGTTTATAGAGATAGCGGTGTGGATATTTCCATGTTTATACAGATAGGGTTTTAGATATTTCCATGTTTATAGAGATGGCGGTGTAGATATTTCCATGTTTATACAGATCACGGTGTAGATGTTTCCATGTTTATACAGATCATGGTGTACATATTTCCATGTTTATACAGATCGCGGTGTTGATATTACCATGTTTATAGGGATAGCGGTGCAAATATTTCCACATTTATACAGATAGCGGTGTAGTTATTAGCATGTTTATACAGATAGCGGTGTAGATATTTCCATGTATAAACAGATGTCTGTGTATATATTTCCATGTTTAAACAGATTGCGGTGTAGATATTTCCTTGTTTATACAAATAGCGATGTAGTTATTTCCATGTTAATACAGATAGCGGTGTAGATATTTCCATGTATATACAGATGGCTGTGTAGATATTTCCATGTTTATACAGCTGGCTGTGTAGGTATTTCCATGTTTATACAGATGACTTTATAGGTATTTCCAAGTTTATACAAATGGCGGTGTAGGTATTTCAAGTTTATACAGATTGCAGTGTAGATATTTCCATGTTTATACAGATCGCGGTGTAGATATTTCCATGTTTATGCAGATCGCGGTGTAGATATTTCCATGTTTATACAGATCGCAGTGTAGTTATTTCCATGTTTATACAGATAGCGGTGTAGATATTTCCATGTTTATACAGATAGCGCTGTAGATATTTCCATGTTTATACAGCTGGCGGTTTAGATATTTCCATGTTTATAGAGATGGCGGTGTAGATATTTCCATGTTTATAGAGATAGCGGTGTAGATACATCCATGTTCATAGAGAGAGCAGCGAGGATATTTCCATGTTTATACAGATAGCAGTGTAGATATTTCCATTTTTATAGAGATAGCGGTTTAGATATTTCATATTTATACAGATAGCGGTGCAGATATTTCCATGTTTATACAGATTGCGGTGTAGATATTTCCATGTTTATACACATGACTGTGTAGTTATCTCCATGTTTATACAGAGGGCTGTGTAGGTATTTCCATGTTTATAGAGATAGCGGTGCAGATAATTCCATGTTTATACAGATAGCGGTGTAAATATTTCCATGTTTATACAGATCGTGGTGTAGATATTTCCATGTTTATACAGACCGCGGTGTAGATATATCCATGTTTATACAGATCATGGTGTACATATTTCCATGTTTATACAGATCGCGGTGTTGATATTACCATGTTTATAGGGATAGCGGTGCAAATATTTCCACATTTATGCATATAGCGGTGTAGTTATTAGCATGTTTATAGAGATAGCGGTGTAGATATTTCCATGTTTATACAGATAGCGGTGTAGATATTTCCATGTTTATACAGACCACGGTGTAGATATTTCGATGTTTATACTGACCGCAGTGTAGATATTTCCATCTTTATAGAGATAGCAGTGTAGATATTTCCATGTTTGTACAGATGGCGGTGTTGATGTTTCCATCTATACACAGATTGCCGTGTAGGTATTTCCATGTGTATACAGATGGCATTGTAGATATTTCCATGTTTATACAGATGGTGGTGTATATATTTCCATGTTTACACAGATGACTGTATAGGTATTTCCATGTTTATACAGATGGCGGTGTAGATATTTCCATGTTTATAGAGATAGCGGTGTAGATATTTCCATATTTATAGAGATAACGGTGTAGAAATTTCCATGTTTATACAGATAGCGGTGTAAATATTTCCATGTTTATACAGATCACGGTGTAGATATTTCCATGTTTATAGAGATAGCGGTGTAGATATTTCCATGTTTATACAGATAGCGGTGTAGATATTTCCATGTTTATACAGACCGCGGTGTAGATATATCCATGTTTATACAGATAGCGGTGCAGATATTTCCATGTTTGCAAAGATGGCGGTGTTGATATTTCCATCTATACACAGATGACCGTGTAGATATTTCCATGTTTATACAGATGGTGGCTCTGATATTTCTATGGATATGTAGATGGCGTTGTAGATATTTCCATGTATATACAGATAGCGGTGTAAATATTTCCATGTTTATATAGAGAGCGGTGTAGATATTTCCATGTATGTACACATGGCTGTGTAGATATTTCCAGGTTTATACATATGGCGGTGTAGATATTTCCATGTTTATACAGATAACTTTGTAAGTATTTCCATGTTGATACAGATGGCGGTGTAGATATTTCGATGTTTATAGACATAGCAGTGGAGGTATTTCCATCTTTATACAGATAGCGGTGTAGATATTTCCATGTTTACACTGATCGTGGTGTAGATATTTGCATGTTTATAGAGATGGCGGTGTAGATATTTCCATGTTCATAGAGATAGCGGTGTTGATTTTTCCATGTTTATAGAGATAGCGGTGTGGATATTTCCATTTTTATACAGATAGGGGTGTAGATATTTCCATGTTTATACAGATTACGGTGTAACTACTTGCTTGTTTATACAAATAGCGGTGTAGTAATTTCCATGTTTATACAGATAGCGGTGTAGATATTTATATGTATATACAGATGGCTGTGTAGATATTTCCTTGTTTATACAGATGGCTGTGTAGATATTTCCATGTTTATACAGATGACATTGTAGGTATTTCCATGTTTATACAGATGGCGGTGTAGATATTTCCATGTTCATAGAGATGGCTGTGTAGATGTTTCCATGTTTATACACATAGCGGTGTAGATATTTCCATGTTTATACAGATCGCGGTGTAGATATTTCCATGTTTATACAGATCGCGGTGTAGATATTTACATGTTTATACACATAGCGGTGTAGATATTTCCATGTTTACACAGATATCGGTGTAGGTATTTCCATGTTTACACAGATTGCGGTGTAGGTATTTCCATCTTTCTACAGATGGCATTGTAGATATTTCCATGTTTATACAGATAGCAGTGTAGATATTTCCATGTGTATGCAGATGGCATTGTAGATATTTCCATGTTTATACAGATAGCGGTGCAGATATTTCCATGTTTACACACATGCCTATGCAGATATTTCCATGTTTATACAGAGGGCTGTGCAGATATTTCTATGTTTATACAGATGGCAGTGTAGATATTTCCATGTTCCTACACATGACTGTGTAGGTATTTCCATGTTTATACAGATGGCTTTGTAGATATTTGCATGTTTATAGAGATAGCGGTGCAGATACTTCCATGTTTATACAGATAGTGCTGTATACATTTCCATGTTTATACAGATCGTGGTGTAGATATTTCCATGTTTATACAGTTACCGGTGTAGATATTTCCATGTTTATACAGACCGCAGTGTAGATAATTCCATGTTTATAGAGATCACAGGGTAGATATTTTCATGTTTGAACAGACGGCGGTGTTGATGTTTCCATCTATACACAGATTGCCGTGTAGGTATTTCCATGTGTATACAGATGGCATTGTAGATATTTCCATGTTTATACAGATGGTGGTGTAGATATTTCCATGTTTACACAGATGACTGTATAGGTTTTTCCATGTTTATACAGATGGCGGTGTAGATATTTCCATGTTTATAGAGATAGCGGTGTAGATATTTCCATATTTATACAGATAACGGTGTAGAAATTTCCATGTTTATACAGATAGCGGTGTAAATATTTCCATGTTTATACAGATCACGGTGAAGTTATTTCCACGTTTATAGAAATAGCGGTGCAGATATTTCCATGTTTATAGAGATAGCGGTGTAGGTATTTCCATGTTTATATAGACATCGTTGTAGATATTTCCATGTTTATACCGATAGCTGTGTTGGTATTTCCACGTTTATACAGATAGCGATGTAGTTATTTCCAAGTTTATACAGCTCGCGGTGCAGATATTTATATCTTTATACAGATGGCATTGTAGATATTTCCATATTCACACAGATGGCGGTGTAGATGTTTCCATGTTTATACAGATGGCGGAGTAGTTAGTTCCATGTTTATGGAGATGGCATTGTAGATATTTTCATGTTTATAGAGATGGCGGTGTAGATATTTCCATGTTTATAGAGATAGCAGTGTAGATATTTACATGATTATATAGATGGCTGTGTAGATATTTCCATGTGTATACAGATAGCATTGTAGATATTTCCATGTTTATACAGATGACTATATAGGTATTTCCATGTTTTTACAGATGGCAGTGCAGATATTTCCAAGTTTACTGAGATAGCGGTGTAGATATTTCCATGTTTGTACAGATGGCGGTGTTGATATTTCCATCTATACACAGATGGTCGTGTAGATATTTCCAGGTTTATACAGATGGCGGCGTAGGTATTTCCATGGACATGCAGATGGCGGTGTAGATATTTCCATGTTTATACAGATAGCGGTGTAGATATTTCCATGTTTACACAGATGGTGGTGTAGCTATTTCCGTGTTTATACACATGGCGGTGCAGATACTTCCATTTTTTTGGAGATGGCAGTGTAGATATTTTCATGTTTATAGAAATGGCGGTGTAGATATTTCCCTATTTATAGAGATAGCGGTGTAGATATTTCCATCTTTCTACAGATGGCAGTGTAGATATTTCCATGTCTATACAGATGTCGGTGTAGTTATTTCCATATTTATACAGATGACTGTGTAGATATTTCCATTTGTATACAGATGGTATTGTAGGTATTTCCATGTTTATACAGATGGTGGTGTAGATATTTCCATGTTTATTCAGATGACTGTGTAGATATTTCCATGTTTTTTCAGATGGCAGTGTAGATATTTCAATGTTTATACAGATGGCGCTGTAGAGAATTCCATGTTTATAGAGATAACGGTGGAGATATTTCCATGTTTATACAGAGAGCAGTGGAGATATTTCCATGTTTATACACATAGCGGTGTACATATTTCCATGTTTATAGAGACAGCGGTGTAGTTATTTCCATGTTTATACAGATAGCGGTGCAGATATTTCCATGTATATACAGATGCTTATGCAGATATTTCCATATTTATACAGAGGGCTGTGTAGATATTTCTACGTTTATACAGATGGCAGTGTAGATATTTAAATGTTCCTACACATGACTGTGTTGGTAATTCCATGTTTATACAGATGTCTTTGTAGATATTTCCATGTTTATAGAGATAGCGGTGCAGATATTTCCATGTTTGTACAGATATCGGTGTAGATATTTCCATGTTTATACAGACCGCAATGTAGATATTTCCATGTTTATAGAGATAGCAGTGTAGATATTTCCATGTTTGTACAGATCGCGGTGTTGATGTTTCCATCTATACACAGATTGCCTTGTAGGTATTTCCATGTGTATACAGATGGCATTGTAGATATTTCCATGTTTATACAGATGGTGGTGTAGATATTTCCATGTTTACACAGATGACTGTATAGGTATTTCCATGTTTACACAGATGATGGTGTAGATATTTCCATGTTTATTGAGATAGCGGTGTAGATATTTCCATATTTATACAGATAACGGTGTAGAAATTTCCATGTTTATACAGATAGCGGTGTAAATATTTCCATGTTTACACAGATCACGGTGTAGATATTTCCACGTTTATAGAGATAGCGGTGTAGATATTTCCATGTTTATAGAGATAGCGGTGTAGGTATTTCCTTGTTTATAGACATAGCGGTGTAGATATTTCCATGTTCATATAGATACCGTTGTAGATATTTCCATGTTTATACCGATAGCGATGTTGGTATTTCCACGTTTATACAGATAGCGATGTAGTTATTTCCATGTTTATACAGCTCGCGGTGCAGATATTTATATCTTTATACAGATGGCATTGTAGATATTTCCTTATTCACACAGATGGCGGTGGAGATATTTCCATGTTTATACAGATATTGGTGTAGGTATTTCCATGTTTATACAGATAGCGGTGTGGAAATTTCCATGTTTGAACAGATAGCAGTGTAGGTATTTCCAAGTTTACAGAGATGGCTGTGTAGATATTTCCAAGTTTATACAGATGGAAGTGTAGATATTTCCATGTTTATACAGATAGTGGTGAGGATATTTCCAGGTGTATACAGATGACTGTGTAGGTATTTCCATGTTTATACAGATGGCAGTGTAGATATTTCCATGTTTATAGAGATAGCCATGTAGATATTTCCATTTTATACAGATAGCGGTGTAGACATTTCTATGTTCATAGAGATAGCGGTGTAGATATTTCCTTATTTATACAGATAGCTATGTAGATATTTCCATGTTTATAAAGATAGCGGTGTAGATTTTTCCATGTTTATACAGGTAGCAGTGTAGATACTTCCATGTTATACAGATCGTGGTGTAGATATATCCATGTTTATGCAGACAGTGGTGTAGATATTTCCATGTTTACAAAAATAGCGGTGTAGATATTTCCATATTTGCACAGATTGCGGTGTACATATTTCCATGTTTACACAGATAGCTGTGTAGATATTTCCATGTTTATACAGATAGCGTTGTAGATATTTCCATGTTTATACAGGTAGCAGTTTAGATATTTCCATGTTTATAGAGATAGCGCTGCAGATATTTTCAAGTTTATACAGATAGTGATGTAGATATTTCCATGTATATACAGATAGCTGTGTAGATATTTCCATATTTATACAGAGAGTGGTGTTGATATTTCCATGTTTACACAGATAGTGTTGTAGATCTTTCCATGTTTGTACAGATTGCCGTGGAGATATTTCCATCTTTATACAGATGGCGGTGTAGATATTGCCAAGTTTATACAGATAGCGGTGTAGATATGTCCATGTTTATACAGATACCGGTGTAGATATTTGCATGTTTATACAGGTAGAGGTGTAGATATTTCCATGTTTATACAGATCGCGGTGTAGATATTTCCATGTTTATGCAGATGGCGGTGTAGATATTTCTAAGTTTATAGAGATGGCGGTGTAGATATTTCTATGTTTATAGAGATAGCGGTGTAGATAATTCCATGTTTATAGAGATGCTTGTGTAAGTGTTTCCATATTTATACAGATAGTGGTGTAAATATTTCCATGTTTATTCAGATAGCGGTGTAGAAATTTCCATGTTTATACAGATAGTGGTGTTGTTATTTCCATGTTTATACACATAGCGGTGTAGACATTTCCATATTTATTCAGCTCGCGGTGAAGATATTTCCTTGTTTACAGAGATGGCAGTGTATGTATTTCCATGTTTATGCAGATAGCGGTGTAGATATTTCCATGTTTATACAGGTAGCAGTGTAGATCTTTCCATGTTTATAGATATAACGCTGTAGGTATTTCCATGTGTATTCAGATAGCAGTGCAGATGTTTCCAACTTTATACTGATGGCAGTGTAGATATTTCCACGTGTATACACATGGCAGTGTGGATATTTCCATGTTTATAGAGATGGTGGTGTAGATATTTCCATGTATATACCGATTACTGTGTAGATATTTCCATGTTTATACAGATGGCGGTGGAGATATTTCCATATTTATAAAGATAGCGGTGTAGATATTTCCATGTTTATACAGACAGTGGTGCAGATATTTCCATGTTTATAGAGATAGCGGTGTAAATATTTCCATGTTTGCACAGATTGCGGTGCAGATATTTCTATCTTTACAAAAAATAGCTGTGTAGATATTTCCATGTTTACACAGATAGCGTTGTACATATTTCCATGTTTCTACTGATAGCGGTGTAGATATTTCCATCACTATACAGATAGCTCTCGAGATGTTACCATGTTTAAACAGGTGACTCTGTAGGTATTTCCATGTTTATACAGATTGCGGTGTAGTTATTTCCATCTTTACAAAGATAGCGGTGTAGATATTTCCATGTTTACACAGATAGCAGTGTAGATATTTCCATATTTGCACAGATAGTGGTGTAGATGTTTCCATGTTTATACAGATAACTGTGAAGGTATTTCTTGTTTATACAAATGGCAGTGGAGAAATTTCCATGTTTATACAGATGGCGGTGTAGATATTTAAAAGTTTATACAGATAGCGGTGTAGATATTAACATGTTTACACTGATGGAGGTGTAGGTATTTCCAAGTTTATACAGATGGCGGTGTAGGTATTTCCATGTTTATAGAGATAGCGGTGTAGATATTTCCATGTTTATATAGATGGCTGTGTAGATATTTCCATGTTTATACAGATGTCAGTGTAGGTATTTCCATGTTTTACAGATGGAGCTGTAGATATTTCCATGTTTATAGAGATGACTGTGTAAATATTTCCTTGTTTTTACAGATGGCAGTGTAGATATTTCCATGTTTATACTGATAGCATTGTTGATATTTCCATGTTTATAGAGATGGCTGTTTAGATATTTCCATGTTTTTACATATGGCAGTGTACGTATTTCCATGTGTATACACATAGTGGTGTAGATATTTCCATGTTTATGCAGATGACTTTGAAGGTATTTCCATGTTGATACAGATGGCGGTGTAGATATTTCCATGTTTATAGAGATAGCCATGTAGATATTTCTATGTTTATACAGCAAGCGGTGCAGACATTTCCATGTTTATAGAAATAGCCGTGTAGATATTTCCATATTTATACAGATAGCAGTGTAGATATTTCCATGATTATACAGATAGCGGTGAAGATATTTCCATGTTTATACAGACGGCAGTGTATATATTTCCATGTTTATACAGATAGCGCTGTAGATATTTCCATGTTCATACAGGTAGAGGTGTGGATATTTCCATGTTTATGCAGATCTCGGTATAGATATTTCCATCTTTCTACAGATGACAGTGTAGATGATTCTATGTTTATAGATTTGGCGGTGAAGATATTTCCCTGTTTATACAGATGGCGGTGTAGTTACTTCCATGTTTATGCTAATGGCAGTGTAGATATTTCCATGTTTATATAGATGGCGTTTTACATATTTCTATGTTTATAGAGATAGCGGTATAGATAATTCCATGTTTATACACATAGCGGTGTAGTTATTTCCATGTGTGTACATATAGCGGTGTAGATATTTCCATGTTTATACAGATAGCGGTGTAGATATTTCCATGTTTACACGGATTGCGCTGTAGATATTTCCATATTTGCACACATTGCCGTGTAGATATTTCCATCTTTACACAGATAGCGGAGTACATATTTCCATGTTTACACAGATAGCTGTGTAGATATTTCCAAGTTTAAACACATAGTGTTGTAGATATTTCCATGTTTATAAACATAGCGGTGTAGATATTTCCTTGTTTATAAAAATAGCGGTGGAGATATTTCCAAGTTTATACAGATAGCGATGTAAATATTTTCATTTTTATACAGATAGCGGTGTAGCTATTTCCATGTTTATACAGACAGAGGTGTAGATATTTCCATGTTTATACAGATAGCTGTGTAGATATTTCCATGTTTATACAGATAGCGGTGGAGATACTTCCATTTTCATACAGATAGCGGTGGAGAAATTTCCATGTTTATACAGATGGCAGTGTAGATATTTCCAAGTTTATACAGATAGCGGTGTAGATATTTCCATGTTTGTACTGATGGAGGTGTAGATATTTCCATGTTTATACAGATGGCGGTGTAGATATTTCCACGTTTATACTGATGGAGGTGTAGATATTTCCATGCTTATACAGGTGGAGGTGTAGGTATTTCATTGTTTATAGAGATTGGTGTGTAGATATTTCCATGTTTATACAGATGGCTGTGTAGATATTTCCATGTGTATACAAATGTCAGTGTAGATATTTCCGTGTTTTACAGATGGAGGTGTAGATATTTCCATGTTTAAAGAGATGACTGTGTAAATATTTCCAAGTTTTTACAGATGGCAGTGTAGATATTTCCATGTTTATACTGATAGCATTGTAGATATTTCCATGTTGATAGAGATGGCTGTGTAGATATTTCCATGTTTATACAGATGGCAGTGTACGTATTTCTATGTTTATACACATATTGTTGTAGATATTTCCATGTTTATGTAGATGACATTGTAGGTATTTCCATGTTGAAACAGATGGCGGTGTAGATATTTCCATGTTTATAGAGATAGACATGTGAATATTTCCATGTTTATACAGCAAGCGGTATAGACATTTCCATGTTTATAGAAATAGCCGTGTAGGTATTTCCACATTTATACAGATAGCGGTGTAGTTATTTCCATGTTTATACAGATAGCGGTGGAGATATTTCCATGTATGTAGAGATAGCGGTGTAGATATTTCCATATTTATACAGAAAGCGGTGTAGATATTTCTATGTATATACAGATAGCAGTGTCGATATTTCCATGTTTATACAGATTGCGGTGTAGGTATTTCCATGTTTATATAGATAGCTATGAAGATATTTCCATGTTTATATAGATGACAGTGTAGATATTTCCATGTTTATACTGATGGAGGTGTAGATATTTCCATGTTTATACAGATGACTGTGTAGATATTTCCATGTTTTTACAGATGGCGTTGTTGACATTTCCATGTTTATACTGATAGCGGTGTGGCTATTTCCATGTTTATACAGATAGCGGTGTAGATGTTTCCATGTTTATAGAGATGGCTGTGCATATATTTCCATGTTTATACAGATGGCTGTGTAGATACTTCCATGTTTATACAGATGGCAGTGTAGATATTTCCAGGTTTATACAGATGACATTTTAGTTATATCCATGGTTATACAGATCAGTGTAGGCATTTCCATGTTTACAGACATAGCCATGTGGATATTTCCATGTTTATACAGATGGCAGTGTAGATATTTCCATGTTTATACAGTTAGTGGTGAAGATATTTACATGTTTCTACAGGTAGAGGTGATGATATTTCCATGTTTTTGCAGATCTCCGTGAAGATATTTCCATCTTTCTAGATATGACAGTGAAGATCTTTCTATGTTTATAGAGATGGCGGTGTAGATATTTCCATGTTTATACAGATGGCGGTGTAGTTATTTCCATGTATATGCTGATGGTGGTGTAGGTATTTCCATGTTTACAGAGATGGCGTTTTAGATATTTCTATGTTTGTAGAGATAGCGGTGTAGATAATTCCATGTGTATACACATAGCGGTGTAGGTATTTCCATGTTTATACAGATAGCGGTGTAGATATTTCCATATTTATACAGATAGCGGTGTAGACATTTCTATGTATATACAGATAGCAGTGTCGATATTTCCATGTTTATACAGATTGCGGTGTATGTATTTCCATGTTTATATAGATAGCCATGTAGATATTTCCATGTTTATACAGATGGCAGTGTAGATATTTCCATGTTTATACAGATGGAGTTGTAGTTATTTCCATCTTTATACAGATGACTTTGTAGGTGTTTCCATGTTTTTACAGATGGCGGTGTTGATATTTCCATGTTTATACAGATAGCGGTGTAGATATTTCCAGGTTTATACAGATGTCTGTGTAGTTATATCCATGGTTATACAGATGGCAGTGTAGGCATTTCCATGTTTGCAGACATAGCCATGTGGATATTTCCATGTTTATACAGATAGAGATGTAGACATTTCGATTTTTATAGAGATAACGGTGGAGATATTTCAATGTTTATACTGATAGCAGTGTAGATATTGCCATGTTTACAGAGATAGCGCTGTAGATATTTCCGTATTTGCTCAGAGTGCGGTGTAGACATTTCCATCTTACCACAGATAGCGGAGTACATATTTCCATGTTAACACAGCTGTGTAGATATTTCCATGTTTACACAGATAGTGTGGTAGATATTTCCATGTTTATACAGATAGCGGTGTAGATATTTCCATGTTTATAAAGATAGCCGTGTAGATAATTGCATGTTTATAGAGATAGCGGTGTAGATATTTCCATGCTTATACAGATAGAGGTGGAGATATTTCCATATTTATACAGATAGCGGTGGATATATTTCCATGTTTATAGAGATAGCGGTGTAGATATTTCCATGTTTATACAGATAGCGGTGGAGATACTTCCATTTTTATACAGATAGCGGTGGAGAAATTTCCATGTTTATACAGATGGCGGTGTAGATATTTCCATGTTTATAGAGATAGACATGTGAATATTTCCATGTTTATACAGCAAGCAGTGTAGACATTTACATGTTTATAGAAATAGCCGTGTAGATATTTCCACGTTTATACAGATAGCGGTGTAGTTATTTCCATGTTTATACAGATAGCGGTGGAGATATTTCCATGTTTATACAGATAGCGGTGTAGATATTTCCATGTTTATACAGATAGCGGTGTAGACAATTCCATGTATGTAGAGATAGCGGTGTAGATATTTCCATATTTATACAGAAAGCGGTGAAGATATTTCTATGTATATACAGATATCAGTGTTGATATTTCCATGTTTATACAGATACTGTTGTAGAAATTTTCATGTTTATACAGGTATCTGGGTAGATATTTCCATGTTTATAAAGATAGCAGTGTAGATATTTCCATGTTTATAGAGATAGCGCTGGAGATATTTCCATATTTATACAGATAGCGATGTAGATACATCCATGTTTATACAGATAGCGGTGTAGATATTTCCATGTTTACAGAGATAGCGGTGTAGATATTTCCATGTTTATACAGATAGCGGAGTAGATATTTCCATGTTTATATAGATAGTGGTGTAGATATTTCCATGTTTATGCAATTGACTGTGTAGGTATTTCCATGTTTATACAGATGGCGGTGTAGATATTTTCATGTTTCTAGAGATAGCCAAGTAGATATTTCCACGTTTATACAGATAGCGATGTAGATACTTCCATGTATATGCAGATAGCGGTGTAGATATTTCCATGTTTACAGAGATAGCGGTGTAGATATTTCCATGTTTATGCCGATAGCGGTGAAGATATTTCCATGTTTATATAGATGGAGGTCTAGATATTTCCATGTTTGTACAGATTGTGGTGTAGTTGTTTCCATATTTGTACCGATGACTGTGTAGGTATTTCCATGTTTATACAGATGGCGGTGTAGATATTTCCATGTTTTTAGAGATAGCCATGTAGATATTTCCATGTTTATACAGATAGCTGTGTAGGCATTTCCATGTTTATAGAGATAGCATTGTAGATATTTCAATATTTATAGAGATAGCGGTGAACATGTTTCCATGTTTATACAGATAGCGGTGTAGATATTTCCATGTTTATACCGATGGCAGTGTAGATATTTCCATGTTTATACAGATAGTGGTGTAGATGTTTCCATATTTATACAGATAGCGGTGTAGATATTTCCATGTTTATACAGATAAATGGGTAGATATTTCCAAGTTTACAGAGATAGCGGTGTAGATATTTTGATATTTGCACAGATTGCGGTGTACAAATTTTCATCTTTTCACAGATAGTTTTGTACATATTTCCATGTTTACACAGATAGCTGTGTAGATATTTCCATGTTTACACAGATATTGTTGTATATATTCCCATGTTTATACAGATAGCGGTGCAGATATTTCCATGTTTATAAAGATAGCGGTGTGGCTATATCCATGTTTATACAGATAGCAGTGAAGATATTTCCATGTTTATACAGATGACTGTGTAGGTATTTCCATGTTTCTACAGATGGTGGTGTAGATATTTCCTTGTTTATAGAGATAGCGGTGTAGATATTTCCACGTTGATAAAGATGGCAGTGTAGATATTTACATATTTGTAGAGATAGCGGTGTAGATATTTACATATTTGTACAGATAGTTGTGTAGATGTTTCCATGTTTATTCAGATGGCGGTGTAGATATTTCCATGAACATACAGAGTGTGGTGTGGCTATATTCATGTTTATACAGATGGCAGTGTATATATTTACATGTTTATACAGATAGAGGTGTTGATATTTCCATGTTTATAAAGATAGTGGTGTAGATATTTCTATGTTTTTGGAGATAGCATTGGATATATTTTCATGTTTGTACATATAGCGGTGGAGATATTTCCATGTTTATACAGATAGCCATGTAGATATTTCCATGTTTATACAGATAGCGGTGTAGATATTTCCATGTTTATACAGATAGCGGTGAAGATATTTCCATGTTTATACAGGTAGCGGTGTAGACAATTTCATGTATATAGAGATATTGTTGTAGATGTTTCCATATTTATACAGACAGCGGTGTAGATATTTCCATCCTTACACACATAGCGGTGTAGATATATCCATGTTTATACAGATTGCGGTTTAGGTATATCCATGTTTATATAGATAGCGGTGTAGATATTTCCATGTTAATACAGATGGCAGTGTAGTTATTTCCATGGTTTTACAGATGGCAGTGAAGATATTTAAATGTTTATACAGATGGCGGTGTAGATATTTACATGTTTATACACATGGCGTTGTAGACAGTTCCATGATTACGGAGATGGCGGTGTAGATACTTTCATGTTTATAGAGTTGATGGTGTATTTATTTCCATGTTTATAGAGATAGCAGTGTAGATATTTCCATGTTTATACAGATAGCAGTGTAGTTATTTCCATGTTTATAGAGATGGTGGTGTAGATATTTCCATCTTTATACAGATGGCGGTGTAGACATTTACATGTTTATACAGATAGTGGTGTAGAGATTTCCATGTTTATAGGGATAGCGGTGTAGGTTTTTCCATGTTTATACAGATGACCTTTTAGGTATTTCCATGTTTTTATAGATGGCAGTGTAGATATTTCCATGTTTATAGAGATTTCGGTGTGGCTATTTTCATGTTCATACAGATAGCGGTGTAGATATTTCCATGTTTATACAGATGGCTTTGTAGATATTTCCATGATTATACAGATGGAAGTGCAGATATTTCCATGTTTTTACACACGGTGGTGAAGATATTCTCATGTTTATACAGATAGCCGTGTAATAATTTCCATGTTTATGCTGATGGCGGTGTAGATATTTCCACGTTTATAGAGATGGCGTTGTAGACGTTTCTATGTTTATAGAGATAGCGGTCTTGATAATTCCACGTTTATAGAGATGGCGGTGTAGGAATCTCCATGTTTATAGAGACAGTTGTGTACATACTTCCATGTTTATACAGATAGCAGTGGTGATATTTACATGTTTATACAGATAGCGGTGTGGATATTTCCATGTTTATACAGATGGCGTTGTAGTTAGTTCCATGATTATGGAGATGGCGGTGTTGATATTTTCATGTTTATAGAGATGGCGGTGTAGATATTTCCATGTTTATAGAGATAGCAGTGTAGATATTTCCATATTTATACAGATGGCTGTGTAGATGTTTCCATGTGTATACAGATGGCAGTGTAGATATTTCCATGTTTATAGACATGGTGGTGTAGATATTTCCATGTTTATACAGAGGACTGTGTAGATATTTCCATGTGTATACAGATGGTGGTGTAGATATTTCCATGTTTACAGAGATAGCGGTGTAGATATTTCCATGTTTCTACAGATAGCGGTGTAGATATTTCCATGTTTACAGAGATAGCGGTGTAGATATTTCCATATTTATTCTGATACCGGTGTAGATATTTCCCTGTTTATACAGATAGCGGTGCAGATATTTCCATGTTTATACAGATAGCGGTGGAGATATTTCCATGTTTATACAGATAGCGATGTAGATATTCCCATGTTTATACAGATAGTGCTGTAGATATTTCCATGTGTATACAGATGGCAGTGTAGATATTTCCATGTTTATACAGTTGACCGTTTAGATATTTCCATGTTTTTACAGATGGCGGTGTAGATATTTCCATATTTACACAGTTTTCAGTGTGGCTATTTCCATGTTCATACAGATAGCGGTCTAGCTATTTCCATGTTCATGTAGATGGCATGGTAGAAATTTCCATGTTTATACAGATGGCAGTGAAGATATTTACAGGTTTATACAGAGGGTGGTGAAGATATTTCCATGTTTATACAGATGACTGTGTGGTTATTTCCATGTTTATACAGAAGGCGGTTTATATATTTCCATGTTTATATAGATAACCGTCTAGATATCTCCATGTTTATACAGATAGCGTTGTAGACAATTCCATGTTTATAGAGATAGCGGTGTAGATATTTCCATGTTTATACAGATAGCGATGTAGATATTTCCATGTTTATACAGACAGCGGTGTAGATATTTCCATGTTTACAGAAATAACTGTGTAGATATTTCCATCTTTACACATATTGCGGTGTACATATTTCCATGTTTACACAGATAGCTGTGTAGATATTTCCATGTTTATACAGATAGTGTTGTAGATATTTCCATATTTATACAGATAGCAGTGAAGGTATTTCCATGTTTATTCAGATGGCGGTGAAGATATTTCCATGTTTATTCAGATAGCAGTGTTGCTATTTCCATGTTTATACAGATAGCGGTGTATATATTTCCAAGTTCATGGAGATGGCTGTGTAGATATTTCCATGTTTATAAAGATGCAGTGTAGATATTTCGATATTTATACAGATAGCGGTGTAGCTATTTCCATGTTTATGGAGGTAGCGGTGTAGATATATCCATATTTATACAGATAGCGGTGTATATATTTCCATGTTTATACAGAAGGCGGTGTAGATATTTCCGTGTTTATAGATATGGTGGTGTAGATATTTCCACGTTTATACTGAAAGTGGTGTAGATATTTCCACGTTTATACAGATAGCGGTGTAGATATTTCCATGTTTACAGAGATAGCGTAGTAGATATTTCCAACTGTGCACAGATTGCGGTGTAGATATTTCCGTCTTCATACAGATGATGGTGTAGATATTTCCAAGTTTATACAGATAGCGGTGTAGATATGTCCATGTTTATACAGATACCGGAGTAGATATTTCCATTTTTACACAGATAGCATTATAGATATTTCCATGTTTACACATATAACGCTGTAGATATTTCCATGTTTATACAGATAGTGGTGTAGATATTTCCATGTTTATACATATAGCGGTGGAGATATTTCCATGTTTAAACAGATAGCGATGTAGATATTTCCATGTTTATACAGATAGCGGTGGAGATATTTCCATGTTTATAGAGATAGCGGTGTAGATATTTCCATGTTTATACAGATAGGGATGTAGATATTTCCATGTTTATAGAGATGGCTCGGTAGATACTTCCATGTTTATACAAATGGCAGTGTAGATATTTCCATGTTTATAAAGATAGTGGTGTAGATATTTCCATGTTTGCACAGATTGCTCTGTAGATATTTCCATCTTTACACAGATAGCTGTGGACATATTTCCACGTTTACACAGATAGCGGTGAATTTATTTCCATGTTAACACAGATAATTTTGTAGATATTTCCATGTTTATACAGATAGTGGTGTAGATGCTTCCATGTTTATACAGATAGCAGTGTAGATATTTTCATGTTTATAGAGATAGCAGTGTAGATATTTCCATGTTTACAGAGATAGCGGTGTAGATATTTCCATCTTTTCACAGATTGCGGTGTAGATATTTCCATCTTTACACAGATAGCGGTGTACATATTACCAAGTTTACACAGAAAGCGGTGTAGACATTTCCATGTTTACACAGATAGTGTTGTAGATATTTCCATGTTTATACAGATAGCAGTGTAGGTATGTCTATGTTTATAAAGATAGCGGTGTAGATATTTCCATCTTTATAAAGATAGCGGTGTAGATATTTCCATGTTCATACAGATGGCAGTGTACATATTTCCATGTGTATACAGATGGCAGTGTAGATATTTCCATGTTTATATAGATAGTGTTGTAGGTATTTCCATGTTTATAGATATGGTGGTGTAGATATTTCCACGTTTATACTGAAAGTGGTGTAGATATTTCCACGTTTATACAGATAGCGGTGTAGATATTTCCATGTTTACAGAGATAGCGTAGTAGATATTTCCAACTGTGCACAGATAGTGGTGTAGATATTTCCATGTTTATACAGATAGCTGTGTAGATATTTCCATGTTTACAGAGATATCGGTGTAGATATTTCCATATTTGCACAGATTGCGGTGTACATATTTCCATGTTTAAACAGATAGCGGTGAAGATATTTCCATGTTAACACAGATAGTGTTGTAGATATTTCCATGTTTATACAAATAGCGATGTAGATATTTCCATGTTTATAAAGATAGTGGTGTGGCAATTTCCATGTTTAAACAGATAGCAGTGTAGATATTTCCATGTTTAGAGAGATGGCTCTGTAGGTATTTCCAAGTTTATACAGATGGAAGTGCAGATATTTCCATGTTTATACAGACAGTGGTGAGGACATTTCCAGGTGTATACAGATGACTGTGTAGGAATTTCCATGTTTATACAGATGGCGGTGTAGATATTTCCATGTTTATAGATATAGCCATGTAGATATTTCCATTTTATACAGACAGCGGTGTAGACATTTCCATGTTCATAGAGATAGCGGTGTAGATATTTCGATATTTATACAGATAGCTATGAAGATATTTCCATGTTTATAAAGATAGCGGTGTAGTATTTTCCATGTTTATATACATAGCAGTGTAGATACTTCCATGTTTATACAGATCGTGGTGTAGATATTTCCATGTTTATACAGACAGCGGTGTAGATATTTCCATGTTTACAGAAATAGCGGTGTAGATATTTCCATATTTGCACAGATTGTGGTGAAGTTATTTCCATCTTTACACTGATAGCGGTGTACATATTTCCATGTTTTCACAGATAGCTGTGTAGATATTTCCATGTTTATACAGGTAGCGGTGTAGATATTTCCATGATTATAGAGATAGCGCTGCAGATATTTTCATGTTTATACAGATAGCGAAGTAGATATTTCCATGTTTATACAGGTAGCGGTGTAGATATTTCCATGTTTATAGAGATAACGCTGCAGATATTTTCATGTTTATACAGATAGTGATGTAGTTATTTCCATGTTTATAGAGAGAGCAATGTAGATATTTCCATATTTATTCAGAGAGTGGTGTTGATATTTCCATGTTTACACAGATAGTGTTGTAGATCTTTCCATGTTTAGACAGATTGCCGTGGAGATATTTCCATCTTTATACAGATGGAGGTGTAGATATTTCCAAGTTTATACAGATAGCGGTGTAGATATGTCCATGTTTATACAGATACCGGTGTAGATATTTGCATGTTTATACAGGTAGAGGTGTAGATATTTCCATGTTTATACAGATCGCGGTGTAGATATTTCCATGTTTATGAAGATGGCGGTGTAGATATTTCCATGTTTATACAGATAGTGGTGTTGAAATTTCCATGTTTATACACATAGCGGTGTAGACATTTCCATGTTTAATCAGCTCGCGGTGTGGATATTTCCATGTTTATAGAGATGGCAGTGTATGTATTTCCATGTTTATGCAGATAGCGGTGTAGATATTTCCATGTTTATACAGATAGCAGTGTCGATCTTTCCATGCTTATAGAGATAGCGCTGTAGGTATTTCCATGTGAATTCACATAGCAGTGCAGATGTTTCCAAGTTTATACTGATGGCTGTGTAGATATTTCCATGTGTATACACATGGCAGTGTGGATATTTTCATGTTTATAGGGATGGTGGTGTAGATATTTCCATGTATATACCGATGACTCTGTAGATATTTCCATGTTTATACATATGGCGTTGGAAATATTTCCATGTTTATGCAGATAGCGGTGGAGATAATTCCATGTTTATACAGATATCGGTGGAGATATTACAATGTTTATACAGATGGCGGTGTAGATATTTCCAAGGTTTCACAGATGACGCTGTAGATATTTCCATCTTTAGACAGAGAGACTTGTTGATATTTCCATGTTTATACAGATCATGTTGAAGATATTTCCACGTTTATACAGATAGTGGTGTTTGTATTTCCCTGTTTACACAGATAGCGGTATAGATATTTCCATGTTTATGCAGCTCGCGGTGTAGTTATTTCCATCTTTATACAGATGGTAGTGTAGATATTTTCATGTTTTTAGAGATGGCGGTGTAGATACTTCCATGTTTATGGAGATTGGGTTGTGGATATTTCCATGTTTATAGAGATAGCGGTGTAAGTATTTTCATGTTTATAGAATTAGCGGAGTAGATATTTCCATGTTTACACAGATGGCTGTGTAGGTATTTCCATGGGTATACAGACAGCAGTGTAGATATTTCCATGTCTATACAGATGATTGTGTAGATATTTCCTTGTTTATACATATAGCGGTGTAGATATTTCCATGTTTATACAGATAGCGGTGTGGATATTTCCATGTTTACAGAGATAGCGGTGTACATATGTCCATCTTTGCACAGATTGCCGTGAAGATATTTCCATCTTTACACAGATAGCGTTGCAGATATTTCCATGTTTATACAGATAGCATTGTATATATTTCCATTTTTATACAGATAGCGGTGTACATATTTCCATGTTGATACAGATAGCGGTGCAGATATGTCCATGATTATGCAGATAGCGGTGGAGATATTTCCACGTTTACACAGATTTCAATGTAGATATTTCCACATTTATTCAGATAGCGTTCTAGATATTTCCACGTTTATACAGATAGCGGTGTAGATATTTCCCCGTTTATAAAGATAACGGTGTAGATATTTCCATGTTTTGCAGATAGCGGTGTAGATATTTACATGTTTATACAGATAGCGGTGTAGACATTTTCATGTTTATAGAGATAGCGGTGGAGATATTTCCATGTAGATACAGATATCGGTTTACATATTTCCATGTTTATACAGATGGCTGTGCAGATATTTCCGTCTTTATACAGAGAGTGGTGTACCTCTTTCCATGTTTACACAGATCACGGTGTAGATATTTCTATGTTTATACCGATAACGTTGAAGATATTTCCATGTTTATACAGATAGCGGTGTATATATTTCCATGTTTATACAGATCACAGTGTAGATATTTCCATCTTTCTACAGATGGCAGTGTAGATATTTCCAGGTTTATACAGATGGCAGTGTATTATTTTCATGTTTATACAGATAGCGGTGGAGATGTTTCCATGTTTATACAGATAGAGATGTAGATGTTTCCATCTTTATACAGCTCACGGTGTAAATATTTCCATGTGTATACAGATGGCAGTGTAGATATTTCCATGTTTATAGAGATGGCGGTGTAGATATTTCCATGTTTATATAGATTGCGGTGTAGTTATTTCCAAGTTTATAGAGATAGCAAAGAAGTTATTTCCATGTTTATAGAGATAGCGGAGTATATATTTCCATGTTTATACTGATGACAGTGCAGGTATTTCCATGGGTATACAGGAGGCAGTGTAGATATTTCCATGTTTATGGAGATGGTGGTGTACATATTTCCATGTTTATAGAGAGAGCGCTGTAGGTATTTCCATGTTTATACAGATAGCGGTGTAGTTATTTCCACGTTTATACAGATGGCGGTGTAGATATTTCCACGTTTATACAGATGGCGGTGTAGATATTTCCACGTTTATACAGACAGCATTGTGGATATTTCCATGTTTATACAGGTGGCGGTGTAGACATTTCCATGTTTATTAGAGATAGCGGTGTATATATTTTCATATTTATACAGATAGCCGTGTATATATTTCCATGTTTATACAGATTGCGGTGTAGATATTTCCATGTTTATACAGATGGCAGTGTAGGTATTTCCATGTTTATAGAGATAGCGAAGTAGATATTTCCATGTTTATACAGATAGCGGTGTAGTTATTTCCATGTTTATTAGAGATAGCGGTGTATATATTTTCATATTTATACAGATAGCGGTGTAGATATTTCCATGTTTATACAGATTGCGGTGTAGATATTTCCATGTTTATACAGATGGCAGTGTAGGTATTTCCATGTTTATACAGATGGCAATGTAGACTTTTCCATGTTTTTACCGATAGCGGTGTAGATATTTCCATGTTTACAGAGATAGAGGTGTAGATATTTCCGTCTTTGCACAGATTGCGGTGTAGATATTGCCATCTTTATACAGATATCGGTGTAGATATTTCCAAGTTTACACAGATATCTGTGTAGATATTTCCATGTTTACCCAGATATCTTTGTAGATATTTCCATATTTATACAGATAGCAGTGTAGATATTTCCAGGTATATACAGATAGCGGTGTAGAGATTTCCACGTTTATACAGATAGCCGTGGAGATATTTCCATGTTTATACAGATAACGGTGAAGATATTTCCATGTTTATTCAGATAGCGGTGTAGATATTTCCTTGTTTATACAGATAGTGGTGTAGATATTTGCATGTTTATACAGATCGTGGTGTAGATATTTCCAAGTTTATACAGATAGCGGTGTAGATATTTCCATGTTTATAAATGTAGCGGTATAGATATTTCCATGTTTATACAGATCGCGGTTTAGATATTTCCATCTTTCTACAGATGGCAGTGTAGATATTTACATGTTTTTACAGATGGTGGTGTAGTTATTTCCATGTTTATACAGATGGCGGTGTAGATATTTCCATGTTTATACAGATGGCTGTGTAGATATTTCCATGTTTATACAGATGGCTGTGTAGATATTTCCATGATTATACAGATGGCAGTGTAGGTATTTCCATGTTTATACAGCTGACTGTGTAGATGTTTCCATGTTTATACAGATGGTGGTGTAGATATTTCCATGTTTATACAGCTCGCGGTGTAGATATTTCGATCTTTATACAGACGGCAGTGTAGGTATTTCCTTGTTTATACAGATAGTGGTGTAGATATTTCCATGTTTATAATGGTAGCAGTGTGGAAATTTCCATGTTTATACAGATCGCGCTGTAGATATTCCATGTTTCTACAGATGGCAGTGTAGATATTTACATGTTTATACAGATTGCGCTGTATATATTTCCATGTTTTTACAGACGGCGGTGTAGATATTTCCATGTTAATGCAGATGGCATTGAAGGTATTTCCGTATTTATAGAGATGACGGTGTAGATATTTCTATGTTTATACAGATAGCGGTGTAGATATTTCCATGTTTAAACAGATAGTGGTGTTGGTATTCCCATGTTTTTACAGATAGCGGTGTAGATATTTCCATGTTTATACAGATTACGGTGTAGATATTTCCATCTTTATACAAATGGCAGTGTAGATATTTCCATGTTTATACAGATAGTGGTGAAGATATTTCCATGTTTATACAGCTCGCGGTGTAGGTATTTCCATCTTTATACAAATGGCATTGTAGATATTTCCTTGTTTATACAAATAGTGGTGTAGATATTTCCATGTTTATACAGATGGCGGTAAAGATATATCCATGTTTTTGGAGATGGCTGTGCAGATATTTCCATGTTTATTCAGATGCAGTGTAGCTATTTCCATGTTTATACAGATAGTGGTGTTGGTATTTCCATGTTTATACAGATAGCGGTATTTCCATGTTTATACAGATAGCGGTGTAGATATTTAAATGCTTATACAGCTCGCGGTGTAGAGTTTTGCATGTTTTCACAGATAGCGGTGTAGTTATTTCCATCTTTGCACAGATTGCGTTGTAGATATTTCCATCTTTACACAGATAGCGGTGTAGGTATTTCCATGTATTCACAGACAGCGGTGTAGATATTTCCATGTTTACACAGATAGCGTTGTATATATTTCTATGTTTATATAGATAGTGCTGTAGATATTTCCATGTTTATACAGATAGCGGTGTAGATATTTCCATGTTCATAGAGATAACGATGTAGATATTTCCATATTTATTCAGATGGCATTGTAGATATTTCAATGTTTATTCAGATGTCAGTGTAGATATTTCCATGTTTATTCAGATGGCGGTGTAGATATTAACAAGTTTACACAGATAGCGGTGTAGATATTTCCATATTTGCACAGATTGCGTTGTAGATATTTCCATCTATACACAAATAACGGTGTAGATATTTCCATCGTTGCAGAGATTGTGCTGTAGATATTTCAATCTTTACACTGATAGTGGTGTAGATATTTCCATGTTTACACAGACAGCGGTGTAGATATTTCCATGTTTATACAGATAGCGTTGTATATATTTGCATGTTTATACAGATAGTGGTGTAGATAGTTCCATGTTTATACAGATAGCGATGTAGATACTTCCATGTTTATACAGATAGCGGTGTAGATATTTCCGTGTTTATACAGATAGCGGTGGAGATCTTTCCATGTTTATACAGATAGCGTTGTAGATATTTCCATGTTTATAGAGATGGCGGTGTAGATATTTCCAAGTTTATACAGATGGCGGTGTAGTTATTTCCATGTTCATGCAGATGGCGGTGTAGATATTTCCATGTTTATAGTGATGGCGGTGTAGATATTTCTATGTTTACATAGATAGCAGTGTAGATATTTCCATGTTTATATAGATGGCGTTGTAAGTATTTCCATGTTTATAGAGAAGGCGGTGTAAGTATTTCCATGTTTATAGAGATAGCGGTGTAGTTATATCCATGTTTAAACACATAGCGGTGTAGATATTTCCATGTTTACAGATAGTGGTGTTGGTATTTCCATGTTGATACAGATAGCGGTGTAGATATTTCCATGTTTATACAGCTCACGGTGTAGATATTTGCATGTTTACACAGATGGCGGTGGAGATATTAACATCTTTGCACAGATTACGGTGTAGATATTTCCATCTTTACACAGATAGCGGTGTAGATATTTCCATCGTTGCACATATTGTGCTGTAGATATTTCAATCTTTACACAGATAGTGGTGTAGATATTTCCATGTTTACACAGACAGCAGTGTAGATATTTCCATCTTTACACAGATAGCAGTGTAGATATTTCCTGGTTTATAAAGACAGCAGTGTAGATATTTCCATCTTTACACAGAGAGCAGTGTAAATATTTCCTTGTTTATGAAGATAGTAGTGTAGATATTTCCATGTTTATAATGATAGCAGTGTGGAAATTTCCATGTTTATACAAATAACGCTGTAGATATTTCCATGTTTCTACAGATGGCAGTGTAGTTATTTACATGTTTATACAGATTGCGCTGTAGATATTTCCAAGATTTTACAGATGACCGTGTAGATATTTCCATGCTTATGCAGATGGCGGTGAAGGCATTTCCGTATTTATAGAGATGACGGTGTAGATATTTCTATGTTTATACAGATAGCGGTGTAGATATTTCCATGTTTATATCGCTCGCGGTGTATATATTTCCATCTTTATACAAATGGCAGTGTAGATATTTCTATGTTTATACAGGTAGTGCTGAAGGTATTTCCATGTTTATACAGTTCGCGGTGTAGATAATTCCATGTTTATACAAATGGCAGTGTAGATATTTCCATATTTATACAGATAGTGGTGTAGATATTTCCATGTTTATACAGATGGCGGTGAAGATAGCTCCATGTTTTTGGAGATGGCTGTGTAGATATTTACATGTTTATACAGATGCAGTGTAGATATTTCCATGTTTATACAGATAATGGTGTATATATTTCCATGTTTATACAGATGACTGTGTGGTATTTCCATGTTTATACAGATGGCGGTATAGATATTTACACGTTTATAGAGATAGCCATGTACTTATTTCCATGTTTATACAGATAGCGGTGAAACATTTCCATGTTTATAGAGATAGCGGTGTAGATATTTCCATCTTTGCACAGATTGCGGTGTAGATATTTCCATCTTTACACAGCTTGCGGTGTAGATATTTCCATCGTTGCACAGATTGTGCAGTAGATATTTCAATCTTTACGCAGATAGTGGTGTAGATATTAACATGTTTACACAGACAGCGGTGTAGATATTTCCATGTTTACACAGATAGCGTTGTATATATTTGCATGTTTATACAGATATCGTTGTAGATATTTCCATGTTTATACAGATAGCGGAGTATATATTTCCATCTTCATAGAGATAACGATGTAGATATTTCCATATGTATAGAGATGGCATTGTAGATATTTCCATGTTTATACAGATGGCGGAGTAGATATTTCCATGTTTATACAGATAGAGGTGTAGATATTTCCATGTTTATACAGATAGCGGTGTAGATATTACCAAGTTTACACAGATTGCGGTGTAGATATTTCCATCTTTACACAGATAACGGTGTAGATATTTCCATCGTTGCACAGATTGTGCTGTAGATATTTCAATCTTTACACTGATAGTGGTGTAGATATTTCCATGTTTACGCAGATAGCGTTGTATATATTTGCATGTTTATACTGATAGTGCTGTAGATATTTCCATGTTTATACAGGTAGCGGTGTAGATATTTCCAAGTTTATACAGATAGCTGTGTAGATAGTTAAATGTTTTTAGAGAGAGCGGTGTAGATATTTCCATGTTTATACAGATAGCGATGCAGATATTTCCAATGTTTATACAGATAGCTTTGTAGATATTTCCATGTGTATACAGATGGCAGTATAGATATTTCCATGTTTATAGAGATGGTGGCGTAGATATTTCCTGGGTTATACAGATGACTGTGTAGATATTTCCATGTTTATACAGATGGCGGTGTAGTTATTTACATGTTTATAGAGATAGCGGTGTAGATATTTCCATATTTATACAGATATCGGTGTAGATATTTCCTTTTTTATAGAGATAGCGGTGTAGATATTTCCATGTTTATACAGATAGCGGTGTAGATATTTCCATGTTTATACAGATAGCGGTGTAGATATTTCCATTTTTATACAGATAGCGGTGGAGGTATATCCATCTTTATACAGATGGCTGTGTTGACATTTCCATGTTTATACAGATTGCGGTGTAGATATTTTCCTATTTATAGAGATCGCGGTGTAGATATTTCCATGTTTACAGATAGCGGTGTTGGTATTTCCATGTTTATACAGCTCACAGTGTAGATATTTCCATGTTTACACAGATAGCAGTGTAGATATTTCCATCTTTGCACAGATTGTGGGGTAGATATTTCCATCTTTATACATATAGCGGTGTATATATTTCCATGATTACACAGATAGCGTTGTAGGTATTTCCTTGTTTATAGACATAGCGGTTTAGATATACCCGTGTATGTGCAGATAGCGTTGTAGACATTTCCATGTTTACAGGGATAGCGGTGTAGATATTTCCATGTTTTTACAGATAGCGGTGTAGATATTTTCATGTTTATACAGATAGCGGTGTAGATATTTCCATGTTTATACAGATAGATAGCGGTGTAGATATTTCCAAGTTGATAAAGGTAGCAGTGTAGAAATTTCCATGTTTATACAGATTGCGATGTGTCTATTTCCATCTTTCTACAGATGGCAGTGTAGATATTTCCATGTTTATACAGATGGCGTTATAGATATTTCAATGTTTATACAGATAGCGGTGTAGATATTTCCATATTTATGGAGACGGCGGTGTAGATATTTCCATGTTTTTAGAGATGGCAGTGTAGATATTTCTATGTTTATACAGATGACTGTGTAGATATTTCCATGTTTTTACAGATGGCGGTGAAGATATTTCCATGTTTATACAGATATCGGTGTGGCTATTTCCATGTTTATGCAGATAGCGTTGTAGATATTTCCATGTTTATAGAGTTGGCTATGTAGATATTTCCACGTTTATACAGATGGCAGTATAAATATTTCCATGTTTATGCAGATGGTGGTGTAGATATTTCCATGTGTTTACAGATGACTGTGAAGATATTTCCATGTTTTTACAGATGGCGGTGGAGATATTTCCATGTACATAGAGATAGCGTTGTAGATATCTCCAAGTTTATACAGATAGCGGTGTAGATATTTCCGTGTTTATAGAGATGGGGGTGTAAATATTTCCATGTTTATAGAGATAGCGGTGTAGATATTTCCATGTTTATACACATAGCGTTGTAGATATTTCCATGTTTACAGATAGTGGTGTTGTTATTTCCGTGTTTATAGAGATAGCGGTGTAGATATTTCCATGTTTATACAGCTCCCGGTGTAGATATTTCCATCTTTATATGGATGACATTGTAGATATTTCCATGTTTATTCAGATAGCGTTGTATATATTTCCATGTTTATACAGATGGCGATGCAGATAGTTCCATGTTTATTCAGATAGCGCTGTAGATATTTCCATGTTTATACAGATGGCGATGCAGATAGTTCCATGTTTATGGAAATGATGGTGTATATATTTTCATGTTTACAGAGATGGCGGTGTAGATATTCCCATGTTTATAGAGATATCAGTGTTGGTATTTCCATGTTTATTCAGATGGCGGTGTAGATATTTCCATGTTTATACAGGTAGCGGTGTGGCTATTTCCATGTTTATACAGATAGCGGTCTAAATATTTCCATGTTTATGGAGATGGCTGAGTAGATATTTCCATGTTTATACAGATGCAGTGTAGATAATTCCATGTTTATACAGATAGTTGTGAAGATATTTCCATCTATTTACAGATGACTGTGTAGGTATTTCCATGTTTATACAGATGGCGGTATGGATATTTCCATGTTTATGGAGATAGCCATGTAGATATTTCCATGTTTATACAGATAGCGGTGTAAACATTTCAAAGTTTATAGAGATAACGGTTTAGATAATTCCATGTTTATACAGAGAGCGGTGTAGGTATTTCCATGTTTATACAGATAGCGGCGTAGATATTTAGATATTTATGCAGATAGCGGTGTAGATATTCCCATGTTTACAGAGATAGTAGTGTAGATATTACCATATTTGCACAGATTGTGGTGTAGATATTTCCATCTTTTCCCAGAGAGCGGTGTACATATTTCCATGTTTACACAGATAGTTGTGTAGATATTTCCATGTTTACACAGATAGTGTTGTAGATATTTCCATGTTTATACAGACAGCGGTGTAAACATTTCCATGTTTATAAAGATAGCGGTGTTGATATATCCATGTTTATAGAGATAGCGATGGAGGTATTTCCATGTTTATTCACATAGCGATGTAGATATTTCCATGTTTATACAGATAGCGGTGTAGCTATTTCCATGTTTATACAGATAGCAGTGTAGATATTTCCATGTTTATACAGATAGCGGTGTAGATATTTCCATGTTTATACAGATAGCGGTTTAGATATTTCCATGCTTATACAGATAGC
Organism: Pan paniscus; assembly: GCF_029289425.2. Lineage (NCBI taxonomy): Eukaryota > Metazoa > Chordata > Mammalia > Primates > Hominidae > Pan > Pan paniscus. The sequence continues at coordinate 10,850,282 of NC_073257.2, read as the reverse complement.
GGTGTAGAGATTTCCATTTTTATACAGATAGCGTTGGAGATATTTCCATGTTTATACAGATGGCTGTGTAGATATTTCCATGTTTATACAGATTGCGGTGTAGCTATTTTCCTATTTATGCAGATGGCGGTGTAGATATTTCCATGTTTATACAGATAGCGGTGTCGCTATTTCCATGTTTATACAGATAGCGGTGTAAATATTTCCATGTTTATAGAGATGTCTGTGTAGATATTTCCACGTTTATACAGATGGCATTATAGATATTTCCATGTTTATACAGATGTTGCTATAGATATTTCCATGTTTATACAGATGACTGTGAACAAATTTCCATGTTTTTACAGATGGCGGTGTAGATATTTCTTGTATATGGAGATAGCGGTGTAGATATCTCCAAGTTTATACAGATAGCGGTGTAGATATTTCCATGTGTATAAAGACAGCGGTGTAGATATTTCCCTATTTATACAGATGGCGGTGTAGATATTTCCATGTTTATATAGATGGCGGTGTAGATATTTAAATGTTTATGCATATGGCGGTGTAGATATTTCCATGTTTATAGAGATGACGATGTAGATAATTCTATGTTTATAGAGATAGCGGTGTAGATATTTCCATTTTTATACAGATAGCGTTGGAGATATTTCCATGTTTATACAGATAGCTGTGTAGATATTTCCATGTTTATACACATAGCGGTGTAGATATTTCCATGTTTACAGATAGCGGTGTTGGTATTTCCATGTTTATACAGATCACGGTGTAGATATTTCCATGTTTACACAGATAGCAGTGTAGATATTTCCATCTTTGCAGAGATTGCGGGGAAGATATTTCCATCTTTATACATATAGCGGTGTATATATTTCCATGTTTACACAGATAGCTCTGTAGATATTTCCATGATTTCACAGATAGCGTTGCAGATATTTCCATGTTTATAGAGATAGCGGTTTAGATATTTCCATGTATGTGCAGATAGCGTTGTAGACGTTTCCATGTTTACAGGGATGGCGGTGTAGATATTTCCATGTTTTTACAGATAGCGGTGTAGATATTTTCATGTTTATACAGATAGCAGTGTAGATATTTCCATGTTTATACATATAGCGGTGTAGATATTTCCAAGTTTATAAAGGTAGCAGTGTAGAAATTTCCATGTTTATACAGATCGCGATGTGGATATTTCCATCTTTGTACAGATGGCAGTGTAGATATTTCCATGTTTATACAGATGGCATTATAGATTTTTCAATGTTTATACAGATAGCGGTGTAGATATTTCCATGTTTATGCAGACGGCGGTGTAGTTATTTCCATGTTTTTAGAGATGGCAGAGTAGATATTTCTATGTTCATACAGATGACTGTGTAGATATTTCCATGTTTTTACCGATGGCGGTGCAGATATTTCCATGTTTATACAGATATCGGTGTGGCTATTTCCATGTTTTTGCAGATAGCATTGTAGATATTTCCATGTTTATAGAATTTGCTGTGTAGATATTTCCACGTTTATACAGATGGCAGTATAGATATTTCCAGGTTTATGCATATGGTGGTGTAGATATTTCCATGTTTATACAGATGACTGTGAAGCTATTTCCATGTTTTAAAAGATGGTGGTGGAGATATGTCCATGTATATAGAGATAGAGATGTAGATATCTCCAAGTTTATACAGATAGCGGTGTAGATATTTCCATGTTTATAGAGATGGGGTTGTAAGTATTTCCATGTTTATAGAGATAGCGGTGTAGATATTTCCATGTTTATACACATAGCGGTGTAGATATTTCCATGTTTACAGATAGCGGTGTTATTTCCATGTTTATACAGATAGCGGTGTAGATATTTTCATGTTTATACAGCTCGCGGTGTAGATATTTCCATCTTTATACAGATGACATTGTAGATATTTCCATGTTTATTCAGATAGCGCTGTAGATATTTCCATGTTTGTACAGATGGCGATGCAGATATTTCCAATTTTATTCAGATAGCGCTGTAGATATTTCCATGTTTATACAGATGGCGATGCAGATAGTTCCATGTTTATGGAAATGATGGTGTAGATATTTTCATGTTTACAGAGATGGCAGTGTAGATATTTCCATGTTTATAGAGATAGCGGTGTTGGTATTTCCATGTTTATTCAGATGGCGGTGTAGATATTTCCATGTTTATACAGGTAGCGGTGTGGCTATTTCCATGTTTATACAGATAGCGGTCTAAATATTTCCATGTTTATGGAGATGGCTGAGTAGATATATCCATGTTTATACAGATGCAGTGAAGATAATTCCATGTTTATACAGATAGTGGTGAAGATATTTCCATCTATATACAGATGACTGTGTAGGTATTTCCATGTTTATACAGATGGCGGTATGGATATTTCCATGTTTATGGAGATAGCCATGTAGATATTTCCATGTTTATACAGATAGCGGTGTAAACATTTCAATGTTTATAGAGTTAACGGTTTAGATATTTCCATGTTTATACAGATAGCGGTGTAGATATTTCCATGTTTATACAGATAGCGGCGTAGATATTTAGATATTTATGCAGATAGCGGTGTAGATATTCCCATGTTTACAGAGATAGTAGTGTAGTTATTTCCATATTTGCACAGATTGTTTTGTAGATATTTCCATCTTTTCCCAGAGAGCGGTGTACATATTTCCATGTTTACACAGACAGCTGTGTAGATATTTCCATGTTTACACAGGTAGTGTTGTAGATATTTCCATGTTTATACAGACAGCAGTGTAAACATTTCCATGTTTATAAAGATAGCGTTGTAGATATTTCCATGTTTATAGAGATAGCGATGGAGGTATTTCCATGTTTATACACATAGCGATGTAGATATTTCCATGTTTATACAGACAGCGGTGTAGATATTTCCATGTTTATACAGATAGCGGTGTAGATATTTCCATGTTTAGACAGATAGCGGTTTAGATATTTCCATGCTTATACAGATATCAGTGTAGATATTTCCATTTTTATGCAGATAACGGTGGAGATATTTCCATGTTTATTCAGATGGCTGTGTAGATATTTCCATGTTTATACAGATTGCGGTGTAGCTATTTCCCTATTTATGCAGATGGCAGTGTAGATATTTCCATGTTTATACAGATAGCTGTGTCGCTATTTCCATGTTTATACAGATAGCGGTGTAGATATTTCCATGTTTATAGAGATGTCTGTGAAGATATTTCCACATTTATACAGATGGCATTATAGATATTTCCATGTTTATACTGATGTTGGTATAGATATTTCCATGTTTATACAGATGACTGTGAAGAAATTTCCATGTTTTTACAGATGGCTGTGTAGATATTTCTTGTATATAGAGATAGCGGTGTAGATATCTCCATGTTTATACAGATAGCGGTGTAGATATTCCCATGTGTATAAAGACAGCGGTGTAGACATTTCCCTATTTATACAGATGGCGGTGTAGATATTTCCATGTTTATACAGATGGCGGTGTAGATATTTCCATGTTTATGCATATGGCGTTGTAGATTTTTCCATGTTTATAGAGATGACGATGTAGATAATTCTGTGTTTATAGAGATAGCGGTGTAGATATTTCAATGTTTATACAGATGGCGGTGTAAGTATTTCCATGTTTATAGAGATAGCGGTGTGGATATTTCCATGTTTATACACATAGCGGTGTAGATATTTCCATGTTTACAGATAGCGGTGTTGGTATTTCCATGTTTATACAGCTCACGGTGAAGATATTTCCATGTTTACACAGATAGCAGTGTAGATATTTCCATCTTTGCCCAGATTGCGGGGTAGATATTTCCATCTTTATACATATAGCGGTGTATATATTTCCATGTTTACACAGATAGCTCTGTAGATATTTCCATGATTACACACATAGCGTTGTAGATATTTCCATGTTTATAGAGATAGCGGTTTAGATATTTCCATGTATGTGCAGATAGCGTTGTAGACGTTTCCATGTTTACAGGGATAGCGGTGTAGATATTTCCATGTTTTTACAGATAGCGGTGTAGATATTTTCATGTTTATACAGATAGCGGTGTAGATATTTCCATGTTTATACAGATAGCGGTGTAGATATTTCCAAGTTTATAAAGGTAGCAGTGTAGAAATTTCCATGTTTATACAGATCGCGATGTGGATATTTCCATCTTTCTACAGATGGCAGTGTAGATATTTCCATGTTTATACAGATGGCATTATAGATTTTTCAATGTGTATACAGATAGCGGTGTAGATATTTCCATGTTTATGCAGACGGCGTTGTAGATATTTCCATGTTTTTAGAGATGGCAGTGTAGATATTTTTATGTTTATACAGATGACTGTGTAGATATTTCCATGTTTTTACAGATGGCGGTGTAGATATTTCCATGTTTATACAGATAGCTGTGTCGCTATTTCCATGTTTATACTGATAGCGGTGTAGATATTTCCTTGTTTATAGAGATGTCTGTGTAGATATTTCCACGTTTATACAGTTGGCATTATAGATATTTCCATGTTTATACAGATGTTGCTATAGATATTTCCATGTTTATTCAGATGGCGGTGTAGATATTTCCAAGTTTATACAGGTAGCGGTGTGGCTATTTCCATGTTTATACAGATAGCGGTGTAAATATTTCCATGTTTATGGAGATGGCTTTGTAGATATTTCCATGTTTATACAGATGCAGTGTAGATATTTCCATGTTTATACAGATAGTGGTGTAGATATTTAAATGTTTATACAGATGACCGTGTAGGTATTTCCATGTTTATACTGATAGCGTTGTAGGTATTTCCATGTTTATACAGAATGCAGTGTAGACATTTCCATGTTTACAGAGATACCGGTGTAGATTTTCCTATTTTTATAGAGATAGTGGTGTAGGTATTTCCATGTTTACAGAGCTAGGTGTGTAGTTATTTCCATTTTTATACAGATGGCTCTGTAGATATTTCCATGTGCATACAGATGACTGTGTAGATATTTCCATGTTTTTACAGATGGCGTTGTAGATATTTCCATGTTTATAGAGACAGCGGTGTAGATATTTCCATGTTTATACAGATAGCGGTGTAGATATTTCCATGTTTATAGAGAAAGCGGTGTAGATATTTCCATATTTATACATATATCGGTGCAGGTATTTCCATGTTTATTCAGAAGGGGTTATAGATATTTCCATGTTTACACAGATAGCGGTGTGGCTATTTCCATGTTTATACAGATAGCGGCGTAGATATTTCCATGTTTATAGAGATGGCTGTGTAGATATTTCCATGTTTATACTCATGTCAGTGTAGATACTTCCATGTTTATACAGATAGTGGTGTATATATTTCCATTTTTATACAGACGACTCTGTAGGTATTTCCATTTTTATACAGATGGCGGTATAGATATTTCCATGTTTATAAAGATAGCGGTGTAGATATTTCCATGTTTATACAGATAGCGGTGTAGACATTTCCAAGTTTATACAGATAGTGGTGTAGATATTTCCATGTTTATAAAGATAGCGGTGTAGATGTTTCCATGTTTATACAGATTGCGATGTAGGCATTTCCCTGTTTATAGAGATGGCAGCGCAGATATTTCCATGTTTATACAGATGGCCGTGTAGATATTTCCATGTTTATGCAGATGGCTGTGTAGATATTTCCATGTTTATACAGATAGCGGTGTAGATATTTCCATGTTTCTACAGATAGCGGTGGAGATATGTCCATGTTTATGCACCCCGTGGTGTAGGTATCTCCATCTTTATACAGATGGCAGTGTAGATATTTCCATGTTTATACAGATAGCGTTGTAGATGTTTCCATGTTTATAAAGAAAGCGGTGAATATATTTCCATGTTTATGGAGATGGCGGTGTAGATATTTTCATGTTTATAGAGATAACGTGGTAGATATTTCCAAGTTTATACAGTTGGCTGTGTAGATATTTCCATGTGTATAACGATGGCAGTGTTGATATTTCCATGTTTATATAGGTGGTGGTGTATATATTTCTATGTTTATACAGTTGAATGTGTAGATACTTCCATGTTTATACATATGAATGTGTAGATATTTCCATGTTTATACAGATCGCGATGTGGATATTTCCATCTTTCTACAGATGGCAGTGTAGATATTTCCATGTTTATACAGATGGCATTATAGATTTTTCAATGTGTATACAGATAGCGGTGTAGATATTTCCATGTTTATGCAGACGGCGTTGTAGATATTTCCATGTTTTTAGAGATGGCAGTGTAGATATTTTTATGTTTATACAGATGACTGTGTAGATATTTCCATGTTTTTACAGATGGCGGTGTAGATATTTCCATGTTTATACAGATAGCTGTGTCGCTATTTCCATGTTTATACTGATAGCGGTGTAGATATTTCCTTGTTTATAGAGATGTCTGTGTAGATATTTCCACGTTTATACAGTTGGCATTATAGATATTTCCATGTTTATACAGATGTTGCTATAGATATTTCCATGTTTATTCAGATGGCGGTGTAGATATTTCCAAGTTTATACAGGTAGCGGTGTGGCTATTTCCATGTTTATACAGATAGCGGTGTAAATATTTCCATGTTTATGGAGATGGCTTTGTAGATATTTCCATGTTTATACAGATGCAGTGTAGATATTTCCATGTTTATACAGATAGTGGTGTAGATATTTAAATGTTTATACAGATGACCGTGTAGGTATTTCCATGTTTATACTGATAGCGTTGTAGGTATTTCCATGTTTATACAGAATGCAGTGTAGACATTTCCATGTTTACAGAGATACCGGTGTAGATTTTCCTATTTTTATAGAGATAGTGGTGTAGGTATTTCCATGTTTACAGAGCTAGGTGTGTAGTTATTTCCATTTTTATACAGATGGCTCTGTAGATATTTCCATGTGCATACAGATGACTGTGTAGATATTTCCATGTTTTTACAGATGGCGTTGTAGATATTTCCATGTTTATAGAGACAGCGGTGTAGATATTTCCATGTTTATACAGATAGCGGTGTAGATATTTCCATGTTTATAGAGAAAGCGGTGTAGATATTTCCATATTTATACATATATCGGTGCAGGTATTTCCATGTTTATTCAGAAGGGGTTATAGATATTTCCATGTTTACACAGATAGCGGTGTGGCTATTTCCATGTTTATACAGATAGCGGCGTAGATATTTCCATGTTTATAGAGATGGCTGTGTAGATATTTCCATGTTTATACTCATGTCAGTGTAGATACTTCCATGTTTATACAGATAGTGGTGTATATATTTCCATTTTTATACAGACGACTCTGTAGGTATTTCCATTTTTATACAGATGGCGGTATAGATATTTCCATGTTTATAAAGATAGCGGTGTAGATATTTCCATGTTTATACAGATAGCGGTGTAGACATTTCCAAGTTTATACAGATAGTGGTGTAGATATTTCCATGTTTATAAAGATAGCGGTGTAGATGTTTCCATGTTTATACAGATTGCGATGTAGGCATTTCCCTGTTTATAGAGATGGCAGCGCAGATATTTCCATGTTTATACAGATGGCCGTGTAGATATTTCCATGTTTATGCAGATGGCTGTGTAGATATTTCCATGTTTATACAGATAGCGGTGTAGATATTTCCATGTTTCTACAGATAGCGGTGGAGATATGTCCATGTTTATGCACCCCGTGGTGTAGGTATCTCCATCTTTATACAGATGGCAGTGTAGATATTTCCATGTTTATACAGATAGCGTTGTAGATGTTTCCATGTTTATAAAGAAAGCGGTGAATATATTTCCATGTTTATGGAGATGGCGGTGTAGATAATTTCATGTTTATAGAGATAACGTGGTAGATATTTCCAAGTTTATACAGTTGGCTGTGTAGATATTTCCATGTGTATAACGATGGCAGTGTTGATATTTCCATGTTTATATAGGTGGTGGTGTATATATTTCTATGTTTATACAGTTGAATGTGTAGATACTTCCATGTTTATACATATGAATGTGTAGATATTTCCATGTTTATACAGATCGCGATGTGGATATTTCCATCTTTCTACAGATGGCAGTGTAGATATTTCCATGTTTATACAGATGGCATTATAGATTTTTCAATGTGTATACAGATAGCGGTGTAGATATTTCCATGTTTATGCAGACGGCGTTGTAGATATTTCCATGTTTTTAGAGATGGCAGTGTAGATATTTTTATGTTTATACAGATGACTGTGTAGATATTTCCATGTTTTTACAGATGGCGGTGTAGATATTTCCATGTTTATACAGATAGCTGTGTCGCTATTTCCATGTTTATACTGATAGCGGTGTAGATATTTCCTTGTTTATAGAGATGTCTGTGTAGATATTTCCACGTTTATACAGTTGGCATTATAGATATTTCCATGTTTATACAGATGTTGCTATAGATATTTCCATGTTTATTCAGATGGCGGTGTAGATATTTCCAAGTTTATACAGGTAGCGGTGTGGCTATTTCCATGTTTATACAGATAGCGGTGTAAATATTTCCATGTTTATGGAGATGGCTTTGTAGATATTTCCATGTTTATACAGATGCAGTGTAGATATTTCCATGTTTATACAGATAGTGGTGTAGATATTTAAATGTTTATACAGATGACCGTGTAGGTATTTCCATGTTTATACTGATAGCGTTGTAGGTATTTCCATGTTTATACAGAATGCAGTGTAGACATTTCCATGTTTACAGAGATACCGGTGTAGATTTTCCTATTTTTATAGAGATAGTGGTGTAGGTATTTCCATGTTTACAGAGCTAGGTGTGTAGTTATTTCCATTTTTATACAGATGGCTCTGTAGATATTTCCATGTGCATACAGATGACTGTGTAGATATTTCCATGTTTTTACAGATGGCGTTGTAGATATTTCCATGTTTATAGAGACAGCGGTGTAGATATTTCCATGTTTATACAGATAGCGGTGTAGATATTTCCATGTTTATAGAGACAGCGGTGTAGATATTTCCATATTTATACATATATCGGTGCAGGTATTTCCATGTTTATTCAGAAGGGGTTATAGATATTTCCATGTTTACACAGATAGCGGTGTGGCTATTTCCATGTTTATACAGATAGCGGCGTAGATATTTCCATGTTTATAGAGATGGCTGTGTAGATATTTCCATGTTTATACTCATGTCAGTGTAGATACTTCCATGTTTATACAGATAGTGGTGTATATATTTCCATTTTTATACAGACGACTCTGTAGGTATTTCCATTTTTATACAGATGGCGGTATAGATATTTCCATGTTTATAAAGATAGCGGTGTAGATATTTCCATGTTTATACAGATAGCGGTGTAGACATTTCCAAGTTTATACAGATAGTGGTGTAGATATTTCCATGTTTATAAAGATAGCGGTGTAGATGTTTCCATGTTTATACAGATTGCGATGTAGGCATTTCCCTGTTTATAGAGATGGCAGCGCAGATATTTCCATGTTTATACAGATGGCCGTGTAGATATTTCCATGTTTATGCAGATGGCTGTGTAGATATTTCCATGTTTATACAGATAGCGGTGTAGATATTTCCATGTTTCTACAGATAGCGGTGGAGATATGTCCATGTTTATGCACCCCGTGGTGTAGGTATCTCCATCTTTATACAGATGGCAGTGTAGATATTTCCATGTTTATACAGATAGCGTTGTACATGTTTCCATGTTTATAAAGAAAGCGGTGAATATATTTCCATGTTTATGGAGATGGCGGTGTAGATATTTTCATGTTTATAGAGATAACGTGGTAGATATTTCCAAGTTTATAGAGTTGGCTGTGTAGATATTTCCATGTGTATAACGATGGCAGTGTTGATATTTCCATGTTTATATAGGTGGTGGTGTATATATTTCTATGTTTATACAGTTGAATGTGTAGATACTTCCATGTTTATACATATGAATGTGTAGATATTTCCATGTTTATACAGATGGCGGTGTAGCTATTTCCATGTTTATAGAGATAGCGGTGTAGATATTTCCATGTTTATACAGAGAGCGGTAGAGTTATTTCCATGTTTATAGAGAAAGCGGTGTAGATATTTCCATATTTATACATATAACGGTGTAGGTATTTCCATGTTTATTCAGATGGCGGTATAGATATTTCCATGTTTACACAGATAGCGGTGTGGCTATTTCCATGTTTATACAGATAGCGGCGTAGATATTTCCATGTTTATAGAGATGACTGTGAAGATATTTCCATGTTTATACAGATGTCAGTGTAGATACTTCCATGTTTATACAGATAGTGGTGTATATATTTCCATTTTTATACAGACGACTCTGTAGGTATTTACATTTTTATACAGATGGCGGTATAGATATTTCCATGTTTATAGAGATAGCCATGTAGATATTTCCATGTTTATACAGATAGCGGTGTAAACATTTCCATGTTTACAGAGATAGCGGTGTAGATATTTCCATGTTTATACAGATAGCGGTGTAGACATTTCCATGTTTATACAGATAGCGGTGTAGATATTTCCATGTTTATAAAGATAGCGGTGTAGATGTTTCCATGTTTATACAGATTGCGATGTAGGCATTTCCCTGTTTATAGAGATGGCAGCGCAGATATTTCCATGTTTATACAGATGGCCGTGTAGATATTTCCATGTTTATGCAGATGGCGGTGTAGATATTTTCATGTTTATAGAGATAGCGTGGTAGATATTTCCATGTTTATAGAGATAGCAGTATAGATATTTCCAAGTTTATACAGATGGCTGTGTAGATATTTCCATGTGTATAACGATGGCAGTGTTGATATTTCCATGTTTATATAGGTGGTGGTGTAGATATTTCCATGTTTATACAGATGAATATGTAGATACTTCCATGTTTATACAGATGAATGTGTAGATATTTCCATGTTTATACAGGTGGCGGTGTAGATATTTCCATGTTTATAGAGATAGCGGTGTAGATATTTCCATGTTTATACAGAGAGCGGTACAGATATTTCCATGTTTGTAGAGATGGTGGTGTAGATATTTCCATATTTATACAGACAGTGGTGTAGATATTTCGTGTTTATACAGATGGCGGTGTAGATATTTAGATATTTCTTGAGGTGGCAGTGTAGCTACTTCCATGTTTATACAGATAACAGTGAAGTTATTTCCATGTTTATACAGATAGCGGTGTAGACATTTCCATGTTTACACAGATAGCGGTGTAGATATTTACATCTTTGCACTGATTGCGGTGTAGATATTTCCGTCTTTACACAGATAGCAGTGTTGATATTTCCATGTTAACACAGATAGCTCTGTGGATATTTCCATGTTTGCACAGAGTGTGTTGTAGGTATTTCCATCTTTAAACAGATAGCGGTGTAGATATTTTCATGTTTATACAGATAGCGGTGCAGATATTTCCATGTTTATAGAGATAGCGATGTAGATATTTCCATCTTTGCACAGATTGCTGTGTAGATATTTCCATCTTTAAATAGTTAGCGGTGTAGATATTTCCAAGTTTATACAGACAGCGGTGTAGACATTTCTAGGTTTATACAGACAGCGGTATAGATGTTTCCATGTTTATACAGAGGACTGAGTACATATTTCCATGTTTATACAGATGGTGATGTAGATATTTCCATGTTTATACAGATAGCGGTGTAGATAATTCCAAGTTTATAGAGACAGCGGTGTAGATATTTCCATATTTATACAGATAGCGGTGTAGATATTTCCATGTTTATTCAGATGTCAGTGTAGATATTTCCCTCTTTATAGAGATGGCAGTGTAGATATTTCCATGTTTATACAGATAGCAGTGTATATACTTCCATTTTTGCCCAGATTGCAGTGTGGATATTTCCATCTTTGCACAGATTTCAGTGTAGGCATTTCCATCTTTACACAGATAGCGGTGTAGATATTTCCATCTTTGCACAGATTACGGTGTAGATATTTCTATCTTCACTGAGATAGTGGTGTAGATATTTCCATGTGTATACAGATGGCGGTGTAGGTATTTCTATGTTTATAAAGATAGCGGTGTGGATATTTCCAAGTTTATGCAGATAACGGTGTAGATAATTCCATGTTCATACAGTTAGCGGTGTAGAAATTTCCATGTTTAAAAAAATAGCGGTGTACATATTTCCATGTTTATAGAGATAGTGGTGGAGTTATTTCCATGTTTATACAGATAGCGAGGTAGATATTTCCATGTTTATACAGACAGCGGTGTAGATATTTCCATTTTTACACAGATGGTGGAGTAGATAGTTCCGGGTTTAAAGAGATGGCGTTGCAGACAGTTCCATGATTATGCAGATGGCGGTGTAGATATTTCATGTTTATAGATATAGCGGTGTATATATTTCCATGTTTACACAGATAGCTCTGTAGATATTTCCATGTTTACACATATAGCGTTGTGGATAATTCCATCTTTATACAGATAGCGGTGGAGATATTTCCATGTTTATACGGATATCGGTGTAGATATTTCCATCTTTATATAGTTAAAGGTGTAGATATTTCCATATTTATGCAGATAGCGGTGTAGATATTTCCATGTTTATTCAGATGGCAGTGTAGATATTTCCCTGTTTATACATATGGCGGTGTAGATATTTCCATGTTTGTGGAGATATTGGTGTAGATATTTCCATCTTTTCAAAGGGAGCGGTGTACATATTTCCATGTTTACACAGATAGCTGTGTAGATATTTCCATGTTTATACAGATAATTTCCTAGATATTTCCATGTTTATACAGTCGGCGGTGTAGATATTTCCATGTGTAAAAAGATAGCGGTGTAGATATTTCCATGTTTACAGAGATAGCTGTGGAGATATTTCCATGTTTCTACAGATAGCGGTGTATATATTTCCTTGTATATACAGATACCGGTGTAGATATTCCCATGTTTATACGGATAGTGGTGTAAATATTTCCATTTTTATACAGATAGCGGTTGAGATATTTCCATGTTTATACAGATGGTCGTTTAGATGTTTCCGTGTTTATAGAAATAGCCGTGTAGATATTTCTATGTTTATACAGATAGCGGTGCAGACATTTCCATGTTTATAGAGATAGCGGTGTAGATAATAACATATTTATTCACATCGTGGTGTAAATATTTCCTTGTTTATACAGATAGCTGTTTAAATGTTTACACATTTACAGAGATAGCGGTGTAGGTATTTCCACGTTTGTAGACATAGCGATGTACCTATTTCCACGTCTATACAGATAGCGATGTAGACATTTCCACATTAATAGAGATAGCGGTGTAGATATTTCCATGTTTATAGAGACAGCGGTGTAGATATTTCCATGTTTATACAGATAGCGGTGTAGATATTTCCATGTTTATACAGATAGCGGTGTAGATATTTCCATGTTTATACTGTCAGTTGTGTAAATTTTTCCATGTTTAAACGGATAGCCATGTATATATTTCCATGTTTATACAGACAGCGGTGTAGATATTTCCATGTTTTACAGATAGTGGTGTAGATATTTCCATGTTTATAGAGATAGCGGTGTAGATATTTCCATGTTTATAGAGATATCTTTGTAAATATTTCCATGTTTATACAGATAGCGGTGTAATTATTTCCATGTTTATAGAGATAGCGGTGTAGATATTTCCAGGTTTATACAGATAGCGGTGTAGATATTTCCACATTTATACTTATAGCGGTGTAGATATTTCCAGGTTTATAGAGATAGCGGTGTAGATGTTCCCACGTTTATGGAGATAGCGGTGTAGATATTTCCATGTTTATAGACATAGCGGTGTAGATATTTCCACGTTTATAGATATAGCGGTGTAGATATTTCCATGTTTCTAGAGACAGCGGTGTAGATATTTCCATGTTTATAGAGATAGCGGTGTAGATATTTCCATGTTTATAGAGACAGTGATGTACATATTTGCATGTTTATAGACATAGCGTTGTAGATATTTCCATGTTTATAGAGACAGTGGTGTAGATATTTCCATGTTTATACAGATAGAGGTGTAGATATTTCCATGTTTATAGAGACAGCGGTGTAGATATTTCCATGTTTATACTGATAGCGGTGTAGATATTTCCATGTTTATAGAGATAGCGGTGTAGATATTTCCATGTTTATAGAGATAGCTGTTTACATATTTCCATGTTTATACAGATAGCGGTGTAAATATTTCCGTGTTTATAGAGATAGCGTTGTAGATATTTCCATGTTTATAGATACGGCGGTGTAAATAATTCCATGTTTATATTGATAGCGTTGTAAATGTTTACACATTTTCAGAAATAGCGTTGTAGATATTTCCACGTTTATACAGAAAGTGGTGTAGATATTTCCACGTTTCCAGAGATTTTATGAAAATTTATTTTATGAAGATGAAACAAGTCATTGGGGTACCTACCTCATGGCATGTTTTACATTGTGTGTGTTAAAAATACCCCTACCCTAACCAAAACCCTGACATATAGAGCCAGGGAAGGCCATGCAAAAAAGGATTCTTGGGCTTGTCTGCCTGATAACAAAAACTTATCACAGAAGACTGCAAAAAACACAATCTTGCACAAAGCCCATTGCAACTTTGCACACAACAATGCTTCTGAAGGATATTTGCCCAACAACTGCCTGTCCAACCTGGGCCTGGCATCATTTTTGTTATTGATCTTTGTAGCCAAGGATAATCATTTCCAAATGATCATATAATCTTCCTCACTTTTTCTTTTGTCTTCCTTTACCTCCGTGAATATGCATATAGTTTACTCTGGCTTGCCTGTTTCTATTGCAAGGCTCTGTTTCCAAACGAATATCTTTTTCTTGTGGAGAGCCTCTCTCTGTTTGTTATTTAGGTTGATAAGAGAAATGGGAACATTTGAGAGCTCAGGTAAAACGCCTTAGTCTACAGTGAAACTTTTTTGCACCCTTAGATGCTTACTTCCACTACAACTTGCAGGTGGGCCTTGAAAAGTTCTTGGAATAAGTTTGAGCTTTGGTCTTCTCCGATTCATTTAGCATAGATTCTCAAAATGTGGTCCCTGGACCCACAGCATCAGCATCACCTGGAGATTGTTAGAAATGCAAATCATCGGGCCTCATTCCAGACCCTCAGCTGGAAACTCTAGGGGCATGGCCAGACCCTCTGTAGCTGAACAAGCCATCCAGGTGGTTTTGATGCAGCTAAAGTTCTGGAACAACTAATGTAGCCCCATTTGGAAAACTTGGCTCTACAGGCCTCCCTAGCTGGTAAGCTGCTAGCATTTTTTGTTTGTTTGTTTGTTTGTTTTGATACAGGGTCTTGCTCTGTTGACCAGACCGTGACCTCCTGGGTTCAAGCGAGGACTCAGCCTCCTGAGTAGCCGGGACTACAGGTATGTGCCACCACCATGCCCAACTACTTTTTGTATTTTTTTTTGTAGGGATGGGGTTTTAGCCCAGGCTAGTCTCAAACTCCTGGACTCAAGCAATCTGCCCACTTTGGCCTCACAAAGTGCTGGGATTATAGGCATGAGCCACTGCGCCCGGCCCTGCCAGCTTTGTATAAGCTGAGGAGTTTTTAAAAATACCTAGACTCAGGGCAAACCCCGGACACTTAAGTCAGATTCTCTGGGAGGTGAAGCCCAGGCACTGGTATTGTTAAAGTCTCTACAGATGGTTCTAATGTGCTGCTAAGTTAGAGAACCGCTGATCTATACCAGGCCTTTTCAAAGTTAATGTGCACGTGAATTACCTGGACCTTGTTAAAATGCAGATTCAGTCTGCATAGGCCTGGGGTGGAGCCTGAGCTTCTGCATTTTTAACAAGTCTCTAGAGGATGCTGTTGTATCTGGGCTGCTAACTACACTTGGAGATAGGAGGTTCTGGAGAGCAGAGGAAAGAGCATGAACCATAACCTAGGGGCTGGTAGTCCTGACTTCCGAGCCAAGGTTTGCCTTTATGTGGCTGGCAACTTGCTTGGACTCCTACCTCAATTCTTTGGGCCCAAGGTTTGTCCTGCCTCAGAAGGATGTCAAGAAAATTGAGTGAGTAATGCAGAATTGTTTCTTAAAGTGTGTGCAGATGCTCCATGAATTTAGAGAGTATGTGGATGCACATTAGTAAATTTTAATAGTTGTGACCATGTTATTATGAGTACTTGGAACAAGTAATAATGGCTTTTGATGTATAGTAGTAAGAAAGCTTCCTTTTAAAAGGCATGTATTTAAGTTTCAAATGTGGGGCTATTTAAAAATATATGAAATAAATAATAGTAGAGGTAATTGACAGAGCAAAATTAGGAAGGCAGGATGAGAATGACTCAAGTTTGGGAAATGCTGAGAAAGCAGATGCCCAAGGGCTATGAAAACTTAAAAAAATAGGTAGCACTTGATTTTGATTGGCTGAATGAGATGATGTGTTTGATCATTTATGGGGTTGGCATTTGGCAACATGCACTGGGTGGCTGGGATCACTGTTTATTAAAAAATATTTGAGTCTCTACTTTGCACTAGATACTCTTTTAGTCTCTTGGAAAAGGGATTGGGGGGCAGGCAGGATAAAAGCAAATCATTTATGCCCACAAGAAAATTGCAGGAAGATAAAAGTCATGAAATAAACTCTATGCTTCTAATTTAATATTTTTTTATAGATTATGAGAAAAAAGTTTTGCTCACTATCAGCTAGGAAAGCTGTCTTAGCACAACCATTCATTCTTGCACAAATCAAAATCAAGACGAGCCAGATTTAATTTAATATTTTTTCACAGATTATGAGAAAAAAGTTCTAATTTAATTTTTTTATAGATTATGAGAAAAAAGTTTCGCTCTCTATCAGCTAGGAAAGCTGTCTTAGCACAACCATTCATTCTTGCACAAATCAAAATCAAGATGAGCCAGAAGGCTCCATTCTGACAGCTTCTAATGGAGAAGCTACATTTACTTGACATGGGGAAAGTTGCTGGGCTCTAAGGACTGTGCTCATTTCTTGAACTAGATAAATGGTCTTGGTGTAGCATAATACCAAAACTTCTTGTCGCAGCCCGTAAGGACAGAACTCAATCAGCCTGAAAAGGAAGTCAGTGACTCCGACTCAACACAGGAATGTTCTGTGATTCCTAAAGAAGGATGTAGGAGTGTGGCACAATTCAACCACAGTCTGTGGCCCTGTGCCTCTGCCTTGACATGAGTGGGATTTCCCAGCTGGTCATTTTCTTCTTATCTAAGACATTGGGAACAAATTACTTGACCTCCTCTGGGCTTCAGTACTCCCACTCATCAAATTAGAGGACTGGGCAGTCGCTAGGCTCTCTTTAGGCATCATATTTTAGTTTCTGTGATTTTAAATTTGAGAATGGGTGTCTCAGGGAGAATACATAGGGGAGGGGGAAAGGCTTATTAAAAGTGTAGTTAGACACTGAATGTTTGAGAATTGCATTTTGTAATAATACCTTTACGTAATCAGGACTGACAATCTTACCTGATGACAGCACATGGAGGAATGGCTGCATTCAAAAATAAAAATGAAATAAAACAAGACCTTATTTGAACTTAGCAATAATGCTGATTCCTCTTTTTGATTTGAGGAGGCTATAGCTGTTGTAAATGCTTGAATTGGGTCTGCCCAGGCAAAACAGAGTCAAGAGTCCATGTCGGATGAATTTTAACAATGTAGACAATAGAAAGGGTTGCTTAAACTGCCCCTCTTTTACCAAAACACATTTACAAATGAAAGAACAACACTTCCATTTTTTAAAAACATTTTTTGAGATGAAGTCTTGCTTTGTCACCCGGAATGGAGTGCAGTGGTGCGCTCTCGGCTCACTGCAAACTTTTCCTCCCGGGTTCAAGTGATTCTCCTGCCTCATCCTCCCGAGTAGCTGGGTCTACAGGCGCCCACCACCATTCCTAGCTAATTTTTGTATTTTTAGTAGAGACAGGGTTTCACCATGTTGGCCAGGCTGGTCTCGAACTCCTGACCCCAGGTGATCTGCCGACCTCGGCCTCTGAAAGTGCTGGGATTACAGGCGTGAGCCAACAGGCGTGGCCAAAAAATTTCCATTTTTAATTGCAGGGTCTGGGGAATTAAAATGCATCCGTAATTTCTTGCATCTCTCCGCTCGGGCTTGTATGAATGCAGAGGGATGGGGAGGACTTCTTGAGGCAAGCATCCCCCTCTTGTCGCCTGCCATCTAGAGAGAGAGGGCTGTGATTTATCTCACTTTAATCAGGAAGGACCCGATGGGTGGATGGAGAGGTCTGACGGCTTTGTTGCTCCATGTGGGAAAGAAACGGACAGAGTGAACTTGTGTATGATCCCTAAGGAGAAAGCGTCTTTGTGCTCTATTTCATTTTGACCTGGAGCCCCTGAAAGCAAGCTAGTTACAAGTTGAAATAGGCCATTTCTAAAGTGTGATTTTGTTTGTGTATGAGCCTTGATTACAAAGGGGAAAAAAACCCGCTTAATTTACATACACCACATGTAGCGCAGGATCCCCTGGGCTGTCTTTTCAGGTATCAGGAAACTTTGATGAAGGTCGCTTGCCTCATCTAGGACTCATTTGATATTGTTTAGCAGAGCCTGATATTAACATTTCCTTCCAACTGTTTACTGGAATCTGTGTGTTCCCTTCAAGTGATGCATACTAGGTGCACAGGCTTCCTGCCACTGTCATCATAATCTTTCCATGCAGACAGGAGCAGAGGGGAGAGCGCTGAGCCAGGCCCCAGCTTGCTTTTCTTTCCTGACACAGCCCGGCTCCGTTGCACTTCTCAGCTCTTGCTCTAGGTGGTGCTGTTTGACCATTTTCTTCATGTGACCCTCCACTCGGTAATATAAATTCATTCGGAGGATGACCTGATATCAAAAAAATTCCTTTTGATTAGTAGAATCAACTTGTTCCTTCACACGATACTCTTCCCACTGAGACACGTGGAGACAATTCTGACTCCAGGTTTGCAACCTTGAGATTTCTCTCAGATGCAATAAAAAAAAACAAAAAAGCATTTTGAGTGGCACAGTGATGCCTAGTGCATGATCATGTTTGTCTGCTCAAACATTAAAGGGAAACTTGTGGGTTTGAGGATGCCCAGCAGCACGACAGCTGCCAATGTAAATGAGCCGTATATAGAGAGAGGGGGCGGGAGGGGACTACAAACTTCAGAATATGAGCTGTTCGTTTATAAGTTAAAAAAAAAAAGTCAAAAGGGAGCCCAGGATGGTGCAAGAAAGAGGAGAAAGGAAGATTTTCCTTGCAGCTAATCAGGAGAGTTCACAAGGGCTGATTACATGAGTGGAAGCCTTAAGTTCTTTTTTTTAAAAAATGTGAAAGTTTGTATGCATGTATGTATGTATGTATGTATGTATGTATGTATGTATGTATAGCTTCGTGTATTACCATTATTATTGCAATCAGCAAATGGATTTACTTCCTTTATCTTATGGGCTCCTTCCCACTCACTTCTGGCAGCACATTTTCCTTTCTCCTTCATCCCAGAACATCAAAGAACAGATGCGCTTCCTAACCCTGGCTCCAGGGGACTTTATACAATGTAAACAGTGCACCTCTAACGTGGTTCACCGCTTAGAGAACGTGTGTCCCATTTTAAAACTGTGATTCCTTTATATTTTGCAGTGCTTATTTTCATAAGAGACATTGGACTTGTGACATATTTTTCATGGAGGAGTGAGCTTAATGGTTGAAAGTAATCGATAAACTTGTTTTTCCTCTGATGCCATCAGCCAAGATCCTATGGCAATAGTAAGAGGATGACACTGGGCTGGCACCCCCTCCATAACATATTTGGACCATGTTTTCCCCCCAGAATGCACATGCAATAGCTTTGGTTTGGTAAGAGAGAGATGGTGTACTTGGTTTCCTTCTGTCACACTTTTGGTGAAATGAATTAGACTTTTAAATCAGGAAATTCAGTGAGATGAGTTAGATTTTTACACAAGAGCAGTGGAGGACTTCCAGCTGGTTGGGGGAATGATATGGAAATATCTTGCTAAATCAGGGTCTGGTGGAATGCTGCTCCCCTTGCAGGCTCCTCTTCACAGGGATCAATCTGTGGGTTGCTTATAGAACAGAGCGAGCAGGAGGCATAGCATGGTCTTGCTCATGGGGAGACCCGGTGTTCAGATGTTTGTCATTAGGAACTGGGTGTGGGCTTTTTCAAGTTAAACTGAAGCAGCAGTTCTATTAGGAAGAGCCTCCCAGATCAGCATCTTCTGTTTCTGGATACTCTCCCTTTGAAAAGGCAGATTTCAGCAAAAAGCTTTGCTAATGGTGAAATTGCACAACTGAAACCCTATGGGAGCAATGGGAAAGATGGAGAAAGAGGTGGTTATATCATGTACTTCAACAGTTTATTTAGAGGCTGTTGACGTTAGAATAACAAGCCAAGACAAACAAAAATACTCATTTTGGATGAAAATATTGTCTTTTCATGTTATTATAGATAGCTGAGTCCTAAGACTTATACAGAAACACATTTTCCTAATGAGTGGCTGATTTTTCTGGTTGTGCAAGTAATGTCCAAATTATTGTACAAATTTTTGACTCAGGAGCAAACATTGTATTGCATATTGAGCTAATCACTTGCCCTTTCTAAGGTAAGCCCTTACCTCTGCTTTCCCTTCATCTTCTCATTTCTGTTTGTTGGATACAGGTTTCCTGTTGGTTCTTTCTGTTGGCTCTGATGTAACATGAATGAAGTTCTTAACATCCTTTCAGACATAAACACAACTTAGCTCATTGTTTCTGAGTTCATATAGAGGTTTTATTGCCCCTGAGACTTTCGTGTCAGACAGCTGGATGTTGCTGTGTTCAAGGCTCTATCTGTTGATTTTGTATCCTACAACTTTACTGATTTCACCTATCAGTTCAGTTCTAACAGTTTTCAAATTTTATTTATTTGTTTTTGTTTTTTAAATATTGTATGTTTCATTTTAGAGTCAGGAGGGTAGATGTACAGGTTTCTTAAACAGGTATATTGCATGGTGCTGAGGTTTGGGCTTCTAATGATCCCACCACCCAAGCAGTGAGCATAGTAATCGATAGGTAGTTTTTCAACCCTTGCTCCCACCATCCTTCCCTCCCACCTTTGGAGTCCCCCAGTGTCTATTGTTCCCTTCTTTGTGTTGAGTTCTAACCTTTTTTTAGTGAAGTTTGTAGGGTTTTCTATATATAACAAGATCATGCCGTCAGTAGAGACAGTTTCACTTCTTCCTTCCCTATTAGGATGCCTTTTATTTCTTTCTTTTGCCTAATTACCCTGAGAAGTGGTGTCTGTGGGCATCCTTGTCTTGTTCCTGATGGTAGAGGAAAAGTTTCAACTTTTCACCATTGATCATGGTGTTAGCTATGGGTTTGTCATATATGGCCTTTATTTTGTTGGGATACAGTCCCTCAATACGTGATCTGTTGGGTGTTATTTTTTTTCACCATGAAAGGGTTTCGAATTTTGTCAAAAACTTTTTCTATATCTATTGTGATGGCCATATAGCTTCTATCCTTTATTTTTCTAATATGGTATATTATATGTATTGATTTGCTTATGTTGAACCATGACATGATCATGGTGAATGATTCTTTCAATGTGCTATTGAATTTGGTTTGCTAGTATTTTTGTTGAGGATTTTTGCATCTATGCAGATCAAGGATATTGGCCTGTCATTTTCCTTTCTTGTAGTGTTCTTGTCTGGCTTTGGAATCAGGGTAATGCTGGCCCTGTAAGATGAGTTTGGAAGTATTCCCTCCACTTCAGCTTTTTGGAAGAGTTTGAGAAGGACTGGTATTAGTTCTTCTTAAAATATTTGGTAGAATTAATCTGGGAAGCCATCTGGTTTTGGGTTTTTCATTGATAGGAGACATTTTCTTACGGATTCAACCTCCTTGCTTGCTATTAGTCTGTTCAGATTTTTAAATTTCTTCATGAGTCAATCTTGGTAGGTTTTATGTGTCTGGGAATTTATCCATTTCTTCTAGATGATCCAATTAGTTAGTGTGTAATTATACCTAGCAGTTTCTTAGGATCCTTTGTATTTCTGTGATATTGGCTATGATGTTTCATCTTTCATTTCTGATTTTATGCTCTATTGAAAACATGAGGCATAGCAGGTAGGGGGCACTGGTCAGGACTTGGGGTATAAACTGGCAGATGTTAAGGTGGGTGATTCTGGTTAACTCAGAAACTCCGAAGTCCCGTGTGGAAGAATTAACTGCCTGTACTCACCTAGTAATGTATATCCTTGGTCAAAAAAGATCCAGCTGAGAATGTTGGATGAAGGGACCAAATCAATATTCATCATTATATTGAAAACAAGTCAGATTGGCTGTGGTCTTTTGACAGCAGGTCAGTGGCTAAGTCTATTTGAACAAAGTTAGGGCAGGTTCAAGGGAGAATCCTGAGATCGGTATTCTTTGTTCCATACAAACTTGCCTTTCAGTTTCTTCTCCCCATGCCTCCAGGATGTCCCTGCACAGCCCGTAGGGCCCCCTCCTTCAGTACCTTGCCTTACGAAGGGGAGAAAATGAGTTTTCCAATGTTAGCATATATTTAGCCTTCCAAAATTTTCTATTTCTATTTTAGGGGAGCTCTAGGAAAACAGCAGATTACTCTAAATCCCCAGGTAAAAATCTGAAATGGTGGAATTTCCTATGACCAGGAGACATATTTTGGGGCAAGTGGGCTTTTTACAATCACTTGGACATGAAGGCATCTGCTTCTTCTATGCCTAAAATAGTCCTTCAATGTAGTAGTTTAATTCCTCTTCCTCTTTTTCAAATTTCAAGACAATACATGTAGTGACTGAACAATTTGGATCCAATTTTCACTATTTAACTGCCAGTGTGACCTTGGGCGAGTCACTTAATCTTTTCAAGGCTCAATTTCCTCATGTAAAGTAGAAGTACAAACAATCCCTGACTTAGAATATTTTGACTTATGATTTTTCAAATTTAAGATAGTTTGAAAGCAATACACATTCAGCAGAAGCTGTACTTTGAGTACTCATACAACCATTCTGTTTTCCACTTTCAGTACAGTATTCATTATATTACATGAGATATTCAAAGCCCACTTTATTATAAAATGGGCTTTCTGTTAGATGATTTTGCCTAACTGTAGGTTAATGTGAGTGTTTAAGGTAGGCCGAGCTAAGCCATGATATTTAGTAGGTTAAGTGTATTAAATGCATTTTCAGCTTACAGTATTTTCATAAGTTTATTGGAATATAACCCCATTGTAAATTGAGGGGTATTTGTAATAATGATATCTCTTCAAGGAGACTTTGTGTGCCTCTCATAGGAAAATGCATGCACAGATGCATATAAATATATAATCTTTCTTTTCCATACATATGATATTCTTTAAGGATATTCAAAAATCTGGAAACAGTTGCCTCCAGGGAGATAAATGGTAGTGGGTTGGGAAACTTTTAACTGTATACGCTTTTGTACTTTTGCATTTTGAATCAGATGAATGTATAATCTACATAAAATGTTAAGATTAAAACATCACCGAATAACTTATCAGGAGTTTGGTGAACATAAGGGAAGGCCACCTATGGTGGCTGTATTTTATTCAGTGTTGGTCACTGTTGGGCACTTCATAGAGCTTATTTCATTTCATCCTCACAAGCGCCGTAGGAGGAAGGGGCCCCAGAGGGATTCATGGTTAGAATAGCAGAGTAGGAGCATTTGGCAGCTATATTCTGTGTAGGTGATAACTTTAAAGATATTTTTGTTATAAAATGTTTCAAACATACAAAAAATATAGAGAAGCAGTTTTCTATAGTTATTAAATATTCTTAATGGGTAGTCACAGAAATTATGATCCAAAGTGGGATATTCTTGAGAGAAAAAGAGGTTCTATTTATAATTATGGTGGGATAACAAACTTAAGATGAACAGCTCTGGACAAACTGGGTTGTATGGTCCCTGGAAAACAAGGATTACTGTAAATGTGAGTCCCGCCTTGTGCTTCTCTCTGTCCCACCAAGAAAATATGATCTTGATACAGATGTTCATTGTGTCAAGGCCACCATGGCAACCAAGATCTAGATACACTGTTCAAGTTTTATGCTGATCCTACCTATATATGTCTCAGGAACTTTCCAGAGTTTCCTTTGAGTGCTTCTAAATTTTGCATAAATGGTATGTTGTCCCTTGTCTCTTTTTAAAACCAGTAAGCCATTTTCCCTTCTTTTCCTGGAAAATTAAAGGAACAAAGACCAGGAAATAACAATGTATTAGCTAAGGTTCTGTTGATTGAAAGCAACAGAACCTAATTCTTGCTAGCTTAAACCATGCTAGGATTTAATGAAGAATACTGCAGAATCTTAGATATCTTATGACTGGGAAAGAGGAGGTTCAGGCAGTTCCTGGGATGTCAGCAACAGGTAGCTGTCAATTAACTGCCCCCACACCACCCACTGCTGCTGTCATCAATATAGCACACCACGATGGCTCCCAGCCTCTGTACGTCTGGGTTCCTTTGTTCAAATTCTAGAGACAGCAAGAGAAATCCAATTGAGTCAGGGATCCTTCCCTGGGTCACACTCCCTGCATATGGTCAGAAATGCAGGATTATGTACTAAAGACACAGCTAAAGAGGACCCACTTTACTGTTTGGGGACCATTTGCAGGGGAGGCAAAATTGTGAGCTACTCACTTAAAGAGGTGATAACCATAAGTTTGCAGGGGAAAAAAAATGGAGAAGAGAAGGATAACACTATCCTATGGTTTCTTCTGAAAATGGACGAAGGGAACAGCATTTCCATTTGGAAATTCTCTCGTGGCATTTCAATATTTATGGATTCTGAATTCTGAGAAAAATCAGTTGAGAAATTAGGAAAATGGGAAGGAACATTCTAATTTTCTTGTGAAAATTACAGCTTAATAGTCAGTATAGAGAACTTACTGGCTTGAAGAAATGCACTGACTTCAAGTCAAGCAAGATGAGGAAGCACTGACATGTGGAGATGAAAGTTAAGGTGAACAGGACAGGAGCAGTAAAGGAGCCTCAGTCAGACTTTCTTGTATCTGCTGCTGTGTTACAAGTGTGTGTTCATGGCCTTGTCCACTGCTAACAGTGAACCATTTCTGCAAATAAATATTAATGTGTTCATATGCATAGTATATGTTTTACAAATCCTATGAGAGGTTTTCTAAGAAATGCCAAGTTTTAGAAACAAAATATGCCCTTAAATCGGCCATTTTGACAGTTGCTTCTTTCTAGTGCTATTCATCTTGCCAGGAGATCAGAATGTTATGTTATTTAAATGGTATTGGAGGGGATGATTGATGCCTTGTTTAACAATGTCATGTAAACAATGATTAAAGCATTAAGTATTTGTGGTGTTACCTTTCAATCTTTAAAGGACTTTTCTTTAGCATTTATTTTGTGATAATATTCATTTCTTTTTAATGTTTTCTCTATTAATGCTATTGGATTTTATAATCTTGTTACAATATGTTGGCTCATAATAATAATAAATCATCATTTGTTATCATATCTTTTTAAAACAGAAGACTACTAAAACTTTTCATATAATCCTGTTACAGAAAAAAACGACTATTTGCTTGTTATTATAGTCACTTATTATTTTTCAAAAACTTGTAAGTGAAGTGTTATGAAAATCATATGAATTTGGGAATTCCCAAGCATTCTCAGAAATTCTATTTCCTTGTTCCCAAATCCCAATGATTAATATCTGCCAGGAGTCGGAAAACAGTGAAAGGAAGTAACATCCTATGTTGGATACCTGGTAGGGTTAGTGAAGAAACGTTATTGCTGAGCTCTGTGTTACGCTCACGAATGATGCCATTGAGGAAGTCACGCTTGTTGAAAGGAACGCAGATACACAAAGAGTTTTGCTGCTGTCTGTTGGATAAGAACCCCCTGGTCGATTTCAGCTCCTACTGCAAGTTACAAAAATCAATCCAATGATAAATGAAAAGTGCCCAGTGTGCTGGGAAATAACTTATTTTTTGGCTTCAGAGGAAATTTTAGAAACAGTGCCAAGTGAAACGTAAAAACAAACTACGAAGACGTTCATGAATTTCCCTCTGAAGCTGACAGCCGTATTTTAGCAGATGGAACTCCTACTATTAGCCCAACTCTTGGGTTGAAGCAGTGTGTCCAGGAAACCCTATGTTAAAATGCAATGTGTTGGGGATATTGTTCCTCTATTTGCTTGAGTTAATTTTCAAATTAGTGTACTCTTGCTTAGCTGTGCTCTGAGGGAATGAACAAAAGATTGGTAAACTCTGATGGAGAACACTGGTCACGCAGGGCACATAGAATCCCTGGGGATGGTGGTTCCTGACAAATGGGGGAGGAGGACCTGAGCCAGGCTTCGGCTGGGCTGGAGGAACATGAAGATGGGATCTACTCACAACCCCCAAAACTGAGGGGTCCTGGTAACACATTATTTCACCCTCAGCCATGCAAATTCATTATTTTTATGGATAAAATAGCTTTAAAAAACTAATTTACATTGAAATGTTAAAATATTTCTATAGAGATTAGAAATATTTATATAGAGATTATTGGGAATCCCCTCCTAAAGCCCAAACATAAAAACTACCAAAAAAAAAAAATTCCGTGTAGGCTAAGATTGCAAATGACTGATGGAATGTCATTTAAATTAAACATGGAAAATATATTTCCTCTTTAATAAAGATCTAAATTCTATTCTTTTTAGGAGCCTTCAGAAATGAAATTCAACTATTAAAAAAAGTATAGAGAAGCCTTTAGAAAAGAAACTTTTCTTTTGCTGTATTATATATTAAAGAACTTTGGTGAGAATAGTTCTAAAGTGTTTAATAATCGATTCCACTGATGTTTCTAGGTATTGTGGGGAACACCTAGAAATTAAATCTTCATCTTTGGCAGATCAGAGGCCTATTATTTTTAGGTAAAACAATTAAAATCTGCTTTTAATAAATCACAAATTTTGCAAGTTAGCCATTAATAGTAAGTGCTTTTCAAAGTTTGGCCCAATACGTGAAAAAGCCAGAAAAACATACCTGCATTAGTTTTGCCCATCACCTTCTTATGCTGGCCTCAGGAGATTTATTAACAGCATTCAATATTTTAGGTAGGCTGGATGTGGTGGCTCATGCATGTAATCCCAGCACTTTGGGAGGCTGAGGTGGGAGGATGGCTTGAGACCAGGAGTTCAAGACCAGCCTGGTCAACCTAGTGAGCCCCTCGGTCTCTCTGAAAAGAAAAAAAATTTAGGTATCCTGTGGCTACCTCCAAAAACAAACTCCAGAGGAACTGAATTTTCTTTTTTATTTCATGTGTTGGGATAATGGCTTCTTTTGCAGTTACTTACGAAGAATTTAAGGGTCAGTAAAAATATTTTTTCATCCTTAATAACATGAATTATCTAATTTGTGTGTGATATAATGCTAGATATTGTGCCAAAAGTGTTACATAGACATAATCCATGCCCATTTTCAAAGATAATACTAATATAGAGAATAAGAATCATTATTATTGTAGTAATTATTATTTTAGTAATAGTAGTAATAATCAAAACAATTACATCAAACACTTATTAAACCCTTATTATGTGATAGGTACTGTGTAAGCAATTTCCACATATTAGCTCCTTAAATGTGATCACTAACCCCATGAGGTAGGTAGCATTATGTCCATTTTATAGATGCAGAAACTGAGCTTTGAAGAGGGAAAGCAACTTGCCCAAGGCCATGCAGGCAGTCATTGATAAGGGTGGGGAGAGAGAAGTTGAAGTCTGAGATGTAAGTTCACAGACACGAGTACACAAACACGTACAAGATACTCGTATGACATGTGGGGTTGCTTGAAATATGTAATTGACTTTCCCCAGCACAAGAAAGTGTTTGGACAGATTTCAAAGGGATCTAACACTTCCTCAGAGGACTGCCCTACGACATTTTTCCGTGTGCTTTTCTGCCTCTTGTCCTATACTTTTGGCATTTCTTCTGCTCTTAGAGGCAATGAGTCAACAGCATATTTTTAGCACCTCCTGTGTGCATAGAAGTGGCCCCTGACTCAATGGGAGTGTATAACTACCATGGGCCAAATCAGTCTGCTTTCCTGTTAGCCAGGGGATTATAGAAGAACACGCTCCCCTGATTCCAACAGAACTTGCTGCCACTCTGATCTCTTCATTGTAAGGCCTCTAAATGAATGTTCAAGAAATTCATGTTAAAGGCACGTGTCATGTGTGTAACTTGTAAACATTTGTGTACTTGTCTCTGTGTACTTACACCTCAGGCTTCAACTCTTGTTTTTACCTTTATCAATGACTACCTGTGTGCTGTGTGGCTTTGGACCAATTGCTCACCCCCTCTAAAGCTCAGTTTCTGCATCTGTAAAATGGATATAATGCCATATATACATAGATATAGATATACATACACCAATATATATACACACATATGTATGTGTGTATATACATATATATATAATATACAAACTGAAATATATAGTTATATAAATATTTCAGTTTAAGTTTCAAAAATCACTGGAGGGTATTTTTATAATACCCTTCAGCAATTTTACCTGCTGCCTTTGCACGTTCTGGTGAATTTCTAAATGGAAGTCTGATAGAGATTAATCTTTTAATGCATCATAAATAGAAAAGAAAATCAGAGAATGATGTAGCTGGAGAGGACCCTGGGGATCTAGTGTTTCATGAAAGATTAATGTCCTTGATCTGTTTGTAAGTGTTTTGGAAATATCTTCCATGGTCAAGTAAAACTTGGCAATGTTGAATTAAAGTTAAATAGGTTTTTTTTTTCCTGCAGAACTTCATAGTCTTTAATATGCTAATATGTTTTGTGAATCTACAAGGAATGAAGTGTTTCAATGCTTATTTTACCCAGATTCTCATTTTGGGACAGGCTGGTCAAGCTGAGTCAGCTAGTATATTCTCTAGATGGAGATGATGGCTGATGCCTTTTTGAGAGCAAGAGAGTCCCCAGGGGAAGCCAGGGTATATCAGTTGCTCCATTTCATGCCAAGGATCCTCAGTCTTTAGATGCTCAGAGAAGGCTGAAAGGCTACTCTAGGCTATCAGGGCTACCATTCATTGTGACCCATGCTACAGAGAAGCTTTGAGCTCAGTGCAAAGGAGTGACCAGCCCTTGAGAATTAGGAAAATTTATTTATTCCTGACTTAGTCCACTGAGGACATACAAGGAATGGGGCAGGGGAGTGTCACCAGCTATGGTTACAAGCTAGTCTGATTCTCTTTCATTAAGAAAACTGGTCCCTGTGAGTTTAGATTGGGAAGCACCAGGTTAAAAATTGTTTAGGCCAGGAGTGGTGGCCACTGTACTCCAGCCTGGGTGACAGAGTGAGAATCTGTCTTAAAAAAAAAAAAAAGTTAAGTGATGTCTTCTGTTGAGGACCTCTCAGAACTTTTAATATGAAAGTGTGCATTGTGAAGAATGGGAGTAGAGTGTACAGGAGTTTTAAAAGCTACTTGGTCATGAAACTCTTGCTTTGTGCAGGATTCGAGGGGCACTAACATTCTGAGGAAAATATTTTGGGAAACATTGATCTAATCCAAACTTCTCATTTTACCAGCAAACAACTGTGGGGCCCTCTAAGTTTCCTTTCTCCATCATTGTGACAAATTCATTGGAATTAATTCAATTAAACCTGGGGTCAGCTTTGAAGAGATTTATTTAGCAGGTAAATCTGTTTTGTACATTTTGAGGGAGTTCTGAGTTTCCAGAGTCAAAAACCACAGATCAATTTAACCAACCTTTATGGAATATCACCTATGGCCCAAAGACCCTTTAGCTACAGTGATGGTCTACAAAAATATAAACTGTAATTCTTGCAATACAGGAGATTAGTAATAATGGTAAATATAATGATGATGACACCACGAATAGCTAACATTTATTGAATGCCTTTCTATTAGTCAGGCACTTTACTAAGTATTTTAATCCTCCCAACAATTTATGAGGTAGGGATTATAATAATTCCCATCTTATAGTGAGGACACTGAGGTTAGGAAATTATCCTAGCCTAAATGTTAAGTATAAGCATGAATAGAAAGGTGTTATCAGCCTATAAGACATTCCTTTATGAGTGATACAAAGTCCTGTATAAATTCAGAGAAAAGAAAAGTGGTTTTAGAAATCCTTGATAAGTGAGTGTGAAGCATGTGGTGGCCCGGTTACTGTTTGGTTGCCCATCTGTCCTCCCTCTGGGGATCAGCACCCCCTTACTTTGGAAGAATTGTTTTCCTTTTCACTGTAAGGTTCTTTCTGGCTATGCGATGGGGCACATTGCCTCAAACTAGCCCTGTTCCAGTCTTTGAGAACCTTGAAATTGGAACCAAGGGAAGAGGATTGCCTCTTGAATGGTAATTCTCTAAAATCTAGTCTGAGGTGCTGGTGCCTAATCCCTGGGTCTGTGGAAGGAGCTGGGCTGTGAGAGGGGAGAATGATGTTGATGTCAAGAGAGAGGCAGGTGCTAGGAGCAGAGAGATGGAGGCCTGGAGGGTTTCTGGGCTTCTCTGAGGCTTAGGGTTTGGATCATTGTCTTCGTTACTGGAACAAAGGATTTACCATACCTGCTCTTCTGGGAATGAAACTGTCCTGCTTTGCAAAATAAAGTGTCATTAGAAAGAGATCTTAAAAACCCCACACCATAGACAGGTGCACAGATCCGTAGAAGTGTTAAAGTTCTGTGTGTTGGATGCTAAGCCAAGACTCTTAAGTATGTTCTAAAGAGAAACTGGTGTGTGTAGGCTGTGCACTCCCAGGGAGTTAAAAAGTTAGGAACTTTATGGGTTGGGCTTGGTGGCTCCCACCTGTAATCCCAGCACTGTGGGAGGCTAAAGTGGGCAGATTGATTGAGCTGAGGAGTTCGAGACCAGCCTAGGCAACATGGTGAAACCCCATGTCTACAAAAACTACAAAAATTAGCTGGGCGTGGTGGCATGTACCTGTAGGCGGGAGGATCGCTTGAGCCCAAGAGGGAGAGGGTGCAGTGAGCCATGATTGTGCCACTGCACTCCACCTGGGTGACAGGAACTTTATGGGGAATGGGATCTTGGAGACTGAGTAGAGACTAGAGGAAAAAAAAAAAAAACTACCTCCCCAACTGGCCACACTATTCTTATAAAAAAATGTTAATTGACAAATTAAAATTGTATGTATTTATGGAGGTAAAATGTGATGTTATGATATATGTATACATTGTGGAATAATTAAATCCAGAGAATTAATAGATTCATCACCTCAAAACCTATCTTTTTTGTGGTGAGAACATTTGAAATTTATTGTCTTAGCAATTTTGAAATACACAATACTTCATTGTTAACTACAGTCACCATGCTGTGCTGTAGATCTCAACAAAATGTATTCTTCCTGTCTCAACTAAAACATTGTACTCTTTGACAACATTTCCCCATTCCTCTCACCCCCTCCAAAAACACCCATTCTTTATGTTGAAGAGAATGGCTAAAAAGTCCCAGCAGGTTTCAACTGACGGCTTCAGTGGTTGTCCCATCACACTTCAATGTTATTAATAGAAAGGGGAGGGGCAATACATAATTCAGACAGGCGGAAAGTACCATTGTAACCACTTTCCTGACTTCACAGAAAAAGTCCTCTTGTTTTCATCTGTAAAATGGGAACTGCGTGAATACCATTCTTCTTTTCTTCAGCCTCCAAAGAAAAAACAGATGCAAAGCATTTTATCAATTGCAAAACAGTATACAATGTGTGTTATTACTCACAGTTGTCTTACTGTGACCAAACACTTTATAAGCCTGCGGCAAGTCAGCCTTACTCTCAGGAAGTGGACAATATTTGGGGAAGGAGAAGCAGCAGGATCTTTCAGGACAGTAGCGTTGGTGGGTCCAAAAATTCCTTGAGCGAAATGGGAGACAAAACTTTCTTCCTGCTTTGGGGTTTATCCTGTTAGTCTTTTCTCTCTTCACTCCTATTTTCTATGGAGAATTTCCTGGTTTTGGAGTTTGGGTGCGTTTTATGGAGAGGAGGCAGAACATCTTTAGCTCCAGCAGAATGAAAGGATACATGCAAAGGAACCTAGCACAGTATGTGGTACCCAGTTCCCCTTTAACTTGGCTTTATTCATTCACTCCTGGTAGGGCATTAATAAGGGATTTAGCTCCCTCCTATTGAAAACGATTAATTCAGGGAAGAGTTCAGGCAGTGTGGACAGATACAGTGTAGGCCAAGCCTGTTTCTAAGGCAGGAGCTGGGTAGGGAGGGTGAGAAGGGCGAGAAGAATAGGGAAATATGTGTCGTCTCTGTTGCTGCTGTTGCAACCACCACAACAAACAAACAAGTGAAAAAAAAAAAAAAAGAATTGTCCATACCGGCAAGTGTGCTGTTTTGGAGGAGGCTGGGGAAAGTGTGGATGGCTCGAGTGGGCCCTGTTGGATTGAAGTCTGACAGTGGTGATTCCCTTCAACAAATGTTCGGGGTGGGAGGGTACACACTCACACACACACACACACACACCCCACACGCAGCGCCCATCCTCCGATTTCAGCGCTGGCAGGAGATAACCATTCTTAGCTCGCCTTTCCAGGGTTATTTTTGGCTGAGGCCGTTCGCTGATGGCAAAAGTTTTCAGCCCCCTCCCAAATCCCTCCCCGTGCTTGTTCTAAAGAGAAACTGGTGCGTGTAGGCTGCGCACTCCCAGGGAGACAGGGAGACGGGCCTGGCGCCGGAGAGGAACCCGGACTCTGCCCAAAGTCTCACCGCCCGCCGGCTGTTTTCTGGCAAAGGGTGTGCCCTGGAGGGCGGCGATCGCGTGTGAAGGCTGGGGCCAGGCACGGGTGCAGGCGTCACCGGGGTCGGGCTAGCAGGCCCTGGAATCAGGCTTTTGAGACACCCCAAAAGTGAGTCCAACTTGGGGAGAAACTGAGGGCACCTCGGGAGGTCTGGCAGCGGAGAAGGTGGGCGGGAGAAAACTTTACAGGAAGGCATAAGAAATCTCCGCCGAGGGATTCAGTGAGCGGCTGCGCGGAGAGGAGGGGCAGGCGGTCCCCAGGCGGCGGGCGCAGGGCGCAGGGCGCCGACCTGCCGGAGAGGGGGCCCGGGCGTGAGGCGGAGTCCCGGCACGCGGCCAGTCTGGCGGAGGCCCCCGGCAGGCTGCAGATTCCCTCCGGCCCCAGGAGCAGCAGCAGGACCGGCCAGGAGGCCCCACGGAGGGGAGCCCCATCCCAGTGCTGACAGTGCCCACCGCGCCCTACGAGGACAGGTGGCCGGCCGGCGGCGGGGGTCTGCGGCGACCTACCGGCCTCTTCGAGGGCCAGCGCAACTACCTGCCCAACTTCATCCAGAGCGTGCTGTCGTCCATCGACCTGCGCGACCGTCGTGGCTGCACCACGTTGGTGGGCAGCGACGGCAGGTACTTTAGCAGGACGGCCATCGAGATCGTGGTGCAGTTGGCCGCGGCCAACGGGGTGAGTGTCCGGATGCCCCTCGCTTCCCGCCATGCTGCTGCCTTGCCCTCTCCTAGCCCTTGTCCCCCTGCTGCCTCCGGGCCCAGCTGGGAGGCCCCTGCCCGGCCCCGGCTTTGCTTCCTCACTCCCGCGTCCTCACCCTCCAGTGCCCCACTCCCGCCGTGCTCGCAGCCTCCCCGGCGCACCCCGAACACTGGGTTCTATTAGTACCCACCGCCCCCAAAGGCCTTGAGGGGTGTCCGTCGTTCCTGGAGCCACTCCGGGCGCCCTGGACTCTTCTCCGACTCTGCACACATCCCGCACCTGCTCATTTTTCTTTCGGACATTATCTTACCCGGCCCTGTAGATTCCAAGGCAGCTCCCAGTTTTCCATATTGTTCCCAACGCGTTCACTGCCCACAGTCCCCACACAAACTTCTTTCCCAGGCTCACAACATAGTCCCTCTGCCCCGTGCCCTTTTTGCAATAATCTGCCAGTCCCCTAAGTCTTAGCTCTGCCTATTTAACAGTAGTGGTGTCTCAGAACACACACACACACACACACACACACACACACACACACGTTCCCTGACATATTTGGCAAGAGTAGGCCCTGAAGGTTTTTAATATTTTGGTTCTTTAACCCAGTGGAATTACTGAATGATTTATTTAATTAGGGTAGGGATGGAGTGGATCCATTTGTTTGATGCTAAACAGCCTGAGCTCGCAGTTCCCAGGGGGCATATCTCTAAATGGTCTGAAACGAGATTTGCAGTGGTTTTCTTAATGCAATTCCCAACTTCTCTCCAAATGCCTTTTGACATTTGACAACATTTCATGCCTCTTCCCCTTTCGCTTTTCATCCTTGTTTTCTCTCCCTTCTCCCACGACCTCGGTAGTCTTCTGCAATCCAGATTCTCAGACTTCGGGTTTTTCTCCCTCTGCCCCTTTCCTCTCTGTCCTATAACTAGAAGCACCTTTTGGCATAGACCCGTATCCCAGTTTCCTCTTTCCCAGGTCCAGCAGCATCTCAAGGACATCTACAAGA
Organism: Pan paniscus; assembly: GCF_029289425.2. Lineage (NCBI taxonomy): Eukaryota > Metazoa > Chordata > Mammalia > Primates > Hominidae > Pan > Pan paniscus. The sequence continues at coordinate 10,815,734 of NC_073257.2, read as the reverse complement.
GGGATACCTAACTTCAGGGGTCTCTGAATGATATGTGGGAAACATCGTCTAAAAAAGTAATTTTATCCTTATTCATGCAACCAGACCCACACTCATAGAACTTTTCTTTAAGGGGAGTGTCTTGCAGATGTATAAATGAGTGTTAACATCTTTAAAGGTGAAACTGAACAATTCCCTGGCATTTGAATTCCCTCCTTCCTTCCCAACCCTCTCCTTTTCATTTTCTCATTTATTATTAAAAACATTTTTAAAGGATCTCCATGCTTCATATTTATCTACTATAATTCCTCCTTCTCAGTGTTGCAGGGATGGGGAAAGAGGATTTTTTAAAAAACACAACAAAAAGCAATTGGCAGAAACAGGGCCAGTGGTGTTGGGGTGGGTAGTGGAATTGTGATTTTTGACTCCAGTAGACAATGATGCTGGATATATGGGGTTTGATTTCTCTCTGGCTCCTCACTTGAGATTGATGAAGTTTGGCTAGAATCAGGGAGTTGAAGAGAGGTTGACAAATGGTCTTTCACTCTTCTCTGACAGGCTGTTCCTGTGGAGTGATGGAGAATAATGAGCCTTGGGAGAGCTATGGGAGCTCTCATACTCCTTCCCGAGCCAATTTTTTAGGGAGTGAGAGAAACATGGCCTGTCTAATACTTGTTGTGGGTCAGGATATTTTTGAATCTACGGTTGTTGATTTGCATGGGAAAATTATTACGTCTTATTATTTCTTGTCCCACTTTACCATAAGGGCTCCTCAGCTTCTTACTTCAATGGGTCTTCCATGACAAACACACTTTATTAACTCTAAGAGTGGAATTTATTTTAACAGATAATTAGCATAGGTCAATATATGCTTAAAATAGAGTCAAATTAAACCTACTAGCTGTTATAAAGGACAGATGACAAAATCCACATAGAAGCATCGACTCTTAAATAATCTGAAAGTACTACTTCTAAGAGGGGTGGGCATGGGTGAAGGGAATGGTGGACATGTTTCAGAATTTCAAACGCCAACTTTAACCAATCGTTTCCTCATTTTGTTCACCTTCTTGGGGGCTTATGCTAAAGTGAAGTGAATAGCCATAAGGCTGGCTTCAGGAGAAAGGTGGTCTAAAAGAACTGGATAATTATAAGCAAAATTGGTCTCGTATGATTGAAAATTGATGAGAATGTGCTTGTCTCCTGATTTGGCATCCTGAGTTAGACTCAGGAATACTGAACATGGATGCCAAAGGCTTTGGTCTTTTTTGATATCCTATTGGATAATCATAAGCAGGCTAGGAAAATAGGAAACTAGAATTTATTCTCTTTGAACTGACAAATCTGACCAGTGGGATGTATTCTCTATATCTGAAAAATCTTGGTTTTGATTGAAAAAGTTAATTTTACAAAGCAATTTTCTTTTTTTAAATTAAATTTCATTTTTTTTGAGACAGGGTCTCACTTTGTTGCCCAGGCTGGAGTGCAATGGTACAGTCTTGGCTCACTGTAGCCTTGACCTCCCCAGATTCAGGTGATCTTCCCACCTCAGCCTCCTGAGTAGCTGGGGCTATAGGTGCACACCACTACGCACAGCTGATTTTTGTGTTTTTACTACTCATAGGGTTTCTCTGTGTTGCCCAGTCTAGTCTCAAACTCCTGATCTCAAGAGATCTGCCTGCCTTGGCCTCCTAAAGTGTCATGAACCACCATGCCAAGCCTACAAAGCAATGTTCTGGGAAAAACTACAGTTACTCTTTGATTATGTAATTGCTGGAGAAGAAAAGCATGGCATTTCTAAAATGATGAACTATATTACTAATATTTTAATATCTCATAAAGTTTGAAATAGACATTTCAAACATAAACATGTATAAAAATTTTTATAAATTAAAATATAAAATCAAAAACATTTTACAATGATTTCATTATAAAATTATTATAGAATCAAAAACATTATAAATTTAAACAACTTTTTAAAAAATTTATTTTGGGATTTCCCATGGAGTGATGGAGAATAATGAGCCTTGGGAGAGCTATGACAGCTCTCATACTCCTTCCTGGGCCAACATTTTAGGAAATGGGAGAAATATACCCTGTTCAATGTTTATTGTGGGTCAGGATATTTTTGAAGCTATAGTTGTTGATTTGCTTCAAACTTTAAAAAAATTATTATAAAATTATGGGATGTAAAAAAATTTATTATAAAACTTTGAAATTTTCAAACTTTCAGAAAAGCAGAGAGATGAGATTAATGGCACTCACAGGCAAGCATAGAACATAGATTGTAAACATTTTGCTATATTTGTGTCATGACTATTTTTTGCTTGTGTTTGAAAGTCTATTAAAGAAAATGATATTTTACCCCTAAATTCTTTAGTACAGATTTCTAAAAAAATAAGAACATTTTCCTGTATAGTTACAAAATCATCTTTTCAAACAAAATAAAAAATGGCTTTTTTATATCATTTATTACCCAGTCCACATTCAGATTTCCTCAATTATTATGAAATGTCCTTTTATTTTTTGAGACAAAGTCTTGCTCTTTCACACAGCCTGAAGTGCAGTGAAACAATCATAGCTCATTGCAGCCTCAAACTCCTGGGCTCAAGTGATCTTCCTGCCTCAGCTTCCTGAGTAGCTAGGACTATAGGTGCACACCACCATGCCCATCTAATTTATTGTTTTTGTAGAGATAGAGGTCTTACTACATTGCCCAGGCTGGTCTCAAACTCCTGGCTTCAAGTGATCCTTCCAGCTTGGTCTCCCTGAAATATCTTTTGTGGCTGGCTTGTTCAAATTAGTTTCTTCTAATGAAGGGACACACATTGCATTTGATTATTTAGCTCAAGACTTTTTTAACCTGGAAAATACCCATACTCTTTGTTTATGTATTTATTTAGTGAAATTGACTTGTTGAAAAACTAGTCAGTTGTCCTGTAGAATATTTCCCCTTCTGGAATTTTCTGGTTGCTTTTTATGGTGTCATTTAACTTTTCACTCTGTTTTTTCCTGGTTAACTGGAAGTTAGTTCTAAAGGCTTTTAGGCCTGCTATAACAAAATACCAAAAACTGGATGACTTATAAAGAACAGAAATTTATTTCTCACAGTCCTAGAGGCTAGCAAGTTTAAGATCAAGGAGCATGTGGTTTTGATATCTGGTTAGGACCAACTTTCTGGTTCATAGATTGGCCTTCTTGCTGGGCCCTCACATAGTGGGAGAGACTAGCTAGCTCTCTGGGGCCTCTTTTATAAGGGCACTAATTCCAATCATGAAGCCTCTGTCCTTATGATCTAATGACCCCCTAAAGGCCCCACCTTTTAATACCAGCACCTTTGGGGTTAGGATGTCAACATATTAATTTTGGGAAGACATACACGTTCAGCCCATTGCAAGGTTTAGTTAGATTCAGGTTCAACTTCTTTTTTTAAAGACTATTTCATAGGCAATAATGTGTATTCACATCCCATCATTAGTGATGGTGAGATGATCGCAAGGTTAGGGTGATCACTGCCTATCTCCTCTGCTATATTCCCCCTTGGGTCAAGCCAGTAGTCTGTGACGTGAACTTTGTACCATGTGTATATTCAGTTATATTCTGTATCAATAGTTACTTGATTGTTTTAGCATTTATTAATGATCCTTGCTTGAGTTGATTATTTCATTAGGGGTTTCAAAATGGTGAATTTCTAATTCTCTAATTCTATCTACATGTTTTAGCTGGCATTTTTCTATAAGCAGACCATTTTCTTCACAACTGGGTTATTTGGCTATCCTGAAACATAGTTCCTTCCGGGAAGGCAGAACATGTTTATTTCTGTCTTTTAAAAATTACTGGTGTTTGGAGTGAAGATTAGGTGAGTTAACTACCTCCACAGGTGACAAATGAATTTTGTTTTGTCTCATTTTTGCTTTTTTGAATATCACTGTGGCTGCTTGGATTTTTATATTTAATTTGAATGGATTAGGGAATAAATGAGAAGATAGGTTTTATCTGTTTCTGTAGTTTTTATGTGGCTGTGTGAACTTACTTTTAAAAATTCCCAGAAATATTTTAATTCCCCTTTAAAGATATAAACTATGCCTTACTATAAAGCAAAAGAAAAACCAATCATGTGAAGAGTAAATAGTATCGTTTAAATGAATTGTGGTTAAGCTTAGTTTGTAACTAATTAGTTTTTTATTTTCTTTCTACTTTTATCTGCTTCAGAGCCTCTTCAGTGGTTTAGATCTTCTATGTGTCAAATTATTCTAATCTCTTAAAAAGTTTAAGAGCTAAAATACAACACAATGACTACAAGAATGCCTTTGTCCTTTTCTGGGTAGGTACACCTAAGGCAACTTCTTTTTCTCTTCTTTGTTCTCTTCTTCTTTCTTATTCTTTAATCATCTTCAATATTGGACAGATGACAGCACTATGCCTGCCTCAAGATGTTTCTGACATTTTCTTTTTCTTTTTCTTTTTTTTTTTTTTGAGTTGGAGTCTTGCTCTGTCACCCAGGCTAGAGTGCAGTGGCACAATCTTGGCTCACTACAACTTCTGCCTCCTGGGTTCCAGTGATTCTCCCAACTCAGCCTCCTGAGTAGCTGGGGTTACAGGCATGCACCACCACGCCTAGCTAATTTTTTGTAGTTTTACTAGAGATGGGGTTTCACCATGTCGGCCAGGCTGGTCTTGAACTCCTGACCTCAAGGGATCTGCCTGCCTTGGCCTCCCAAAGTGCTGGGATTACACGTGTGAGCCACTGCGCCCGGCCGTTTCTGACTTTTTCTAAAGTCTTCTTTCTCTGGAGATGACATTATATAATAGCACTGTTCAATAGAAGTTTCTTTGATGATGGAACTGTTCTATAATCTGCATTGTCCCAGCCACTAGCCATATGTGACTACTGTAACACTTGAAATGTGGCTAGAGCAACTGAAGAACTGAATTTTGCATTTTACTTAATTTTAATTATTTAAAATAGAAATGCAAATAACCATAAGTGGTTAGTAGCTACCATACTGGACAGCAAAGATCTATAATTCAGCATTTAAAATCGATTTTGTTTTGTTTTCAAAAATGGAGTCAGACTTTTACAACCCAAAAAACTGTAGGTTAAATTAAGGTAAATCACCAAATACTACATACACATTTGGGAAATCCAAACCAGATTTTTTCATGTGATAACCACACCCTCTTTTGACTTTAGCCTTGGAGGTAATGGAGTATGGCAGAAAAAACCCTGTATCAGCAGCTGGAAGACTCACCTTCTTTTCCTAGCTCTGCCATATATTGACCAAAAGAGTCAAAGTCCATTCAGATGGTTGAGGGGCCTTGGAATTTTGTTTTTGGTTTTCACATACAAGTTGGAGGGCAGATGCGTTAGCCTCTTGAAATACCCAGAAACCACTTGTTTCCTCATCTAAAAATCAGGTATGACAGGATCATTTAATTATCCTGGAAATCAGATGAAGCACTGCATATGAAAGCACTTTGTAACATCGATAGCACTGGGAAATGTAAAGACCTTTTACTGAAATATAAAGTTGTATGGTCAACTGAATATATCTCAGATAGTTATGATTTGACTGTATATATTGAATATAACCTGTAGTGGGCCCCTTGTTAAACAGCTTACAGTTTTGTTGCAAGTTTTAGCCAAGAGAAAATTTATTTGTTGACTAGTCATGCCCTTTATTGGCCACATGATGAGCAGCCAAGATATTAACACACAGTGCACCTTGCAGAATTCAAGAATGTCTCAGTGTCTTGTGAACTAGGAAGCTGAAATGCAGTGGTATGCAGAAGGCTGGCTCAGTAGGAGCCTTGGGAGTGTCCTCCAGAGAGATGTTTGTGCTGGTTGTATTTGATTCCAGTTGGCCATGAAAAGCTGGTTGCTCTAAAGAATGATAATATACTTGGTATTGCATTTACTAGAACTATCTGGGGAACAAATCTTGGGGTGGAAGAAAGAAGGGAGGGAGGGAAAGCTGTGCTTCAATACCTAGGGCTTCTTTCCTGGAATGGATCTGAGATTCTGGGATTGGGTGGCTAATAGCTCATCTCTAGAAGGGAGAAAGAACTGGGTGGTGATGGCTTTGTATTTTCTATTGGAGTTCACTACAGAATAGGTGAATGGAATGGGCTGCTATGATCCAGACATTAGGGAGGACAGGTTTGTGATACATTAGAAAACTTGAATGAGCCCTTCTATGATTCTCTCTTCCCTCTTTCTGCTTCCCGTTCTTAATTACCATCCGCAGGTTGTGGAATGAGCAAATCTATTATGTGAGCAATAGCAAACTTACAGGAGCCCTTGGCTCCATCTATCTCCCTGTTTGTGTCAGTTCCTTCTGGATGCGTTTAGTCTGTGTTCTTCATTCACTCTTTTTATGGGGAAGTAAAAGGAGTGGGACAGATTATGAGAACAGCTGGGTCCTCCCAGTTGCTGGGGTGGTTATTTTAAGCTTTGTTTAATGAGTCCAGAGACCCAGATGGCATTTTTAACTAAGCTGCTTTATTAAATCTAGTGATAAAGCATAGTGATGTTTATTGAAAAGGCAGACACACATCAGCAACAATATGCGTGAAACTTGCTCTAAGAATTTTCTATAAAACATCTGTTCTCTTTGAGCCTTTTGTGAACTCTGGAAGTTTGCTAGTTTCTATACAGACTTGAGGACAAAAATCTGGAAACCACTTTTGGAGATGTCCAAGCATAGGTATTGGAATCATTAATCCTAACCCTCTCAGTTTTAAGGCCCCGGATACCCTTCTGTTAGACAACAGTAACATGAACAAGCACTGTAATAACATTTAAACAAGATTATTTGGAAATAATGGACAAGAAAAATTAGTATAAATTGTTTGGGGATTTTAAAATTAAAGATAAAAAGCTAGGGCTTCAATGACCTGTGCCAGCCCATAGCCTTAAGAGTCAATTTGCAAACACTCAAGATTTGGCCAATATGCCTCTACTACTTCTACTTAACACAGTCAAAGGGAAATTTTTAGATTCTTTCATCTGATTTGACTCTCTTAGTTACGAATAAGAGGATATCTAGAATATATATGTGACTTGTTAAAATGAAAATCCACCTTCTCTGAGTCTTCAAATATCTTTCATATCTTACATTTTTAGTCACATCAACTTTTGAAGTCATGTCCGTAGTTGTATGAAAAGAAAAATTTCAGGAACATTCAACCTCAAAAGTTCTTTTTCTTAGTCTGAAGTCGTAGAAGCATTTGACTTTTACTTTCTCTTTTTAAGTTTGTACTAGTAGGTATTTTGTATAAATATAATATTTAATTATTGCCTTTGTATTCTTTTTCTCTAGTAAACATCCTGGTTTTTAGCTATCAATATGTAGTTTTACATTTAGGGATTTCTAATGGAAAGAGAAAGGAATCTGAAATCAGAGGACGAGAGTTTATTCTACTTGACCAAACACATACAAAATACTGGAAGGAGAGTTTTACAACAAATATTTAATATCTATGACATGTAAAACGTTTTTTGAAATCAAGAAAATTCAAACAATTCAATACAAATATCAATAGTAACACATGAACAGGTGGCCAAACTTATTAATAACCAGAGAAATATAAATTAAAACAATCCATCAACTTGTAAAAAAGATGAAATTACCCAGAGTTGGTGTAGGTGATGGAAAATTGTCATGTTTGTATACTGTTCATAGAAGTTAAATTGACATAACTTTTTGGTCAGGCAATTTGGAAGTATATATCTAAATTAATAGAGTAGTTTTCTAATAACCTGGGAATCTCTTAATCTAAGAATCTTTACTGTAGATTTTTCTAGAACAAATGTACAAACATCTGTGTACAAGGGTACTCACTGCAGCATTTTGCTAAGGAAAAACTCAGAAAAAATCTATATGTTCAACAGAGAACAGGTACATAATTTATGACACAACTGCACAATATACACCACTAAAATAAAGGATATAAATTTATATGTAGTATGAAAAAGATGTGAATGATAGCTTGTTGGTGAAAAACAGCAATGACTGGAATATTGTGTGTAACGTAATCCTGCTTTTCTGTATATAATGTAGGCATAGAAAATAGGATTGAAAGGACATACTCTAGTCAACAGTGTATATAGCTTGGGTGGAGGGGGTGTATAATGGGGAAGGAGAGTCCCTTTTCCTATCTATTCCATATCCATCTCTGGATTTAAAAGATCATACATGCATATGCATTACCTTCAAAATTAAAATGATAAAGACAAAAGGAGAAGCTTTGGATTTGAATCATGATACTACTTTTTGCAAATTCTATGACCGTGGGGAAGTCGCCTAGCCTCCTGGGGTTCATTTCCTCATTTATAAAAATAGGGAAAGTAATAATACTTGTCTACATATCTTCTAGGGTTGTTGGGAGGATTGAATGTGATAATGGGTTACAGCATTATGAATTATTTATTCATATAACACAATTATTATAAAAATAGTTTGCTCTGATTAAAATAAAAGAAGGATGAGATCGTGTGTGTTTTTCAGTCCCAGTAGCTTTACTAACCAGAAAGCGCCTGCTGATGTGGTAATCACAGTTGCTTTTGTGCAGCTTCCTCTTGACTTTTGGCATTTCTGCATGCTGCTAGCTAAGGCTGAGGTGGCGACTGTGGAAGGTGTGATCTCCTCCCCCTCCCAGCACACATTTGTGTGCATACTCACACTCACGTACACACAAACACACACATGCACACTCTATCACAGTACATGAGGTGGCAGCAGCTGCTCCAGCATAGACTTTCACACAACATAAAGGGCTTTTTTGGTGTGGTCTGTGCATTATTTCCTGTTAAGCATGAGCTGAGTCAGTGCCATGCTTTTCCATCTGAAACCTTTCTGAGGCTCAGGCTGTGTTAAGAGCAAACCCTCTCCCCTCCATGCCCACCCCATGGTCCTCTACTGAAGCCAGATCATAATCTGCTCATTTCATGAGGATTTTCAAACCGAATGGACTGTGCCATGTGAGAGATCACTGAAAGGAATAGAACAAGCAGAGGCTAAGAGACTCCACGTTAATCTGCTGGTTCGTCTGAAAATGCACAGCTGTGGGAGCTCACGGTGCTTTAAAGTACTTTGGCAGGATGTTTGTTCAGGGGGCCTGTTCCTGCAGCCCTGCTGAATGTTTGGTTAGGAGGCATAATCATTTTTTGGACAGGATCTCCCAAATGTAAAGTGATAGATGCTAATGTGGAATATAATACAGAAGATCCAGCTTGGATGTCATAAATAACAATAAACTGTTTAATCTTGCTGAGTTGTAAATCTATGATTGCCAGAGGTCTTTAGTTCACTGGAACATAGTATGGGGGCAGGGGCACTTAGCAAATAGGCAGTTATTATTTTCCAACCAGACAGAAACTGGTCTGATGGAATTTATCTAAAAAGGCATACACATGTATTTTAATTAATTGTGACAATTACTCAGAGAAAACACATGGCCCTAAAGAGGCTGAGGGTTTTTTTTTGTTCTACCTATAAATGTATATGTATATTCACCTATATTGTACCTATGTATAAGTAAGAGAATGAGTTTTTGTTTTGGGGATATATATTTATACGTATCTATACAGATAGATATACACATACTTAATTTCTGTCTACCTATTAAGGTGCGGTGCCAGATGGAAAGTATTTCTAAGCATTTAGATAGCTTATTCTATAGCATATGTGTGCATATAGCCCCCCACCATAAAGCTTTGTCTCTTTTCTGGATACATTTAACAAGAGGCTAGAACAGAGTCCAAAATGTCAGAAGTGTTTGATCATTCCATAGAAATGAAGGAGGTGTTTCCAAATGACCTATGTTTCTATGGCAATAAATAGAACTTGTGCTGCGTCGGATGGGTCAGGAGTAAGGAATATAAACTGTGCAAGTATGACTATTCCAGGCAGAAATCTACCTTGTAAGAACAGCTTTGTGCAGTGAGCTCAACAACATTGATCAGTTAGCAGTTCGGTTCAGTACAACATTGATCAGGTAGCAAGCCGGTTCGGCAGTGCCAGTCGGAGACACAGATGGCGACAATCAAAGAAGATGCAGGTCAGGACAAGGATGCAGACATGCACCTGTCACTGCCATGGACTTCAGCAGCTTCTTAGTGAGCAGGTTTATGATCAAAGAAGAAAGACATCGTTGATATGTAAGCATGTTACAATTAATTTGCTGTTTAGTTATTAGGAAACTACAACCAGTTTTTAGTATTTAGGTTGTTTTTTCTTTTTTCTTTTTTGAAACAGGTTCTTGTTCTGTCATCCAGGCTGGAGTGCAGACGTTATCCAAGCTCACTTCAGCCTTAAATTTCTGGGCTCCGTGGAACCTCCCACCTCAGCCTCCCAAGAAGCTGGGACTACAGGTGCACGCCACCATGGCCAGCTAATTTTACCTATTTTTTTGGAGAGATGAGGTCTTGCTGTATTGCCCAGGCTGCTCTTGAGCTCCTGTCAGTGTAGATATTTCCATGTTTATACAGATGGTGGTGTAGATATTTCCATGTTTATACAGATGAGTGTGTAGATAATTCCATGTTTTTAAAGATGGTGGTGTAGATATCTCCATGTTTATAGAGATAGCGGTGTAGATATTTCCATTTTTATACAGATAGCGGTGTAGATATTTCCATGTTTATAGAGATAGCGGTATATATATTTCCATATATACACAGATAGCGGTGTAGTTATTTCCATGTTTATACAGATAGCGGTGTAGATATTTCCATGTTTATAGAGATTGCGGTGTAGATGATCCCACGGTTATAGAGATTGCAGTGTAGGTATTTCCATGTGTATAGAGATAGCGGTGCAGACGTTTCCATGTTTATACTGATGGCTGTGTAGATATTTCCAAGTGAATACAGATGGCAGTGTAGATATTTCCATGTTTATAGAGATGGTGGTGGAGGTATTTCCATGTATATACAAATGACTCTGTAGATATTTCCATGATTATACAGATGTCGGTGTAGATATTTCCATCTTTATGGAGATAGCGGTGTAGATATTTACATGTTTATAGAGATAGCGGTGTAGGTTTTTCCATGTTTATAGAGATAGCGGTGTAGATATTTCCATGTTTATACAGATGGCTGTGTAGATATTTCCATGTGTATACAGATGGCAGTGTAGATATTTTGATGTTTATACAGATGGAGGTATAGATATTTCCATGTTTATACAGATGACTGTGTAGAAATTTCCATGTTTTAACAGATGGCGTTGTAGATATTTCCATGTTTATAGAGGTAGCCATATAGATATTTCCATGTTTATACAGATAGCGGTGTAGACATTTCCATGTTTATAGAGATAGCGGTGTAGATATTTCCATATTTATACAGATAGCGGTGTAGATATTTCCATGTTTATACAGGTAGAGGTGTAGATATTTCCATGTTTATGCAGATCGCTGTGTAGATATTTCCATCTTTCTACAGATGGCAGTGTAGATATTTCTATGTTTAAACATATGGCAGTGTAGATGTTTCCGTGTTTATACAGATGGCAGTATAGATATTACCATGTTTATGAAGATGGCGGTGCAGATATTTCCATGTTTATAGAGATGGCTTTGTAGGTATTTCTATGTTTACAGAGATAACGGTGTAGATAATTCCATGTTTATAGAGATGGTGGTGTAGGTACTTCCATGTTTATAGACATAGTGGTGTAGATATTTCCATGTTTATACAGATAGCGGTGTAGATATTTCCATGTTTATGAAGATAGTAGTGTTGGTATTTCCCTGCTTATAGAGATAGCAGTGTAGATATTTCCATGTTTATACAGCTCGCGGTGTAGATATTTTCATCTTTATACAGATGGCAGTGCAGTTGTTTCCATGTTTGTACAGATAGCGGCGTTGATATTTCCATGTTTACACAGATGGCGGTGTAGATAGTTCCAACTTTATGGAAATGGCAGTGTACATATTTTCTTGTTTATGGAGATGGCGGTGTAGATATTTCCATGTTTATAGAGATTGCAGTGTAGGTATTTCCATGTGGATAGAGATAGCGGTGCAGACGTTTCCATGTTTATACTGATGGCTGTGTAGATATTTCCATGTGTATACAGATGGCAGTGTAGATATTTCCATGTTTATAGAGATGGTGGTGTAGATATTTACATGTATATACAGATGACTGTGTAGATATTTCCATGTTTATACAGATGGCAGTGTAGATAATTCCATGTTTATACCGATAGTGGTGTTGGTAATTCCCTGTTTCTACAGATAGCAGTGTAGATATTTCCATGTTTACACAGCTCACGGTGTAGATATTTCCATCATTATACAGATGGCAGTGTAGATATTTCCATGTTTATACAGATAGCGGTGTAGATATTTCCATGTTTACACAGATGGCGGTGTAGATATTTCCATGATTATGGAGATGGCGGTGTAGATATTTTCATGTTTATAGAGATGGCGGTGTAGGCATTTCCATGTTTATAGAGATTGCGGTGTAGATATTTCCATGTTTATACAGATAGCGTTGTAGGTATTTCCATGTTTATAGAGGTAGCGGTGTAGATATTTCCATGTTTATAGAGATAGCGGTGTAGATATTTCCATGTTTATAGAGATAGCAGTGTAGATATTTCCATGTTTATACAGCTCGCGGTGTAGATATTTCCATCTTTTTAGCTATGGCAGTGTAGATATTTCCATGTTTATACACATTGCGGTGTAGATATTTCCATGTTTATACTGATGGCGGTGCAGATATTTCCATGTTTATGGAGATGGCAGTGTAGATATTTTCATGTTTATAGAGATGGCTGTGTAGATATTTCCATGTTGATAGAGATTGCTGTGTAGGTATTTCCATGTTTATAGAGATAGCGGTGAAGGTTTTTCCATGTTTATAGAGATAGCGGTGTTGATATTTCGATGTTTATAGAGATGGCTCTGTAGATATTTCCATGTGTATACAGATGGCAGTGTAGATATTTCCATGTTTATAGAGATCGTGGTGTAGATATTTCCATGTTTATACAGATGAGTGTGTAGATATTTCCGTGTTTATAAAGATGGCGGTGTAGATATTATTGTGTTTATAGAGATAGCGGTGTAGATATTTCCATGTTTATACAGGTAGCATTGTAGATATTTCCATGTGTATAGAGATAGCGGTGTAGATATTTCCACATTTATACAGATAGCAGTGCAGATATTTCCATGTTTATACAGATCGTGGTGTACATATTTCCATGCTTATACATATAGCGGTCTAGATATTTCCATGTTTATAAAGGTAGCGGTGTAGAAATTTCATGTGTATACAGATCACAGTGTAGATATTTCCATTTTTCTACAGATGGCAGTGTAGATATTTCCAAATTTATACAGATGGCGGTGTAGATATTTCCATATTTATACAGATGGCGGTGTAGATATTTCCATGTTTATAGAGATGGCGGTGTATATATTCCCATGCTTATAGAGATAGCGGTGTAGATATTTCCATATTTTTACAGATGGCTGTGTGGATAATTCCATATGTATACAGACGGCAGTGTGGATTTTTACATCTTTATAGTGATGGTGGTGTAGGTATATCCGTGTTTATACAGATGACTTTGTAGATATTTCCATGTTTATACAGGTGGCGGTGTAGATATTTCCATGTTTATACAGAGAGCGGAGGAAGTATTTCCAAGTCTACAGTGATAGCGGTGTAGATATTTCCAAGTTTACACAGACAGCTGTGTAGATATTTCCATGTTTACAAAGATAGTGTTGTAGATATTTACATGTTTACACAGATAGCGAAGGAGATATTTACATGTTTATACAGAGAGCGATGTAGATATTTAAATGTTTATAAAGACAGCGGTGTAGGTATTTCCATGATTATTGAGATAGCGGTGTAGATATTTACATATTTGTACAGATAGCGGTGTAGATATTTCCATGTTTATACAGATGGCGGTGAAGATATTTCCATGTTTATACAGATGGCGGTGTATATAAATCCTTGTGTATACAGAAAGCGGTGCAGATCTTTCCATGTTTATAGAGATTGCGGTGCAGATATTTCCATGTTTATAGAGATAGCCCTGTAGGTATTTCCATGTTCACAGATATAGCGGTGTAGATATTCCATGTTTATACAGACGTCTGTGTAGATATTTCTGTGGGTATACAGATGGCTGTGTAAATATTTCTATATTTATAGAGATGGTGCTGTAGATATTTCCATGTTTATACAGATGACTGTGTAGATATTTACATGTTTATACAGATAGCGGTGTAGATATTTCCAAATTTATGCAGACAGCGGTGTAGATATTTCCATGTTTATGCAGATGGTGGTGTAGATATTTCCATGTTTATAAAGATATCGGTGTAGATATTTCCATGTTTATGCAGATAGCTGTGTAGATATTTCCATGTTTATAGAGATAGCAGTGTAGATATTTCCATCTTTGCACAGATTGTGGTGTAGGTATTTCCATCTTTACACAGATAGTGTTGTAGATATTTCCAAGCTTACAGAGTTAGCTGTGTATATATTTCCATGTTTACACTGATAGCATTGTAGATATTTCAATGTCTATACAGATAGTGGTGTAGATATTTCCATGTTTATACAGATAGCGGTGTAGATATTTACACGTTTATACGGATAGCACTGTAGGTATTTCCATGTTTGTACAGACAGTGATATAGACATTTCCATGTTTATACAGATAGCAGTGTAGATATTTCCATGTTTATAGAGATAGCGGTGTAAATATTTCCATGTTTATACAGATGGCTGTGTAGATATTTCCATGTGTATACAGATGGCAGTGTAGATATTTCCATGTTTATAGAGATGGTGGTGTAGATATTTCCATGTTTACAAAGATGACTGTGTAGATATTTGCATGTTTATACAGATGGTGGTGTAGATATTTCCATGTTTATAGAGATTGTGGTGTAGATATTTCCAAGTTTATACAGATAGCGGAGTAGATATTTCCATGTTTATAGAGACAGTGGTGTAGATATTCCCATATTTATACAGATAGCGGTGTAGATATTGCCATCTTTACACAGATAGCGTTGTAGATATTTCCAAGTTTACACAGATAGCTGTGTAGATATGTACATGTTTACACAGGTAACGTTGTAGATATATCCATGTTTATACAGATAGCGGTGTAGATATTTTCATGTTTATACAGATAGCGGAGGAGATATTTCCTTTTTTATACAGATCGTGGTGTAGAAATTTCCATGTTTATTCAGATAGCGTTGAAGACATTTCCATGTCTATACAGGTAGCGGTGTAGATATTTCCATGTATATACAGATCGCAGTGTAGATATTTCCATTTTCCTCAGATGGCAGTGTAGATATTAGCAAGATTATAGAGATGGCGGTGTAGATATTTACATGTGTAAAGAGATGGTGGTGAAAGTATTTCCTTTTTTATTGAGATAGTGGTGTAGATATTAACAGCTTTAAACAGATAGCGGTGTTGGTATTTCTATGTTTATACAGATAGCAGTGTAGATATTTCCATATTTATACAGCTCGTGGTGTAAATATTTCCATGTTTATACAGATGGCGTTGTAGATATTTCCATGTTTATAGAGATAGCGCTGTAGGTATTTCCATGATTATAGAGATAGCGCTGTAGATATTTCCATGTTTATACAGGTGGCTGTGTAGTTATTACCATGTGTATACAGATGGCAGTGAAGATATTTCCATGTTTATAGAGATGGTGTTGTAGATATTTCCATGTTTATGCAGATGACTGTGTAGATATTTGCATGTTTATACTGATGGAGGTGAAGATATTTCCATGTTCATAGAGATAACGTTGTAGATATTTCCATATTTATACATATAGTGGTGTAGTTATTTCCATGTTTATACAGATGATTGTGAAGATATTTCCATGTTTATTCACATGGCGGTGTGGATATTTCCATGTTTATGCAGATGACTTCGTGGATATTTCCATGTTTATGCAGATGGCGGTGTAGATATTTCCATGTTTATATGGATAGTGGTGTTGATATTTCCATGTTTACAGAGATAGCGGTTTATATATTTACAAATTTATACAGATAGCCGTGTAGATATTTCCATATTTATGCAGATGACAGTGAAGGTATTTCTATGTTTATGCAGATGGTGGTGTAGATATTTCCTTGTTTATACAGATAGCTGTGGAGATATTTCCATGTTTATACAGAAGTCTGTGTAGATATTTCCATGGGTATTCAGATGTCTGTGTAGATATTTCCATATTTATAGAGATGGTGCTGTAGATATTTCCATGTTTATATGGAAGACTTTGTAGATATTTACATGTTTATACTGATAGCGGTGTAGATATTTCCAAGTTATACAGATAGCGGTGTAGATATTTCCATATTTATGCAGATAGTGGTGTAGTTATTTCCATGTTTACACAGATGGCGGTGTAGACATTTTCATGTTTATACAGATGGCAGTCTATATATTTCCATGTTTATACACATAGCAGTGTAGGTATTTCCATGTTTATGCAGATAGCGGTGTAGATATTTCCATGTTTCCAGAGGCTGCGGTGTAGATATTTCCATCTTTGCACAGATTGCGGTGTACATATTTCCATCTTTGCACAGATAGTGTTGTAGATATTTCCAAGTTTACACAGATAGCTGTGTAGATATTTCCATGTTTACAGAGATAGCGATGCAGATATATCCATGTTTATACATAAAGCGGTGTAGATATTTCCATGTTTATAAAGATAGCGGTGAAGATATTTCCATGTTAGTACAGACAGTGATGTAGACATTTCTATGTTTATACAGATAGCGGTATAGATATATCCATGTTTGCAGAGATAGCGGTGTAGGTATTTCCATGTTTACACACATAGCTGTGTAGATTTTTCCATGTTTACACAGGTAGCATTGTAGATATTTCCATATTTATACAGATAGCGGTGTACATATTTCCATGTTTATACAGATAGCGTTGGAGATATTTCCATGTTTATACAGATTGCGGTGGGGCTATTTCCATGTTTATACAGATAGCGGTTTAGATATTTCCATGTTTACACAGATTTCTGTGTAGATATTTCCATGTTTATACAGATGGCTTTGTAGATATTTCCATGTTTATACAGATGGCGGTGTAGATAGTTTCATGTTTATAGAGATAGCGGTGTAGATATTTCCATATTTATAGAGATTGCAGTGTAGGTATTTCTATCATTATAGAGATTTCTGTGTAGATATTTCCATTTTATACAGATGTCTGTGTGGATATTTCCATGTGTATGCAGATGGCAGTGTAGATATTTCCTTGTTTATAGAGATGGCGGTGTAAATATTTCCATGTTTATAGAGATTGCGGTGTAGATATTTCCATGTTTATTCAGATAGCGGTGTAGATATTTCCGTGTTTAGTCAGTTGGCTGTGTAGATATTTTCATGTTTATTCAGATGGCAGTGAAGATATTTCCATGTTTTTACAGATGGCGGAGTAGATATTTCCAGGTTTATAAAGATGGCGGTGTAGATATTTCCATGTTTATAGAGATGGCGGTGTAGATATTTCCATGTTTATACAGATACTGGTGTAGTTATTTCCATGTTTATAGAGATAGTGGTGTAAATATTTCCATATTTATACAGACAGCGGTGTAGATAATTCCATGTTTATAGAGATCACGATGTAGATATTTCCATGTTAATACAGATCATTCTGTAGGTATTTCCATGTTTTTACAGATCACGGTGTAGATATTTCCATCTTGCTACAGACGGCATTGTAGATATTTCCATGTTCATACAGATGGCGGTCTAGATATTTTCATGTTTATGTACTTGGCTGTGTAGTTATTTCCTTGTTTATGTAGATGGCGGTGTAGATATTTCCATGTTTATACAGATAGCGGTGTAGGTATTTCCATGTTTATAGAGATAGCGGTGTAGATATTTCCATGTTTATACAGATAGTGGTGTAGTTATTTCCACGTTTATACAGATTGCTGTGTAGATATTTCCTTGTTTGTACCGATGGATGTGTAGATATTTCCATGTTTATACAGAGAGCGGTGTTGGTATTTCCATGTTTATACAGATAGTGGTGTACATATTTCCATCTTTTCACAGATGGCAGTGTAGATATTTCCATGTTTATACAGACGGCGGTGTAGATATTTCCATGTTTATATAGATAGCGGTGTAGATATTTCCATGTTTTGCAGATGGCTGTGTAGATATTTCCATGTTTATACAGATTGCATTGTAGATATTTCTATGTTTATAGAGATAGCAGTGTAGATATTTCTATGTGTATAGAGATGGCGTTGTAGGTATTTCCATGTTCATAGAGATAGTGGTGTAGATATTTCCATGTTTATACAGATAGCGGTGTAGATATTTCCATGTTTATACAGATAGCGGTGTTGGTATATCCATGTTTATACAGATAGCGGTGTACATATTTCCCTGTTTATACAGATCGCGGTGTAGATATTTCCATGCTTATACAGATAGCGGCGTAGATATTTCCATGTTTATACTGGTAGCGGTGTAGATTTTTCCATGTTTATACAGATAATGGTGTAGATATTTCCATGTTTATATAGATAGCGTTGTAGATATTTCCAGGTTTATACAGATAACGCTGTAGATATTTCCACGTTTATACAGATCACAGTGTAGGTATTTCCATCTATCTACAGATGGCAGTGTAGATATTTCCATGTTTATCCAGATGGCGGTGTAGATATTTCCATGTTTATAAAGATGGTGGTGTAGATATTTCCTTGTTTATGTAGATGGCGGTGAAGATATTTCCATGTTTATAGAGATGACGGTGTATATATTTCCATGTTTATAGAGATAGCGGTGTAGATATTTCCATGTTTATACAGATAGCTGTGTAGGTATTTCCATGTTTATACAGCTCGCGGTGTAGATATTTACATCTTTATACAGATTTCAGTGTAGATATTTCCATGTTTATACAGATGGCGGTGTAGATAGTTCCATGTTTATTGAGATGCCATTGTAGATATTTTCATGTTTACACATATGGCGGTGTAGATAGTTTCATGTTTATAGAGATAGCGGTGTAGATATTTCCATTTTTATAGAGATAGCGGTGTAGATATTTCTGTCTCTATGGGGATATCGGTGTAGATATTTCCATTTTTATACAGATGTCTGTGTAGATATTTCCATGTGTATGCAGATGGCAGTGTAGATATTTCCATGTTTATAGAGATGGTTGTGTAGATATTTCCATGAATATAGAGATTGCGGTGTAGATATTTCCATGTTTATAGAGATAGCGGGGTTGATATTTCCGTGTTCGTTCAGTTGGCTGTGTAGATATTTCCATGTTTATTGAGATGGCGGTGTAGATATTTCCATGTATATACAGATGGCGCTGTAGATAGATGCATGTTTATGGAGATGGCAGTGCAGATATTTTCATGTTTATAGAGATGGCGGTGTAGATATTTCCATGTTTATAGAGATGGCGATGTAGATATTTCCATGTTTATAGAAATAACGGTGTAGATATTTCCATGTTTATACAGATGTCTGTGTAGATATTTCCATGTATATGCAGATGGCAGTGTAGATATTTCCATGTTTATAGAGACGGTGGTGTAGATATTTCCATGTTTATACAGATGACTGTGTAGATTTTTCCACGTTTTTACAGACGGCGGTGTAATTATTTCCATGTTTACAGAGATAGCGGTGTAGATGTTTCCATGTTTATTCTCATGGCAGTGTGGATATTTCGATGTTTATACAGATGTCTGTGTAGATATTTCCATGTGTATGCAGATGGCAGTGTAGATATTTCCATGTTTATAGAGATGGTTGTGTAGATATTTCCATGAATATAGAGATTGCGGTGTAGATATTTCCATGTTTATAGAGATAGCGGGGTTGATATTTCCGTGTTCAGTCAGTTGGCTGTGTAGATATTTCCATCTTTATTGAGATGGCGGTGTAGATATTTCCATGTATATACAGATGGCGCTGTAGATAGATCCATGTTTATGGAGATGGCAGTGCAGATATTTTCATGTTTATAGAGATGGCGGTGTAGATATTTCCATGTTTATAGAGATGGCGATGTAGATATTTCCATGTTTATAGAAATAACGGTGTAGATATTTCCATGTTTATACAGATGTCTGTGTAGATATTTCCATGTGTATGCAGATGGCAGTGTAGATATTTCCATGTTTATAGAGACGGTGGTGTAGATATTTCCATGTTTATACAGATGACTGTGTAGATTTTTCCACGTTTTTACAGATGGCGGTGTAATTATTTCCATGTTTACAGAGATAGCGGTGTAGATGTTTCCATGTTTATTCTCATGGCAGTGTGGATATTTCGATGTTTATACAGATGTCTGTGTAGATATTTCCATGTTTATAGAGATGGAAGTGTAAGTATTTCCATGTTTATACAGATGAATGTGTAGATATATCCATGTTTATATAGATGGCAGTGTAGATATTTCCATGTTTATACCGATGGCGGTGTAGATATTTCCATGTTTATACAGATGGCGGTGTAGATATTTCCATGTTTATAGTGATAGCGGTGTAAATATTTCCATATTTATACATACAGCGCTGTAGATAATTCCATGTTTATACAGATAGTGATGTAGATATTTCCATGTTTATACAGATAGCGGTATAGATATTTCCATGTTTATACAGATCATTGTGCAGATATTTACATGCTCATACAGCTCGCAGTGTAGATATTTCAATCTCTATACAGATGGTAGTGTAGATATTTCCATGTTTATTCAGATGGCAGTGTAGATATTTGCATGTTTATACAGATGGCGGTGTATATATTTCCATGTTTATACTGATGGCGGTGTAGATATTTCCATGTTTATGCTAATGGTGGTGTAGATATTTCCATGTTAATGCAGATGGCTGTGTAGATATTTCCATGTTTATGCAGAGGGCGGTGTAGATATTTCCATCTTTATAAATATGGTGGTGTAGATATTTCCATGTTTATACAGATGACAGTGTAGATATTTCCATGTTTATAAGGATGGCGGTGTAGACATTTCCATGTTTATAGGGATTGCGGTGTAGATATTTCCACGTTTATTGAGCTAGCATTGTAGTTATTTCCATGTTTATAGGGATAGCGGAGTAGATATTTCCATGTTGATATAGATAGCGGTGAAGATATTTCCATGTTTATACAGATAGCGGTGTAGGTATTTCCATGTTTATACAGTTAGCGGTGTAGGTATTTCCATGTTTATACAGATAGTCGTGTAGTTATTTCCACGTTTATACAGATAGCTCTGTAGATATTTCCTTGTTTGTACCGATGGATGTGTAGATATTTCCATGTTTATACAGAGAGCGGTGTTGGTATTTCCATGTTTATACAGATAGTGGTGTAGATATTTCCATGTTTATACACCTCACTGTGTAGATATTTCCACGTTTATACAGATGGCAGAGTAGATATTTCCATGTTTATACAGATAGCGGTGTTGATATTTCCATGTTTATATAGATCGCGGTGTAGATATTTCCATGTTTATACAGATAGCGATGTAGATATTTCCATGTTTATACAGGTAGCGGTGTGGATTTCAACATATTGATCCAGATCACGGTGTATATATTTCCATCTTTCTACAGATGGCGGTGTAGATATTTCTATGTTTATAGAGATAGCGGTTGAGATATTTCCATGTTTATACAGATAGCGGTGTAGATATTTCCATGTTTATGCAGATCACGGTGTAGATATTGACATGTTTATACAGATGGCCGTGTGGATATTTCCATGTTTATAAAGATGGCGGTGTATATTTTTCCAAGTTTATGCTGATGGCTTTTTAGATATTTCCATGTTTATAGAGATAGTGGTTTAGATATTTCCATGTTCATACTGATCACGGTGTGGATATTTCCATGTTTGTACAGGTAGCGGTGTAGATTATTCCATATTTATACATATCGCGGTGTAGATATTTCCATGTTTATACAGATAGCAGTGTAGATATTTCCATGTTTATAGAGATAGCGGTGTAGATATTTCCATGTTTATAGAGATAGCGTTGTAGATATTTCCATGTTTATAGAGATAGCGTTTTAGATTATTCCATGTTTATACAGACTGCGGTGTAGATATTTCCACGTTTATACAGATAGCGGTGTAGATATTTCCATCTTTCTACAGATGGCAGTGTGGATATTTCCATGTTTATACACATGTTGGTGTAGATGTTTCCATGTTTATACAGATGGCGGTGTAGATAATTCCATGTTTATCGAGATGGCAATGTTGATATTTTCATGTTTATAGAGAGGGCAGTGTAGATATTTCCATGTTTATAGAGACTGCGTTGTAGGTATTTCGATGTTTATGGAGATAGCGGTGTATATATTTCCATGTTTATTCAGATGGCTG
The DNA here is from genome assembly GCF_029289425.2 of Pan paniscus. Lineage (NCBI taxonomy): Eukaryota > Metazoa > Chordata > Mammalia > Primates > Hominidae > Pan > Pan paniscus. Next base: position 10,793,297 of record NC_073257.2, on the reverse strand, counting down.
TGTAAATATTTCCATGTGTATACAGATGGCAGTGTAGATATTTCCATGCTTATAGAGATAGCGGTGTAGATATTTTCAAGTTCATACAGATGGCGGTGTAGCTATTTCCATGTTTATACAGACGGCGGTGTAGATATTTCCAAGTTTAAAGAGATTGCGTTGTAGACATTTCCATGTTTTTAGGAATTGCGGTGTAGATATTTCCACGTTTACTGAGCTAGTGGTGTAGTTATTTCCATGTTTATAGGGATATCGGTGTATATATTTCCATGTTTATACAGACAGCTGTGTATATATTTCCATGTTTATACAGATAACGGTGTAGATATTTCCATGTTTATACAGATGGTAGTGTAGATATTTCCATGTTTAAACAGATAGGGGTGTAGATAGTTCCATGTTTATGGAGATGGCAGGGTAGATGTTTTCATTTTTATAGAGATGGCGGTGTAGATATTTCTATGTTTATTCAGAGAGCGGTGTAGATATTTCCATGTTTATACACATAGCAGTGTAGATATTTCCATGTTTATACAGATCAATGTGTGGATATTTCCATGTTCATACAGCTCGCAGTGTAGATATTTCCATCTTTATACAGATGGCTGTGTAGATATTTCCATGTTTATACAGATGGCGGTGTACATCTCTCCATGTTTATAGAGATAGAGGTGTAGATATTTCCATGTTTATACAGATAGCGGTATAGATATTTCCATGTTTACACAGATCGCAGTGTTATTTCCGTACTTATACAGATAGCGGCATAGATAATTCCATGGTCATACAGATAGCGGTGTAGACATTTCCATGTTTATAAAGATCGCGGTGTAGGTATATCCATCTTTCTGCAGATGGAGATGTAGATATTTCCATGTTTATGGAGATAGCGGATGAGATAGTTCCATCTTTATACAGATAGCAGTGTGGATATTTCCAGGTTTATACAGATAGCGGTGTAGGTATTTTCATGTTTATACAGATCACGGTGTAGATATTTCCATCTTTCTACAGATGGCAGTGTAGATATTTAAATGTTTATACAGATCATTGTGTAGATATTTCCATGTTCATACAGCTCGCGGTGTAGATATTTCCATCTTTATACACATGGCAGTGTAGATATTTCCAAGTTTCTACAGATAGCGGTTTAGATATTTCCATGTTTATACATATGGTGGTGTAGATATTTCTATGTTTATGGAGATGGCGTTGTAGATATTTCCATGTTTATGCTGATGGCGGTGTAGATATTTCCATGTTTATGCAGATTGCCGTGTAGATATTTCCAAGTTTAGAGAGACCGTGTAGATATTTCCCTGTTTATACTGATAGCGGAGTACATATTTCCATGTTTATGTATATAGCGGTTTAGATATTTCCATGTTTATAGAGATTGCTGTGTAGATATTTCCATATTTATACAGATAGCTCTGTAGATATTTCCATGTTTATACAGATGGCGGTGTACAAATTTCCATGTTTATATAGATCGTGGTGAAGATATTTCCATGTTTATAGATATGATTTTGCAGATATTTCCATGTATATACGATAGCGGTGTAGATATTTCCATGTTTACAGAGATAGCGGTGTTGATATTTCCATGTTTACACAGATAGCGATGTAGATACATCCATGTTTATACAGCTCGCGGTGTAGATGTTTCCATCTTCATACACATGGCAGTGTAGGTATTTCCATGTTTATAGAGATAACGGTGAAGATATTTCCATGCTTATACAGATGGCGGTGTAGATATTTTCGTGTTTAGAGATGGCGGTGTAGATGTTACCAAGGTTATAAAGATTGCGGTGTAGATATTTCCATGTTTATAGAGATAGCGTTGTAGGTATTTCCATGTTTATAGAGACAGCTGTGTAGATATTTCCCTGTTTATACAGATGGCTGTGTAGATATTTCTATGTGTATACAGATGGCAGTGTAGATATTTCCATGTTTATAGAGATGATGGTGTAGATATTTCCATGTTCATATTGATGACTGTGTAGATATTGGCATGTTTATACAGACGGCAGTGTAGGTATTTCCATGTTTATAGAGATAACGTTGTGGATATTTCCATGTTTATACAGATAGCGGTGTACATATTTCCATGTTTATAGAGATAGCTGTGTAGTTATTTCCATATTTATACAGACAGCTGTGTAGATATTTCCATGTTTATACAGATGGCTGTGTAGATATTTCCATGTTTATAGATATGGCATTGTAGATATTTCCATGTTTATATGATAGCGGTGTAGATATTTCCATGTTTATACAGATAGCGGTGTAGATATTTCCATGTTTACAGAGATAGCGGTGTAGATATTTCCATCTTTGCACAGATTGCAGTGCAGATATTTCCATCTTTACACAGATAGCGGTGTAGATATTTCCAAGTTTACACAGATAGCTGTGAAGATATTTCCATGTTCACAGAGATGGCGTTGTAGATATTTCCATGTTTATAAAGATAGCGGGGTAGATATTTCCATGTTTACACAGATAGCGATGTAGATATTTCAATGTTTATACAGATAGTGGTGTAGATATTTCCATGTTTATACAGATAGTGATATACATATTTCCATGTTTATACAAATAGCATTGTAGATATTACCATGTTTATAGAGATATCCGTGTAGATAGTTCCATGTTTTTACAGATGGGTGTGTAGATATTTCCATATGTATACAGATGGCAGTTTAGATATTTCCATGTTTATACAGATGGAGGTGCAGATATTTCCAGGTTTATACAGATGACTGTGACGATATCTCCATGTTTTACAGATTGCAGTGTAGATATTTCCAAGTTTATACAGATAGCGGTGTGGATATTTCCATGTTTATACAGATAGCAGTGTAGATGTTTCCATGTTTATAGAGATGGCTGTGTAGATATTTCCATGTTTCTACAGATGGCAGTGTAGATATTTCCATGTTTGTACAGATGGAGGTGTAGGTATTTCTATGTTTATACCGATGACTGTGTAGATATTTCCATGTTTATACAGATAGTGGCGTAGTTATTTTCTTGTTTAAATAGATCGTGTTGTAGATATTTCAATCTTTATACAGATGGCAGTGTACATATTTCCAAGTTTATACAGATAGCGGTGTAGATATTTCCATGTTTATACATATGGTGGTGTAGATAGTTCCATGTTTATGGAGTTGGTGTTGTAGATATTTCCATGTTTATGCTGATGGTCGTGTAGATATTTCCATGTTTATGCAGATGGCGGTGTAGTTATTTCCAAGTTTACAGAGATGGCCGTGTTGATATTTCCGTGTTTATGGAGACAGCGGTGTAGGTATTTCCTTGTTTACTGTGATAGCTCTGTAGATATTTCCGTGTTTATACAGATAGCGGTGTAGATATTTCCATGTTTATACAGATAGCGGTGGTGATATTTCCATATGTATACAGATGGTGGAGTAGATATTTCCATGTTTATACACATGATTTTGTAGGTATTTTCATGGTTATACAGATGTCGAAGTAGATATTTTCACGTTTATAGAGATAATGGTGTAGATATCTCCATGTTTATACAGATAGCAGTGTAGACATTTGCATGTTTATAGGGATAGTGGTGTAGACATTTCCTTATTTATACAGATAGCGGTGAAGTTATTTCCATGTTTATATAGATAGCGGTGTAGATATTTCCATGTTTATAGAGATGGCGGTGTAGTTATTTCCATGTTTATAGAGATAGCGGTGTAGATATTTCCATGTTTATACAGATAGTGGTGTAAATATTTCCATGTTTATACAGATAGCGATGTTGGTATTTCCATGTTTATACAGATAGCAGTGTAGATATTTTCATGTTTATACAGATCGTGGTGTAGATATTTCTATATTTAAACAGATGGCAGTGTAGATGTTTCCAAGTTTATAGAGATAGCGGTGAAGATATTTCCATGTTTATACAGATAGTGGTGTAGATATTTCCACGTTTATACAGATGTCGGTGTAGATAGTTCCATGTTTATAGTGATATTGGTGTAGGTATTTATATATTCATACAGATGGCGGTGTAGATATTTCCATGTTTATAAAGATTGCCGTGTAGATACTACCATGTTTTTCGAGAGAGCAGTGTAGGTATTTCCATGTTTATAGAGATAGCGGTGTATATATTTCCATGTTTATACAGATAGCGGTATATCTGTTTCCATGTTTATACAGATAGCGGTGGAGATATTTCCATGTTTATACAGATAGCGTTGTAGATATTTCTGTGTTTATACAGATAGCAGTGAAGATATTTCCATGTTAATACAGATGGCTGTGTAGATATTTCCATGTGTATACCGATGGCAGTGTAGATATTTCCATGTTTATGGAGATGGTTGTGTAAAAATTTCCATGTTTATAGAGATAGCTGTGTAGATATTTCCATGTTTATACAGATGGCTGTGTAGTTATTTCCATGTGTATACAGATGGCGGTGTAGATATTTCCATGTTTATAGAGATGGTGGTGTAGATATTTCCATGTTTATACAGATGACTGTGTAGATATTTGCATGTGTATACATATGGCGGTGTAGATATTTCTATGTTTATAGAGATGGCTGTGAAGATATTTCCATGTTTATACAGATGGCAGTGTAGATATTTACATGTTTATAGAGATAGCGGTGTAGATGTTTCCATATTTATACAGATATCGGTGTAGGTATTTCTACGTTTATAGAGATATCGGTGTAGATAATTTCATCTTCTTACAGACAGCGGTGTAGATATTTCCATGTTTATAGAGATAGCTGTGTACATATTTATATGTTAATACAGATAGTGGTGTAAATACTTTCATGTTTATACAGATAGCGGTGTAAATATTTTCATGTTTATAGAGATAGCGGTGTAGATATTTCCATCTTTGCACAGATTGCGGGGTAGTTATTTCCATTCTTACAGATATATCAGTGTAGATATTTCCAAGTTTACCCAGATAGCTGTGTAGATATTTCCATGTTTACAAAGATAGCATTGTAGATATTTCTATGTTTATAAACATGGCTGTGTAGATATTTCCATGTTTATACAGATGTCAGTGTTGATATTTCCATGTTTATAGAGATAGCAGTGTAGATATTTCCACTTTCATACAGATAGCGTTGTAGATATTTCCATCTTTATACAGATAGCGGTGTAGATATTTCCATGTTTACACAGATAGAGTTGTAGATATTTCCATGTTTACACAGATAGCGTTTCAGATATTTCCATGTTTATACAGATAGCCGTGTAGACATTTCCATGTCGATGCAGATGGCGGTGTCGATATTTCCATGTTTATGCAGATGGCGGTGTAGATATTTCCTAGTTTGTAGAGATGTCGGTGTAGTTATTTCCATGTTTACAGAAATAGCGATGTAGGTATTTCCATGTTTATATAGATAGTGGCGTAAGTATTCCCATGTTTATAGTGATAGCGGTGTAGATATTTCCCTGTTTAGACACATAGCGGTGCAGATATTTCCATGTTTATAGGGATAGCGGTATTGATATTGCCATGTTTACACAGATAGCTGTGTAGATATTTCCAAGTTTACAGAGATAGCTGTGTAGACATTTCCATGTTTACACAGATAGTGTTGTAGATATTTCCATGTTTGTACAGATAGCGGAGTAGATATTTCCACGTTTATACAGATAGTGTGGTAGATATTTCCACATTTATACAGAAAGCGGTGTAGATATTTCCACGTTTATACAGATAGCGGTGTAGATATTTCCATCTTTAAGCAGATAGTGGTGTAGATATTTCCATGTTTACACAGATAGCGGTGTAGATATTTCCATGTTTACACAGATAGCGTTGCAGATATTTCCAGGTTTACAGATAGCCGTGTAGATATTTCCATGTGTATTCAAATGGCAGTGTAGATAGTTCCATGTTTATGCAGATGGCGGTGTATATATTTCCTAGTTTGTAGAGATGGCGGTGTAGATGTTTCCATGTTTGTAGAGATAGCTGTGTAGATATTTCCATGTTTATAGAGATAGAAGTGAAGGTATTTCCATGTTTATACTGATAGCGTTGTAGATATTTCCAAGTTTATACAGATTGCGATGTGGATACTTCCATGTTTATGTGGATAGCGGTGTTGATATTTCCATGTTTATAGGGATAGCGGTGTAGATATTAACATGTTTATACAGATAGCGGTGTAGGTATTTCCATATTTATGCAGATAGCGGTGTTTATATTTCATTGTTTATAGAGATGGCTGTGTAGATATTTCCATGTTTATAAAGATGGCAGTGTAGATATTTCCATGTTTATACAGATGGTGGTGTAGATATTTCCATGTTTATAGAGATGACTGTGTAGGTATCTCCATGTTTATACAGATGTTGTTGTAGATATTTTCATGTTTATAGAGATAGCGATATAGATATTTCCATGATTATACAGATAGCGGTGTAGACATTTCCATGTTTACAGAGATAGTGGTGTAGGTATTTCCATATTTATACAGATAGCAGTGTAGATATTTCCATGATTATACTGTTAGCGCTGTGGATATTTCCATGTTTACAGAGATACCGGTGTAGAGATTTCCCTGTTTATAGAAATGGCGGTGTAGCTATTTCCATGTTTATAGAGATATTGGTGTAGATATTTCCACGTTTATACAGATAGCGGTGTAGATATTTCCATGTTTATACAGATAGTGTTGTTGCTATTTCCTTGTTTGTATAGATAGCGATGTAGACATTTCCATGTTTATAGAGCTTGCGGTGTAGATATTTCCATCTTTATACTAATGGCTATGTAGATATTTCCATGTTTATAGAGATGGCGGTGTAGGTTTTTCCATGTTTATAGGGATAGCGTTGTAGATTTTTCCATGTTTATACCGATAGCGGTGTAGATATTTCCATGTTTATACAGATAGCGGTGTAGATATTTCCATGTTTATACAGATCATCTTGTAGATATTTCCATGTTTATACAGATAGCGGTGTAGATATTTCCATGTTTATACTGATCATCTTGTAGATATTACCCTGTTAATACAGATAGCATTGTAGATATTTCCATGTTTATACAGATGGCGGTGTAGATATTTCCATGTTTATACAGATAACGGTGCAGATAGTTACATTTTTATAGAGATAGCGGTGTAAATATTTCCATATTTATACAGATAATGGTGTAGATATTTCCATGTTTATACAGATAGCGGTGTAGATATTTCCATGTTTATAGAGATAACGGCGTAGATATTTCCATGTTTCTGGAGATAGAGGTGTAGCTATTAGCAAGTTTATAGGGATAGCGGTGCAGGTATTTCCATGTTTATACAGATGGCTGTGTAGATAATTCCATGTGTATACAGATGGCAGTGTAGATATTTCCATGTTTATACAGATGGTGGTGTAGACATTTCCAAGTTTATACAGATGACTGTGTAGATATTTCCATGTTTTTACAGATGGCGGTGTAGTTATTTCCATGTTTATACAGATGACTGTGTAGATATTTCTATGTTTTTACAGATGGCGGTGTATATATTTCCATGTTTATACAGATAGAGTTGTAGATATTTCCATGTTTATATAGATGGCAGTGTAGATATTTCCTTGTTTCTGTAGATGTCGTTGTAGATACTTCCATGTTTATAGAGATGGCGGTGTATATATGTCCATGTTTATAGAGATAGTGGTGTAGATATTTCCATGTTTATGGAGATAGAGTTGTAGGTATTTCCATGTTTATAGAGATAGCGTTGTAGATATTTCCATGTTTATACAGATGGTTGTGCGGTTATTTCCTTGTGAATACAGATGGCAGTGTAGATATTTCCATGTTTATAGAGATAGCGTTGTTGGTATTTCCATGTTTATAGAGATAGCGGTATAGATATTTCCGTGTTTATACAGCTCACGGTGTAGATATTTACATATTTATATAGATGGCGTTGTAAATATTTCCATGTTGATGAAGATGACTGTGTAGATAATTCCATGTTTATAGAGATGGCGGTGTAGATAATTCCATGTTTATAGAGATAGCGGTGTAGCTATTTCCATGTTTATAGTGATAGCCTTGTAGATATTTCCATGTTTATAGTGATAGCGGTGTAGATATTTCCATGTTCACAGAGATAGCGGCGTAGATATTTTCCTGTTTATACAGATAGCGATGTAGGTGTTTCCATGTTTATACAGATAGCGATGTAGATATTTCCATGTTTATACAGATAGTGGTGTAGATATTTGCATGTTTATAGAGATGACGGTGAAGATATTTCCGTGTTTATATAGATGGCGGTGTAGATATTTCCATGTTTATACAGCTGGCGGTGCAGATATTTCCGTGTTTATACAGATGGCGGTGTAGATATTTCCATATTTACACAGATAGCGGTGTAGATATTTCCATGTTTACACAGAGAGTTGTTTAGGTATTTCCATGTTTACACAGATAGCGGTGTAGACATTTCCACTTTTATAGAGATAGCGGTGTATGTATTTCCATATTTATGCTGATAGCGGTGTAGATATTTCCATGTTTATTGATAGCGGTGTAGATATTTCCATGTTTATACAGATAGCGGTGCAGATATTTACATGTTTATACAGATATCGTTGTAGGTATTTCCATGTTTATACAGATAGTGGTGTAGATATTTCCATATTTATACAGATAGCGGTGGAGATATTTCCATGTTTATACAGATGGAGGTGTAGATATTTCCATGTTTATACAGATGACTGTGTAGTTATTTCCATGTTTATACAGATAGTGGTGTAGGTAATTCTATGTTTATACAGATGGCTGTGTTGATATTTTCATGTGTATACAGATGGCAATGCAGATAATTCCATGTTGACACAGATGGAGGTTTAGATATTTCCATGTTTCTACAGATGACTCTGTAGATATTTCCATGTTTTTACAGATGGCGGTGTAGATATTTCCATGTTTATACAGATAGCGTTGTGGCTATTTCCATGTTTATAGAGATAGCAATGTAGATATTTCCATGTTTATACAGATAGCAGTGTAGATATTTCCTTGTTTATACAGATAGCGGTGGAGATATTTCCATGTTTATACAGATAGCGTTGTGGCTATTTCCATGTTTATAGAGATAGCAATGTAGATATTTCCATGTTTATACAGATAGCAGTGTAGATATTTCCTTGTTTATACAGATAGCGGTGGAGATATTTCCATGTTTATACAGATAGCGGTGGAGATATTCCACGTTTGTAAACTTTGCGTTGTAGATATTTCCATGTATATGCAGATAGCGGAGTAGATATTTCCATATTTATAGAGATAGCGGTGTAGTTATTTCCATGTTTATTCAGATGGCGGTGTAGATATTTCCTTGTTTATACAGATAGCGTTGTGGCTGTTCCATGTTTATACAGATGGCAGTGTAGATATTTCCATGTTTATACAGATAGTAGTGTAGATATTTCCATGTTTATAAAGATAACCTTGTAGATATTTCCATGTTTATAGAGATAGCGGTGGAGATATTTAAATATTTATAGAGATAGCGGTCGAGATATTTCCATGTTTATACAGATAACGATGTAGATATTTCCATGTTTATACTGATAGCGGTGTAGATATTTCCATGTTTATAGAGATGGCTGTGTAGATAATTCCATGTTTATGCAGATGGCAGTGAAGATATTTCCATGTTTATACAGATACTGATGTAGGTATTTCCATGTTTACAGAGCTGGAGGTGTAGATATTTCCATCTTCGGACAGATAGCAGTGGGCATATTTGCATGTATACACAGACAGCTGTGTAGATACATCTATCTTTACACAGATAGTGTTGTAGGTATTTCCATGTTTATACAGATTGCGGTGTAGATATTTCCATGTTTATAAAGATAGCGGTGTAGATATTTCCATGTTTATACCGATAGCGGTGGAGATATTTCCATGTTTATACAGATAGCGATGTTGATATTTCCAAGTTTATACAGAGAGCGGTGTAGATATTTCCATGTTTATAGAGATGACGGTGGAGATATTTCCGTGTTTATGTAGATGGCGGTGTAGATATTTCCATGTTTATACAGATGGCGGTGTAGATATTTCCATGATTATACAGATTGCGGTTTAGATATTTCCATGTTTTTCCAGATGGCGGTGTAGATATTTCCATGTTTATAGAGATTTCAGTGTAGATATTACCATGTTTATAGAGATGGCGGTGTAAGTCTTTCCATGTTTACAGAGATAGCGTTGTAGATTTTTCCATGTTTATACAGATAGCGGTGTAGACATTTCCATGTTTATACAGATAGCGGTGTAGATATTTCTATGTTTATACAGATCATCTTGTAGATATTTCAATGTTTATACAGATAGTGTTGTAGATATTTCCATGTTTACACAGATAGCTGTGTAGGTATTTCCATGTTTACCCAAATAACGTTGTGTATACTTCCATGTTTATACTGATAGCGGCGTAGATATTTCCATGTTTATAAACATAGCGGTGTACATATTTCCATGTTTATACAGATAGCGGTGGAGATGTTTCCATGTTTATACATATAGCGATGTAGATATTTCCATATTTATACAGATAGTGTTGTGTATATTTCCAAGTTTATACAGATAGCGGTGTAGATATTTCCATGTTTATACAGATAGCGGTGTAGATATTTCCATGTTTATACAGAGAGCCGTGTAGGTATTTCCATGTTTATAGATATAGCGGAGTAGATATTTCCATGTTTATACTGATGGCTGTGTTGATATTTCCAAGTGTATACCGATGGCAGTGTAGATATTTCCATGTTTATACTCATGGAGGTGTAGATATGTCCATGTTTATACAGATGACAGTGTAGATATTTCCATGTTTTTACAAATGGATGTCTAGATATTTCCATCTTTATACAGAAGGCGGTGAGGAGATTTTCATGATTATACAGATGGCAGTGTAGATATTTTCATATTTATACAGATGGCGGTGTAAATATTTAGATGTTTATGCAGATGGCGATGTAGATATTTTCATGTTTATAGAGATAGCGGTGTAGATATTTCCATATTTATACAGAAAGCGGTGTAGATATTTCCATGTTTATAGAGATGGCTGTGTAGATATTTTCACGTTTATACAGATGACGGTGTAGATATTTCCATGTTTATAGAGACAGTGGTGTAGATATTTTCCTGTTTAAAGATTCAGCGGTGTAGATATTTCCTGGTTTATACAGATAGTGGTGTAGATATTTCCATCTTTGCACAGATTGTGGTGTAGATATTTCCATCTTAACACAGACAGCAGTGTAGATATTTCCATGTTTACAGAGACAGCTGTGTAGATATTTCCATGTTTACACAGATAGCCTTGTCGATATTTCCATATTTACAGATAGCGATGTAGATATTTCCATGTTTATACGGATAGCGGTGTAGATATTTCCGTGTTTATACAGATAGCGGTGGAGATATTTCCATGTATGTACAGATAGCGATGTAGATAATTCCATGTTTATAAAGATAGCGGTGTAGTTATTTCTGTGTTTATAACGATAGCGGTGTAGATATTTCCATGCTTATACAGATAGCGGTGTAGATATTTCCATGTTTATAGAGATGGCTGTGTAGATATTTCCATGATTATACAGATGGCAGTGTAGGTATTTCCGTGTTTCTATAGATGGCGGTGTAGATAATTCCATGTTTATAGAGATAGCCATGTAGATATTTCCAAGTTTGTGCAGATAGCGGTGTACACATTTCCAAGTTTATAGAGATAGCGGTGTAGATATTTCCATATTTATGCAGATAGAGTTGTAGATAATTCCATGTTTATACAGAGAGCAGTGTAAGTATTTCCATGCTTATACAGATAGTGGTGAAGTTATTTCCATGTTTATACAGATCGTGTTGTAGATATTTCTATGTTTATACAGATGACTGTGTAGGTATTTCCGTGTTTTTACACATGGCGGTGTAGATATTTCCATGTTTATACAGATAGCAGTGTGGCTATTTCCATTTTTATACAGATAGCGATGTAGATATTTCCATGTTTATAGAGATGGCTGTGTACATATTTCCATGTTTATACAGATAGCGGTGTAGACATTTCCATATTTATAGAGATAGATGTGTAGTTATTTCCATATTTATACTGATAGCGGTGTAGATATTTCCATGTTTATACAGATAGCGGTGTAGTTTTTCCATGTTTATACAGATGACTGTGTGTATATTTCCATGATTATACAGATGACGGTGGAGATATTTCCATGTTTATAGAGACTGCGGTGTAGACATTCCCATGTTTATACAGATAGCTGTGTAGATATTTCCACGTTTATTGAGATTGCGGTGTAGATACTTCCATATTTATACAGATAGCCGTGTAGATATTTCCATGTTTATTCACATGGTGGTGTATATATTTCCATGTTTATACAGATAGCGGTGTGGCTACTTCCATGTTTATACAGATGGCAGTGTAGATATTTCCATGTTTATACAGATAGCGATGTAGATTTTTCCATGTTTATACAGATAGTGGTATAGATATTTCCATGTTTATACAGATGGCTGTGTAGATATTTCCATGTGCATACAGATGGCAGTGTAGATATTTCCATGTTTATACAGATGGAGGTGTAGATATTTCCATGTTTACACAGATGACTGTGTAGATATTTCCATGTTTATAGAGATGGCTGTGTAGATATTTCCATGTTTATACAGATCGCAGTGTAGATATTTCCATGTTTATAAGGCTATTGGTGTAGATATTTCCATGTTTATACAGATGACTATGTAGCTATTTCTATGTTTATACAGATGGCGATGTAGATATTTCCAAGTTTGCACATATAGCGGTTTAGATATTTCCACGTTTATACCCATGGCGGTGTAGATATTTCCATGTTTACACAGATAGTGGTGTATTTATTTCCATGTTTATACAGATAGCGGTGTAGATATTTCCATGTTTATACAGCTGGCGGTGCAGATATTTCCGTGTTTATACAGATGGCGGTGTAGATATTTCCATATTTACACAGATAGCGGTGTAGATATTTCCATGTTTACACAGAGAGTTGTTTAGGTATTTCCATGTTTACACAGATAGCGGTGTAGACATTTCCACTTTTATAGAGATAGCGGTGTATGTATTTCCATATTTATGCTGATAGCGGTGTAGATATTTCCATGTTTATTGATAGCGGTGTAGATATTTCCATGTTTATACAGATAGCGGTGCAGATATTTACATGTTTATACAGATATCGTTGTAGGTATTTCCATGTTAATACAGATAGTGGTGTAGATATTTCCATATTTATACAGATAGCATTGGAGATATTTCCATGTTTATACAGATGGAGGTGTAGATATTTCCATGTTTATACAGATGACTGTGTAGTTATTTCCATGTTTATACAGATAGTGGTGTAGGTAATTCTATGTTTATACAGATGGCTGTGTTGATATTTTCATGTGTATACAGATGGCAATGCAGATAATTCCATGTTGACACAGATGGAGGTTTAGATATTTCCATGTTTCTACAGATGACTCTGTAGATATTTCCATGTTTTTACAGATGGCGGTGTAGATATTTCCATGTTTATACAGATAGCGTTGTGGCTATTTCCATGTTTATAGAGATAGCAATGTAGATATTTCCATGTTTATACAGATAGCAGTGTAGATATTTCCTTGTTTATACAGATAGCGGTGGAGATATTTCCATGTTTATACAGATAGCGGTGGAGATATTCCACGTTTGTAAACTTTGCGTTGTAGATATTTCCATGTATATGCAGATAGCAGAGTAGATATTTCCATATTTATAGAGATAGCGGTGTAGTTATTTCCATGTTTATTCAGATGGCGGTGTAGGTATTTCCTTGTTTATACAGATAGCGTTGTGGCTGTTCCATGTTTATACAGATGGCAGTGTAGATATTTCCATGTTTATACAGATAGTAGTGTAGATATTTCCATGTTTATAAAGATAACCTTGTAGATATTTCCATGTTTATAGAGATAGCGGTGGAGATATTTAAATATTTATAGAGATAGCGGTCGAGATATTTCCATGTTTATACAGATAACGATGTAGATATTTCCATGTTTATACTGATAGCGGTGTAGATATTTCCATGTTTATAGAGATGGCTGTGTAGATAATTCCATGTTTATGCAGATGGCAGTGAAGATATTTCCATGTTTATACAGATACTGATGTAGGTATTTCCATGTTTACAGAGCTGGAGGTGTAGATATTTCCATCTTCGGACAGATAGCAGTGGGCATATTTGCATGTATACACAGACAGCTGTGTAGATACATCTATCTTTACACAGATAGTGTTGTAGGTATTTCCATGTTTATACAGATTGCGGTGTAGATATTTCCATGTTTATAAAGATAGCGGTGTAGATATTTCCATGTTTATACCGATAGCGGTGGAGATATTTCCATGTTTATACAGATAGCGATGTTGATAATTCCAAGTTTATACAGAGAGCGGTGTAGATATTTCCATGTTTATAGAGATGACGGTGTAGATATTTCCGTGTTTATGTAGATGGCGGTGTAGATATTTCCATGTTTATACAGATGGCGGTGTAGATATTTCCATGATTATACAGATTGCGGTTTAGATATTTCCATGTTTTTCCAGATGGCGGTGTAGATATTTCCATGTTTATAGAGATTTCAGTGTAGATATTACCATGTTTATAGAGATGGCGGTGTAAGTCTTTCCATGTTTACAGAGATAGCGTTGTAGATTTTTCCATGTTTATACAGATAGCGGTGTAGACATTTCCATGTTTATACAGATAGCGGTGTAGATATTTCTATGTTTATACAGATCATCTTGTAGATATTTCAATGTTTATACAGATAGTGTTGTAGATATTTCCATGTTTACACAGATAGCTGTGTAGATATTTCCATGTTTACCCAAATAACGTTGTGTATACTTCCATGTTTATACTGATAGCGGCGTAGATATTTCCATGTTTATAAACATAGCGGTGTACATATTTCCATGTTTATACAGATAGCGGTGGAGATGTTTCCATGTTTATACATATAGCGATGTAGATATTTCCATATTTATACAGATAGTGTTGTGTATATTTCCAAGTTTATACAGATAGCGGTGTAGATATTTCCATGTTTATACAGATAGCGGTGTAGATATTTCCATGTTTATACAGAGAGCCGTGTAGGTATTTCCATGTTTATAGATATAGCGGAGTAGATATTTCCATGTTTATACTGATGGCTGTGTTGATATTTCCAAGTGTATACCGATGGCAGTGTAGATATTTCCATGTTTATACTCATGGAGGTGTAGATATGTCCATGTTTATACAGATGACAGTGTAGATATTTCCATGTTTTTACAAATGGATGTCTAGATATTTCCATCTTTATACAGAAGGCGGTGAGGAGATTTTCATGATTATACAGATGGCGGTGTAGATATTTTCATATTTATACAGATGGCGGTGTAAATATTTAGATGTTTATGCAGATGGCGATGTAGATATTTTCATGTTTATAGAGATAGCAGTGTAGATATTTCCATATTTATACAGAAAGCGGTGTAGATATTTCCATGTTTATAGAGATGGCTGTGTAGATATTTTCACGTTTATACAGATGACGGTGTAGATATTTCCATGTTTATAGAGACAGTGGTGTAGATATTTTCCTGTTTAAAGATTCAGCGGTGTAGATATTTCCTGGTTTATACAGATAGTGGTGTAGATATTTCCATCTTTGCACAGATTGTGGTGTAGATATTTCCATCTTAACACAGACAGCAGTGTAGATATTTCCATGTTTACAGAGACAGCTGTGTAGATATTTCCATGTTTACACAGATAGCCTTGTCGATATTTCCATATTTACAGATAGCGATGTAGATATTTCCATGTTTATACGGATAGCGGTGTAGATATTTCCGTGTTTATACAGATAGCGGTGGAGATATTTCCATGTATGTACAGATAGCGATGTAGATAATTCCATGTTTATAAAGATAGCGGTGTAGTTATTTCTGTGTTTATAACGATAGCGGTGTAGATATTTCCATGCTTATACAGATAGCGGTGTAGATATTTCCATGTTTATAGAGATGGCTGTGTAGATATTTCCATGATTATACAGATGGCAGTGTAGGTATTTCCGTGTTTCTATAGATGGCGGTGTAGATAATTCCATGTTTATAGAGATAGCCATGTAGATATTTCCAAGTTTGTGCAGATAGCGGTGTACACATTTCCAAGTTTATAGAGATAGCGGTGTAGATATTTCCATATTTATGCAGATAGAGTTGTAGATAATTCCATGTTTATACAGAGAGCAGTGTAAGTATTTCCATGCTTATACAGATAGTGGTGAAGTTATTTCCATGTTTATACAGATCGTGTTGTAGATATTTCTATGTTTATACAGATGACTGTGTAGGTATTTCCGTGTTTTTACACATGGCGGTGTAGATATTTCCATGTTTATACAGATAGCAGTGTGGCTATTTCCATTTTTATACAGATAGCGATGTAGATATTTCCATGTTTATAGAGATGGCTGTGTACATATTTCCATGTTTATACAGATAGCGGTGTAGACATTTCCATATTTATAGAGATAGATGTGTAGTTATTTCCATATTTATACTGATAGCGGTGTAGATATTCCCATGTTTATACAGATAGCGGTGTAGTTTTTCCATGTTTATACAGATGACTGTGTGTATATTTCCATGATTATACAGATGACGGTGGAGATATTTCCATGTGTATAGAGATTGCGGTGTAGACATTCCCATGTTTATACAGATAGCTGTGTAGATATTTCCACGTTTATTGAGATTGCGGTGTAGATACTTCCATATTTATACAGATAGCCGTGTAGATATTTCCATGTTTATTCACATGGTGGTGTATATATTTCCATGTTTATACAGATAGCGGTGTGGCTACTTCCATGTTTATACAGATGGCAGTGTAGATATTTCCATGTTTATACAGATAGCGATGTAGATTTTTCCATGTTTATACAGATAGTGGTATAGATATTTCCATGTTTATACAGATGGCTGTGTAGATATTTCCATGTGCATACAGATGGCAGTGTAGATATTTCCATGTTTATACAGATGGAGGTGTAGATATTTCCATGTTTACACAGATGACTGTGTAGATATTTCCATGTTTATAGAGATGGCTGTGTAGATATTTCCATGTTTATACAGATCGCAGTGTAGATATTTCCATGTTTATAAGGCTATTGGTGTAGATATTTCCATGTTTATACAGATGACTATGTAGCTATTTCTATGTTTATACAGATGGCGATGTAGATATTTCCAAGTTTGCACATATAGCGGTTTAGATATTTCCACGTTTATACCCATGGCGGTGTAGATATTTCCATGTTTACACAGATAGTGGTGTATTTATTTCCATGTTTATACAGATAGCGGTGTAGATATTTCCATGTTTATACAGATAGCAGTGTAGATATTTCTATGTTTATACAGATCATCTTGTAGATATTTCAATGTTTATACAGATAGTGTTGTAGATATTTCCATGTTTACACAGATAGCTGTGTAGATATTTCCATGTTTACCCAAATAACGTTGTGTATACTTCCATGTTTATACTGATAGCGGCGTAGATATTTCCATGTTTATAAACATAGTGGTGTACATATTTCCATGTTTATACAGATAGCGGTGGAGATGTTTCCATGTTTATACATATAGCGATGTAGATATTTCCATATTTATACAGATAGTGTTGTGTATATTTCCAAGTTTATACAGATAGCGGTGTAGATATTTCCATGTTTATACAGATAGCGGTGTAGATATTTCCATGTTTATACAGAGAGCCGTGTAGGTATTTCCATGTTTATAGATATAGCGGAGTAGATATTTCCATGTTTATACTGATGGCTGCGTTGATATTTCCAAGTGTATACCGATGGCAGTGTAGATATTTCCATGTTTATACTCATGGAGGTGTAGATATGTCCATGTTTATACAGATGACAGTGTAGATATTTCCATGTTTTTACAAATGGATGTCTAGATATTTCCATCTTTATACAGAAGGCGGTGAGGAGATTTTCATGATTATACAGATGGCGGTGTAGATATTTTCATATTTATACAGATGGCGGTGTAAATATTTAGATGTTTATGCAGATGGCGATGTAGATATTTTCATGTTTATAGAGATAGCGGTGTAGATATTTCCATATTTATACAGAAAGCGGTGTAGATATTTCCATGTTTATAGAGATGGCTGTGTAGATATTTTCACGTTTATACAGATGACGGTGTAGATATTTCCATGTTTATAGAGACAGTGGTGTAGATATTTTCCTGTTTAAAGATTCAGCGGTGTAGATATTTCCTGGTTTATGCAGATAGTGGTGTAGATATTTCCATCTTTGCACAGATTGTGGTGTAGATATTTCCATCTTAACACAGACAGCAGTGTAGATATTTCCATGTTTACAGAGACAGCTGTGTAGATATTTCCATGTTTACACAGATAGCCTTGTCGATATTTCCATATTTACAGATAGCGATGTAGATATTTCCATGTTTATACGGATAGCGGTGTAGATATTTCCGTGTTTATACAGATAGCGGTGGAGATATTTCCATGTATGTACAGATAGCGATGTAGATAATTCCATGTTTATAAAGATAGCGGTGTAGTTATTTCTGTGTTTATAACGATAGCGGTGGAGATATTTCCATGCTTATACAGATAGCGGTGTAGATATTTCCATGTTTATAGAGATGGCTGTGTAGATATTTCCATGATTATACAGATGGCAGTGTAGGTATTTCCGTGTTTCTATAGATGGCGGTGTAGATAATTCCATGTTTATAGAGATAGCCATGTAGATATTTCCAAGTTTATGCAGATAGCGGTGTACACATTTCCAAGTTTATAGAGATAGCGGTGTAGATATTTCCATATTTATGCAGATAGAGTTGTAGATAATTCCATGTTTATACAGAGAGCAGTGTAAGTATTTCCATGCTTATACAGATAGTGGTGAAGTTATTTCCATGTTTATACAGATCGTGTTGTAGATATTTCTATGTTTATACAGATGACTGTGTAGGTATTTCCGTGTTTTTACACATGGCGGTGTAGATATTTCCATGTTTATACAGATAGCAGTGTGGCTATTTCCATTTTTATACAGATAGCGATGTAGATATTTCCATGTTTATAGAGATGGCTGTGTACATATTTCCATGTTTATACAGATAGCGGTGTAGACATTTCCATATTTATAGAGATAGATGTGTAGTTATTTCCATATTTATACTGATAGCGGTGTAGATATTTCCATGTTTATACAGATAGCGGTGTAGTTTTTCCATGTTTATACTGATGACTGTGTGTATATTTCCATGATTATACAGATGACGGTGGAGATATTTCCATGTTTATAGAGATTGCGGTGTAGACATTCCCATGTTTATACAGATAGCTGTGTAGATATTTCCACGTTTATTGAGATTGCGGTGTAGATACTTCCATATTTATACAGATAGCCGTGTAGATATTTCCATGTTTATTCACATGGTGGTGTATATATTTCCATGTTTATACAGATAGCGGTGTGGCTACTTCCATGTTTATACAGATGGCAGTGTAGATATTTCCATGTTTATACAGATAGCGATGTAGATTTTTCCATGTTTATACAGATAGTGGTATAGATATTTCCATGTTTATACAGATGGCTGTGTAGATATTTCCATGTGCATACAGATGGCAGTGTAGATATTTCCATGTTTATACAGATGGAGGTGTAGATATTTCCATGTTTACACAGATGACTGTGTAGATATTTCCATGTTTATAGAGATGGCTGTGTAGATATTTCCATGTTTATACAGATCGCAGTGTAGATATTTCCATGTTTATAAGGCTATTGGTGTAGATATTTCCATGTTTATACAGATGACTATGTAGCTATTTCTATGTTTATACAGATGGCGATGTAGATATTTCCAAGTTTGCACATATAGCGGTTTAGATATTTCCACGTTTATACCCATGGCGGTGTAGATATTTCCATGTTTACACAGATAGTGGTGTATTTATTTCCATGTTTATACAGATAGCGGTGTAGATATTTCCATGTTTATACAGATGGCTGTGTTGATATTTCCATGTGTATACAGATGGCAGCACACATATTTCCATGTTTATACAGATGGAGTGTTAGATATATCCATGTTTCTACAGATGACTGTGTAGATATTTCCATGTTTTTACAGTTGGCGGTGTAGATATTTCCATGTTTATACAGACAGCGGTGTGGCTATTTCCATGTTTATAGAGATAGCGATGTGGATATTTCCATGTTTATACAGATAGCAGTGTAGATATTTCCATGTTTATAGAGATAGCGGTGGGGATATTTCCATGTTTATAGAGATAGCGGTCGAGATATTTCCATGTTTATACAAAGAACGATGTAGATATTTCCCTGTTTATACACAGAGCGGTGTAGATATTTACATCTTTACAGAGATGGCTGTGTAGATATGTCCATGTTTATACAGATGGCACTGTAGATACTTCCATGTTTATACAGATAGTGTTGTAGGTATTTCCATGTTTATACAGATGACTGTGTAGCTATTTCCATGTTTATAGAGATGGCGGTGTAGATATTTCCATGTTTATAGAGATAGCCATGTAGATTTTCCATGTTTAAACAAATAGCGGTATAGACGTTTCCATGTTTATAGAGATAGCGGTGCAGGTATTTCCATATTTATACAGATAGCGTTGTAGATATTTCCGTGTTTATGCAGATAGCGGTGTAGATATTTCCATGTTCATACACATAGCGGTGTAGTTGTTTCCATGTTTATACAGACCACTGTGTATATATTTCCATGTTTATACAGATGGCGGTGTAGATATTTCCATGTTGACAGAGATAGCGGAGTAGATATTTCCATGTTTCTACAGATAGCTTGGTAGATATATCCATGTTTATAGAGGTAGCGGTGTAGATATTTCCATATTTACAGATAGCCGTGTAGATATTTCCATGTTTATTCAGATGGCGCTGCAGATATTTCCATGTTTATACAGATAGCGGTGTGGCTATTTCCATGTTTATACAGATAGCGATGTAGGTATTTCCATGTTTATAGAGATGGCTATGTCGATATTTCCATGTTTATACTGAGGGCAGTGTAGATATTTCCATGTTTATAGAGATAGTGGTGTATATATTTCCATATTTGTACAGATAGTGGTGTAGATATTTCCAAGTTTATGCAGATAGCGGTGTAGATGTTTCCAGGTTTATGGAGATAGCGGTGTAGATATTTCCATGTTTATAAAGATAGCGGTGTAGTTATTTCCATGTTTATAGAGACAGCGGTGGATATATTTCCATGTTTATACAGATAACGATGTAGATATTTTCATGTTTATACAGATAGCGGTGGATATATTTCCATGTTTATACACATGGCTGTTTGGATATTTCCATGTGTATACAGATGGCAGTGTAGATATTTCCACGTTTACACAGATGGAGGAGTAGATATTTCCATTTTTATACAGATAGCGGTGGAGATATTTCCATGTTTGTACATATAGCAGTGTAGACATTTCCATGTTTATAGAGATAGCGGTGTAGATATTTCCATATTTATACATGTAGTGGGATATATATTTCCATGTTTATACAGATAGCGGTGTAGATATTTACATGTTTATACAGATAGCGGTGTGGCTCCTTCCATGTTTATAAAGATGGCAGTGTAGTTATTTCCATTTTTACACAGATAGCGATGTTGATATTTCCATCTTTATACAGATAGCGGTGTAGATATTTCCATGTTTATACAGATAGCGGTGTACATACTTCCATTTTTATAGAGATGACGGTGTAGATATTTCCATGTTTATACAGATAGCGGTGGAGATATTTCCATGTTTATAGAGATAGCGGTGTAGATATTTCCAATTTCATACAGATGGCGGTGTAGATATTTCCGTGTTTATAGAGATGGCTGTGTAGATATTTCCATGTTTATACAGATAGTGGTGTAGATATTTCCATGTTTATACAGATGACTGTGTAGGTATTTCCATGTTTACACAGATGGCGTTGTAGATATTTCCATGTTTATAGAGATATCCATGGAGATATTTCGATGTTTATACAGATAGCTGTATAGACATATCCATGTTTATAGAGATAGTGGTGTAGATATTTCCATATTTATAAAGATAGCGGTGTGGATGTTTCCATGTTTATACAGATAGCGGTGAAGGTTTTTCCATGTTTATACAGATAGCAGTGTAGATATATCTATGTCCATACAGATCGTGGTGTAGATATTTCCAAGTTTTCACAGATAGTGGTGTAGATATTTCCAAGTTTATACAGATAGCAGTGTAGATATTTCCGTATTTACAGAGATAGAGGTGCAGATTTCCGTATTTGCACGGATTGCGGTGTAGATATTTCCATCTTCACACAGATAGCGGTGCACATATTTGCATGTTTAAACAGACAGCTGTGTAGATGTTTCCATGTTTACACAGATAATGTTGTAGATATTACCATGTTAACACATATAGCTGTGTAGATATTTCCATCTCTGCACAGACTGCGGTGTAGATATTTCCATCTTTACACAGATAGCGGGGTAGATATTTCCATGTTTATACAGATTGCTGTGTAGAAATTTCCATGTTTACTCAGATAGCGTTGTAGATATTTGCATGTTTATACAGATAGCGGTGGAGATATTTCCATGTTTATACAGATAGCGGTGTAGATATTAACATGTTTATACAGATAGCAGTGGAGATATTTCCATGTTTATACTGATGGCGGTGGAGATATTTCCATGTTTATACTGATGGCAGTGTAGATATTTCCATGTTTTCACATATGGTGGTTTAGATATTTCCGTGTTTATACTGATGACTGTGTAGTTATTTACATGTTTATGCAGATGGCGGTTTAGATATTTCCATGTTCATACAGATAGCCATGTAGATATTTCCATGCTTCTACAGATAGCGTTGTAGAAATTTCCATGTTTATAGAGATAGCGGTGTAGATATTTCGATATTTATACAGATAGCGGTGTAAATATTTCTATGTTTATACAAATAACGGTGTAGATATTTCCATGTTTATACTGATAGCGGTGTAGTTATTTCCATGTTTATACAGATGACTGTGTATATATTTCCATGTTTATACAGATGGTGGTGTAGATATTTCCATGTTTATAGAGATAGCCATGTAGATATTTCCGTGTTCATACAGATAGCGGTGTAGATATATCCATGTTTATACAGATCGTGGAGTACATATATTCATGTTTATACAGGTAGCGGTGTAGGTATTTCCATGTTTACAGAGATGCAGGTGTAGATATTTCCATCTTCAGACAGATAGCAGTGTGCATATTTGCATGTTTACACCGACAGGTGTGTAGATATATCTATCTTTACACAGATAGTTTTGTAGGTATTTCCATGTTTATACAGATTGCGGTGTAGATATTTCCATGTTTATAAAGATAGCGGTGTAGATATTTCCATGTTTATACAGATAGCGGTGGAGATATTTCCATGTTTATACTGATAGCGATGTTGATATTTCCAAGTTTATACAGATAGCGGTGTAGATAACTCCATGTTTATACAGATAGCGGTAGAGATATTTCCATTTTTACACAGAGAGCGATGTAGATATTTCCAAGTTTGCACAGATAGCGGTTTAGATATTTCCACTTTTACAGAGATAGCAGTGTATATATTTCCATGTTTATATTGATGGGTGTGTAGATATTTCCATGTGTATATAGATGGCAGTGTAGATATTTCCATGTTTATACTGATGGAGGTGTAGATATTTCCATGTTTATACAGATGATTGTGTGGATATTTCCATGTTTTTACAGATGGCGGTGTGGATATTTCCATGATTATACAGATGGCGGTGTTGATATTTCCATGTTTATACAGATAGCGTTGTAGATATTTCCATGTTTATAGAGATAGCGGTGTTGGTATTTCCATGTTTATACAGGTAGCGTTGTAGATATTTCCAGGTTTATACAGCCTGCGGTGTTGATATTTCCACCTTTATACAGATGGCATTGTAGATATTTCCATGTTTATAGAGATAGCGGTGTACATATTTCCATGTTTTTACATATAGCATTGTAAATATTTCCATGTTTATAGAGATAGCGGTGTAAATATTTCCATGTTTATACAGATAACGGTTTAAATGTTTACACATTTACAGAGATAGCAGTGTAGATATTTCCACGTTTATACAGAAAGTGGTGTAGGTATTTCCACGTTTATACACATAGCGATGTAGATATTTCCAAGTTTATAGATATAGCGGTGTAGATATTTCCACGTTTATACACATAGCGGTGTACTTATTTCCACGTTTATAGAGATAGCGGTGTAGATATTTCCACGTTCATACAGATAGCGGTGTAGATATTTCCACGTTTATACATATAGCGGTGTAGATATTTCCACGTTTATAGAGATAGCGGTGTAGATATTTGCATGTTTATACAGATAGCTTTGTAGATATTTCCTTGTTTATACAGATGGTGGTGTAGATATTTCCATGTTTATACAGATGGCGCTGTATATATTTCCATGTTTATACAGATGGAGGTGTAGATATTTCCATGTTTATACAGATAGCGGTGTAGCTATTACCATGTTTACACAGATAGCAGTGTAGATATTTCCATCTTTGCACAGATTGCGGTGTAGTTATTTACATCTTTACACAGATAGCGGTGTAGATATTTCCATGTTTACACTGATAGTGGTGTAGATATTTCTATGTTTCCACAGATAGCGTTGTAGATATTTGCATGTTTATACAGATAGCGGTTTTGATATTTCCATTTTTATACAGATAATGGTGTAGCTGTTTCCATGTTTATTCAGATAGCGGTGGAGATATTTCCAAGTTTATATAGATCGCCATGTAGATATTTCCATATTTATACAGATAGCTGTGTAGACATTTCTATGTTTATAGAGATAGCAGTGTAGATATTTCCATATTTATACAGATAGCAGTGAAGTTATTTCCATGTTTATACAGATAGCCGTGTAGACGTTTCCATGTTTATACAGAAAGCGGTGTAGATATTTCCATGTTTATACAGATCGTGGTGTAGATATTTCCATGTTTATATAGATAGCGGTGTAGATATTTCCATGTTTATACAGGTAGCGGTGTAGATATTGCCATGTTTATACAGATTGCGGTGTTGACATTTCCATCTTTCTACAGATGGCAGCGTAGATATTTCTATGTTTATACAGAAATCCGTGTAGGTATTTCCATGTTTATACAGATGGTTGTGTAATTATTTCCATGTTTATACAGATGACTGTGTATATATTTCCATGTTTATACAGATGACGGTGCAGATATTTCTATGTTTGTAGAGATTGCGGTGTAGATATTTCCATGTGTATACAGAGAGTTACGTAGATATTTCCATGTTTATACAGATGGAGGTGTAGATTCTTCCTTGTTTCTACAGATGACTGTGTAGATATTTCCATGTTTTTACACATGTCGGTGTAGATATTTCCATGTGTATAGATATACCCATGTAGATATTTCCATGTTTATACAGACAGCCGTGTAGACATTTCCATGTTTATATAGATAGCGGTGTAGACATTTCCATATTTATACAGATAGCGTTGTAGATATTTTCATGTTTATACCGATAGTGGTGTAGATATTTCCATGTTTATACAGATGACTGTGTAGGTATTTCCATGTTTATAGATATGCCGGTGGAGATATTTCCATGTTTATAGAGATAGCCATGTAGATATTTCCATGTTTAAACAGAGAGCGGTGTAGACATTTCAATGTTTATGGACATAGCAGTGTAGGTATTTCCAAATTTATACAGATAGCGGTGTAGATATTTCCATGTTTATTGAGATAGCCATGTAGATATTTCCATGTTTATACAGATAGCGGTGTAGACATTTCCACTTTTATAGAGATAGCGGTGTATGTATTTCCATATTTATGCTGATAGCGGTGTAGATATTTCCATGTTTATTCAGATAGCGGTGTAGATATTTCCATGTTTATACAGAGAGCGGTGCAGATATTTACATGTTTATACAGATATCGTTGTAGGTATTTCCATGTTTATACAGATAGTGGTGTAGGTAATTCCATGTTTATACACATGGCTGTGTTGATATTTTCATGTGTGTACAGATGGCAGTGTAGATAATTCCATGTTGACACAGATGGAGGTTTAGATATTTCCATGTTTCTACAGATGACTCTGTAGATATTTCCATGTTTTACAGATGGCGGTGTAGATATTTCCATGTATATACAGATAGCGTGGCTATTTCCATATTTATAGAGATAGCAATGTAGATATTTCCATGTTTATACAGATAGCAGTGTAGATATTTCCTTGTTTATACAGATAGCGGTGGAGATATTTCCATGTTTATACAGATAGCGGTGGAGATATTCCATGTTTGTAAACTTTGCGTTGTAGATATTTCCATGTATATGCAGATAGCGGTGTAGATATTTCCATATTTATAGAGATAGCGGTGTAGTTATTTCCATGTTTATTCAGATGGCGGTGTAGATATTTCCTTGTTTATACAGATAGCGGTGTGGCTGTTCCATGTTTATACAGATGGCAGTGTAGATATTTCCATGTTTATACAGATAGTGGTGTAGATATTTCCATGTTTATAAAGATAACGTTGTAGGTATTTCCATGTTTATAGAGATAGCGGTGGAGATATTTCCATATTTATAAAGATAGTTGTCGAGATATTTCCATGTTTATACAGATAATGATGTAGATATTTCCATGTTTATACTGATAGCGGTGTAGATATTTCCATGTTTATAGAGATGGCTGTGTAGATAATTCCATGTTTATGCAGATGGCAGTGAAGATATTTCCATGTTTATACAGATACTGATGTAGGTATTTCCATGTTTATACAGAACTCTGTGTAGGTATTTCCATGTTTATAGATATGGCGGTGGAGATATTTCCATGCTTATACAGATTTCGGTGTAGATATTTCCATGTTTACACAGATGGAGGTGTAGATATTTCCATGTTTCTACAGATGACTGTGTAGATATTTCCATGTTTTTACAGATGGCGGTGAAGATATTTCTATGTTTACACAGATAGCGGTGTAGGTATTTCCATGTTTACAGAGATGGAGGTGTAGATATTTCCATCTTCTGACAGATAGCAGTGGGCATATTTGCATGTTGACACAGACAGCTGAGTAGATACATCTATCTTTACACAGATAGTGTTGTAGGTATTTCCATGTTTTTACAGATTGCGGTGTAGATATTTCCATGTTTATAAAGATAGCGGTGTAGATATTTCCATGTTTATACAGATAGCGGTGGAGATATTTCCATGTTTATACATATAGCGATGTTGATATTTCCAAGTTTATACAGATAGCGGTGTAGATATCTCCATGTTTATACAGATAGCGGTAGAGATATTTCCATTTTTACACAGCGAGCGATGTAGATATTTCCAAGTTTACACAGATTGCCGTTTAGATATTTCCACGTTTACAGAGATAGCAGTGTATATATTTCCATGTTTATATTGATGGGTGTGTAGATATTTCCATGTGTATACAGATGGCAGTGTAGAAATTTCCATGTTTATACTGATGGAGGTGTAGATAATTCCATGTTTATACAGATGATTGTGTAGATATTTCCATGTTTTTACAGATGGCGTTGTGGATATTTCCATGATTATACAGATGGCGGTGTTGATATTTCCATGTTTATACAGATAGCGTTGTAGATAGTTCCATGTTTATAGAGATAGCGGTGTTGGTATTTCCAAGTTTATACGGGTAGCGGTGTAGATATTTCCAGGTTTATACAGCTTGCGGTGTTGATATTTCCATCTTTATACCGATGGCATTGTAGATATTTCCATGTTTATAGAGATAGCGGTTTTGATATTTCATATTTATACAGATAGCGGTGTAGATATTTCCATGTTTATACAGATTGCGGTGTAGATATTTCCATGTTTATACAGATAGCAGTGTAGATATTTCCACGTTTATACAGATGGCGGTGCAGATATTTCCATATTTCTGCAAATGGCAGCGTAGATATTTCCATGTTTATAGAGATGGCGGTGTATATATTTCCATGTTTATATAGATGGCAATGTAGATATTTTCTTGTTTATGTAGATGGCGTTGTAGGTATTTCCATGTTTAAAGAGATGGCGGTGTATATATTTCCATGTTGATGGAGATAGCGGTGTAGATATTTCCATGTTTATAGAGATAGCAGTGTAGTTATTGCCATGTTTAAACAGATAGCGTTGTAGATATTTCCATATTTCTACAGATGACTGTGTAGATATTTCCATGTTCGTACAGATGGCAGTGTAGATATTTCCATGTTTCTAGAGATAGCGGTGTAGATATTTTCATGTTTATACAGATTGGGGTGGAGGTATGTCCATGTTTATACCGATAGCAATGGAGATATTTCCACGTTAATACACATAGCGGTGTAGATATTTCCATGTTGATACAGATAGCGGTGTAGATATTTCCATGTTTATACAGATGGCTGTGTCGATATTTCCATGTTTATGCAGAGTTCTCTGTAGATATTTCCATGTTTATATAGATGACAGTGTAGATATTTCCAGGTTTATACAGATGGCTGTGTAGATATTTCCGTGTTAATACAGATGGCGGTGTAGATATTTTCATGTTTATAGAGATAGCGGTGTAGATATTTCCATGTTTATTGAGATAGCGGTGTAAATATTTCCATATTTTTACAGATGGTGTAGATATTTCCATGTTTTTACAGATAGCGGTGTAGTTATTTCCATCTTTAGTCAGAGAGTGCTGTACATATTTCCATGTTTATACACATCCCTGTGTAGATATTTCCATGTTTATACAGATAACGTTGTAGATATTTCCATCTTTATAAAACGGTGGTATAGATATTTTCATGTTCCTACACATGACTGTGTTGTTATTTCCATGTTTATACAGATGGCGGTGCAGATACTTCCATATTTATAGAGATAGCATTGTAGATATTTCCAGGTTTATACAGATCGTGGTGTAGATATTTCCATGTTTATACAGATACAGGTATAGGTATTTCCATATTTATACAGACGGCAGTGTAGGTATTTCTATGTTTATACAGATAGCAGTGTAGATATTTCCATGTATGTACAGATGGCGGTGTTGATATTTCCATCTGTACACAGATTTCCGTGTAGATATTTCCATCTTTATACAGATGGCGTTGTAGATATTTCCATGGATATGCAGATGGCGGTGTGGATATTTCCATGTTTATAGAGATAGCGGTGCAGGTATTTCCATGTTTATAGACATAGCGGTGTAGATATTTCCATGTTTATACAGACTGCAGTGTCGGCATTTCTATGTTTATAAAATAGCGGTGTAGATATTTCCATGTTTGTACAGATGGCGGTGTTGATATTTCCATCTGTACACAGATTGCCGTGTAGATATTTCCATCTTTATACAGATGGCATTGTATATATTTCCATGGATATGCAGATGGCGGTGTATGTATTTCCATGTTTATAGACATAGCGGTGTAGGTATTTCCATGTTTATATAGATGGCGTTGTAGATATTTCCATGTTTATACCGACAGCGGTGTTGGTATTTCCACGTTTATACAGATAGCGATGTAGATATTTCCATGTTTATACAGCTCTTGGTGCAGATATTTATAACTTTATACAGATGGCATTATAGATATTTCCTTATTCACACAGATGGCGGTGTAGATGTTTCCATGTTTATACAGATGGCAGAGTAGTTAGTTCCATGTTTATGGAGATGGCAGTGTAGATATTTTCATGTTTATAGAGATGGCGGTGTAGATATTTCCAAGCTTATAGAGATAGCAGTGTAGATATTTACATGTTTATACAGATGGCTGTGTAGATATTTCCATGTGTATACAGATGGCATTGTAGATATTTCCATGTTTATACAGATGACTGTATAGGTATTTACATGTTTTTACCGATGGCAGTGCTGATATTTACTTGTTTATACAGATAGCGGTGTACATATTTCCATGTATAAACAGATGTCTCTGTAGATATTTCCATGTTTAAACAGATGGTGGTGTAGATATTTCCTTGTTTATACAAATAGTGGTGTATTTATTTCCATGTTTATACAGATAGCAGTGTAGATATTTCCAGGTATATACAGACGGCTCTGTAGATATTTCCATGTGTATACAGATGGCATTGTAGATATTTCCATGTTTATACAGATGGTGGTGTAGATATTTCCATGTTTACACAGATGACTGTATAGGTATTTCCATGTTTATATAGATGGCAGTGTAGATATTTCCATGTTTATAGAGATAGCGGTGTAGATATTTCCATATTTATACAGATAACGGTGTAGAAATTTCTATGTTTATACAGATAGCGGTGTAAATATTTCCATGTTTATACAAGTCACAGTGTAGATATTTCCTTGTCCATACAAATAGCGGTGTAGATATTTCCATGTTTATACAGATAGTGGTGTAGATATTTCCATGTATATACAGATGGCTGTGTAGATATTTCCATGTTTATACAGATGGCTTTGTAGATATTTCCATGTTTGTACAGATGACATTGTAGGTATTTCCATGTTTATACAGATGGCGGTGTAGATATTTCCATGTTTATAGAGATAGCTTTGTAGATATTTCCATGTTTATACAGATCGCGGTGTAGATATTTCCATGTTTATACAGATAGCAGTGTAGATATTTCCATGTTTATACAGATAGCGGTGTAGATATTTCCATGTTTATAGAGATAGTTGTGTAGTTATTTCCATGTATATAGACATAGCGGTGTAGATATTTCCATGTTTATATAGATGGCATTGTAGTTATTTCTATGATTATACTGATAGCGGTGTTGGTATTTCCACATTTATACAGATATCGATGTAGATATTTCCATGTTTATACAGCTCGCGGTGCAGATATTTATATCTTTTTACAGATGACATTGTAGATATTTCCTTATTCACACAGATGGCGGTGTAGATATTTCCATGTGTATACAGATGGCGGTGTAGTTATTTCCATGTTTATACAGATAGCGGTGTAGGTATTTCCATGTTTAAACAGATGGTGGTGTAGATATTTCCGTGTTTATACACATGGCGGAGTGGATATTTCCATCTTTATGGAGATGGCAGTGTAGATATTTTCTTGTTTATAGAGATGGCGGTGTAGATATTTCCATATTTATAGAGATAGCGGTGTAGATATTTCCATCTTTCTACAGATGGCAGTGTAGATAATTCCATGTTTATACAGAAGGCCGTGTAGATATTTCCATGTATATACAGATGGTATTGTAGGTATTTCCATGTTTATACAGATAGCGGTGCAGATATTTTCAGGTTTACACAGATGCCTATGCAGATATTTCCATATTTATATCGAGGGCTGTGTAGATATTTCTATATTTATACAGATGGCAGTGTAGATATTTAAATGTTCCTACACATGCCTGTGTAGGTATTTCCATGTTTATACAGATGTCTTTGTAGATATTTCCATGTTTATAGAGATAGCGGTGCAGACATTTCCATGTTTATACATATAGCGGTGTATATATTTCCATGTTTATACAGATCATGGTGTAGATATTTCCATGATTATACAGATACCAGTGTAGATATTTCCATGTTTATACAGACCGCAGTGTAGATATTCCCATGTTTATAGAGATAGCAGTGTAGATATTTCCATGTTTGTACAGATGGCGGTGTTGATGTTTCCATCTATACACAGATTGCTGTGTAGGTATTTCCATGTGTATACAGATGGTATTGTAGATATTTCCATGTTTATACAGATGGTGGTGTAGATATTTCCATGTTTACACAGATGACTCTATAGGTATTTCCATGTTTATACAGATGGCGGTGTAGATATTTCCATGTTTATAGAGATAGCGGTGTAGATATTTCCATATTTATACAGATAACGGTGTAGAAATTTCCATGTTTATACAGATAGCGGTGTAAATATTTCCATGTTTATACAAGTCACGGTGTAGATATTTCCTTGTTCATACAAATAGCGGTGTAGTTATTTCCATGTTTATACAGATAGTGGTGTAGATATTTCCATGTATATATAGATGGCTGTGTAGATATTTCCATGTTTATACAGATGGCTTTGTAGATATTTCCATGTTTATACAGATGACATTGTAGGTGTTTCCAAGTTTATACAGATGGCGGTGTAGATATTTCCATGTTTATAGAGATAGCTTTGTAGATATTTCCATGTTTATACAGATCGTGATGTAGATATTTCCATGTTTATACAGATATCGGTGTAGATATTTCCATGTTTATACACATGGCTTTGAAGATATTTCCATGTTTATACAGATGACATTGTAGGCATTTCCATGTTTACACAGATGGCGGTGTAGATATTTCCATGTTTATAGAGATAGCTTTGTAGATATTTCCATGTTTATACAGATCACGGTGTACATATTTCCATGTTTATGCAGATAGCGGTGTAGATATTTCCATGTTTATACAGATAGCGGTGTATATATTTCCATGTTTATAGAGATAGCGGTGTAGTTATTTCCATGTTTATAGACATAGCGGTGTAGATATTTCCATGTTTATATAGATGGCACTGTAGATATTTCTACGTTTATACCGATAGCGGTTTTGGTATTTCCACGTTTATACAGATAGCGATGTAGATATTTCCATGTTTATACAGCTCACGGTGCAGATATTTATACCTTTATACAGATGGCATTGTAGATATTTCCTTATTCACACAGATGGCGGTGTAGATGTTTCCATGTTTATACAGATGGCGGAGTAGTTACTTCCATGTTTATGGAGATGGCAGTGTAGATATTTTCATGTTTATAGAGATGGCGGTGTAGATGTTTCCATGTTTATAGAGATAGCAGTGTAGATATTTACATGTTTATACAGATGGCTGTGTAGATATTTCCATGTGTATACAGATGGCATTGTAGATATTTCCATGTTTATACAGATGACTGTATAGGTATTTCCATGTTTTTACAGATGGCAGTGCAGATATTTCCATGTTTATAGAGATAGCGGTGTAGATATTTCCATGTTCGTACAGATGGCGGTACTGATATTTCCATCTATACACAGATGGCCGTGTAGATATTTCCATGTTTATACAGATGGCGGCGTAGATATTTCCATGGACATGCAGATGGTGGTGTAGATATTTCCGTGTTTATACACATGGCGGAGTAGATACTTCCATCTTTATGGAGATGGCAGTGTAGATATTTTCATGTTTATAGAGATGGCGGTGTAGATATTTCCATATTTATAGAGATAGCGGTATAGATATTTCCATCTTTCTACAGATGGCAGTGTAGATATTTCCATGTTTATACAGATGGCGGTGTAGATATTTCCATGTTTATATAGATGGTGGTGTAGATATTACCATGTTTATACTGATAGCGGTGTAGATATTTCCATGTTTATACAGATCGTGGTGTAGATATTTCCATGTTTATACAGATCGCGGTGTAGATATTTGCATGTTTATACAGATAGTGGTGTAGATATTTCCATGTTTATAGAGATAGCGGTGTAGGTATTTCCATGTTTATAGACATAGCGGTGTAGATCTTTTCATGTTTATATAGATGGCGTTGTAGATATTTCCATGTTTATACAGATAGCGGTGTTGATATTTCCATGTTTATACTGATCGTGGTGTAGATATTTCCATGTTTATAGAGATGGTGGTGTAGATATTTCCATGTTCATAGAGATAGCGGTGTTGATTTTTCCATGTTTATAGAGATAGCGGTGTGGATATTTCCATGTTTATACAGATAGGGGTGTAGATATTTCCATGTTTATAGAGATGGCGGTGTAGACATTTCCATGTTTATACAGATCACGGTGTAGATATTTGCTTGTTTATACAAATAGCGGTGTAGTTATTCCCATGTTTATACTGATAGCGGTGTAGATATTTCCAAGTATATACAGATGGCTGTGTAGATATTTCCATGTTTATACAGATGGCTGTGTAGATATTTCCATGTTTATACAGATGACTTTCTAGGTATTTCCATGTTTATACCGATGGCGGTGTAGATATTTCCATGCTTATAGAGATAGCTGTGTAGATATTTCCATGTTTATACAGATGGCTGTGTAGATATTTCCATGTTTATATAGATTACTTTGTAGATATTTCCATGTTTATACAGATGGTGGTGTAGATATTTCCATGTTTATAGAGATAGCGGTGTAGATATTTCCATGTTTTTACAGATAGCGGTGTATTTATTTCCATGTTTATACAGTTAGCGTTGTAGATATTTCCATGTTTTTACAGATATCGGTGTAGATATTTCCATGTTTACACAGATTGCGGTGTAGATATTTGCATCTTTCTACAGATGGCATTGTAGATACTTCCATGTTTATACAGATGGCGGTGTAAATATTTCCATGTTTATTTAGATGGTGGTGTAGATATTACCATGTTTATACAGATAGCGGTGTACATATTTCCATCTTTATACAGATCGTGGTGAACATTTTTCCATGTTTATACACATCGCGGTGTAGATATTTCCATGGTTATTCAGATCTCGGTGTAGATATTTCCATGTTTACACAGATAGCGTTGTAGATATTTCCATGTTTATACAGATAGCGGTGTAGATATTTCCATGTTTATAGAGATAGCGGTGTAGTTATTTCCATGTTTATAGACATAGCGGTGTAGATATTTCCATGTTTATGTAGATGGCGTTGTAGATATTTCCATGTTTATAACGATAGCGGTGTTGGTATTTCCACGTTTATACAGATAGCGATGTAGATATTTCCATGTTTATACAGCTCGCGGTGCAGATATTTATATCTTTATACAGATGGCATTGTAGATATTTCCTTTTTCACACAGATGGCGGTGTAGATGTTTCCATGTTTATACTGATGGCGGAGTAGTTAGTTCCATGTTTATGGAGATGGCTGTGTAGATATTTTCATGTTTATAGAGATGGCGGTGAAGATATTTCCATGTTTATAGAGATAGCATTGTAGATATTTACATGTTTATACTGATGGCTGTGTAGATATTTCCATGTGTATACAGATGGCATTGTAGATATTAACATGTTTATACAGATGACTGTATAGGTATTTCCATGTTTTACAGATGGCAGTGCAGATATTTCCATGTTTATAGAGATAGTGGTGTAGATATTTCCATGTTTGTACAGATGGCGGTGCTGATATTTCCATCTATACACAGATGGCCGTGTAGATATTTCCATGTTTATACAGATGGCGGCGTAGATATTTCCATGGACATGCAGATGGCGGTGTAGATATTTCCATGTTTATACAGATAGCGGTGTAGATATTTCCATCTTTCTACAGATGGCAGTGTAGATATTTCCATGTTTATACAGATGGCGGTGTAGATATTTCCATATTTATACAGATGTCTATGTAGATATTTCCATGTCTATACAGATGGTATTGTAGGTAATTCCATGTTTATACATATGGTGGTGTGGATATTTCCATTTTTATTCAGATGACTGTGTAGATATTTCCATGTTTTTAAAGATAGCAGTGTAGATATTTCAATGTTTATAGAGATGGCGCTGTAGATATTTCCGTGTTTATACAGATAACGGTGGAGATATTTCAATGTTTATACAGAGAGCAGTGGAGATATTTCCATGTTTATACACATAGCGGTGTACATATTTCCATGTTTATAGAGACAGCGGTGTAGGAATTTCCATGTTTATACAGATAGCTGTGCAGATATTTCCATGTTTATACAGATGCCTATGCAGATATTTCCATATTTATACAGAGGGCTGTGTAGATAATTCTATGTTTATACAGATGGCAGTGTAGATATTTAAATGTTTCTACATATGACTGTGTAGGTATTTCCATGTTTATACAGATGTCTTTGTAGATATTTCCATGTTTATAGAGATAGCGGTGCAGATATTTCCAAGTTTATACAGATACCGGTGTAGATATTTCCATGTTTATACAGACCGCAGTGTAGATATTTCCATGTTTATAGGGATAGCAGTGTAGATATTTCCATGTTTGTACAGATGGCGGTGTTGATGTTTCCATCTATGCACAGATTGCCATGTAAGTATTTCCATGTGTATACAGATGGCATTGTAGTTATTTCCATGTTTATACAGATGGTGGTGTAGATATTTCCATGTTTACACAGATGACTGTATAGGTATTTCCATGTTTATACAGATGGCGGTGTAGATATTTCCATGTTTATACAGATAGCGGTGTAAATATTTCCATGTTTATACAGATCACGGTGTAGATATTTCCATGTTTATAGAGATAGCGGTGTAGATATTTCCATGTTTGTATGGATAGCGGAGTAGATATTTCCATGTTTATACAGATCGCGATGTATATATTTCCAAGTTTATATAGATAGCGGTGCAGATATTTCCATGTTTGTACAGATGGCGGTGTTGATATTTCCATCTATACACAGATGACCGTGTTGATATTTCCATGTTTATACAGATGGCGGCGCAGATATTTCTATGGATATGTAGATGGAGGTGTAGATATTTCCATGTATACTCAGATAGCGCTGTACTTATTTCCATGTTTATATAGAGAGCGGTGTAGTTATTTCCATGTGTGTACACATGGCTGTGTAGATATTTCCATGTTTATACAGATGGCGGTGTAGATATTTCCATGTTTATACAGATAACTTTGTAAGTATTTCCATCTTTATACAGATGGCGGTGTAGATATTTCGATGTTTATAGAGATAGCAGTGGAGATATTTACATGTTTATACAGATAGCACTGTAGTTTTTTCCATGTTTATATAGATATCGGTGTAGATATTTCCATGTATATACACATGGCTGTGTAGATATTTCCTTGTTTATACAGATGGCGCCGTAAATATTTCCATGTTTATACAGAAAACTTTTCAAGTATTTCCATGTTTATACAGATGGCGGTGTAGTTATTTCGATGTTTATAGAGATAGCAGTGGAGATATTTCCATGTTTATACAGATAGCGGTGTAGATATTTCCATGTTTATACTGATCGCGGTGTAGATATTTCCATGTTTATAGAGTTGGCGGTGTAGAAATTTCCATATTCATAGAGATAGCGGTGTTGATTTTTCCATGTTTATACTGATAGCTGTGTGGATATTTCCATGTTTATACAGATAGGGGTGTAGGTATTTCCATGTTTATAGACATAGCAGTGTAGATATTTCCATGTTTATACAGACTGCAGTGTAGGTATTTCTATGTTTTTACAGATAGCGGTGTAGATATGTCCATGTTTGTACAGATGGCGGTGTTGATATTTCCATCTGTACAGAGATTGCCGTGTAGATATTTCCATCTTTATGCAGATGGCGTTGTAGATATTTCCAAGGATATGCAGATGGCGGTGTGGATATTTCCATGTTCATAGAGATAGCGGTGTAGGTATGTCCATGTTTATAGACATAGCGGTGTAGATATTTCCATGTTTATACAGACTGCGGTGTAGATACTTCCATGTTTATACAGATAACGGAGTAGGTATTTCCATGTTTTTACAGATGGCGGTGTTGATATTTCCATCTATACACAGATGACCGTGTAGCTGTTTCCATGTTTATACAGATGGCGGCGCAGATATTTCCATGTATATGTAGATGGCGGTGTAGATATTTCCATGTTTATACAGATAGCGGTGTTGTTATTTCCATGTTTATATAGATAGCGGTGTAGATATTTCCATGTATATACACATGGCTGTGTATATATTTCCACGTTTATACAGATGGCGGTGTAGATATTTCCATGTTTATACAGATAACTTTGTAAGTATTTCCATGTTTATGCAGATGGCGGTGTAGATATTTCGATATTTATAGAGATAGCAGTGCAGATATTTCCATGTCTATACAGATAGCGGTGTAGATATTTCCATGTTTATACTGATCTTGGTGTAGATATTTCCATGTTTATAGAGATGGCGGTGTAGATATTTCCATGTTCATAGAGACAGCGGTGTTGATTTTTCCATGTTTATAGAGATAGCGGTGTGGATTTTCCATATTTATACAGACAGGGGTGTAGATATTTCCATGTTTATAGAGATGGCGGTGTAGATATTTCCATGATTATACAGATCACGGTGTAGATGTTTACATGTTCATACGGATCATGGTGTAGATATTTCCATGTTTATACAGACCTCTGTGTCGATATTACCATGTTTATAGGGATAGCGGTGCAAATACTTCCAAACTTATACAGATAGCGGTGTAGTTATTAGCAAGTTTATACAGATTGTGGTGTAGATATTTCCGTGTATAAACAGATGTCTGTGTATATATTTCCATGTTTAAACAGATTGCGGTGCAGACATTTCCTTGTTAATACAAATAGCGGTGTAGTTATTTCCCTGTTTATACAGATCACAGTGTAGATATTTCCTTTTTTATACAAATAGCGGTGTAGTTATTTCCATGGTTATACAGATAGCGTTGTAGATATTTCCTTGATTATACAAATAGCGGTGTAGATATTTCCATGTTTATACAGATCACGGTGTAGATATTTCCTTGTTTATACAAATAGCGGTGTAGTTATTTCCATGTTTTTACAGATAGCGGTGTAGATATTTCCATGTATATACTGATGGCTGTGTAGATATTTCCATGTTTATACAGATGGCGGTGTAGATATTTCCATGTTTATAGAGATAGCGGTGTAGGTATTTCCATGTTTATAGACATAGCGGTGTAGATATTTCCATGTTTATACAGGTCGCGGTGTAGATATTTCCATGTTTATACAGATGGCAGTGTAGATATTTCGATGTTTATAGAGATAGCAGTGGAGATATTTCCATGTTTATACAGAAAGCGGTGTAGTAATTTCCATGTTTATATAGATAGCGGTGTTGATATTTCCATGTATATACACATGGCTGTGTAGATATTTCCATGTTTATACAGATGGTGGTGTAGATATTTCCATGTTTATACAGATAACTTTGTAAGTATTTCCATGTTTATATAGATTTTGGTGTAGATATTTCGATGTTTATAGGGATAGCAGTGGAGATATTTCCATGTTTATACAGATAGCGGTGTAGATATTTCCGTGTTTATACTGATCGCGGTGTAGATATTTCCATGTTTATGGAGATGGCGGTGTAAATATTTCCATGTTCATAGAGATAGCGGTGTTGATTTTTCCATGTTTATAGAGATAGCTGTGTGGATATTTTCATGTTTATACAGATAGGGGTGTAGATATTTCCATGTCTATAGAGATGGCCGTGTAGATATTTCCATGTTTATACAGATCACGGTGTAGATATTTCCATGTTTATACAGATCGCGGTGTAGATATTTCCATGTTTATACAGATCATGGTGTAGATATTTCCATGTTTATACAGATCACGATGTTGATATTACCATGTTTATAGGGATAGCGGTGCAAATATTTCCACATTTATACAGATAGCGGTGTAGTTATTGCCATGTTTATTCAGATAGCGGTGTAGATATTTCCATTTGTAAACAGATGTCTGTGTATATATTTCCATGTTTAAACACATGGCGGTGTAGATATTTCCTTGTTTATACAAATAGCGGTGTAGTTATTTCCATGTTTATTCAGTAATCGGTGTAGATATTTCCATGTATACACAGATGGCTGTGTAGATATTTCCATGTTTCTACAGATCACTTTGTAGGTATTTCCATGTTTATACAGATGGCGGTGTAGGTATTTCCATGTTTATAGAGGTAGCTGTGTAGATATTTCCATGTTTATAGAGATAGCGGTGTAGATATTTCCATGTTTATACAGATCGCGGTGTAGATATTTCCATGTTTATACAGACAGCAGTGGAGACATTTGCATGTTTATACACATAGCGGTGTACATATTTCCATGTTTATGGAGACAGTGGTGTAGATATTTCCATGTTTATACAGATGGCGGTGTAGATATTTCCACGTTTATAGAGATGGCAGTGTAGATATTTCCATGTTTATAGAGATAGCGGTGTAGTTATATCCATTTTCATAGAGATTGCAGTGAGGATATTTCCATGTTTATACAGATAGCAGTGTAGATATTTCCAGTTTTATAGAGATAGCGGTTTAGATATTTCATATTTATACAGATAGTGGTGTAGATATTTCCATGTTTATACAGATTGCGGTGTAGATATTTCCATGTTTATACAGATAGCGTTGTAGATATTTCCACGTTTATACAAATGGCGGTCTAGATATTTCCATGTTTCTACAAATGGCAGTGTAGATATTTCCATGTTTATATAGATGGCAGTGTAGATATTTTCTTGTTTATGTAGATGGCGTTGTAGATACCTCCATGTTTAAAGAGATGGCGGTGTGTATGTTTCCATGTTGATGGAGATAGCGTTGTAGATATTTCCATGTTTAAAGAAATAGCGGTGTAGTTATTTCCATGTTTATAGAGATAGCGGTGTAGATATTTCCATGTTTCTACAGATGACTGTGTAGATATTTCCATGTTTGTACAATTGGCAGTGTAGATATTTCCATGTTTATAGGGATAGCGGTGTAGATATTTTCATGTTTATACAGATTGTGGTGGAGATTTGTCCATGTTTATACAGATACCAATGGAGATATTTCCACGTTAATACACATAGCGGTGTAGATATTTCCATGTTTATACAGATAGCGGTGAAGATATTTCCATGTTTATACAGATTGCTGTGCCGATATTTCCATGTTTATACAGAGTTCTCTGTAGATATTTCCATGTTTATATAGATGACAGTGTAGATATTTCCAGGTGTATACTGTTGACTGTGTAGTTATTTCCATGTTAATACAGATGGCGGTGTAGATATTTCCATGTTTATAGAGATAGCGGTGTAGATATTTCCATGTTTATAGAGATAGCGGTTTAAATATTTCCATCTTTATACAGAGAGTGGTGTAGATATTTCCATGTTTATACAGATGGCGGTGTAGATACAGCCATGTTTCTGAGTATGGCAGTGTAGATATTTTCATGTTTACGTTTATGGCGGTGTAGACATTTCCATGTTTACAGAGATTGCGGTGTAGATATTTCCATGTTTATAGTGCAAGTGGTGTTGGTATTTCCATGTTTATAGAGATAGCAGTGTAGACATTTCCATATTTATACAGGTAGCGGTGTAGGTATTTCCATGTTTATACAGATGGCGGTGGAGATATTTCCATGTTTCTAAAGATGTCTGTGTATATATTTCCATGTTTATGCAGATGGCGGTGTAGATATTTCCATGTTTATAGCGATGGCGGTGTAGTTATTTCCATGTTTTTAGAGATAGCGGTGTAAATATTTCCATGTTTGTAGAGATGGTGGTGTAAGTATTTTCATGTTTATAGAGATAGCGGTGTAGATATTTTCATGTTTATACAGATAGCAGTGATGCTACTTCCATGTTTATACAGATAGCGGTGTAGATATTTCCATGTAAACACAGCTCGCGGTGTAGATATTTCCATCTTTATACAGATGGGAGTGGAGATATTTCCATGTTTATACAGATAGCGGTGTAGATATTTCCATGTCTATAGAGATAGCGGTGTAGGTATTTCCATATTTATAGAGATTGCGGTGTAGATACTTCCATCTTTATACAGATGGCGGTGTAGATATTTCCATGTTTATACAGATAGAATGGAAGATATTTCCATGTTTATACAGATAGTGGTGTAGATATTTCCAAGTTTATACAGATGGCGGTGTAGATAAATCCATGTTTCTGAAGATGGCGGTGTAGATATTTTCATGGTTATAGAGATGGCGGTGTAGATATTTCCATGTATATAGAGATTGCAGTGTAGATATTTCCATGTTTATAGAGAAAGTGGTATAGGTATTTCCAAGTTTATAGAGATAGCGGTGTAGACATTTCCATATTTATACAGATAGCGGTGTAGTTATTTCCATGTTTATACAGATTGCGGTGTAGATATTTCCATGTTTCTACAGATGGCGGTGTAGATACTTCCTTGTTTATACATACAGTGGTGTAGATATTACCATGTTTATAGAGAAGTTGGTGTAGGTATTTCCATGTTTATAGAGATAGCGGTGTAGACATTTCCAAATTTATACAGATAGCGGTGTAGGTATTTCCATGTTTATACAGATTGCGGTGCAGATATTTCCATGTTCTTACAGATGGCGGTGCAGATATTTCCTTGTTTATACAGACAGCGGTGTAGATATTTCCATGTTTATACAGGTAGCGGTGTAGATATTTCCATGTTTATAGACATAGCGGTGTAGATATTTTCATGTTTATATAGATGGCGTTGTAGGTATTTCCTTGTTTATACCGATAGCGGTGTTGGTATTTCCACGTTTATACAGATAGCAATCTAGATATTTCCATGTTTATACAGCTCGCGGTGCAGATATTTATATCTTTATACAGATGGCATTGTAGATATTTCCTTATTCACACAGATGGCGGTGTAGATGTTTCCATGTTTATAGAGATGGCGGTGTAGATATTTCCATGTTAATAGAGATAGCAGTGTAGATATTTACATGTTTATGCAGATGGCTGTGTAGATATTTCCATGTGTATACAGATGGCATTGTAGATATTTCCATGTTTATACAGATGACTGCATAGGTATTTCCATGTTTTTACAGATGGCAGTGCAGATATTTCCATGTTTATAGAGATAGCGGTGTAGATATTTCCATGTTTATACAGATAGCGGTGTAAATATTTCCATGTTTATACAGATCGTGGTGTAGATATTTCCATGTTTATACAGATACCGGTGTAGATATTTCCATGTTTATACAGACCGCAGTGTAGATATTCCCATGTTTATAGAGATAGCATTGTTCATATTTCCATGTTTGTACAGATGGCGGTGTTGATGTTTCCATCTATACACAGATTGCTGTGTAGGTATTTCCATGTGTATACAGATGGCATTGTAGATATTTCCATGTTTATACAGATGGTGGTGTAGATATTTCCATGCTTACACAGATGACTGTACAGGTATTTCCATGTTTACAGATGGCGGTGTAGATATTTCCATGTTTACAGAGAGAGCGGTGTAGATATTTCCATATTTATACAGATAACGGTGTAGAAATTTCCATGTTTATACAGATAGCGGTGTAAATATTTCCATGTTTATACAAGTCACGGTGTAGATATTTCCTTGTTCAAACAAATAGCGGTGTAGTTATTACCATGTTTATACAGATAGTGGTGTAGATATTTCCATGTATATACAGATGGCAGTGTAGATATTTCCATGTTTATACAGATGGCTTTCTAAATATTACCATGTTTATACAGATGACATTGTAGGTATTTCCATGTTTATACAGATGGCGGTGTAGATATTTCCATGTTTATAGAGATAGCTTTGTAGATATTTCCATGTTTATACAGATCGCAGTGTAGATATTTCCATGTTTATACAGATAGCGGTGTAGATATTTCCATGTTTATAGAGATAGCGGTGTAGTTATTTCCACGTTTATAGACATAGCGGTGTAGATATTTCCATGTTTATATAGATGGCATTGTAGATATTTCTATGTTTATAACGATAGCGGTGTTGGTATTTCCACGTTTATACAGATAGCGATGTAGATATTTCCATGTTTATACAGCTCGCGGTGCAGATATTTATATCTTTATACAGATGGCATTGTAGATATTTCCTTATTCACACCGATGGCGGTGTAGATGTTTCCATGTTTATACAGATGGCAGAGTAGTTAGTTCCATGTTTATGGAGATGGCAGTGTAGATATTTTCATTTTTATAGAGATGGCGGTGTAGATATTTCCATGTTTATAGATAGCAGTGTACATATTTACATGTTTATACAGATGGCTGTGTAGATATTTCCATGTGTATACAGATGGCATTGTATATATTTCCATGTTTATACAGATGACTGTGTAGGTATTTCCATGTTTTTACAGATGGCAGTGCAGATATTTCCATGTTTATAGAGATAGCGGTGTAGATATTTCCATGTTTGTACAGATGGCTGTGTTGATATTTCCATCTATACACAGATGGCCGTGTAGATATTTCCATGTTCATACAGTTGGCGGCGTAGATATTTCCATGGATATACAGATGGCGGTGTAGATATTTCCATGTTTATACAGATAGCGGTGTAGATATTTC
The DNA here is from genome assembly GCF_029289425.2 of Pan paniscus. NCBI lineage: Eukaryota > Metazoa > Chordata > Mammalia > Primates > Hominidae > Pan > Pan paniscus. Next base: position 10,748,795 of record NC_073257.2, on the reverse strand, counting down.
CATGTTTACACAGATGGTGGTGTAGATATTTCCGTGTTTATACACATGGCGGACTAGATACTTCCATCTTTATGGAGATGGCAGTGTAGATATTTTCATGTTTATAGAGATGGCGGTGTAGATATTTCCATATTTATAGAGATAGCGGTGTAGATATTTCCATTAATACAGATGGCAGTGTAGATAATTCCATGTTTATACAGATGGCCGTGTAGATATTTCCATGTGTATACAGATGGTATTGTAGGTATTTCCATGTTTATACAGATGGTGGTGTAGATATTTCCACGTTTATTCAGATGACTGTGTAGATATTTCCATGTTTTTACAGATGGCAGTGTAGAATTGTCAATGTTTATAGAGATGGCGCTGTAGATATTTCCATGTTTATACAGATAACGGTGGAGATATTTCCATGTTTATACAGAGAGCCGTGGAGATATTTCCATGTTTATACACATAGCGGTGTACATATTTCCATGTTTATAGAGACAGCGGTGTAGGTTTTTCCATGTTTTTAAAGACACCGGTGTAGGTATTTCCGTGTTTATAAAGATAGCGGTGTAGATATTTCCATGTTTATACAGACTGCAGTGTAGGTATTTCTATGTTTATACAGATAGCGTTGTAGATATTTCCATGTTTGTAGAGATGGCGGTGTTATTTCCATCTGTACACAGATTGCCGTGTAGATATTTCCGTCTTTATACAGATGGCGTTGTAGATATTTCCGTGGATATGCAGATGGCGGTGTGGATATTTCCATGTTTATAGAGATAGCGGTGTAGGTATTTCCATGTTTATAGACATAGCGGTGTAGATATTTCCATGTTTATATAGATGGCGTTGTAGGTATTTCCTTGTTTATACCGATAGCGGTGTTGGTATTTCCACGTTTATACAGATAGCAATCTAGATATTTCCATGTTTATACAGCTCGCGGTGCAGATATTTATATCTTTATACAGATGGCATTGTAGATATTTCCTTATTCACACAGATGGCGGTGTAGATGTTTCCATGTTTATAGAGATGGCGGTGTAGATATTTCCATGTTAATAGAGATTGCAGTGTAGATATTTACATGTTTATGCAGATGGCAGTGTAGATATTTCCATGTGTATACAGATGGCATTGTAGATATTTCCATGTTTATACAGATGACTGCATAGGTATTTCCATGTTTTTACAGATGGCAGTGCAGATATTTCCATGTTTATAGAGATAGCGGTGTAGATATTTCCATGTTTATACAGATAGCGGTGTAAATATTTCCATGTTTATACAGATCGTGGTGTAGATATTTCCATGTTTATACAGATACCGGTGTAGATATTTCCATGTTTATACAGACCGCAGTGTAGATATTCCTATGTTTATAGAGATAGCATTGTTCATATTTCCATGTTTGTACAGATGGCGGTGTTGATGTTTCCATCTATACACAGATTGCTGTGTAGGTATTTCCATGTGTATACAGATGGCATTGTAGATATTTCCATGTTTATACAGATGGTGGTGTAGATATTTCCATGCTTACACAGATGACTGTATAGGTATTTCCATGTTTACAGATGGCGGTGTAGATATTTCCATGTTTATAGAGATAGCGGTGTAGATATTTCCATATTTATACAGATAACGGTGTAGAAATTTCCATGTTTATACAGATAGAGGTGTAAATATTTCCATGTTTATACAAGTCACGGTGTAGATATTTCCTTGTTCAAACAAATAGCGGTGTAGTTATTACCATGTTTATACTGATAGTGGTGTTGATATTTCCATGTATATACAGATGGCAGTGTAGATATTTACATGTTTATACAGATGGCTTTCTAGATATTTCCATGTTTATACAGATGACATTGTAGGTATTTCCATGTTTATACAGATGGCGGTGTAGATATTTCCATGATTATAGAGATAGCTTTGTAGATATTTCCATGTTTATACAGATCGCAGTGTAGATATTTCCATGTTTATACAGATAGCGGTGTAGATATTTCCATGTTTATACAGATAGCGGTGTAGATATTTCCATGTTTATAGAGATAGCGGTGTAGTTATTTCCATGTTTATAGACATAGCGGTGTAGATATTTCCATGTTTATATAGATGGCATTGTAGATATTTCTATGTTTATAACGATAGCGGTGTTGGTATTTCCACGTTTATACAGATAGCGATGTAGATATTTCCATGTTTATACAGCTCGCGGTGCAGATATTTATATCTTTATACAGATGGCATTGTAGATATTTCCTTATTCACACAGATGGCGGAGTAGATGTTTCCATGTTTATACAGATGGCAGAGTAGTTAGTTCCATGTTTATGGAGATGGCAGTGTAGATATTTTCATTTTTATAGAGATGGCGGTGTAGATATTTCCATGTTTATAGAGATAGCAGTGTACATATTTACATGTTTATACAGATGGCTGTGTAGATATTTCCATGTGTATACAGATGGCATTGTATATATTTCCATGTTTATACAGATGACTGTGTAGGTATTTCCATGTTTTTACAGATGGCAGTGCAGATATTTCCATGTTTATAGAGATAGCGGTGTAGATATTTCCATGTTTGTACAGATGGCGGTGTTGTTATTTCCATCTATACACAGATGGCCGTGTAGATATTTCCATGTTCATACAGTTGGCGGCGTAGATATTTCCATGGATATACAGATGGCGGTGTAGATATTTCCATGTTTATACAGATAGCGGTGTAGATTTTTCCATGTTTACACAGATGGTGGTGTAGATATTTCCGTGTTTATACACATGGCGGACTAGATACTTCCATCTTTATGGAGATGGCAGTGTAGATATTTTCATGTTTATAGAGATGGCGGTGTAGATATTTCCATATTTATAGAGATAGCGGTGTAGATATTTCCATTAATACAGATGGCAGTGTAGATAATTCCATGTTTATACAGATGGCCGTGTAGATATTTCCATGTGTATACAGATGGTATTGTAGGTATTTCCATGTTTATACAGATGGTGGTGTAGATATTTCCACGTTTATTCAGATGACTGTGTAGATATTTCCATGTTTTTACAGATGGCAGTGTAGAATTGTCAATGTTTATAGAGATGGCGCTGTAGATATTTCCATGTTTATACAGATAACGGTGGAGATATTGCCATGTTTATACAGAGAGCCGTGGAGATATTTCCATGTTTATACACATAGCGGTGTACATATTTCCATGTTTATAGAGACAGCGGTTTAGGTATTTCCATGTTTATACAGATAGCGGTGCAGATATTTCCAGGTATACACAGATGCCAATGCAGGTATTTCCATATTTATACAGAGGGCTGTGTAGATATTTCTATGTTTATACAGATGGCAGTGTAGATATTTAGATGTTCCTACACATGACAGTGTAGGTATTTCCATGTTTATACAGATGTCTTTGTAGATATTTCCATGTTTATAGTGATAGCAGTGTAGATATTTACATGTTTATACAGATGGCTTTCTAGATATTTCCATGTTTATACAGATGACATTGTAGGTATTTCCATGTTTATACAGATGGCGGTGTAGATATTTCCATGTTTATAGAGATAGCTTTGTAGATATTTCCATGTTTATACAGATTGCAGTGTAGATATTTCCATGTTTATACAGATAGCGGTGTAGATATTTCCATGTTTATACAGATAGCGGTGTAGATATTTCCATGTTTATAGAGATAGTGGTGTAGTTAGTTCCATGTTTATAGACATAGCGGTCTAGATATTTCCATGTTTATATAGATGGCATTGTAGATATTTCTATGTTTATACCGATAGCGGTGTTGGTATTTCCACGTTTATACAGATAGCGATGTAGATATTTCCATGTTTATACAGCTCGCGGTGCAGATATTTATATCTTTATACAGATGGCATTGTTGATATTTCCTTATTCACACAGATGGCGGTGTAGATGTTTCCATGTTTATACAGATGGCAGAGTAGTTAGTTCCATGTTTATGGAGATGGCAGTGTAGATATTTTCATTTTTATAGAGATGGCGGTGTAGATATTTCCATGTTTATAGAGATAGCAGTGTACATATTTACATGTTTATACAGATGGCTGTGTAGATATTTCCATGTGTATACAGATGGCATTGTATATATTTCCATGTTTATACAGATGACTGTGTAGGTATTTCCATGTTTTTACAGATGCAGTGCAGATATTTCCATGTTTATAGAGATAGCGGTGTAGATATTTCCATGTTTGTACAGATGGCGGTGTTGATATTTCCATCTATACACAGATGGCCGTGTAGATATTTCCATGTTCATACAGTTGGCGGCGTAGATATTTCCATGGATATACAGATGGCGGTGTAGATATTTCCATGTTTATACAGATAGCGGTGTAGATATTTCCATGTTTACACAGATGGTGGTGTAGATATTTCCGTGTTTAAACACATGGCGGACTAGATACTTCCATCTTTATGGAGATGGCAGTGTAGATATTTTCATGTTTATAGAGATGGCGGTGTAGATATTTCCATATTTATAGAGATAGCGGTGTAGATATTTCCATTAATACAGATGGCAGTGTAGATAATTCCATGTTTATACAGATGGCCGTGTAGATATTTCCATGTGTATACAGATGGTATTGTAGGTATTTCCATGTTTATACAGATGGTGGTGTAGATATTTCCATGTTTATTCAGATGACTGTGTAGATATTTCCATGTTTTTACAGATGGCAGTGTAGATTTGTCAATGTTTATAGAGATGGCGCTCTAGATATTTCCATGTTTATACAGATAACGGTGGAGATATTTCCATGTTTATACAGAGAGCCGTGGAGATATTTCCATGTTTATACACATAGCGGTGTACATATTTCCATGTTTATAGAGACAGCGGTGTAGGTATTTCCATGTTTATACAGATAGCGGTGCAGATATTTCCAGGTATACACAGATGCCAATGCAGGTATTTCCATATTTATACAGAGGGCTGTGTAGATATTTCTATGTTTATACAGATGGCAGTGTAGATATTTAGATGTTCCTACACATGACAGTGTTGGTATTTCCATGTTTATACAGATGTCTTTGTAGATATTTCCATGTTTATAGAGATAGCGGTGCAGACATTTCCATGTTTATACTGATAGCGGTGTATATATTTCCATGTTTATACAGATGATGGTGTAGATATTTCCATGTTTATACAGATCGCGGTGTAGATATTTCCATGTTTATACAGATCGCGGTGTAGATATTTCCATGTTTATAGACATAGCGGTGTAGATATTTCCATGTTTAAATAGATGGCATTGTAGATATATCTATGATTATACCGATAGCGGTGTTGGTATTTCCACGTTTATACAGATAGCGATGTAGATATTTCCATGTTTATACAGCTCGCGGTGCAGATATTTATATCTTTATACAGATGGCATTGTAGATATTTCCTTATTCACACAGATGGCGGTGTAGATGTTTCCATGTTTATACAGATGGCGGAGTAGTTAGTTCCATGTTTATGGAGATGGCAGTGTAGATATTTTCATGTTTATAGAGATGGCGGTGTAGATATTTCCATGTTTATAGTGATAGCAGTGTAGATATTTACATGTTTATACAGATGACTTCTAGATATTTCCATGTTTATACAGATGACATTGTAGGTATTTCCATGTTTATACAGATGGCGGTGTAGATATTTCCATGTTTATAGAGATAGCTTTGTAGATATTTCCATGTTTATACAGATCGCAGTGTAGATATTTCCATGTTTATACAGATAGCGGTGTAGATATTTCCATGTTTATACAGATAGCGGTGTAGATATTTCCATGTTTATAGAGATAGCGGTGTAGTCATTTCCATGTTTATAGACATAGCGGTGTAGACATTTCCATGTTTATACAGATAGCGGTGTAGATATTTCCATGTTTACACAGATGGTGGTGTAGATATTTCCGTGTTTATACACATGGCGGACTAGATACTTCCATCTTTATGGAGATGGCAGTGTAGATATTTTCATGTTTATAGAGATGGCGGTGTAGATATTTCCATATTTATAGAGATAGCGGTGTAGATATTTCCATTAATACAGATGGCAGTGTAGATAATTCCATGTTTATACAGATGGCCGTGTAGATATTTCCATGTGTATACAGATGGTATTGTAGGTATTTCCATGTTTATACAGATGGTGGTGTAGATATTTCCACGTTTATTCAGATGACTGTGTAGATATTTCCATGTTTTTACAGATGGCAGTGTAGATTTGTCAATGTTTATAGAGATGGCGCTGTAGATATTTCCATGTTTATACAGATAACGGTGGAGATATTTCCATGTTTATACAGAGAGCCGTGGAGATATTTCCATGTTTATACACATAGCGGTGTACATATTTCCATGTTTATAGAGACAGCGGTGTAGGTATTTCCATGTTTATACAGATAGCGGTGCAGATATTTCCAGGTATACACAGATGCCAATGCAGGTATTTCCATATTTATACAGAGGGCTGTGTAGATATTTCTATGTTTATACAGATGGCAGTGTAGATATTTAGATGTTCCTACACATGACAGTGTTTGTATTTCCATGTTTATACAGATGTCTTTGTAGATATTTCCATGTTTATAGAGATAGCGGTGCAGACATTTCCATGTTTATACAGATAGCGGTGTATATATTTCCATGTTTATACAGATGATGGTGTAGATATTTCCATGTTTATACAGATCGCGGTGTAGGTATTTCCATGTTTTTACAGATCGCGGTGTAGATATTTCCATGTTTATAGACATAGCGGTGTAGATATTTCCATGTTTATATAGATGGCATTGTAGATATATCTATGATTATACCGATAGCGGTGTTGGTATTTCCACGTTTATACAGATAGCGATGTAGATATTTCCATGTTTACACAGCTCGCGGTGCAGATATTTATATCTTTATACAGATGGCATTGTAGATATTTCCTTATTCACACAGATGGCGGTGTAGATGTTTCCATGTTTATACAGATGGCAGAGTAGTTAGTTCCATGTTTATGGAGATGGCAGTGTAGATATTTTCATTTTTATAGAGATGGCGGTGTAGATATTTCCATGTTTATAGAGATAGCAGTGTACATATTTACATGTTTATACAGATGGCTGTGTAGATATTTCCATGTGTATACAGATGGCATTGTATATATTTCCATGTTTATACAGATGACTGTGTAGGTATTTCCATGTTTTTACAGATGGCAGTGCAGATATTTCCATGTTTATAGAGATAGCGGTGTAGATATTTCCATGTTTGTACAGATGGCGGTGTTGATATTTCCATCTATACACAGATGGCCGTGTAGATATTTCCATGTTCATACAGTTGGCGGCGTAGATATTTCCATGGATATACAGATGGCGGTGTAGATATTTCCATGTTTATACAGATAGCGGTGTAGATATTTCCATGTTTACACAGATGGTGGTGTAGATATTTCCGTGTTTATACACATGGCGGACTAGATACTTCCATCTTTATGGAGATGGCAGTGTAGATATTTTCATGTTTATAGAGATGGCGGTGTAGATATTTCCATATTTATAGAGATAGCGGTGTAGATATTTCCATTAATACAGATGGCAGTGTAGATAATTCCATGTTTATACAGATGGCCGTGTAGATATTTCCATGTGTATACAGATGGTATTGTAGGTATTTCCATGTTTATACAGATGGTGGTGTAGATATTTCCACGTTTATTCAGATGACTGTGTAGATATTTCCATGTTTTTACAGATGGCAGTGTAGATTTGTCAATGTTTATAGAGATGGCGCTGTAGATATTTCCATGTTTATACAGATAACGGTGGAGATATTTCCATGTTTATACAGAGAGCCGTGGAGATATTTCCATGTTTATACACATAGCGGTGTACATATTTCCATGTTTATAGAGACAGCGATGTAGGTATTTCCATGTTTATACAGATAGCGGTGCAGATATTTCCAGGTATACACAGATGCCAATGCAGGTATTTCCATATTTATACAGAGGGATGTGTAGATATTTCTATGTTTATACAGATGGCAGTGTAGATATTTAGATGTTCCTACACATGACAGTGTTGGTATTTCCATGTTTATACAGATGTCTTTGTAGATATTTCCATGTTTATAGAGATAGCGGTGCAGACATTTCCATGTTTATACAGATAGCGGTGTATATATTTCCATGTTTATACAGATGATGGTGTAGATATTTCCATGTTTATACAGATCGCGGTGTAGATATTTCCATGTTTATACAGATCGCGGTGTAGATATTTCCATGTTTATAGACATAGCGGTGTAGATATTTCCATGTTTATATAGATGGCATTGTAGATATATCTATGATTATACCGATAGCGGTGTTGGTATTTCCACGTTTATACAGATAGCGATGTAGATATTTCCATGTTTATACAGCTCGCGGTGCAGATATTTATATCTTTATACAGATGGCATTGTAGATATTTCCTTATTCACACAGATGGCGGTGTAGATGTTTCCATGTTTATACAGATGGCAGAGTAGTTAGTTCCATGTTTATGGAGATGGCAGTGTAGATATTTTCATTTTTATAGAGATGGCGGTGTAGATATTTCCATGTTTATAGAGATAGCAGTGTACATATTTACATGTTTATACAGATGGCTGTGTAGATATTTCCATGTGTATACAGATGGCATTGTATATATTTCCATGTTTATACAGATGACTGTGTAGGTATTTCCATGTTTTTACAGATGGCAGTGCAGATATTTCCATGTTTATAGAGATAGCGGTGTAGATATTTCCATGTTTGTACAGATGGCGGTGTTGATATTTCCATCTATACACAGATGGCCGTGTAGATATTTCCATGTTCATACAGTTGGCGGCGTAGATATTTCCATGGATATACAGATGGCGGTGTAGATATTTCCATGTTTATACAGATAGCGGTGTAGATATTTCCATGTTTACACAGATGGTGGTGTAGATATTTCCGTGTTTATACACATGGCGGACTAGATACTTCCATCTTTATGGAGATGGCAGTGTAGATATTTTCATGTTTATAGAGATGGCGGTGTAGATATTTCCATATTTATAGAGATAGCGGTGTAGATATTTCCATTAATACAGATGGCAGTGTAGATAATTCCATGTTTATACAGATGGCCGTGTAGATATTTCCATGTGTATACAGATGGTATTGTAGGTATTTCCATGTTTATACAGATGGTGGTGTAGATATTTCCACGTTTATTCAGATGACTGTGTAGATATTTCCATGTTTTTACAGATGGCAGTGTAGATTTGTCAATGTTTATAGAGATGGCGCTGTAGATATTTCCATGTTTATACAGATAACGGTGGAGATATTTCCATGTTTATACAGAGAGCCGTGGAGATATTTCCATGTTTATACACATAGCGGTGTACATATTTCCATGTTTATAGAGACAGCGGTGTAGGTATTTCCATGTTTATAGAGATAGCGGTGCAGATATTTCCAGGTATACACAGATGCCAATGCAGGTATTTCCATATTTATACAGAGGGCTGTGTAGATATTTCTATGTTTATACAGATGGCAGTGTAGATATTTAGATGTTCCTACACATGACAGTGTTGGTATTTCCATGTTTATACAGATGTCTTTGTAGATATTTCCATGTTTATAGAGATAGCGGTGCAGACATTTCCATGTTTATACAGATAGCGGTGTATATATTTCCATGTTTATACAGATGATGGTGTAGATATTTCCATGTTTATACAGATCACGGTGTAGATATTTCCATGTTTATACAGATCGCGGTGTAGATATTTCCATGTTTATAGACATAGCGGTGTAGATATTTCCATGTTTATATAGATGGCATTGTAGATATATCTATGATTATACCGATAGCGGTGTTGGTATTTCCACGTTTATACAGATAGCGATGTAGATATTTCCATGTTTATACAGCTCGCGGTGCAGATATTTATATCTTTATACAGATGGCATTGTAGATATTTCCTTATTCACACAGATGGCGGTGCAGATGTTTCCATGTTTATACAGATGGCAGAGTAGTTAGTTCCATGTTTATGGAGATGGCAGTGTAGATATTTTCATTTTTATAGAGATGGCGGTGTAGATATTTCCATGTTTATAGAGATAGCAGTGTACATATTTACATGTTTATACAGATGGCTGTGTAGATATTTCCATGTGTATACAGATGGCATTGTATATATTTCCATGTTTATACAGATGACTGTGTAGGTATTTCCATGTTTTTACAGATGGCAGTGCAGATATTTCCATGTTTATAGAGATAGCGGTGTAGATATTTCCATGTTTGTACAGATGGCGGTGTTGATATTTCCATCTATACACAGATGGCCGTGTAGATATTTCCATGTTCATACAGTTGGCGGTGTAGATATTTCCATGGATATACAGATGGCGGTGTAGATATTTCCATGTTTATACAGATAGCGGTGTAGATATTTCCATGTTTACACAGATGGTGGTGTAGATATTTCCGTGTTTATACACATGGCGGACTAGATACTTCCATCTTTATGGAGATGGCAGTGTAGATATTTTCATGTTTATAGAGATGGCGGTGTAGATATTTCCATATTTATAGAGATAGCGGTGTAGATATTTCCATTAATACAGATGGCAGTGTAGATAATTCCATGTTTATACAGATGGCCGTGTAGATATTTCCATGTGTATACAGATGGTATTGTAGGTATTTCCATGTTTATACAGATGGTGGTGTAGATATTTCCACGTTTATTCAGATGACTGTGTAGATATTTCCATGTTTTTACAGATGGCAGTGTAGATTTGTCAATGTTTATAGAGATGGTGCTGTAGATATTTCCATGTTTATACAGATAACGGTGGAGATATTTCCATGTTTATACAGAGAGCCGTGGAGATATTTCCATGTTTATACACATAGCGGTGTACATATTTCCATGTTTATAGAGACAGCGGTGTAGGTATTTCCATGTTTATACAGATAGCGGTGCAGATATTTCCAGGTATACACAGATGCCAATGCAGGTATTTCCATATTTATACAGAGGGCTGTGTAGATATTTCTATGTTTATACAGATGGCAGTGTAGATATTTAGATGTTCCTACACATGACAGTGTTTGTATTTCCATGTTTATACAGATGTCTTTGTAGATATTTCCATGTTTATAGAGATAGCGGTGCAGACATTTCCATGTTTATACAGATAGCGGTGTATATATTTCCATGTTTATACAGATGATGGTGTAGATATTTCCATGTTTATGCAGATCGCGGTGTAGATATTTCCATCTTTATACAGATCGCGGTGTAGATATTTCCATGTTTATAGACATAGCGGTGTAGATATTTCCATGTTTATATAGATGGCATTGTAGATATATCTATGATTATACCGATAGCGGTGTTGGTATTTCCACGTTTATACAGATAGCGATGTAGATATTTCCATGTTTATACAGCTCGCGGTGCAGATATTTATATCTTTATACAGATGGCATTGTAGATATTTCCTTATTCACACAGATGGCGGTGTAGATGTTTCCATGTTTATACAGATGGCAGAGTAGTTAGTTCCATGTTTATGGAGATGGCAGTGTAGATATTTTCATTTTTATAGAGATGGCGGTGTAGATATTTCCATGTTTATAGAGATAGCAGTGTACATATTTACATGTTTATACAGATGGCTGTGTAGGTATTTCCATGTGTATACAGATGGCATTGTATATATTTCCATGTTTATACAGATGACTGTGTAGGTATTTCCATGTTTTTACAGATGGCAGTGCAGATATTTCCATGTTTATAGAGATAGTGGTGTAGATATTTCCATGTTTGTACAGATGGCGGTGTTGATATTTCCATCTATACACAGATGGCCGTGTAGATATTTCCATGTTCATACAGTTGGCGGCGTAGATATTTCCATGGATATACAGATGGCGGTGTAGATATTTCCATGTTTATACAGATAGCGGTGTAGATATTTCCATGTTTACACAGATGGTGGTGTAGATATTTCCGTGTTTATACACATGGCGGACTAGATACTTCCATCTTTATGGAGATGGCAGTGTAGATATTTTCATGTTTATAGAGATGGCGGTGTAGATATTTCCATATTTATAGAGATAGCGGTGTAGATATTTCCATTAATACAGATGGCAGTGTAGATAATTCCATGTTTATACAGATGGCCGTGTAGATATTTCCATGTGTATACAGATGGTATTGTAGGTATTTCCATGTTTATACAGATGGTGGTGTAGATATTTCCACGTTTATTCAGATGACTGTGTAGATATTTCCATGTTTTTACAGATGGCAGTGTAGATTTGTCAATGTTTATAGAGATGGCGCTGTAGATATTTCCATGTTTATACAGATAACGGTGGAGATATTTCCATGTTTATACAGAGAGCCGTGGAGATATTTCCATGTTTATACACATAGCGGTGTACATATTTCCATGTTTATAGAGACAGCGGTGTAGGTATTTCCATGTTTATACAGACAGCGGTGCAGATATTTCCAGGTATACACAGATGCCAATGCAGGTATTTCCATATTTATACAGAGGGCTGTGAAGATATTTCTATGTTTATACAGATGGCAGTGTAGATATTTAGATGTTCCTACACATGACAGTGTTGGTATTTCCATGTTTATACAGATGTCTTTGTAGATATTTCCATGTTTATAGAGATAGCGGTGCAGACATTTCCATGTTTATACAGATAGCGGTGTATATATTTCCATGTTTATACAGATGATGGTGTAGATATTTCCATGTTTATACAGATCGCGGTGTAGATATTTCCATGTTTATACAGATCGCGGTGTAGATATTTCCATGTTTATAGACATAGCGTTGTAGATATTTCCATGTTTATATAGATGGCATTGTAGATATATCTATGATTATACCGATAGCGGTGTTGGTATTTCCACGTTTATACAGATAGCGATGTAGATATTTCCATGTTTATACAGCTCGCGGTGCAGATATTTATATCTTTATACAGATGGCATTGTAGATATTTCCTTATTCACACAGATGGCGGTGTAGATGTTTCCATGTTTATACAGATGGCAGAGTAGTTAGTTCCATGTTTATGGAGATGGCAGTGTAGATATTTTCATTTTTATAGAGATGGCGGTGTAGATATTTCCATGTTTATAGAGATAGCAGTGTACATATTTACATGTTTATACAGATGGCTGTGTAGATATTTCCATGTGTATACAGATGGCATTGTATATATTTCCATGTTTATACAGATGACTGTGTAGGTATTTCCATGTTTTTACAGATGGCAGTGCAGATATTTCCATGTTTATAGAGATAGCGGTGTAGATATTTCCATGTTTGTACAGATGGCGGTGTTGATATTTCCATCTATACACAGATGGCCGTGTAGATATTTCCATGTTCATACAGTTGGCGGCGTAGATATTTCCATGGATATACAGATGGCGGTGTAGATATTTCCATGTTTATACAGATAGCGGTGTAGATATTTCCATGTTTACACAGATGGTGGTGTAGATATTTCCGTGTTTATACACATGGCGGACTAGATACTTCCATCTTTATGGAGATGGCAGTGTAGATATTTTCATGTTTATAGAGATGGCGGTGTAGATATTTCCATATTTATAGAGATAGCGGTGTAGATATTTCCATTAATACAGATGGCAGTGTAGATAATTCCATGTTTATACAGATGGCCGTGTAGATATTTCCATGTGTATACAGATGGTATTGTAGGTATTTCCATGTTTATACAGATGGTGGTGTAGATATTTCCACGTTTATTCAGATGACTGTGTAGATATTTCCATGTTTTTACAGATGGCAGTGTAGATTTGTCAATGTTTATAGAGATGGCGCTGTAGATATTTCCATGTTTATACAGATAACGGTGGAGATATTTCCATGTTTATACAGAGAGCCGTGGAGATATTTCCATGTTTATACACATAGCGGTGTACATATTTCCATGTTTATAGAGACAGCGGTGTAGGTATTTCCATGTTTATACAGATAGCGGTGCAGATATTTCCAGGTATACACAGATGCCAATGCAGGTATTTCCATATTTATACAGAGGGCTGTGTAGATATTTCTATGTTTATACAGATGGCAGTGTAGATATTTAGATGTTCCTACACATGACAGTGTTGGTATTTCCATGTTTATACAGATGTCTTTGTAGATATTTCCATGTTTATAGAGATAGCGGTGCAGACATTTCCATGTTTATACAGATAGCGGTGTATATATTTCCATGTTTATACAGATGATGGTGTAGATATTTCCATGTTTATACAGATCACGGTGTAGATATTTCCATGTTTATACAGATCGCGGTGTAGATATTTCCATGTTTATAGACATAGCGGTGTAGATATTTCCATGTTTATATAGATGGCATTGTAGATATATCTATGATTATACCGATAGCGGTGTTGGTATTTCCACGTTTATACAGATAGCGATGTAGATATTTCCATGTTTATACAGCTCGCGGTGCAGATATTTATATCTTTATACAGATGGCATTGTAGATATTTCCTTATTCACACAGAAGGCGGTGTAGATGTTTCCATGTTTATACAGATGGCGGAGTAATTAGTTCCATGTTTATGCAGATGGCAGTGTAGATATTTTCATGTTTATAGAGATTGCGGTGTAGATATTTCCATGTTTATAGTGATAGCAGGGTAGATATTTACATGTTTATACAGATGGCTGTGTAGATATTTCCAAGTGTATACAGATGGCATTGTAGATATTTCCATGTTTATACAGATGACTGCGTAGGTATTTCCATGTTTTTACAGATGGCAGTGCAGATATTTCCATGTTTATAGAGATAGCGGTGTAGATATTTCCATGTTTATACAGATAGCGGTGTAAATATTTCCATGTTTATACAGATCGTGGTGTAGATATTTCCATGTTTATACAGATACCGTTGTAGATATTTCCATGTTTATACAGACCGCAGTGTAGATATTCCCATGTTTATAGAGATAGCATTGTTCATATTTCCATGTTTGTACAGATAGCGGTGTTGATGTTTCCATTTATACACAGATTGCTGTGTAGGTATTTCCATGTGTATACAGATGGCATTCTAGATATTTCCATGTTTATACAGATGGTGGTGTAGATATTTCCATGCTTACACACATGACTGTATAGGTATTTCCATGTTTACAGATGGCGGTGTAGATATTTCCATGTTTATAGAGATAGCAGTGAAGATATTTCCATATTTATACAGATAACGGTGTAGAAATTTCCATGTTTATACAGATAGCGGTGTAAATATTTCCATGTTTATACAGATCACGGTGTAGATATTTCCATGTTTATAGAGATAGCGGTGTAGATATTTCCATGTTTATACAGATAGTGGTGTAGATATTTCCATGTTTATACAGACCGCGGTGTAGATGTTTCCATGTTTATACAGATAGCGGTGCAGATATTTCCAGGTTTGTACAGATGGCGGTGTTGATATTTCCATCTATACTCAGATGACCGTGTAGATATTTCCATGTTTATACAGATGGCGGCGCAGATATTACCATGGATATGTAGATGGCGGTGTAGATATTTCCATGTTTATACAGATGGTATTTTAGCTATTTCCACGTTTATACAGACAGTGGTGTAGATATTTCCATGTTTATTCAGATGACTGTGTAGATATTTACATGTTTTTACAGATGGCAGTGTAGATATTTCAATGTTTATAGAGATGGCGCTGTAGATATTTCCATGTTTATACTGATAACGGTGGAGATATTTCCATGTTTATACTGAGAGCAGTGGAGATATTTCCATGTTTATACACATAGCGGTGTACATAACTTTGTTAGTATTTCCATGTTTATACAGATGGCGGTGTAGATATTTCGATGTTTATAGAGATAGCAGTGGAGATATTTCCATGTTTATACAGATAGCGGTGTAGTTATTTCCATGTTTATATAGATAGCGGTGTAGATATTTCCAAGTATGTACAGATGGCGGTGAAGATATTTCCATATTTATACAGATGTCTGTGTAGATATTTCCATGTGTATACAGATGGTATTGTAGGTATTTCCATGTTTATTCAGATGGTGTTGTAGATATTTCCATGTTTATTCAGATGACTGTGTAGATATTTCCACGTTTTGGCAGATGGCAGTGTAGATATTTCAATGTTTATAGAGATGGCGCTGTAGATATTTCCATGTTTATACAGATAACGGTGGAGATATTTCCATGTTAATACAGAGAGCAGTGGAGATATTTCCATGTTTATACACATAGCGGTGTACATATTTCCATGTTTATAGAGACAGCGGTGTAGGTATTTCCATGTTTATACAGATAGCGGTGCAGATATTTCCATGTTTATACAGATGCCTATGCAGATATTTCCATATTTATAGAGATGGCAGTGTAGATATTTCCATGTTTATACAGATGGCAGTGTAGATATTTAAATGTTCCTAAAGATGACTGTGTAGGTATTTCCATGTTTATACAGATGTCTTTGTAGATATTTCCATGTTTATAGAGATAGTGGTGCAGATATTTCCATGTTTATACAGATAGCGGTGTATATATTTCCATGTTTATACAGACCGTGGTGTAGATATTTCCATGTTTATACAGATACCGGTGTAGTTATTTCCTTGTTTATACAGACCGCAGTGTAGATATTTCCGTGTTTATAGAGATAGCACTGTAGATATTTCCATGTTTGTACAGATGGCGGTGTTGATGTTTCCATCTATACACAGATTGCCGTGTAGGTATTTCCATGTGTATACAGATGGCAATGTATATATTTACATGGTTATACAGATGGTGGTGTAGATATTTCCATGTTTACACAGATGACTGTATAGGTATTTCCATGTTTATACAGATGGCGGTGTAGATATTTCCATATTTATACAGATAATGGTGTAGAAATTTCCATGTTTATACAGATAGCAGTGTAAATATTTCCATGTTTATACAGATCACGGTGTAGATATTTCCATGTTTATACAGATAACGGTGTAGATATTTCCTTGTTTATACAGTTAGCGGAGTAGATATTTCCATGTTTATACAGACGGCGGAGTAGATATTTCCATGCTTATACAGATAGCGGTGTAGATATTTCCATGTTTATACAGATGCCTATGAATATCTCCATATTTATACAGAGGGCTCTGTACATATTTCTATGAGTATACAGATGGTAGTGTAGATTTTTCCATGTTCCTACACACGACTGTGTATGTATTTCCATGTTTATACAGATGGCTTTGTAGATATTTCCATGTCTATAGAGATAGCGGTGCAGATATTTCCATGTTTTTAGAGATAGCGGTGTATATATTTCCATGTTTATACAGATCGTGGTGTAGATATTTCCATGTTTATACAGATACCGGTGTAGATATTTCCATGTTTATACAGACCGCCGTGTATATATTTCCATGTTTATAGAGATAGCAGTGTAGATATTTCCAAGTTTGTACAGATGGTGGTGTTGAAATTTCCATCTATACACAGATGGCCTTGTAGGTATTTCCATGTGTATACAGATGGCATTGTAGATATTTCCATGTTTATACAGATGGTGGTGTAGGTATTTCCATGTTTACACTGGTGACTGTATAGATATTTCCATGTTTATACAGATGGCGGTGTAGATATTTCCATGTTTATAGAGATAGCGGTGTAGATATTTCCATATTTATACAGATAATGGTGTAGAAATTTCCATGTTTATACATATAGCGGTGTAAATATTTCCATGTTTATACAAGTCACGGTGTAGATATTTCCTTGTTTATACAAATAGCGGTGTAGTTATTTCCCTGTTCATACAGGTAGTGGTGTAGATATTTCCATGTGTATACAGATGGCTGTGTAGATATTTCCGTGTTTATATAGATGACATTGTAGGTATTTCCATGTTTATACAGATGGCGGTGTAGATATTTCCATGTTTATAGAGATAGCTGTGTAGATATTTCCATGTTTACACAGATTGTGGTGTAGATATTTCCGTGTTTATACACATGGCGGAGTAGATACTTCCATCTTTATGGAGATGGCAGTGTAGATATTTTCATGTTTACAGAGATAGCGGTGTAGATATTTCCATCTTTCGACAGATGGCAGTGTAGATATTTCCATGTTTATACAGATTGCGGTGTAGATATTTCCATATTTATACACATGTCTTTGTAGGTATTTCCATGTGTATACAGATGGTATTGTAGGTATATCCATGTTTATACAGATGGTGTTGTAGATATTTCCATGTTTATTCAGATGACTGTGTAGGTATTTCCATGTTTTGACAGATGGCAGTGTAGATATTTCAATGTTTATAGAGATGGCGCTATAGATATTTCCATGTTTATACAGATAACGATGGAGATATTTCCATGTTTATACAGAGAGCAGTGGATATATTTCCATGTTTATACACATAGCGGTGTACATATTTCCATGTTTATAGAGACAGCGGTGTAGGTATTTCCATGTTTATACAGATAGCGGTGCAGATATTTCCAGGTATATACAGATGCCTGTGCAGATATTTCCATATTTATACAGATGGCAGTGTAGATATTTCCATGTTTATACAGATGTCAGTGTAGATATATAAATGTTCCTACACATGACTGGGTAGGTACTTCCATGTTTATAAAGATGTCTTTGTAGAGATAGTGGTGCAAATATTTCCATGTTTACACAGATAGCGGTGTATATATTTCCATGTTTTTACAGATCGTGGTGTAGATATTTACATGTTTATACAGATACCGGTGTAGATATTTCCATGTTTATACAGACCGCAGTGTAGATATTTCCATGTTTATAGAGATAGCACTGTAGATATTTCCATGTTTGTATAGAAGGCGGTGTTGATGTTTCCATCTACACAGATTGCCGTGTTGGTATTTCCATGTGTATTCAGATGGCATTGTAGATATTTCCATGTTTATACAGATGGTGGTGTAGATATTTCCATGTTTACACAGATGACTTTATAGGTATTTCCATGTTTATACAGATGGCGGTGTAGATATTTCCATGTTTATAGAGAGAGCGGTGAAGATATTTCCATATTTATACAGATAACGGTGTAGAAATTTCCTTGTTTATACAGATAGCGGTGTAAATATTTCCACGTTTATACAGATCACGGTGTAGATATTTCCATGTTTACACAGATGACTGTATAGCTATTTCCATGTTTATACAGATGGCGGTGTAGATATTTCCATGTTTATAGAGATAGCGGTGTAGATATTTCTATATTTATACAGATAATGGTGTAGAAAATTCCATGTTTATACATATAGCGGTGTAAATATTTCCATGTTTATACAAGTCACGGTGTAATTATTTCCTTGTTTATACAAATAGCGGTGTAGTTATTTCCATGTTTATACAGATAGTGGTGTAGATATTTCCATGTGTATACAGATGGCTGTGTAGATATTTCCATGTTTATACAGGTGGCTTTGTAGATATTTCCATGTTTATATAGATAACATTGTTGTTATTTCCATGTTTATACAGATGGTGGTGTAGATATTTCCATGTTTATAGAGATAGCTGTGTAGATATTTCCATGTTTATACAGATCGCGGTGTAGATATTTCCATGTTTATACAGATAGCGGTGTAGATATTTCCATGTTTATTCAGATAGCGGTGTAGAAATTTCCATGTTTATAGAGATAGCAGTATAGTTATTTCCATGTTTATAGACATAGCGGTGTAGATATTTCCATGTTCATATAGATGGCGTTGTAGATATTTCTATGTTTATACCGATAGCGGTGTTGGTATTTCCACGTTTATACAGATAGCGATGTAGATATTTCCATGTTTCTACAGCTCGCGGTACAGGTATTTATATCTTTATACCGATGGCATTGTAGATATTTCCTTATTCACACAGATGGTGGTGTAGATGTTTCCATGTTTATACAGATGGCGGAGTAGTTAGTTATATGTTTATGGAGATGGCAGTGTAGATATTTTCATGTTTATAGAGATAGCGGTGTAGATATTTCCATGTTTATAGAGATAGTAGTGTAGGTATTTACATGTTTATACAGATGGCTGTGTAGATATTTCCATGTGTATACCGATGGCATTGTAGATATTTCCATGTTTATACAGATGACTGTACAAGTATTTCCATGTTTTTACAGATGGCAGTGCAGATATTTCCATGTTTATACAGATAGCGGTGTAGATATTTCCATGTTTGTACAGATGGTGGTGTTGATATTTCCATCTATACACAGATGGCCATGTAGATATTTCCATGTTTATACAGATGGCGGCGTAGATATTTCCATGGGTATGCAGATGGCGGTGTAGATATTTCCAAGTTTATACAGATAGCGGTGTAGATATTTCCATGTTTACACAGATGGTGGGGTAGATATTTCCGCGTTTATACACATGGCGGAGTAGATACTCCCATCTTTATGGAGATGGCAGTGTAGATATTTTCATGTTTATAGAGATGGCGGTGTAGGTATTTCAATATTTATAGAGATAGCGGTGTAGATATTTCCATCTTTCTACAGATGGCAGTGTAGATAATTCCATGTTTATACAGATGGCCGTGTAGATATTTCCATGTGTATACAGATGGTATTGTAGTTATTTCCATGTTTATACAGATGGTGGTGTAGATATTTCCATGTTTATTCAGATGACTGTGTAGATATTTCCATGTTTTTACAGATGGCAGTGTAGATTTTTCAATGTTTATAGTGTTGGCGCTGTAGATATTTCCATGTTTATACAGATAACGGAGAAGATATTTCCATGTTTATAAAGAGAGCAGTGGAGATATTTCCATGTTTATACACATAGCGGTGTACATATTTCCATGTTTATACAGATAGCGGTGCAGATATTTCGAGGTTTACACAGATGCCTATGCAGATATTTCCATATTTATACAGAGGGCTGTGTAGCTATTTCTATGTGTATACAGATTGCAGTGTAGATATTTAAATGTTCCTACCCATGACTGTGTAGGTATTTCCATGTTTATACAGATGTCTTTGTAGATATTTCCATGTTTATAGAGATAGCGGTGCAGACATTTCCATGTTTATACAGATAGCGGTGTATATATTTCCATGTTTATACAGATCATGGTGTAGATATTTCCATGTTTATACAGATGCCGGTTTAGATATTTCCATGTTTATACAGACCGCAGTGTAGATATTCCCATGTTTATAGAGATAGCAGTGTAGATATTTCCATGTTTGTACAGATGGCGGTGTTGATGTTTCCATCTATACACAGATTGCCGTGTAGGTATTTCCATGTGTATACAGATGGCATTGTAGATATTTCCATGTTTATACAGATGGTGGTGTAGATAATTCCATGTTTACACAGATGACTGCATAGGTATTTCCATGTTTATACAGATGGTGGTGTAGTTATTTCCATGTTTATAGAGATAGCGGTGTAGATATTTCCATATTTATACAGATAATGGTGTAGAAATTTCCATGTTTATACAGATAGCGGTGTAAATATTTCCATGTTTATACAAGTCACGGTGTAGATATTTCCTTGTTCATACAAATAGCGGTGTAGTTATTTCCATGTTTATACAGATAGTGGTGTAGATATTTCCATGTATATACAGATGGCTGTGTAGATATTTCCATGTTTATACAGATGGCTTTGTAGATATTTCCATGTTTATACAGATGACATTGTAGGTATTTCCATGTTTATACAGATGGCGGTGTAGATATTTCCATGTTTATAGAGATAGCTGTGTAGATATTTCCATGTTTATACAGATCGCGGTGTAGATATTTCCATGTTTATACAGATAGCGGTGTAGATATTTCCATGTTTATACAGATAGCGGTGTAGATATTTCCATGTTTATAGAGATAGCTGTGTAGATATTTCCATGTTTATACAGATAGCGGTGTAGAAATTTCCATGTTTATAGAGATAGCGGTGTAGTTATTTCCATGTTTATAGACATATCGGTGTAGATATTTCCATGTCTATATAGATGGCGTTGTAGATATTTCTATGTTTATACCGATAGCGGTGTTGGTATTTCCACGTTAATACAGATAGCGATGTAGATATTTCCATGTTTCTACAGCTCGCGGTGCAGATATTTATATCTTTATACAGATGGCATTGTAGATATTTCCTTATTCACAGAGATGGCGGTGTAGATGTTTCCATGTTTATACAGATGGCGGAGTAGGTAGTTATATGTTCATGGAGATGGCAGTGTAGATATTTTCATGGTTATAGAGATGGCGGCAAAGGTATTTCCATATTTATAGAGATAGCGGTGTAGATATTTCCATCTTTCTACAGATGGCAGTGTAGATATTTCCATGTTCATACAGATGGCGGTGTAGATATTTCCATATTTATACAGATGTGTGTGTTGATATTTCCATGTGTATACAGATGGTATTGTATGTATTTCCATGTTTATACAGATGGTGGTGAAGATATTTCCATGTTTATTCAGATGACTGTGTAGATATTTCCATGTTTTTACTATTGGCAGTGTAGATATTTCAATGTTTATAGAGATGGCGCTGTAGATATTTCCATGTTTATACAGATAACGGTGGAGATATTTCCATGTTTATACAGATCACAGTGTAGACATTTCCATGTTTATACAGATAGCGGTGTACATATTTCCATTTGTTTACAGATAGCGGTGTAGATAGTTCCATGTTTACACAGATTGCGGTGTAGATATTTCCATCTTTCTACAGATGGCATTTTAGATATTTCCATGTTTATGCAGACGGCGGTGTAGATATTTCCATGTTTATATAGATGGTGGTGTAGATATTACCATGTTTATACAGGTTGCGGTGTAGATATTTCCATGTTTATACAAATTGTGGTGAAGAAATTTCCATGTTTATACAGATCACGGTGTAGATATTTCCATGTTTATACAGATCGCGGTGTAGATATTTCCATGTTTATACAGATAGCGGTGTAGATATTTCCATGTTTATACAGATAGTGGTGTTGATATTTCCATATTTATACAGATAACGGTGTAGAAATTTCCATGTTTATACAGATAGAGGTGTAAATATTTCCATGTTTATACAGATCACGGTTTAGTTATTTCCATGTTTATGGAGATAGCGGTGTAGATATTTCCATGTTTATACAGATAGCGGTGTAGATATTTCCATGTTTATACAGACCGCAGTGTAGATATTTCCATGTTTATACAGATAGCGGTGCAGATATTTCCATGTTTGTACAGACCGCGGTGTTGATATTTCCATCTATACACAGATGACCGTGCAGATATTTCCATGTTTATACAGATGGCGACGCAGATATTTCCATGGATATGTAGATGGCGGTGTAGATATTTCCATATTTATACAGATAGCGGTGTAGTTATTTCCATGTTTATATAGATAGCGGTGTAGTTATTTCCATGTATATACACATGGCTGTGTAGATATTTCCATGTTTATACAGATGGCTTTGTAGATATTTCCATGTTTATACAAATAACTTTGTGAGTATTTCCATGTTTATGCAGATGGCGGTGTAGATATTTCGATGTTTATAGAGATAGCAGTGGAGATATTTCCATGTCTATACAGATAGCAGTGTAGATATTTCCATGTTTATTCTGATCGCGGTGTAGATATTTCCATGTTTATAGAGATGGCGGTGTAGATATTTCCATGTTCATAGAGATAGCGGTGTTGATTTTTCCATGTTTACAGAGAGAGCGGTGTGGATATTTCCATGCTTATACAGATAGGGTTGTAGATATTTCCATGTTTATAGAGATAGTGGTGTAGATATTTCCATGTTTATACAGATCACGGTGTAGATATTTCCTTGTTTATACTGATAACGGTGTAGTTATTTCCATGTATATACAGATAGCGGTGTAGATATTTCCATGTATATACAGATGGCTGTGTAGATATTTCCATGTTTATACAGATGGCTGTGTAGATATTTCCATGTTTATACAGATCGCGGTGTAGGTATTTCCATGTTTTTACAGATATCATTGTAGATATTTCCATGTTTACACAGATTGCGGTGTAGTTATTTCCATCTTTCTACAGATGGCATTGTAGATATTTCCATGTTTATATGGATGACTGTATACGTATTTCCATGTTTTTACACATGGCAGTGCAGATATTTCCATGTTTATAGAGATAGCAGTGTAGATATTTCCATGTGTGTACAGATGGCACTGTAGATATTTCCATGTTTATACAGACGACTGTATACGTATTTCCATGTTTTTACAGATGGCAGTGGAGATATTTCCATGTTTATAAAGAGAGCGGTGTAGATATTTCCATGTTTCTACAGATGGCGGTGTTGATATTTCCATCTATACACAGATGGACGTGTAGATATTTCCATGTTTATACAGATGGCGGCGTAGATATTTCCATGGACATGCAGATGGCGCTGTAGATATTTCCATGTTTAAACAGATAGCAGTGTACATATTTCCATGTTTACACAGATAGTGGTGTAGATATTTCCGTGTTTATACACATGGCAGAGTAGATACTTCCATCTTTATGGAGATGGCAGTGTAGATATTTTCATGTTTATAGAGATGGCGGTGTAGATATTTCCATATTTATAGAGATAACGGTGTAGATATTTCCATCTTTCTACAGATGGCTGTGTAGATATTTCCATGTTTATACAGATGGCGGTGTAGATATTTCCATATTTATACAGATGTGTGTGTTGATATTTCCATGTGTATACAGATGGTATTGTAGGTATTTCCATGTTTATAGAGATGGTGGTGAAGATGTTTCCATGTTTATTCAGATGACTGTGTAGATATTTCCATGTTTTTACTATTGGCAGTGTAGATATTTCAATGTTTACAGAGATGGCGCTGTAGTTATTTCCATGTTTATACAGATAACGGAGGAGATATTTCCATGTTTATAGAGATAGCTGTGTAGATATTTCCATGTTTATGCAGATAGCGGTGTAGATATTTCCATGTTTATACAGATCGCGGTGTAGATATTTCCATGTTTATATAGATCTCAGTGTAGACATTTCCATGTTTTTACAGATAGCGGTGTAGATATTTCCATGTGTTTACAGATAGCGGTGTAGATAGTTCCATGTTTACACAGATAGCGGTGTAGATATTTCCATCTTTCTACAGATGGCATTGTAGATATTTCCATGTTTATACAGATGGCGGTGTAGATATTTCCATGTTTATATAGATGGTGGTGTAGATATTGCCATGTTTATACAGGTTGCGGTGTAGATATTTCCATGTTTATACAAATTGTGGTGAAGATATTTCCATGTATACACAGATCACGGTGTAGATATTTCCAAGTTTATACAGATCGCGGTGTAGATATTTCCATGTTTATACAGATAGCGGTGTAGATATTTCCATGTTTATACAGATAGTGGTGTAGATATTTCCATATTTATACAGATAACGGTGTTGAAACTTCCATGTTTTTACAGATAGCAGTGTAAATATTTCCATGTTTATACAGATCACGGTTTAGATATTTCCATGTTTATAGAGATAGCGGTGTAGATATTTCCATGTTTATACAGATAGCGGTGTAGATATTTCCATGTTTATACAGACCGCGGTGTAGATATTTCCATGGTTATACAGATAGCGGTGCAGATATTTCCATGTTTGTACAGATGGCGGTGTTGATATTTCCATCTATACACCGATGACCGTGTAGATATTTCCATGTTTATACAGATGGCGGCGCAGATATTTCCATGTATATTTAGATGGTGGTGTAGATATTTCCATGTTTATACTGATAGCGGTGTAGTTATTTCCATGTTTATATAGATAGCCGTGTAGGTATTTCCATGTATATACACATGGCTGTGTAGATATTTCCATGTTTATAAAGATAGCGGTGTAGATATTTCCATGTTTATACAGATAACTTTGTAAGTATTTCCATGTTTATAAAGATGGCGGTGCAGATATTTCGATGTTTATAGAGATAGCAGAGGAGATATTTCCATGTTTATACAGATAGCGGTGTAGATATTTCCATGTTTATACTGATCGTGGTGTAGATATTTCCATGTTTATAGAGATGGCGGTGTAGATATTTCCATGTTCATAGAGATAGCGGTGTTGATTTTTCCATGTTTACAGAGATAGCGGTGTGGATATTTCCATGTTTATACAGATAGGGTTGTAGATATTTCCATGTTTATGGAGATGGCGGTGTAGATATTTCCATGTTTATACTGATCACGGTGTAGATATTTGCTTGTTTATACAAATATCGGTGTAGTTATTTCCATGTTTATACAGATAGCGGTGTAGATATTTACATGTTTATACAGATGGCTGTGTAAATATTTCCATGTGTATACAGATGTCATTGTAGATATTTCCATGTTTATATGGATGACTGTATACGTATTTCCATGTTTTTACAGATGGCAGTGCAGATATTTCCATGTTTATAGAGATAGCAGTGTAGATATTTCCATGTGTATACAGATGGCATTGTAGATATTTCCATATTTATACAGATGACTGTATACGTATTTCCATGTTTTTACAGATGGCAGTGCAGATATTTCCATGTTTATAGAGATAGCAGTGTAGATATTTCCATGTTTGTACAGATGGCTGTGTTGATGATTCCATCTATACACAGATTGCCGTGTAGGCATTTCCATGTGTATACAGATGGCATTGTAGATATTTCCATGTATATACAGATGGTGGTGTAGATATTTCCATGTTTACACAGATGAATGTATTGGTATTTCCATGTTTATACAGATGGCGGTATAGATATTTCCATGTTTATAGAGATAGCGGTGTAGATATTTCCATATTTATACAGATAACGGCGTAGAAATTTCCATGTTTATACAGATAGCGGTGTATATATTTCCATGTTTATACAGATCACGGTGTAGTTTTTTCCATGTTTATATGGATAGCGGTGTAGATATTTCCACGTATATACACATGGCTCTGTAGATATTTCCATGTTTATACAGATGGCGGTGTAGATATTTCCATGTTTATACAGATAACTTTGTAAGTATTTCCATGTTTATACAGGTGGCGGTGTAGATATTTCGATGTTTATAGAGATAGCAGTGGAGATAGTTCCATGTTTATACAGATAGCGGTGTAGATATTTCCATGTTTATACTGATCGTGGTGTAGATATTTCCATGTTTATAGAGATGGCGGTGTAGATATTTCCATTTTCATAGAGATAGCGGTGTTGATTTTTCCTTGTTTATAGAGATAGCGGTGTGGATATTTCCATGTTTATACAGATAGGGGTGTAGATATTTCCTTGTTTTTACAGATATCGGTGTAGATATTTTCGTGTTTACACAGATTGCGGTGAAGATATTTCCATCTTTCTACAGATGGCATTGTAGATATTTTCATGTTTATACAGATGGCGGTGTAGATATTTCCATGTTTATATAGTTGGTGGTGTCGATATTACCATGTTTATACAGATAGCGGTGAAGATATTTCCATGTTTATAAAGATCGCGGTGTAGATATTTCCATGTTTATACAGATCGTGGTGTAGATATTTCCATGTTTATACAGATAGCGGTGTAGATATTTCCATGTTTATACAGATAGCGGTGTAGATATTTTCATGTTTATTGAGATATCGGTGTAGGTATTTCCATGTTTATAGACATAGCGGTGTAGGTATTTCCATGTTTTTATAGATGGCGTTGTAGATATTTCCATGTTTATACCGATAGCGGTGTTGGTATTTCCACGTTTATACAGATAGCGATGTAGATATTTCCATGTTTATACAGCTCGCGGTGCAGATATTTATATCTTTATACAGATGGCATTGTAGATATTTCCTTATTCACACAGATGGCGTTGTAGATGTTTCCATGTTTATATAGATGGCGGAGTAGTTAGTTCCATGTTTATGCAGATGGCAGTGTAGATATTTTCATGTTTATAGAGATGGCGGTGTAGATATTTCCATGTATGTAGAAATAGCAGTGTAGATATTTACATGTTTATACAGATGGCTGTGTAGATATTTCCATGTGTATACAGATGGCATTGTAGATATTTCCATGTTTATACAGATGACTGTATACGTATTTCCATGTTTTACAGACGGCAGTGAAGATATTTCCATGTTTATAGAGATAGCGGTGTAGATATTTCCATGTTTCTACAGATGGTGGTGCTGATATTTCCATCTATACACAGATGGCAGAGCAGATATTTCCATGTATATACAGATGGCGGTGTAGTTATTTCCATGGATATGCAGATGGCGGTGTAGATATTTCCATGTTTATACAGATGGCTGTGTAGATATTTCCATGTGTATACAGATGTCTGTGTAGATATTTCCATGTTTATACATATAGCAGTGTAGATATTTCCATGTTTGCAGATATAGCGGTAAAGATATTTCCATTTTGCACAGATTGCGGTGTAGACATTGCAAACTTTACACAGATAGCGGTGTAGATATTTCCAAGTTTATACAGACCGCACTGAATATATTTCCATGTTTATAGAGATAGCAGTGTAGATATTTCCATGTTTTTAGAGATAGCTGTGTAGATATTTCCATGTTTATACAGATAGCGTTGTAGGTATTTCCGTGTATATACAGATGGCTGTGTAGATATTTCCATGTTTATACCGATGGCTGTGTATATATTTCCATGTTTATACAGATGACTTTGTACGCATTTCCATGTTTCTACAGATGGCGGTGTAGATATTTCCATGTTTTTAGAGATAGCTGTGTAGATATTTCCATGTTTATGCAGATAGCGGTGTAGATATTTCCATTTTTATGCAGATTGCGGTGTAGATATTTCCATGTTTTCACAGATGGTGGTGTAGATATTTCCGGGTATATACACATGGCGGAGTAGATACTTCCATCTTTATGGAGATGGCAGTGTAGATATTTTCATGTTTATACAGATGGCGGTGTAGATATTTCCATATTTATACAGATGTCTGTGTAGATATTTCCATGTGTATACAGATGGTATTGTAGGTATTTCCATGTTCATACAGATGGTGGTGTAGATATTTCCATGTTTATTCAGATGACTGTGTAGATATTTCTATGTTTTTACAAATTGCAGTGTAGATATTTCAATGTTTATAGAGATGGTGCTGTAGATATTTCTATGTTTATACAGATAACGGTGGAGATATTTCCATGTTTATACAGACAGCAGTGGAGATATTTCCATGTTTATACACATAGCGGTGTACATATTTCCATGTTTATAGAGACAGCAGTGTAGGTATTTCCATGTTTATACAGATAGCGGTGCAGATACTTCCATGTTTATACAGATACCTATGCATTTATCTCCATATTTATACAGAGGGCTGTGTAGATACTTCTATGTTTATACAGATGGCAGTGTAGATATTTCCATGTTCCTACACATGACTGTGTAGGTATTTCCATATTTAAACAGATGGCATTGTAGATATTTCCATGTCTATAGAGATAGCGCTGCAGATATTTCCATGTTTATACAGATCGTGGTGTAGATATTTCCATGTTTATACAGATCGTGGTGTAGATATTTCCATGTTTATACAGATACCGGTGTAGATATTTCCATGTTTATACAGACCACAGTGTAGATATTTCCATGTTTATAGAGATAGCAGTGTAGATATTTCCAAGTTTGTACAGATGGCGGTGTTGATGTTTCCATCTATACACAGATTGCCGTGTAGGTATTTCCATGTGTATACAGATGGCATTGTAGATATTTCCATGTTTATACAGATGGCTTTGTAGATATTTCCATGTTTATACAGATGACTTTGTAGGAGTTTCCATGTTTATACAGATGGCGGTGTAGATATTTCCATGTTTATAGAGATAGCTGTGTAGATATTTCCATGTTTATACAGATAGCGGTGTAGATATTTCCATGTTTATAGAGATCGCGGTGTAGATATTTCCATGTTTATACAGATCGCGGTATAGATATTTCCATGTTTATACAGATAGCAGCGTAGATATTTCCATGTTTTTACAGATATCGGTGTAGATATTTCCATGTTTACACCGATTGCGGTGTAGATATTTCCATCTTTCTGCAGATAGCATTGTAGATATTTCCATGTTTATACAGATGGCGGTGTAGATATTTCCATGTTTATATAGATGGTGGTGTAGATATTACCATGTTTATACAGATAGCGGTGTAGATATTTCCATGTTTATACAGATCGCGGTGAAGATATTTCCATGTTTATACAGATCGCGGTGTAGATATGTCCAAGTTTATACAGATCGCGATGTAGATATTTCCATGTTTATACAGATAGCGGTGTAGATATTTCCATGTTTATACAGATGGCGGAGAAGTTACTTCCATGTTTATGGAGATGGCAGTGTAGATATTTTCATGTTTATAGAGATGATGCTGTAGATATTTCCATGTTTACACAGATTGCGGTGTAGATATTTCCATCTTTCTACAGATGGCTTTGTAGATATTTCCATGTTTATACAGATGGCGGTGGAGATATTTCCATATTTATACAGATGTCTGTGTAGATATTTCCATGTGTATACAGATGGTATTGTAGGTATTTCCATGTATATACAGATGGTGGTGTAGAAATTTCCATGTTTATTCAGATGACTGTGTGGATATTTCCATGTTTTTACAGATGGCAGTGTAGATATTTCAATGTTTATAGAGATGGCGCTGTAAATATTTCCATGTTTATACAGATAACGGTGGAGATATTTCCATGTTTATACAGAGAGCAGTGGATATATTTCCATGTTTATACACACAGCGGTGTACATATTTCCATGTTTGTACAGATGGCGGTGTTGATGTTTCCGTCTATACTCAGATTGCCGTGTAGGCATTTCCATGTGTATTCTGATGGCATTGAAGATATTTCCATGTTCATACAGATGGTGGTGTAGATATTTCCATGTTTACACAGATGACTGTATAGGTATTTCCCTGTTTATACAGACGGCGGTGTAGATATTTCCATGTTTATAGAGATAGCTGTGTAGATATTTCCATGTTTATACAGATAGCGGTGTAGATTTTTCCATGTTTATACAGTTCGCGGTGTAGATATTTCCATGTTTATACAGATAACGGTGTAGATATTTTCAGGTTTATACAGATCGCGGTGTAGATATTTCCATGTTTATACAGATCGCAGTGTAGATATTTCCATGTTTATACAGATAGCGGTGTAGATATTTCCATGTGTTTACAGATAGCAGTGAAGATAGTTCCATGTTTACACAGATTGCGATGTAGATATTTCCATCTTTCTACAGACGGCATTGTAGGTATTTCCATGTTTATACAGATGGCGGTGTAGATATTTCCATGTTTATATAGATGGTGATGTAGATATTACCATGTTTATAAAGGTAGCGGTGTAGATATTTCCATGTTTATACAGATTATGGTGAAGATATTTCCATATTTATACAGATCACGGTGTAGAAATTTCCATGTTTATACAGACCGCGGAGTAGATATTTCCATGGTTATACAGATAGCGGTGCAGATATTTCCATGTTTGTACAGATGGCGGTGTTGATATTTCCATCTATACACAGAGGACCGTGTAGATATTTCCATGTTTACACAGATGGCGGTGCAGATATTTCCATGGATATGTAGATGGTGGTGTAGATATTTCCATGTTTATACAGTTAGCGGTGAAGTTATTTCCATGTTTATACAGAGAGCGGTGTAGATATTTCCATGTATATACACATGGCTTTGTAGATATTTCCATGTTTATACAGATGGCGGTGTAGATATTTCCATGTTTATACAGATAACTTTGTAAGTATTTCCATGTTTATACAGATGGTGTTGTAGATATTTCGATGTTTATAGAGATAGCATTGGAGATATTTCCATGTTTATACAGATAGCGGTGTAGATATTTCCATGTTTATACTGATCGTGGTGTAGATATTTCCATGTTTATAGAGATGGCTGTGTAGATATTTCCATGTTCATAGAGATAGCGGTGTTGATTTTTCCATGTTTACAGAGTTAGCGGTGTGGATATTTCCATGTTTATACAGATATGGGTGTAGATATTTCCATGTTTATAGAGATGGTGATGTAGATATTTCCATGTTTATACAGATCACGGTGTAGATATTTGCTTGTTTATACAAATATCGGTGTAGTTATTTCCATGTTTATACAGATAGCGGTGTAGATATATCCATGTATATACAGATGGCTGTGTAGATATTTCCATGTTTATACCGATGGCTGTGTAGATATTTCCGTGTTTATACAGATGACTTTGTACGTATTTCCATGTTTATACAGATGGCGGTGTAGATATTTCCATGTTTTTAGAGATAGCTGTGTAGATATTTCCATGTTTATACAGATAGCGATGTAGATATTTCCATGTTTATACAGATCGCGGTGTAGATATTTCCATGTTGATACAGGTCGCGGTGTAGATATTTCCATGTTTATACAGATAGCGGTGTAGATATTTCCATGTTTTTACAGATATCGGTGTAGATATTTCCATGTTTACACAGATTGCGGTGTAGATATTTCCATCTTTCTACAGATGGCATTGTAGATATTCCTATGTTTATATAGATGTCGGTGCAGATATTTCGATGTTTATAGAGATGGTGGTGTAGATATTACCATGTTTATACAGATAGCGGTGTAGATATTTCCATGTTTACAGAGATAGCGGTGTAGGTATTTCCATGTTTATAGGCATAGCGGTGTACATATTTCCATGTTTATATAGAAGGCGTTGTAGATATTTCCATGTTTATACCGATAGCGGTGTTGGTATTTCCACGTTTATACAGATAGCGATGTAGATATTTCCATGTTTATACAGCTCGCGGTGCAGATATTTATATCTTTATACAGATGGCATTGTGGATATTTCCTTGTTCACACAGATGGCGGTGTAGATTTTTCCATGTTTATACAGATGGCGGAGTAGTTACTTCCATATTTATGGAGATGGCAGTGTAGATATTTTCATGTTTATAGAGATGGCGGTGTAGATATTTTCATGTTTATAGAAATAGCAGTGTAGATATTTACATGTTTATACAGATGTCTGTGTAGATATTTCCATGTGTATACAGATGGCATTGTAGATATTTCCATGTTTATTCAGATGACTGTATAGGTATTTCCATGTTTTTCCAGATGGCAGTGCAGATATTTCCATGTTTATAGAGATAGCTGTGTAGATATTTCCATGTTTATACAGAGAGCGGTGTAGATATTTCCATGTTTATAGAGATCGCGGTGTAGATATTTCCATGTTTATACAGATCGCAGTGTAGATATTTCCATGTTTATACAGATAGCGGTGTAGATATTTCCATGTGTTTACAGATAGCGGTGTAGATAGTTCCATGTTTACACAGATTGCGGTGTAGATGTTTCCATCTTTCTACAGATGGCATTGTGGATATTTCCATGTTTATACAGATGGCGGTGTAGATATTTCCATGTTTATATAGATGGTGGTGTAGGTATTACCATGTTTATACAGGTAGCGGTGTAGATATTTCCATGTTTATACAGATTGTGGTGAAGATATTTCCATGTTTATACAGATCACGGTGTAGATATTTCCATGTTTATACAGATCGCGGTGTAGATATTTCCATGTTTATACAGATGACTGTATAGGTATTTCCATGTTTAAACAGATGGCAGTGCCGATATATCCATGTTTATAGAGATAGCGATGTAGATATTTCCATGTTTGCACAGATGGCGGTGTTGATATTTCCATCTATACACAGATGTCCGTGTAGATATTTCCATGTTTATACAGATGGCGGCGTAGATATTTCCATGGACATGCAGATGGCGGTGTAGATATTTCCATGTTTATACAGATAGCGGTGTAGATATTTCCATGTTTACACAGATGGTGGTGTAGATATTTTCGTGTTTATACACATGACGGGATAGATACTTCCATCTTTATGGAGATGGCAGTGTAGATATTTTCATGTTTATAGAGATGGCGTTGTAGATATTTCCATATATAGAGAGATAGCGGTGTACATATTTCCATCTTTCTACACATGGCAGTGTAGATATTTCCTTCTTTATACAGACAGCGGTGTAGATATTTCCATGTTTATACAGGTAGCGGTGTAGATATTTCCATGTTTACAGAGATAGCGGTGTAGTTATTTCCATCTTTGCACAGATTGCCGTGTAGATATTTCCATGTTTACGCAGAAAGCTGTGTAGATATTTCCAAGTTTACACAGATAGCTGTGTAGATATTTCCATGTTTACACACATACCGTGGTAGATATTTCCATGTTTATACAGATTGCTGTTTAGATATGTCCATGATTATGCAGATAGTGGTGTAGATATTTTCATGTTTATACAGATAGCGGTGGAGATATTTCCATGTTTATAGAGACTGCGGTATAGATATTTCCATGTTTATACAGATAGCGGTGTAGATATTTCCATGTTTACAGCGATAGCAGTGTAGATATATCCATCTTTGCACAGATTGCTGTGTAGATATTTCCATTTTTACACTGATAGCTGTGTAGATATTTCCAAGTTTACACAGATAGCTGTGTAGATATTTCCATGTTTACGCAGATAGCATTGTATATATTTCCATGTTTATACAGATAGCGGTGTAGATATTTCCATCTTTATACAGAAAGCGGTGTAGATGTTTCCATGTTTATACAGATAGCGGTGGAGATATTTCCCTGTTTATACAGATTGAGATGTAGATATTTCCATGTTTATAGAGATAACGGTGTAGATATTTCCATGTTTATAGAGATATCGGTGTAGATATTTCCATGTTTATACAGATGGCTGTGTAGATATTTCCATGTTTGTACAGATGGCAGTGTAGATATTTCCATGTTTATACAGATGGCGCTGTAGATATTTCCATGTTTATACAGATGGCACTGTAGATATTTCCATGTTTATACAGATAGCTGTGTAGATATTTCCATGTTTACAGAGATATCGGTGTAGTTATTTCCATCTTTGCACAGATTGCGGTGTAGGTATTGCCAAATTTACACAGATTGCGGCATAGATATTTCCAAGTTTACACACATAGCTGTGTAGATATTTCCATGTTTACAGAGATAGCATTGTAGATATTTCCATGTTTATACAGATTGCGGTGTAGTTATTTCGATGTTGATACAGATAGTGGTGTAGATATTTCCATGTTTATACAGGTAGCGGTGTGGAAATTCCCATGTTTATACAGATCGCTTTGTAGACATTTCCATCTTTCTACAGATGTCAGTGTAGATATTTCCAAGTTTATACAGATGGCGGTGTAGATATTTCCATGTTTATAGGGATGGCGGTGTAGTTATTTCCATGTTTATAGAGTTAGCAGTGTAAATATTTCCATGCTTATAGAGATGGTTGTGTATGTATTTTCATGTTTTTAGAGATAGCGGTGTAGATATTTCCATGTTTATACAGATAACGGTACTGGTATTTCCATGTTTATAGAGATAGCGGTGTAGATATTTCCATGTTTACGCAGATTGCATTGTATATATTTCCATGTTTAAACAGATAGCGCTGTAGATATTTCCATGTTCATACAGAAAGCGGTGTAGATATTTCCATGTTTATACAGATAGCAGTGGAGGTATTTCCTTGTTTATACAGATAGCGGTGTAGATATTTCCATCTTTATACAGATGGCAGTGTTGATATTTGCATGTTTATACAGATAGCGGTGTAGATATTTACATGTGTATAGAGGTTGCGGTATAGCTATTTCCATATTTATAAAGATTGCGGTGTAGATATTTCCATCTTTATACAGATGGCGGTGTAGGTATTTCCATGTTTATACAGAAGAAGTGAAGATATTTCCTTGTTTATACAGATAGTGGTGTAGATATTACCAAGTTTATACAGATGGCGGTGTAGATACATCCATGTTTCTGAAGATGGTGGTGTAGATATTTTCATGTTTATAGAGATGGCGGTGTAGAAATTTCCATGTATATAGAGATTACAGTGTAGATATTTCCATGTTTATAGAGATATCGGTGAAGATATTTCCATATTTATACAGATAGCGGTGTAGGTATTTCCATGTTTATACAGATGGCGGTGTAGATATTTCCTTGTTTATACAGACAGCGGTGTAGATATTTCCAAGTTTATACAGGTAGCGGTGTAGATATTTCCATGTTTACAGAGATAGCGGTGTATTTATTTCCATCTTTGCACTGATTGCCGTGTAGATATTTCCATGTTTACGCAGATAGCTGTGTAGATATTTCCAAGTTTACACAGATAGCTGTGTAGATATTTCCATGTTTACACACATACCGTGGTAGATATTTCCATGTTAATACAGATTGCGGTTTAGATATGTCCATGATTATACTGATAGCGGTGTAGATATTCCCATGTTTATACAGGTAGCGGTGTAGATATTTCCATGTTTACAGAGATAGCATTGTACATATTTCCATGTTTATACAGATTGTGGTGTAGTTATTTCCATGTTGATACATATAGCGGTGTAGATATTTCCATGTTTATACAGGTAGCGGTGTAGAAATTCCCATGTTGATACAGATCGCTTTGTAGACGTTTCCATCTTTCGACAGATGTCAGTGTTGATATTTCCAAGTTTATACAGACGGCAGAGTAGATACTTCCATGTTTATACAGATGTCTTTGTAGATATTTCCATGTTTATGC
This sequence comes from Pan paniscus, assembly GCF_029289425.2. Classification (NCBI taxonomy): domain Eukaryota; kingdom Metazoa; phylum Chordata; class Mammalia; order Primates; family Hominidae; genus Pan; species Pan paniscus. The sequence goes on along the minus strand of NC_073257.2, from coordinate 10,711,832 downwards.
AGAAAGCGGTGTAGATATTTCCATGTTCATAGAGATGGCGGTATAGTTACTTCCAAGTTTATAGAGATAGCGGTGTAAATATTTCCATGTTCATAGAGATGGTGGTGTAAGTATTTTCATGTTTATAGACATAGCGGTGTAGGTATTTCCATGTTTATACAGATAGCGGTGTTGGTATTTCCATCTTTATACAGATAGCTGTGTAGATATTTCTATGTTTATACAGCTCGCGGTGTAGATATTTCCATCTTTATACAGATGGCGGTGTAGATATTTCCATGTTTATACAGATGGCAGTGAAGATATTTCCATGTTTATACAGATAGTGGTGTAGATATTTCCATGTTTATACCAATGGCGGTGTAGATACATCCATGTTTCTGAAGATGGCGGTGTAGATATTTTCATGTTTATAGTGATGAAGGTGTAGATATTTCCATGTATATAGAGATAGCAGTGTAGATATTTTCATGTTTATAGAGAAAGCTTTGTAGCTATTTCCATGTTTATAGATATAGCTGTGTAGATATTTCCATATTTATACAGATAGCGGTGTAGGTATTTCCATGTTTATACAGATTGCGGTGTAGATATTTCCATGTTTCTACAGATGGCGGTGTAGATATTTCCTTGTTTATACAGACAGCAGTGTAGATATTTCCAAGTTTATACAGGTAGCGGTGTAGATATTTCCATGATTACAGAGATAGCGGTGTAGTTATTTCCATCTTTGCACAGATTGCTGTGTAGATATTTCCATGTTTACGCAGATAGCTGTGTAGATATTTCCAAGTTTACACAGATAGCTGTGTAGATATTTCCATGTTTACACACATAGCGTTGTAGATATTTCCATGTTTATACAGAATGCGGTGTAGATATGTCCATGTTTATACAGAAACCGTTGTAGATATTTTCATGTTTATACAGATAGCGGTGGAGATATTTCCATGTTTATAGAGACCGCGGTATAGATATTTCCATGATTATACAGATAGCGGTGTAGATATTTCCATGTTTACAGAGATAGCAGTGTAGCTATTTCCATCTTTGCACAGATTGCTGTGTAGATATTTCCATTTTTACACAGATAGCTGTGTACATATTTCAAAGTTTACACAGATAGCTGTGTAGATATTTCCATGTTTACACAGATAGCGTTGTAGATATTTCCATGTTTATACAGATAGCGGTGTAGATATTTCCATGTTTATAAAGATAGCGTTGAAGATATTTCCATGTTTATACTGATAGCGGTGGAGATATATCCCTCTATATACAGATAGCTATGTAGATATTTCCATGTTTCTACAGATAGCAGTGTAGATATTTCCATGTTTATAGAGATACCAGTGTAGATATTTCCATGTTTATACAGATGGCTTTGTACATTTTTCCATGTGTGTACAGATGGCGGTGTAGATATTTCCATGTTTATACAAATGGCAGTGTAGATATTTCCTTCTTTATACAGACAGCGGTGTAGATATTTCCATGTTTATACAGGTAGCGGTGTAGATATTTCCATGTTTACAGAGATAGCGGTGTAGTTATTTCCATCTTTGCACAGATTGCCGTGTAGATATTTCCATGTTTACGCAGAAAGCTGTGTAGATATTTCCAAGTTTACACAGATAGCTGTGTAGATATTTCCATGTTTACACACATACCGTGGTAGATATTTCCATGTTTATACAGATTGCTGTTTAGATATGTCCATGATTATGCAGATAGTGGTGTAGATATTTTCATGTTTATACAGATAGCGGTGGAGATATTTCCATGTTTATAGAGACTGCGGTATAGATATTTCCATGTTTATACAGATAGCGGTGTAGATATTTCCATGTTTACAGCGATAGCAGTGTAGATATATCCATCTTTGCACAGATTGCTGTGTAGATATTTCCATTTTTACACTGATAGCTGTGTAGATATTTCCAAGTTTACACAGATAGCTGTGTAGATATTTCCATGTTTACGCAGATAGCATTGTATATATTTCCATGTTTATACAGATAGCGGTGTAGATATTTCCATCTTTATACAGAAAGCGGTGTAGATGTTTCCATGTTTATACAGATAGCGGTGGAGATATTTCCCTGTTTATACAGATTGAGATGTAGATATTTCCATGTTTATAGAGATAACGGTGTAGATATTTCCATGTTTATAGAGATATCGGTGTAGATATTTCCATGTTTATACAGATGGCTGTGTAGATATTTCCATGTTTGTACAGATGGCAGTGTAGATATTTCCATGTTTATACAGATGGCGCTGTAGATATTTCCATGTTTATACAGATGGCACTGTAGATATTTCCATGTTTATACAGATAGCTGTGTAGATATTTCCATGTTTACAGAGATATCGGTGTAGTTATTTCCATCTTTGCACAGATTGCGGTGTAGGTATTGCCAAATTTACACAGATTGCGGCATAGATATTTCCAAGTTTACACACATAGCTGTGTAGATATTTCCATGTTTACAGAGATAGCATTGTAGATATTTCCATGTTTATACAGATTGCGGTGTAGTTATTTCGATGTTGATACAGATAGTGGTGTAGATATTTCCATGTTTATACAGGTAGCGGTGTGGAAATTCCCATGTTTATACAGATCGCTTTGTAGACATTTCCATCTTTCTACAGATGTCAGTGTAGATATTTCCAAGTTTATACAGATGGCGGTGTAGATATTTCCATGTTTATAGGGATGGCGGTGTAGTTATTTCCATGTTTATAGAGTTAGCAGTGTAAATATTTCCATGCTTATAGAGATGGTTGTGTATGTATTTTCATGTTTTTAGAGATAGCGGTGTAGATATTTCCATGTTTATACAGATAACGGTACTGGTATTTCCATGTTTATAGAGATAGCGGTGTAGATATTTCCATGTTTACGCAGATTGCATTGTATATATTTCCATGTTTAAACAGATAGCGCTGTAGATATTTCCATGTTCATACAGAAAGCGGTGTAGATATTTCCATGTTTATACAGATAGCAGTGGAGGTATTTCCTTGTTTATACAGATAGCGGTGTAGATATTTCCATCTTTATACAGATGGCAGTGTTGATATTTGCATGTTTATACAGATAGCGGTGTAGATATTTACATGTGTATAGAGGTTGCGGTATAGCTATTTCCATATTTATAAAGATTGCGGTGTAGATATTTCCATCTTTATACAGATGGCGGTGTAGGTATTTCCATGTTTATACAGAAGAAGTGAAGATATTTCCTTGTTTATACAGATAGTGGTGTAGATATTACCAAGTTTATACAGATGGCGGTGTAGATACATCCATGTTTCTGAAGATGGTGGTGTAGATATTTTCATGTTTATAGAGATGGCGGTGTAGAAATTTCCATGTATATAGAGATTACAGTGTAGATATTTCCATGTTTATAGAGATATCGGTGAAGATATTTCCATATTTATACAGATAGCGGTGTAGGTATTTCCATGTTTATACAGATGGCGGTGTAGATATTTCCTTGTTTATACAGACAGCGGTGTAGATATTTCCAAGTTTATACAGGTAGCGGTGTAGATATTTCCATGTTTACAGAGATAGCGGTGTATTTATTTCCATCTTTGCACTGATTGCCGTGTAGATATTTCCATGTTTACGCAGATAGCTGTGTAGATATTTCCAAGTTTACACAGATAGCTGTGTAGATATTTCCATGTTTACACACATACCGTGGTAGATATTTCCATGTTAATACAGATTGCGGTTTAGATATGTCCATGATTATACTGATAGCGGTGTAGATATTCCCATGTTTATACAGGTAGCGGTGTAGATATTTCCATGTTTACAGAGATAGCATTGTACATATTTCCATGTTTATACAGATTGTGGTGTAGTTATTTCCATGTTGATACATATAGCGGTGTAGATATTTCCATGTTTATACAGGTAGCGGTGTAGAAATTCCCATGTTGATACAGATCGCTTTGTAGACGTTTCCATCTTTCGACAGATGTCAGTGTTGATATTTCCAAGTTTATACAGACGGCAGAGTAGATACTTCCATGTTTATACAGATGTCTTTGTAGATATTTCCATGTTTATGCAGAAAGCGGTGTAGATATTTCCATGTTCATAGAGATGGCGGTATAGTTACTTCCAAGTTTATAGAGATAGCGGTGTAAATATTTCCATGTTCATAGAGATGGTGGTGTAAGTATTTTCATGTTTATAGACATAGCGGTGTAGGTATTTCCATGTTTATACAGATAGCGGTGTTGGTATTTCCATCTTTATACAGATAGCTGTGTAGATATTTCTATGTTTATACAGCTCGCGGTGTAGATATTTCCATCTTTATACAGATGGCGGTGTAGATATTTCCATGTTTATACAGATGGCAGTGAAGATATTTCCATGTTTATACAGATAGTGGTGTAGATATTTCCATGTTTATACCAATGGCGGTGTAGATACATCCATGTTTCTGAAGATGGCGGTGTAGATATTTTCATGTTTATAGTGATGAAGGTGTAGATATTTCCATGTATATAGAGATAGCAGTGTAGATATTTTCATGTTTATAGAGAAAGCTTTGTAGCTATTTCCATGTTTATAGATATAGCTGTGTAGATATTTCCATATTTATACAGATAGCGGTGTAGGTATTTCCATGTTTATACAGATTGCGGTGTAGATATTTCCATGTTTCTACAGATGGCGGTGTAGATATTTCCTTGTTTATACAGACAGCAGTGTAGATATTTCCAAGTTTATACAGGTAGCGGTGTAGATATTTCCATGATTACAGAGATAGCGGTGTAGTTATTTCCATCTTTGCACAGATTGCTGTGTAGATATTTCCATGTTTACGCAGATAGCTGTGTAGATATTTCCAAGTTTACACAGATAGCTGTGTAGATATTTCCATGTTTACACACATAGCGTTGTAGATATTTCCATGTTTATACAGAATGCGGTGTAGATATGTCCATGTTTATACAGAAACCGTTGTAGATATTTTCATGTTTATACAGATAGCGGTGGAGATATTTCCATGTTTATAGAGACCGCGGTATAGATATTTCCATGATTATACAGATAGCGGTGTAGATATTTCCATGTTTACAGAGATAGCAGTGTAGCTATTTCCATCTTTGCACAGATTGCTGTGTAGATATTTCCATTTTTACACAGATAGCTGTGTACATATTTCAAAGTTTACACAGATAGCTGTGTAGATATTTCCATGTTTACACAGATAGCGTTGTAGATATTTCCATGTTTATACAGATAGCGGTGTAGATATTTCCATGTTTATAAAGATAGCGTTGAAGATATTTCCATGTTTATACTGATAGCGGTGGAGATATATCCCTCTATATACAGATAGCTATGTAGATATTTCCATGTTTCTACAGATAGCAGTGTAGATATTTCCATGTTTATAGAGATACCAGTGTAGATATTTCCATGTTTATACAGATGGCTTTGTACATTTTTCCATGTGTGTACAGATGGCGGTGTAGATATTTCCATGTTTATACAAATGGCAGTGTAGATATTTCCATGTTTATACAGATATCGGTGTAGATATTTCCATGTTTACAGAGATAGCGGTGTAGGTATTTCCATCTTTGCACAGATTGCGGTGTAGGTATTGCCAAATTTACACAGATAGCGGTGTAGATATTTCCAAGTTTATACAGATAGCTGTGTAGATATTTCCATGTTTACAGAGATAGCATTGTAGATATTTCCGTGTTTATACAGATTGCGGTGTAGTTATTTCCATGTTGATACAGATAGCGGTGTACATATTTCCATGTTTATACAGTTAGGAGTGTAGAAATTCCCATGTTTATACAGATCGCTTTGTAGACATTTCCATTTTTCTACAGATGTCAGTGTAGATATTTCCAAGTTTATACAGATGGCAGTGTAGACACTTCCATGTTTATACAGATGTCTGTGTAGACATTTCCATGTTTATTCAGATGGCAGTGTAGATATTTTCATGTTTATAGAGATGGCGGTGTAGATATTTCCATGTTTATAGAGATAGCAGTGTAGATATTTACATGTTTATACAGATGGCGGTGTAGATATTTCCATGTGTATACAGATGGCATTGTAGATATTTCCATGTTTATACAGATGACTGTATAGGTATTTCCATGTTTTTACAGATGGCAGTGCAGATATTTCCATGTTTATAGAGATAGCTGTGTAGATATTTCCATGTTTATACAGATAGCGGTGTAGATATTTCCATGTTTATACAGATCGCGGTGTAGATATTTCCACGTTTATACAGATCGCAGTGTAGATATTTCCATGTTTATACAGATAGCGGTGTAGATATTTCCATGTGTTTACAGATAGCGGTGTAGATAGTTCCATGTTTACACAGATTGCGGTGTAGATATTTCCAAGTTTACACAGGTAGCTGTGTAGATATTTCCATGTTTACAGATATAGCATTGTACATATTTCCATGTTTATACAGATTGTGGTGTAGTTATTTCCATGTTGATACAGATAGCGGTGTGGATATTTCCATGTTTATACAGATGGCTGTGTAGATATTTCCATCTTTGTACAGATGGCAGTGTAGATATTTCCATGTTTATACAGATGGGGCTGTAGATATTTCCATGTTTATACAGATGGCACTGTAGATATTTCCATGTTTATACTGATAGCTGTGTAGATATTTCCATGTTTACAGAGATTGCGGTGTAGATATTTCCATCTTTGCACAAATTGCGGTGTAGGTATTGCCAAATTTACACAGATTGCGGTGTAGATATTTCCAAGTTTACAAAGATAGCTGTGTAGATATTTCCATGTTTACAGAAATAGCATTGTAGATATTTCCATGTTTATACAGATTGCGGTGAAGTTATTTCCATGTTGATACAGATAGTGGTGTAGATATTTCCATGTTTATACAGGTAGCGGTGTGGAAATTCCCATGTTTATACAGATCACTTTGTAGACATTTCCATCTTTCTACAGATGTCAGTGTAGATATTTCCAAGTTTATACAGATGGCAGTGTAGATATTTCCATGTTTATACAGATGTGTTTGTAGATATTTCCATGTATATGCAGATGGCGGTGTAGATATATCTATGTTTATAGGAATGGCTGTGTAGTTATTTCTATGTTTATAGAAATAGCGGTGTAAATATTTCCATGCTTATAGAGATGGTGGTGTAAGTATTTTCATGTTTATAGAGATAGCGGTGTAGATATTTCCATGTTTATACAGATAACGGTATTGGTATTTCCATGTTTATAGAGATAGCGGTGTAGATATTTCCATGTTTACGTTGATAGCATTGTATATATTTCCATGTTTAAACAGAAAGCGGTGTAGATATTTCCATGTTCATACAGAAAGCGGTGTAGATATTTCCATGTTTATACAGATAGCAGTGGAGATATTTCCCTGTTTATACAGATAGCGGTGTAGATATTTCCATCTTTATGCAGATGGCAGTGTAGATATTTGCATGTTTATACAGATAGCGGTGTAGATATTTATATGTCTATAGAGGTAGCGCTGTAGGTATTTCCATATTTATAAAGATTGCGGTGTAGACATTTCCATCTTTATACAGATGGCGGTGTAGATATTTCCATGTTTATACAGATAGAAGTGAAGGTATTTCCATCTTTACACAGATAGTGGTGTAGATATTTCCAAGTTTATACAGATGGCGGTGTAGATACATCCAAGTTTCTGAAGATGGCGGTGTAGATATTTCCATGTTTATAGAGATAGCGGTGTAGATGTTTCCATATTTATACAGATAGCGGTGAAGGTATTTCCATGTTTATACAGATTGCGGTGTAGATATTTCCATGTTTCTACAGATGGCGGTGTAGATATTTCCTTGTTTATACAGGTAGCGGTGTAGATATTTCCATGTTTACAGAGATAGCAGTGTAGGTATTTCCATCTTTGCACAGATTGCGGTGCAGGTATTGCCAAATTTACACAGATAGCGGTGTAGATATTTCCAAGTTTACACAGATAGCTATGTAGATATTTCCATGTTTACAGATATAGCATTGTACATATTTCCATGTTTATACAGATTGTGGTGTAGTTATTTCCATGTTGATACAGATAGCGGTGTAGATATTTCCATGTTTATACAGTTAGCGGTGTAGAAATTCCCATGTTGATACAGATAGCTTTGTAGACATTTCCATCTTTCTACAGATGTCAGTGTTGATATTTCCAAGTTTATACAGACGGCAGTGTAGATATTTCCATGTTTATACAGAAGACTGTGTAGATATTTCCATGTTTATGAAGATGGCGGTGTAGATATTTCCATGTTTATAGAGATGGCGGTGTAGTTATTTCTATGTTTGTAGAGATAGCGGTGTAAATACCTCCATGTTTATAGAGATGATGGTGTAAGTACTTTCATGTTTATAGAGATAGCGGTGTAGATATTTCCATGTTTATACAGATAACGGTGTTGGTATTTCCATGTTTGTACAGATAGCGGTGTAGCTATTTCCATTTTTATACAGCTCGCGGTGTAGATATTTCCATCTTTATACAGATAGCAGTGTAGATATTTCCATGTTTATACAGATAGCGGTGTAGAAATTTCCATGTCTATAGAGATAGCTGTGTAGGTATTTCCATATTTATACAGATTGCGGTGTAGATATTTCCACCTTTATACAAATGGCGTTGTAGATATTTCCATGTTTATCCAGATGGCAGTGATGATATTTCCATGTTTATACAGATAGTGGTGTAGATATTTCCATGTTTATTCAGATGGCGGTGTAGATACATCCATGTTTCTGAAGATGGCGGTGTAGATATTTCCATGTTTATACAGATGTCTGTGTAGATATTTCCATGTTTATGCAGATAGCGGTGTAGATATTTCCATGTTCATAGAGATGGCGGTATAGTTATTTCTAAGTTTATAGAGATAGCCCTGTAAATATTTCCATGTTTATAGAGATGGTGGTGTAAGTATTTTCATGTTTATAGAGATACCGGTGTAGTTATTTCCATGTTTTTCAGATAGCATTGTTGGTATTTCCATCTTTATACAGATAGCGGTGTAGATATTTCCATGTATATAAAGCTCTCGGTGTAGATATTTCCATCTTTATACACATGGCAGTGTAGATAATTCCATGTTTATACAGATAGCGGTGTAGATATTTCCATGTCTATAGAGATAGCGGTGAAGTTATTTTCATATTTATACAGAATGCGGTGTAGATATTTCCATCTTTATACAGATGGCGGTGTAGATATTTCCATGTTTATACAGATGGCAGTGAAGATATTTCCATGTTTATACAGATAGTGGTGTAGATATTTCCATGTTTATACAGATGGCGGTGTAGATACATTCATGTTTCTGAAGATGGCGGGGTAGATATTTTCATGTTTATAGAGATGGAGGTGTAGATAGTCCCATGTATATAGTGATAGCAGTGTAGATATTTTCATGTTTATAGAGAAAGTGGTGTTGGTATTTCCATGTTTATAGAGATAGCGGTGTAGTTATTTCCATATTTATACAGATAACGGTGTAGGTATTTCCATGTTTATACAGATTGCAGTGTAGATATTTCCATGTTTCTACAGATGGCGGTGAAGATATTTCCTTGTTTATACAGACAGTGGTGTAGATATTTCCATGTTTATACAGGTAGCGGTGTAGATATTTCCAAGTTTACAGAGATAGCGGTGTAGTTATTTCCATCTTTGCACAGATTGTCATGTAGATATTTCCATGTTTACGCAGATAGCTGTGTAGATGTTTTCAAGTTTACACAGATAGCTGTGTAGATATTTCCATGTTTACACACGTAACGTGGTAGATATTTCCATGTTTATACAGATTGCGGTTTATATATGTCCATGATTATACATATAGCGGTGTAGATATTTTTATGTTTATACAGATATCGGTGGAGATATTTCCATGTTTATAGAGACTGCGGTATAGATATTTCCATGTTTATACAGATAGCGGTGTTGATATTTCCATGTTTACAGAGATAGCAGTGTAGATATTTCCATCTTTGCACAGATTTCTGTGTAGATATTTCCATGTTTATACAGATGGCGGTGTAGATATTTCCATGTTGATAGAGATAGCGGTGTAGATATTTCCATATTTATACAGATAACGGTGTAGAAATTTCCATGTTTATACAGATAGCGGTGTAAATATTTCCATGTTTATACAGATCACGGTGTAGATATTTCCTTGTTTAAACAAATAGCGGTGTAGTTATTTCCATGTTTATACAGATAGTGGTGTAGATATTTCCATGTATATACAGATGGCTTTGTAGATATTTCCATGTTTATACAGATGACTTTGTAGGTATTTCCATGTTTCTACAGATGGCGGTGTTGATATTTCCATGTTTATAGGGATAGATGTGTAGATATTTCCATGTTTAAACAGATAGATGTGTAGATATCTCCATGTTTATACAGATCACGGTGTAGATATTTCCATGTATATACAGATCGAGGTGTAGATATTTCCATGTTTATACAGATAGCGGTGCAGATATTTATATCTTTATACAGATGGCATTGTAGATATTTCCTTATTCACACAGATGGCGGTGTAGATGTTTCCATGTTTATACAGATGGCAGAGTAGTTAGTTCCATGTTTATGGAGATGGCAGTGTAGATATTTTCATTTTTATAGAGATGGCGGTGTAGATATTTCCATGTTTATAGAGATAGCAGTGTACATATTTACATGTTTATACAGATGGCTGTGTAGATATTTCCATGTGTATACAGATGGCATTGTATATATTTCCATGTTTATACAGATGACTGTGTAGGTATTTCCATGTTTTTACAGATGGCAGTGCAGATATTTCCATGTTTATAGAGATAGCGGTGTAGATATTTCCATGTTTGTACAGATGGCGGTGTTGATATTTCCATCTATACACAGATGGCCGTGTAGATATTTCCATGTTCATACAGTTGGCGGCGTAGATATTTCCATGGATATACAGATGGCGGTGTAGATATTTCCATGTTTATACAGATAGCGGTGTAGATATTTCCATGTTTACACAGATGGTGGTGTAGATATTTCCGTGTTTATACACATGGCGGACTAGATACTTCCATCTTTATGGAGATGGCAGTGTAGATATTTTCATGTTTATAGAGATGGCGGTGTAGATATTTCCATATTTATAGAGATAGCGGTGTAGATATTTCCATTAATACAGATGGCAGTGTAGATAATTCCATGTTTATACAGATGGCCGTGTAGATATTTCCATGTGTATACAGATGGTATTGTAGGTATTTCCATGTTTATACAGATGGTGGTGTAGATATTTCCACGTTTATTCAGATGACTGTGTAGATATTTCCATGTTTTTACAGATGGCAGTGTAGATTTGTCAATGTTTATAGAGATGGCGCTGTAGATATTTCCATGTTTATACAGATAACGGTGGAGATATTTCCATGTTTATACAGAGAGCCGTGGAGATATTTCCATGTTTATACACATAGCGGTGTACATATTTCCATGTTTATAGAGACAGCGGTGTAGGTATTTCCATGTTTATACAGATAGCGGTGCAGATATTTCCAGGTATACACAGATGCCAATGCAGGTATTTCCATATTTATACAGAGGGCTGTGTAGATATTTCTATGTTTATACAGATGGCAGTGTAGATATTTAGATGTTCCTACACATGACAGTGTTGGTATTTCCATGTTTATACAGATGTCTTTGTAGATATTTCCATGTTTATAGAGATAGCGGTGCAGACATTTCCATGTTTATACAGATAGCGGTGTATATATTTCCATGTTTATACAGATGATGGTGTAGATATTTCCATGTTTATACAGATCACGGTGTAGATATTTCCATGTTTATACAGATCGCGGTGTAGATATTTCCATGTTTATAGACATAGCGGTGTAGATATTTCCATGTTTATATAGATGGCATTGTAGATATATCTATGATTATACCGATAGCGGTGTTGGTATTTCCACGTTTATACAGATAGCGATGTAGATATTTCCATGTTTATACAGCTCGCGGTGCAGATATTTATATCTTTATACAGATGGCATTGTAGATATTTCCTTATTCACACAGAAGGCGGTGTAGATGTTTCCATGTTTATACAGATGGCGGAGTAGTTAGTTCCATGTTTATGCAGATGGCAGTGTAGATATTTTCATGTTTATAGAGATTGCGGTGTAGATATTTCCATGTTTATAGTGATAGCAGGGTAGATATTTACATGTTTATACAGATGGCTGTGTAGATATTTCCAAGTGTATACACATGGCATTGTAGATATTTCCATGTTTATACAGATGACTGCGTAGGTATTTCCATGTTTTTACAGATGGCAGTGCAGATATTTCCATGTTTATAGAGATAGCGGTGTAGATATTTCCATGTTTATACAGATAGCGGTGTAAATATTTCCATGTTTATACAGATCGTGGTGTAGATATTTCCATGTTTATACAGATACCGTTGTAGATATTTCCATGTTTATACAGACCGCAGTGTAGATATTCCCATGTTTATAGAGATAGCATTGTTCATATTTCCATGTTTGTACAGATAGCGGTGTTGATGTTTCCATTTATACACAGATTGCTGTGTAGGTATTTCCATGTGTATACAGATGGCATTCTAGATATTTCCATGTTTATACAGATGGTGGTGTAGATATTTCCATGCTTACACACATGACTGTATAGGTATTTCCATGTTTACAGATGGCGGTGTAGATATTTCCATGTTTATAGAGATAGCAGTGAAGATATTTCCATATTTATACAGATAACGGTGTAGAAATTTCCATGTTTATACAGATAGCGGTGTAAATATTTCCATGTTTATACAGATCACGGTGTAGATATTTCCATGTTTATAGAGATAGCGGTGTAGATATTTCCATGTTTATACAGATAGTGGTGTAGATATTTCCATGTTTATACAGACCGCGGTGTAGATGTTTCCATGTTTATACAGATAGCGGTGCAGATATTTCCAGGTTTGTACAGATGGCGGTGTTGATATTTCCATCTATACTCAGATGACCGTGTAGATATTTCCATGTTTATACAGATGGCGGCGCAGATATTACCATGGATATGTAGATGGCGGTGTAGATATTTCCATGTTTATACAGATGGTATTTTAGCTATTTCCACGTTTATACAGACAGTGGTGTAGATATTTCCATGTTTATTCAGATGACTGTGTAGATATTTACATGTTTTTACAGATGGCAGTGTAGATATTTCAATGTTTATAGAGATGGCGCTGTAGATATTTCCATGTTTATACTGATAACGGTGTAGATATTTCCATGTTTATACAGATACCGGTGTAGATATTTCCATGTTTATACAGACCGCCGTGTATATATTTCCATGTTTATAGAGATAGCAGTGTAGATATTTCCAAGTTTGTACAGATGGCGGTGTTGAAATTTCCATCTATACACAGATGGCCTTGTAGGTATTTCCATGTGTATACAGATGGCATTGTAGATATTTCCATGTTTATACAGATGGTGGTGTAGATATTTCCATGTTTACACTGGTGACTGTATAGATATTTCCATGTTTATACAGATGGCGGTGTAGATATTTCCATGTTTATAGAGATAGCGGTGTAGATATTTCCATATTTATACAGATAATGGTGTAGAAATTTCCATGTTTATACATATAGCGGTGTAAATATTTCCATGTTTATACAAGTCACGGTGTAGATATTTCCTTGTTTATACAAATAGCGGTGTAGTTATTTCCCTGTTCATACAGGTAGTGGTGTAGATATTTCCATGTGTATACAGATGGCTGTGTAGATATTTCCGTGTTTATATAGATGACATTGTAGGTATTTCCATGTTTATACAGATGGCGGTGTAGATATTTCCATGTTTATAGAGATAGCTGTGTAGATATTTCCATGTTTACACAGATTGTGGTGTAGATATTTCCGTGTTTATACACATGGCGGAGTAGATACTTCCATCTTTATGGAGATGGCAGTGTAGATATTTTCATGTTTACAGAGATAGCGGTGTAGATATTTCCATCTTTCGACAGATGGCAGTGTAGATATTTCCATGTTTATACAGATTGCGGTGTAGATATTTCCATATTTATACACATGTCTTTGTAGGTATTTCCATGTGTATACAGATGGTATTGTAGGTATATCCATGTTTATACAGATGGTGTTGTAGATATTTCCATGTTTATTCAGATGACTGTGTAGGTATTTCCATGTTTTGACAGATGGCAGTGTAGATATTTCAATGTTTATAGAGATGGCGCTATAGATATTTCCATGTTTATACAGATAACGATGGAGATATTTCCATGTTTATACAGAGAGCAGTGGATATATTTCCATGTTTATACACATAGCGGTGTACATATTTCCATGTTTATAGAGACAGCGGTGTAGGTATTTCCATGTTTATACAGATAGCGGTGCAGATATTTCCAGGTATATACAGATGCCTGTGCAGATATTTCCATATTTATACAGATGGCAGTGTAGATATTTCCATGTTTATACAGATGTCAGTGTAGATATATAAATGTTCCTACACATGACTGGGTAGGTACTTCCATGTTTATAAAGATGTCTTTGTAGAGATAGTGGTGCAAATATTTCCATGTTTACACAGATAGCGGTGTATATATTTCCATGTTTTTACAGATCGTGGTGTAGATATTTACATGTTTATACAGATACCGGTGTAGATATTTCCATGTTTATACAGACCGCAGTGTAGATATTTCCATGTTTATAGAGATAGCACTGTAGATATTTCCATGTTTGTATAGAAGGCGGTGTTGATGTTTCCATCTACACAGATTGCCGTGTTGGTATTTCCATGTGTATTCAGATGGCATTGTAGATATTTCCATGTTTATACAGATGGTGGTGTAGATATTTCCATGTTTACACAGATGACTTTATAGGTATTTCCATGTTTATACAGATGGCGGTGTAGATATTTCCATGTTTATAGAGAGAGCGGTGAAGATATTTCCATATTTATACAGATAACGGTGTAGAAATTTCCTTGTTTATACAGATAGCGGTGTAAATATTTCCACGTTTATACAGATCACGGTGTAGATATTTCCATGTTTACACAGATGACTGTATAGCTATTTCCATGTTTATACAGATGGCGGTGTAGATATTTCCATGTTTATAGAGATAGCGGTGTAGATATTTCTATATTTATACAGATAATGGTGTAGAAAATTCCATGTTTATACATATAGCGGTGTAAATATTTCCATGTTTATACAAGTCACGGTGTAATTATTTCCTTGTTTATACAAATAGCGGTGTAGTTATTTCCATGTTTATACAGATAGTGGTGTAGATATTTCCATGTGTATACAGATGGCTGTGTAGATATTTCCATGTTTATACAGATGGCTTTGTAGATATTTCCATGTTTATATAGATAACATTGTAGTTATTTCCATGTTTATACAGATGGTGGTGTAGATATTTCCATGTTTATAGAGATAGCTGTGTAGATATTTCCATGTTTATACAGATCGCGGTGTAGATATTTCCATGTTTATACAGATAGCGGTGTAGATATTTCCATGTTTATTCAGATAGCGGTGTAGAAATTTCCATGTTTATAGAGATAGCAGTATAGTTATTTCCATGTTTGTAGACATAGCGGTGTAGATATTTCCATGTTCATATAGATGGCGTTGTAGATATTTCTATGTTTATACCGATAGCGGTGTTGGTATTTCCACGTTTATACAGATAGCGATGTAGATATTTCCATGTTTCTACAGCTCGCGGTACAGGTATTTATATCTTTATACCGATGGCATTGTAGATATTTCCTTATTCACACAGATGGTGGTGTAGATGTTTCCATGTTTATACAGATGGCGGAGTAGTTAGTTATATGTTTATGGAGATGGCAGTGTAGATATTTTCATGTTTATAGAGATAGCGGTGTAGATATTTCCATGTTTATAGAGATAGTAGTGTAGGTATTTACATGTTTATACAGATGGCTGTGTAGATATTTCCATGTGTATACCGATGGCATTGTAGATATTTCCATGTTTATACAGATGACTGTACAAGTATTTCCATGTTTTTACAGATGGCAGTGCAGATATTTCCATGTTTATAGAGATAGCGGTGTAGATATTTCCATGTTTGTACAGATGGTGGTGTTGATATTTCCATCTATACACAGATGGCCATGTAGATATTTCCATGTTTATACAGATGGCGGCGTAGATATTTCCATGGGTATGCAGATGGCGGTGTAGATATTTCCAAGTTTATACAGATAGCGGTGTAGATATTTCCATGTTTACACAGATGGTGGGGTAGATATTTCCGCGTTTATACACATGGCGGAGTAGATACTCCCATCTTTATGGAGATGGCAGTGTAGATATTTTCATGTTTATAGAGATGGCGGTGTAGGTATTTCAATATTTATAGAGATAGCGGTGTAGATATTTCCATCTTTCTACAGATGGCTGTGTAGATAATTCCATGTTTATACAGATGGCCGTGTAGATATTTCCATGTGTATACAGATGGTATTGTAGTTATTTCCATGTTTATACAGATGGTGGTGTAGATATTTCCATGTTTATTCAGATGACTGTGTAGATATTTCCATGTTTTTACAGATGGCAGTGTAGATTTTTCAATGTTTATAGTGTTGGCGCTGTAGATATTTCCATGTTTATACAGATAACGGAGAAGATATTTCCATGTTTATAAAGAGAGCAGTGGAGATATTTCCATGTTTATACACATAGCGGTGTACATATTTCCATGTTTATACAGATAGCGGTGCAGATATTTCGAGGTTTACACAGATGCCTATGCAGATATTTCCATATTTATACAGAGGGCTGTGTAGCTATTTCTATGTGTATACAGATTGCAGTGTAGATATTTAAATGTTCCTACCCATGACTGTGTAGGTATTTCCATGTTTATACAGATGTCTTTGTAGATATTTCCATGTTTATAGAGATAGCGGTGCAGACATTTCCATGTTTATACAGATAGCGGTGTATATATTTCCATGTTTATACAGATCATGGTGTAGATATTTCCATGTTTATACAGATGCCGGTTTAGATATTTCCATGTTTATACAGACCGCAGTGTAGATATTCCCATGTTTATAGAGATAGCAGTGTAGATATTTCCATGTTTGTACAGATGGCGGTGTTGATGTTTCCATCTATACACAGATTGCTGTGTAGGTATTTCCATGTGTATACAGATGGCATTGTAGATATTTCCATGTTTATACAGATGGTGGTGTAGATAATTCCATGTTTACACAGATGACTGCATAGGTATTTCCATGTTTATACAGATGGTGGTGTAGTTATTTCCATGTTTATAGAGATAGCGGTGTAGATATTTCCATATTTATACAGATAATGGTGTAGAAATTTCCATGTTTATACAGATAGCGGTGTAAATATTTCCATGTTTATACAAGTCACGGTGTAGATATTTCCTTGTTCATACAAATAGCGGTGTAGTTATTTCCATGTTTATACAGATAGTGGTGTAGATATTTCCATGTATATACAGATGGCTGTGTAGATATTTCCATGTTTATACAGATGGCTTTGTAGATATTTCCATGTTTATACAGATGACATTGTAGGTATATCCATGTTTATACAGATGGCGGTGTAGATATTTCCATGTTTATAGAGATAGCTGTGTAGATATTTCCATGTTTATACAGATCGCGGTGTAGATATTTCCATGTTTATACAGATAGCGGTGTAGATATTTCCATGTTTATACAGATAGCGGTGTAGATATTTCCATGTTTATAGAGATAGCTGTGTAGATATTTCCATGTTTATACAGATAGCGGTGTAGAAATTTCCATGTTTATAGAGATAGCGGTGTAGTTATTTCCATGTTTATAGACATATCGGTGTAGATATTTCCATGTCTATATAGATGGCGTTGTAGATATTTCTATGTTTATACCGATAGCGGTGTTGGTATTTCCACGTTAATACAGATAGCGATGTAGATATTTCCATGTTTCTACAGCTCGCGGTGCAGATATTTATATCTTTATACAGATGGCATTGTAGATATTTCCTTATTCACAGAGATGGCGGTGTAGATGTTTCCATGTTTATACAGTTGGCGGAGTAGGTAGTTATATGTTCATGGAGATGGCAGTGTAGATATTTTCATGGTTATAGAGATGGCGGCAAAGGTATTTCCATATTTATAGAGATAGCGGTGTAGATATTTCCATCTTTCTACAGATGGCAGTGTAGATATTTCCATGTTCATACAGATGGCGGTGTAGATATTTCCATATTTATACAGATGTGTGTGTTGATATTTCCATGTGTATACAGATGGTATTGTATGTATTTCCATGTTTATACAGATGGTGGTGAAGATATTTACATGTTTATTCAGATGACTGTGTAGATATTTCCATGTTTTTACTATTGGCAGTGTAGATATTTCAATGTTTATAGAGATGGCGCTGTAGATATTTCCATGTTTATACAGATAACGGTGGAGAAATTTCCATGTTTATACAGATCACAGTGTAGACATTTCCATGTTTATACAGATAGCGGTGTACATATTTCCATTTGTTTACAGATAGCGGTGTAGATAGTTCCATGTTTACACAGATTGCGGTGTAGATATTTCCATCTTTCTACAGATGGCATTTTAGATATTTCCATGTTTATGCAGACGGCGGTGTAGATATTTCCATGTTTATATAGATGGTGGTGTAGATATTACCATGTTTATACAGGTTGCGGTGTAGATATTTCCATGTTTATACAAATTGTGGTGAAGAAATTTCCATGTTTATACAGATCACGGTGTAGATATTTCCATGTTTATACAGATCGCGGTGTAGATATTTCCATGTTTATACAGATAGCGGTGTAGATATTTCCATGTTTATACAGATAGTGGTGTTGATATTTCCATATTTATACAGATAACGGTGTAGAAATTTCCATGTTTATACAGATAGAGGTGTAAATATTTCCATGTTTATACAGATCACGGTTTAGTTATTTCCATGTTTATAGAGATAGCGGTGTAGATATTTCCATGTTTATACAGATAGCGGTGTAGATATTTCCATGTTTATACAGACCGCAGTGTAGATATTTCCATGTTTATACAGATAGCGGTGCAGATATTTCCATGTTTGTACAGACCGCGGTGTTGATATTTCCATCTATACACAGATGACCGTGCAGATATTTCCATGTTTATACAGATGGCGACGCAGATATTTCCATGGATATGTAGATGGCGGTGTAGATATTTCCATATTTATACAGATAGCGGTGTAGTTATTTCCATGTTTATATAGATAGCGGTGTAGTTATTTCCATGTATATACACATGGCTGTGTAGATATTTCCATGTTTATACAGATGGCTTTGTAGATATTTCCATGTTTATACAAATAACTTTGTGAGTATTTCCATGTTTATGCAGATGGCGGTGTAGATATTTCGATGTTTATAGAGATAGCAGTGGAGATATTTCCATGTCTATACAGATAGCAGTGTAGATATTTCCATGTTTATTCTGATCGCGGTGTAGATATTTCCATGTTTATAGAGATGGCGGTGTAGATATTTCCATGTTCATAGAGATAGCGGTGTTGATTTTTCCATGTTTACAGAGAGAGCGGTGTGGATATTTCCATGCTTATACAGATAGGGTTGTAGATATTTCCATGTTTATAGAGATAGTGGTGTAGATATTTCCATGTTTATACAGATCACGGTGTAGATATTTCCTTGTTTATACTGATAACGGTGTAGTTATTTCCATGTATATACAGATAGCGGTGTAGATATTTCCATGTATATACAGATGGCTGTGTAGATATTTCCATGTTTATACAGATGGCTGTGTAGATATTTCCATGTTTATACAGATCGCGGTGTAGGTATTTCCATGTTTTTACAGATATCGTTGTAGATATTTCCATGTTTACACAGATTGCGGTGTAGTTATTTCCATCTTTCTACAGATGGCATTGTAGATATTTCCATGTTTATATGGATGACTGTATACGTATTTCCATGTTTTTACACATGGCAGTGCAGATATTTCCATGTTTATAGAGATAGCAGTGTAGATATTTCCATGTGTGTACAGATGGCACTGTAGATATTTCCATGTTTATACAGACGACTGTATACGTATTTCCATGTTTTTACAGATGGCAGTGGAGATATTTCCATGTTTATAAAGAGAGCGGTGTAGATATTTCCATGTTTCTACAGATGGCGGTGTTGATATTTCCATCTATACACAGATGGACGTGTAGATATTTCCATGTTTATACAGTTGGCGGCGTAGATATTTCCATGGACATGCAGATGGCGCTGTAGATATTTCCATGTTTAAACAGATAGCAGTGTACATATTTCCATGTTTACACAGATAGTGGTGTAGATATTTCCGTGTTTATACACATGGCAGAGTAGATACTTCCATCTTTATGGAGATGGCAGTGTAGATATTTTCATGTTTATAGAGATGGCGGTGTAGATATTTCCATATTTATAGAGATAACGGTGTAGATATTTCCATCTTTCTACAGATGGCTGTGTAGATATTTCCATGTTTATACAGATGGCGGTGTAGATATTTCCATATTTATACAGATGTGTGTGTTGATATTTCCATGTGTATACAGATGGTATTGTAGGTATTTCCATGTTTATACAGATGGTGGTGAAGATGTTTCCATGTTTATTCAGATGACTGTGTAGATATTTCCATGTTTTTACTATTGGCAGTGTAGATATTTCAATGTTTACAGAGATGGCGCTGTAGATATTTCCATGTTTATACAGATAACGGAGGAGATATTTCCATGTTTATAGAGATAGCTGTGTAGATATTTCCATGTTTATGCAGATAGCGGTGTAGATATTTCCATGTTTATACAGATCGCGGTGTAGATATTTCCATGTTTATATAGATCTCAGTGTAGACATTTCCATGTTTTTGCAGATAGCGGTGTAGATATTTCCATGTGTTTACAGATAGCGGTGTAGATAGTTCCATGTTTACACAGATAGCGGTGTAGATATTTCCATCTTTCTACAGATGGCATTGTAGATATTTCCATGTTTATACAGATGGCGGTGTAGATATTTCCATGTTTATATAGATGGTGGTGTAGATATTGCCATGTTTATACAGGTTGCGGTGTAGATATTTCCATGTTTATACAAATTGTGGTGAAGATATTTCCATGTATACACAGATCACGGTGTAGATATTTCCAAGTTTATACAGATCGCGGTGTAGATATTTCCATGTTTATACAGATAGTGGTGTAGATATTTCCATGTTTATACAGATAGTGGTGTAGATATTTCCATATTTATACAGATAACGGTGTTGAAACTTCCATGTTTTTACAGATAGCGGTGTAAATATTTCCATGTTTATACAGATCACGGTTTAGATATTTCCATGTTTATAGAGATAGCGGTGTAGATATTTCCATGTTTATACAGATAGCGGTGTAGATATTTCCATGTTTATACAGACCGCGGTGTAGATATTTCCATGGTTATACAGATAGCGGTGCAGATATTTCCATGTTTGTACAGATGGCGGTGTTGATATTTCCATCTATACACCGATGACCGTGTAGATATTTCCATGTTTATACAGATGGCGGCGCAGATATTTCCATGTATATTTAGATGGTGGTGTAGATATTTCCATGTTTATACTGATAGCGGTGTAGTTATTTCCATGTTTATATAGATAGCCGTGTAGGTATTTCCATGTATATACACATGGCTGTGTAGATATTTCCATGTTTATAAAGATAGCGGTGTAGATATTTCCATGTTTATACAGATAACTTTGTAAGTATTTCCATGTTTATAAAGATGGCGGTGCAGATATTTCGATGTTTATAGAGATAGCAGAGGAGATATTTCCATGTTTATACAGATAGCGGTGTAGATATTTCCATGTTTATACTGATCGTGGTGTAGATATTTCCATGTTTATAGAGATGGCGGTGTAGATATTTCCATGTTCATAGAGATAGCGGTGTTGATTTTTCCATGTTTACAGAGATAGCGGTGTGGATATTTCCATGTTTATACAGATAGGGTTGTAGATATTTCCATGTTTATGGAGATGGCGGTGTAGATATTTCCATGTTTATACTGATCACGGTGTAGATATTTGCTTGTTTATACAAATATCGGTGTAGTTATTTCCATGTTTATACAGATAGCGGTGTAGATATTTACATGTTTATACAGATGGCTGTGTAAATATTTCCATGTGTATACAGATGTCATTGTAGATATTTCCATGTTTATATGGATGACTGTATACGTATTTCCATGTTTTTACAGATGGCAGTGCAGATATTTCCATGTTTATAGAGATAGCAGTGTAGATATTTCCATGTGTATACAGATGGCATTGTAGATATTTCCATATTTATACAGATGACTGTATACGTATTTCCATGTTTTTACAGATGGCAGTGCAGATATTTCCATGTTTATAGAGATAGCAGTGTAGATATTTCCATGTTTGTACAGATGGCTGTGTTGATGATTCCATCTATACACAGATTGCCGTGTAGGCATTTCCATGTGTATACAGATGGCATTGTAGATATTTCCATGTATATACAGATGGTGGTGTAGATATTTCCATGTTTACACAGATGAATGTATTGGTATTTCCATGTTTATACAGATGGCGGTATAGATATTTCCATGTTTATAGAGATAGCGGTGTAGATATTTCCATATTTATACAGATAACGGTGTAGAAATTTCCATGTTTATACAGATAGCGGTGTATATATTTCCATGTTTATACAGATCACGGTGTAGTTTTTTCCATGTTTATATGGATAGCGGTGTAGATATTTCCATGTATATACACATGGCTCTGTAGATATTTCCATGTTTATACAGATGGCGGTGTAGATATTTCCATGTTTATACAGATAACTTTGTAAGTATTTCCATGTTTATACAGGTGGCGGTGTAGATATTTCGATGTTTATAGAGATAGCAGTGGAGATAGTTCCATGTTTATACAGATAGCGGTGTAGATATTTCCATGTTTATACTGATCGTGGTGTAGATATTTCCATGTTTATAGAGATGGCGGTGTAGATATTTCCATTTTCATAGAGATAGCGGTGTTGATTTTTCCTTGTTTATAGAGATAGCGGTGTGGATATTTCCATGTTTATACAGATAGGGGTGTAGATATTTCCTTGTTTTTACAGATATCGGTGTAGATATTTTCGTGTTTACACAGATTGCGGTGAAGATATTTCCATCTTTCTACAGATGGCATTGTAGATATTTTCATGTTTATACAGATGGCGGTGTAGATATTTCCATGTTTATATAGTTGGTGGTGTCGATATTACCATGTTTATACAGATAGCGGTGAAGATATTTCCATGTTTATACAGATCGCGGTGTAGATATTTCCATGTTTATACAGATCGTGGTGTAGATATTTCCATGTTTATACAGATAGCGGTGTAGATATTTCCATGTTTATACAGATAGCGGTGTAGATATTTTCATGTTTATTGAGATATCGGTGTAGGTATTTCCATGTTTATAGACATAGCGGTGTAGGTATTTCCATGTTTTTATAGATGGCGTTGTAGATATTTCCATGTTTATACCGATAGCGGTGTTGGTATTTCCACGTTTATACAGATAGCGATGTAGATATTTCCATGTTTATACAGCTCGCGGTGCAGATATTTATATCTTTATACAGATGGCATTGTAGATATTTCCTTATTCACACAGATGGCGTTGTAGATGTTTCCATGTTTATATAGATGGCGGAGTAGTTAGTTCCATGTTTATGCAGATGGCAGTGTAGATATTTTCATGTTTATAGAGATGGCGGTGTAGATATTTCCATGTATGTAGAAATAGCAGTGTAGATATTTACATGTTTATACAGATGGCTGTGTAGATATTTCCATGTGTATACAGATGGCATTGTAGATATTTCCATGTTTATACAGATGACTGTATACGTATTTCCATGTTTTACAGATGGCAGTGAAGATATTTCCATGTTTATAGAGATAGCGGTGTAGATATTTCCATGTTTCTACAGATGGTGGTGCTGATATTTCCATCTATACACAGATGGCAGAGCAGATATTTCCATGTATATACAGATGGCGGTGTAGATATTTCCATGGATATGCAGATGGCGGTGTAGATATTTCCATGTTTATACAGATGGCTGTGTAGATATTTCCATGTGTATACAGATGTCTGTGTAGATATTTCCATGTTTATACATATAGCAGTGTAGATATTTCCATGTTTGCAGATATAGCGGTAAAGATATTTCCATTTTGCACAGATTGCGGTGTAGACATTGCAAACTTTACACAGATAGCGGTGTAGATATTTCCAAGTTTATACAGACCGCACTGAATATATTTCCATGTTTATAGAGATAGCAGTGTAGATATTTCCATGTTTTTAGAGATAGCTGTGTAGATATTTCCATGTTTATACAGATAGCGTTGTAGGTATTTCCATGTATATACAGATGGCTGTGTAGATATTTCCATGTTTATACCGATGGCTGTGTAGATATTTCCATGTTTATACAGATGACTTTGTACGCATTTCCATGTTTCTACAGATGGCGGTGTAGATATTTCCATGTTTTTAGAGATAGCTGTGTAGATATTTCCATGTTTATGCAGATAGCGGTGTAGATATTTCCATTTTTATGCAGATTGCGGTGTAGATATTTCCATGTTTTCACAGATGGTGGTGTAGATATTTCCGGGTATATACACATGGCGGAGTAGATACTTCCATCTTTATGGAGATGGCAGTGTAGATATTTTCATGTTTATACAGATGGCGGTGTAGATATTTCCATATTTATACAGATGTCTGTGTAGATATTTCCATGTGTATACAGATGGTATTGTAGGTATTTCCATGTTCATACAGATGGTGGTGTAGATATTTCCATGTTTATTCAGATGACTGTGTAGATATTTCTATGTTTTTACAAATTGCAGTGTAGATATTTCAATGTTTATAGAGATGGTGCTGTAGATATTTCTATGTTTATACAGATAACGGTGGAGATATTTCCATGTTTATACAGACAGCAGTGGAGATATTTCCATGTTTATACACATAGCGGTGTACATATTTCCATGTTTATAGAGACAGCAGTGTAGGTATTTCCATGTTTATACAGATAGCGGTGCAGATACTTCCATGTTTATACAGATACCTATGCATTTATCTCCATATTTATACAGAGGGCTGTGTAGATACTTCTATGTTTATACAGATGGCAGTGTAGATATTTCCATGTTCCTACACATGACTGTGTAGGTATTTCCATATTTAAACAGATTGCATTGTAGATATTTCCATGTCTATAGAGATAGCGCTGCAGATATTTCCATGTTTATACAGATCGTGGTGTAGATATTTCCATGTTTATACAGATCGTGGTGTAGATATTTCCATGTTTATACAGATACCGGTGTAGATATTTCCATGTTTATACAGACCGCAGTGTAGATATTTCCATGTTTATAGAGATAGCAGTGTAGATATTTCCAAGTTTGTACAGATGGCGGTGTTGATGTTTCCATCTATACACAGATTGCCGTGTAGGTATTTCCATGTGTATACAGATGGCATTGTAGATATTTCCATGTTTATACAGATGGCTTTGTAGATATTTCCATGTTTATACAGATGACTTTGTAGGAGTTTCCATGTTTATACAGATGGCGGTGTAGATATTTCCATGTTTATAGAGATAGCTGTGTAGATATTTCCATGTTTATACAGATAGCGGTGTAGATATTTCCATGTTTATAGAGATCGCGGTGTAGATATTTCCATGTTTATACAGATCGCGGTGTAGATATTTCCATGTTTATACAGATAGCAGCGTAGATATTTCCATGTTTTTACAGATATCGGTGTAGATATTTCCATGTTTACACCGATTGCGGTGTAGATATTTCCATCTTTCTGCAGATAGCATTGTAGATATTTCCATGTTTATACAGATGGCGGTGTAGATATTTCCATGTTTATATAGATGGTGGTGTAGATATTACCATGTTTATACAGATAGCGGTGTAGATATTTCCATGTTTATACAGATCGCGGTGAAGATATTTCCATGTTTATACAGATCGCGGTGTAGATATGTCCAAGTTTATACAGATCGCGATGTAGATATTTCCATGTTTATACAGATAGCGGTGTAGATATTTCCATGTTTATACAGATGGCGGAGAAGTTACTTCCATGTTTATGGAGATGGCAGTGTAGATATTTTCATGTTTATAGAGATGATGCTGTAGATATTTCCATGTTTACACAGATTGCGGTGTAGATATTTCCATCTTTCTACAGATTGCATTGTAGATATTTCCATGTTTATACAGATGGCGGTGGAGATATTTCCATATTTATACAGATGTCTGTGTAGATATTTCCATGTGTATACAGATGGTATTGTAGGTATTTCCATGTATATACAGATGGTGGTGTAGAAATTTCCATGTTTATTCAGATGACTGTGTGGATATTTCCATGTTTTTACAGATGGCAGTGTAGATATTTCAATGTTTATAGAGATGGCGCTGTAAATATTTCCATGTTTATACAGATAACGGTGGAGATATTTCCATGTTTATACAGAGAGCAGTGGATATATTTCCATGTTTATACACACAGCGGTGTACATATTTCCATGTTTGTACAGATGGCGGTGTTGATGTTTCCGTCTATACTCAGATTGCCGTGTAGGCATTTCCATGTGTATTCTGATGGCATTGAAGATATTTCCATGTTCATACAGATGGTGGTGTAGATATTTCCATGTTTACACAGATGACTGTATAGGTATTTCCCTGTTTATACAGACGGCGGTGTAGATATTTCCATGTTTATAGAGATAGCTGTGTAGATATTTCCATGTTTATACAGATAGCGGTGTAGATTTTTCCATGTTTATACAGTTCGCGGTGTAGATATTTCCATGTTTATACAGATAACGGTGTAGATATTTTCAGGTTTATACAGATCGCGGTGTAGATATTTCCATGTTTATACAGATCGCAGTGTAGATATTTCCATGTTTATACAGATAGCGGTGTAGATATTTCCATGTGTTTACAGATAGCAGTGAAGATAGTTCCATGTTTACACAGATTGCGATGTAGATATTTCCATCTTTCTACAGATGGCATTGTAGGTATTTCCATGTTTATACAGATGGCGGTGTAGATATTTCCATGTTTATATAGATGGTGATGTAGATATTACCATGTTTATAAAGGTAGCGGTGTAGATATTTCCATGTTTATACAGATTATGGTGAAGATATTTCCATATTTATACAGATCACGGTGTAGAAATTTCCATGTTTATACAGACCGCGGAGTAGATATTTCCATGGTTATACAGATAGCGGTGCAGATATTTCCATGTTTGTACAGATGGCGGTGTTGATATTTCCATCTATACACAGAGGACCGTGTAGATATTTCCATGTTTACACAGATGGCGGTGCAGATATTTCCATGGATATGTAGATGGTGGTGTAGATATTTCCATGTTTATACAGTTAGCGGTGAAGTTATTTCCATGTTTATACAGAGAGCGGTGTAGATATTTCCATGTATATACACATGGCTTTGTAGATATTTCCATGTTTATACAGATGGCGGTGTAGATATTTCCATGTTTATACAGATAACTTTGTAAGTATTTCCATGTTTATACAGATGGTGTTGTAGATATTTCGATGTTTATAGAGATAGCATTGGAGATATTTCCATGTTTATACAGATAGCGGTGTAGATATTTCCATGTTTATACTGATCGTGGTGTAGATATTTCCATGTTTATAGAGATGGCTGTGTAGATATTTCCATGTTCATAGAGATAGCGGTGTTGATTTTTCCATGTTTACAGAGTTAGCGGTGTGGATATTTCCATGTTTATACAGATATGGGTGTAGATATTTCCATGTTTATAGAGATGGTGATGTAGATATTTCCATGTTTATACAGATCGTGGTGTAGATATTTCCATGTTTATACAGATAGCGGTGTAGATATTTCCATGTTTATACAGATAGCGGTGTAGATATTTTCATGTTTATTGAGATATCGGTGTAGGTATTTCCATGTTTATAGACATAGCGGTGTAGGTATTTCCATGTTTTTATAGATGGCGTTGTAGATATTTCCATGTTTATACCGATAGCGGTGTTGGTATTTCCACGTTTATACAGATAGCGATGTAGATATTTCCATGTTTATACAGCTCGCGGTGCAGATATTTATATCTTTATACAGATGGCATTGTAGATATTTCCTTATTCACACAGATGGCGTTGTAGATGTTTCCATGTTTATATAGATGGCGGAGTAGTTAGTTCCATGTTTATGCAGATGGCAGTGTAGATATTTTCATGTTTATAGAGATGGCGGTGTAGATATTTCCATGTATGTAGAAATAGCAGTGTAGATATTTACATGTTTATACAGATGGCTGTGTAGATATTTCCATGTGTATACAGATGGCATTGTAGATATTTCCATGTTTATACAGATGACTGTATACGTATTTCCATGTTTTACAGATGGCAGTGAAGATATTTCCATGTTTATAGAGATAGCGGTGTAGATATTTCCATGTTTCTACAGATGGTGGTGCTGATATTTCCATCTATACACAGATGGCAGAGCAGATATTTCCATGTATATACAGATGGCGGTGTAGATATTTCCATGGATATGCAGATGGTGGTGTAGATATTTCCATGTTTATACAGATGGCTGTGTAGATATTTCCATGTGTATACAGATGTCTGTGTAGATATTTCCATGTTTATACATATAGCAGTGTAGATATTTCCATGTTTGCAGATATAGCGGTAAAGATATTTCCATTTTGCACAGATTGCGGTGTAGACATTGCAAACTTTACACAGATAGCGGTGTAGATATTTCCAAGTTTATACAGACCGCACTGAATATATTTCCATGTTTATAGAGATAGCAGTGTAGATATTTCCATGTTTTTAGAGATAGCTGTGTAGATATTTCCATGTTTATACAGATAGCGTTGTAGGTATTTCCATGTATATACAGATGGCTGTGTAGATATTTCCATGTTTATACCGATGGCTGTGTAGATATTTCCATGTTTATACAGATGACTTTGTACGCATTTCCATGTTTCTACAGATGGCGGTGTAGATATTTCCATGTTTTTAGAGATAGCTGTGTAGATATTTCCATGTTTATGCAGATAGCGGTGTAGATATTTCCATTTTTATGCAGATTGCGGTGTAGATATTTCCATGTTTTCACAGATGGTGGTGTAGATATTTCCGGGTATATACACATGGCGGAGTAGATACTTCCATCTTTATGGAGATGGCAGTGTAGATATTTTCATGTTTATACAGATGGCGGTGTAGATATTTCCATATTTATACAGATGTCTGTGTAGATATTTCCATGTGTATACAGATGGTATTGTAGGTATTTCCATGTTCATACAGATGGTGGTGTAGATATTTCCATGTTTATTCAGATGACTGTGTAGATATTTCTATGTTTTTACAAATTGCAGTGTAGATATTTCAATGTTTATAGAGATGGTGCTGTAGATATTTCTATGTTTATACAGATAACGGTGGAGATATTTCCATGTTTATACAGACAGCAGTGGAGATATTTCCATGTTTATACACATAGCGGTGTACATATTTCCATGTTTATAGAGACAGCAGTGTAGGTATTTCCATGTTTATACAGATAGCGGTGCAGATACTTCCATGTTTATACAGATACCTATGCATTTATCTCCATATTTATACAGAGGGCTGTGTAGATACTTCTATGTTTATACAGATGGCAGTGTAGATATTTCCATGTTCCTACACATGACTGTGTAGGTATTTCCATATTTAAACAGATGGCATTGTAGATATTTCCATGTCTATAGAGATAGCGCTGCAGATATTTCCATGTTTATACAGATCATGGTGTAGATATTTCCATGTTTATACAGATCGTGGTGTAGATATTTCCATGTTTATACAGATACCGGTGTAGATATTTCCATGTTTATACAGACCGCAGTGTAGATATTTCCATGTTTATAGAGATAGCAGTGTAGATATTTCCAAGTTTGTACAGATGGCGGTGTTGATGTTTCCATCTATACACAGATTGCCGTGTAGGTATTTCCATGTGTATACAGATGGCATTGTAGATATTTCCATGTTTATACAGATGGCTTTGTAGATATTTCCATGTTTATACAGATGACTTTGTAGGAGTTTCCATGTTTATACAGATGGCGGTGTAGATATTTCCATGTTTATAGAGATAGCTGTGTAGATATTTCCATGTTTATACAGATAGCGGTGTAGATATTTCCATGTTTATAGAGATCGCGGTGTAGATATTTCCATGTTTATACAGATCGCGGTGTAGATATTTCCATGTTTATACAGATAGCAGCGTAGATATTTCCATGTTTTTACAGATATCGGTGTAGATATTTCCATGTTTACACCGATTGCGGTGTAGATATTTCCATCTTTCTGCAGATAGCATTGTAGATATTTCCATGTTTATACAGATGGCGGTGTAGATATTTCCATGTTTATATAGATGGTGGTGTAGATATTACCATGTTTATACAGATAGCGGTGTAGATATTTCCATGTTTATACAGATCGCGGTGAAGATATTTCCATGTTTATACAGATCGCGGTGTAGATATGTCCAAGTTTATACAGATCGCGATGTAGATATTTCCATGTTTATACAGATAGCGGTGTAGATATTTCCATGTTTATACAGATGGCGGAGAAGTTACTTCCATGTTTATGGAGATGGCAGTGTAGATATTTTCATGTTTATAGAGATGATGCTGTAGATATTTCCATGTTTACACAGATTGCGGTGTAGATATTTCCATCTTTCTACAGATTGCATTGTAGATATTTCCATGTTTATACAGATGGCGGTGGAGATATTTCCATATTTATACAGATGTCTGTGTAGATATTTCCATGTGTATACAGATGGTATTGTAGGTATTTCCATGTATATACAGATGGTGGTGTAGAAATTTCCATGTTTATTCAGATGACTGTGTGGATATTTCCATGTTTTTACAGATGGCAGTGTAGATATTTCAATGTTTATAGAGATGGCGCTGTAAATATTTCCATGTTTATACAGATAACGGTGGAGATATTTCCATGTTTATACAGAGAGCAGTGGATATATTTCCATGTTTATACACACAGCGGTGTACATATTTCCATGTTTGTACAGATGGCGGTGTTGATGTTTCCGTCTATACTCAGATTGCCGTGTAGGCATTTCCATGTGTATTCTGATGGCATTGAAGATATTTCCATGTTCATACAGATGGTGGTGTAGATATTTCCATGTTTACACAGATGACTGTATAGGTATTTCCCTGTTTATACAGACGGCGGTGTAGATATTTCCATGTTTATAGAGATAGCTGTGTAGATATTTCCATGTTTATACAGATAGCGGTGTAGATTTTTCCATGTTTATACAGTTCGCGGTGTAGATATTTCCATGTTTATACAGATAACGGTGTAGATATTTTCAGGTTTATACAGATCGCGGTGTAGATATTTCCATGTTTATACAGATCGCAGTGTAGATATTTCCATGTTTATACAGATAGCGGTGTAGATATTTCCATGTGTTTACAGATAGCAGTGAAGATAGTTCCATGTTTACACAGATTGCGATGTAGATATTTCCATCTTTCTACAGACGGCATTGTAGGTATTTCCATGTTTATACAGATGGCGGTGTAGATATTTCCATGTTTATATAGATGGTGATGTAGATATTACCATGTTTATAAAGGTAGCGGTGTAGATATTTCCATGTTTATACAGATTATGGTGAAGATATTTCCATATTTATACAGATCACGGTGTAGAAATTTCCATGTTTATACAGACCGCGGAGTAGATATTTCCATGGTTATACAGATAGCGGTGCAGATATTTCCATGTTTGTACAGATGGCGGTGTTGATATTTCCATCTATACACAGAGGACCGTGTAGATATTTCCATGTTTACACAGATGGCGGTGCAGATATTTCCATGGATATGTAGATGGTGGTGTAGATATTTCCATGTTTATACAGTTAGCGGTGAAGTTATTTCCATGTTTATACAGAGAGCGGTGTAGATATTTCCATGTATATACACATGGCTTTGTAGATATTTCCATGTTTATACAGATGGCGGTGTAGATATTTCCATGTTTATACAGATAACTTTGTAAGTATTTCCATGTTTATACAGATGGTGTTGTAGATATTTCGATGTTTATAGAGATAGCATTGGAGATATTTCCATGTTTATACAGATAGCGGTGTAGATATTTCCATGTTTATACTGATCGTGGTGTAGATATTTCCATGTTTATAGAGATGGCTGTGTAGATATTTCCATGTTCATAGAGATAGCGGTGTTGATTTTTCCATGTTTACAGAGTTAGCGGTGTGGATATTTCCATGTTTATACAGATATGGGTGTAGATATTTCCATGTTTATAGAGATGGTGATGTAGATATTTCCATGTTTATACAGATCACGGTGTAGATATTTGCTTGTTTATACAAATATCGGTGTAGTTATTTCCATGTTTATACAGATAGCGGTGTAGATATATCCATGTATATACAGATGGCTGTGTAGATATTTCCATGTTTATACCGATGGCTGTGTAGATATTTCCGTGTTTATACAGATGACTTTGTACGTATTTCCATGTTTATACAGATGGCGGTGTAGATATTTCCATGTTTTTAGAGATAGCTGTGTAGATATTTCCATGTTTATACAGATAGCGATGTAGATATTTCCATGTTTATACAGATCGCGGTGTAGATATTTCCATGTTGATACAGGTCGCGGTGTAGATATTTCCATGTTTATACAGATAGCGGTGTAGATATTTCCATGTTTTTACAGATATCGGTGTAGATATTTCCATGTTTACACAGATTGCGGTGTAGATATTTCCATCTTTCTACAGATGGCATTGTAGATATTCCTATGTTTATATAGATGGCGGTGCAGATATTTCGATGTTTATAGAGATGGTGGTGTAGATATTACCATGTTTATACAGATAGCGGTGTAGATATTTCCATGTTTACAGAGATAGCGGTGTAGGTATTTCCATGTTTATAGGCATAGCGGTGTACATATTTCCATGTTTATATAGAAGGCGTTGTAGATATTTCCATGTTTATACCGATAGCGGTGTTGGTATTTCCACGTTTATACAGATAGCGATGTAGATATTTCCATGTTTATACAGCTCGCGGTGCAGATATTTATATCTTTATACAGATGGCATTGTGGATATTTCCTTGTTCACACAGATGGCGGTGTAGATTTTTCCATGTTTATACAGATGGCGGAGTAGTTACTTCCATATTTATGGAGATGGCAGTGTAGATATTTTCATGTTTATAGAGATGGCGGTGTAGATATTTTCATGTTTATAGAAATAGCAGTGTAGATATTTACATGTTTATACAGATGTCTGTGTAGATATTTCCATGTGTATACAGATGGCATTGTAGATATTTCCATGTTTATTCAGATGACTGTATAGGTATTTCCATGTTTTTACAGATGGCAGTGCAGATATTTCCATGTTTATAGAGATAGCTGTGTAGATATTTCCATGTTTATACAGATAGCGGTGTAGATATTTCCATGTTTATAGAGATCGCGGTGTAGATATTTCCATGTTTATACAGATCGCAGTGTAGATATTTCCATGTTTATACAGATAGCGCTGTAGATATCCATGTGTTTACAGATAGCGGTGTAGATAGTTCCATGTTTACACAGATTGCGGTGTAGATGTTTCCATCTTTCTACAGATGGCATTGTGGATATTTCCATGTTTATACAGATGGCGGTGTAGATATTTCCATGTTTATATAGATGGTGGTGTAGGTATTACCATGTTTATACAGGTAGCGGTGTAGATATTTCCATGTTTATACAGATTGTGGTGAAGATATTTCCATGTTTATACAGATCACGGTGTAGATATTTCCATGTTTATACAGATGACTTTATAGGTATTTCCATGTTTAAACAGATGGCAGTGCCGATATATCCATGTTTATAGAGATAGCGATGTAGATATTTCCATGTTTGCACAGATGGCGGTGTTGATATTTCCATCTATACACAGATGTCCGTGTAGATATTTCCATGTTTATACAGATGGCGGCGTAGATATTTCCATGGACATGCAGATGGCGGTGTAGATATTTCCATGTTTATACAGATAGCGGTGTAGATATTTCCATGTTTACACAGATGGTGGTGTAGATATTTTCGTGTTTATACACATGACGGGGTAGATACTTCCATCTTTATGGAGATGGCAGTGTAGATATTTTCATGTTTATAGAGATGGCGTTGTAGATATTTCCATATATAGAGAGATAGCGGTGTACATATTTCCATCTTTCTACACATGGCAGTGTAGATATTTCCTTCTTTATACAGACAGCGGTGTAGATATTTCCATGTTTATACAGGTAGCGGTGTAGATATTTCCATGTTTACAGAGATAGCGGTGTAGTTATTTCCATCTTTGCACAGATTGCCGTGTAGATATTTCCATGTTTACGCAGAAAGCTGTGTAGATATTTCCAAGTTTACACAGATAGCTGTGTAGATATTTCCATGTTTACACACATACCGTGGTAGATATTTCCATGTTTATACAGATTGCTGTTTAGATATGTCCATGATTATGCAGATAGTGGTGTAGATATTTTCATGTTTATACAGATAGCGGTGGAGATATTTCCATGTTTATAGAGACTGCGGTATAGATATTTCCATGTTTATACAGATAGCGGTGTAGATATTTCCATGTTTTTACAGATATCGGTGTAGATATTTCCATGTTTACACAGATTGCGGTGTAGATATTTCCATCTTTCTACAGATGGCATTGTAGATATTCCTATGTTTATATAGATGGCGGTGCAGATATTTCGATGTTTATAGAGATGGTGGTGTAGATATTACCATGTTTATACAGATAGCGGTGTAGATATTTCCATGTTTACAGAGATAGCGGTGTAGGTATTTCCATGTTTATAGGCATAGCGGTGTACATATTTCCATGTTTATATAGAAGGCGTTGTAGATATTTCCATGTTTATACCGATAGCGGTGTTGGTATTTCCACGTTTATACAGATAGCGATGTAGATATTTCCATGTTTATACAGCTCGCGGTGCAGATATTTATATCTTTATACAGATGGCATTGTGGATATTTCCTTGTTCACACAGATGGCGGTGTAGATTTTTCCATGTTTATACAGATGGCGGAGTAGTTACTTCCATATTTATGGAGATGGCAGTGTAGATATTTTCATGTTTATAGAGATGGCGGTGTAGATATTTTCATGTTTATAGAAATAGCAGTGTAGATATTTACATGTTTATACAGATGTCTGTGTAGATATTTCCATGTGTATACAGATGGCATTGTAGATATTTCCATGTTTATTCAGATGACTGTATAGGTATTTCCATGTTTTTACAGATGGCAGTGCAGATATTTCCATGTTTATAGAGATAGCTGTGTAGATATTTCCATGTTTATACAGATAGCGGTGTAGATATTTCCATGTTTATAGAGATCGCGGTGTAGATATTTCCATGTTTATACAGATCGCAGTGTAGATATTTCCATGTTTATACAGATAGCGGTGTAGATATTTCCATGTGTTTACAGATAGCGGTGTAGATAGTTCCATGTTTACACAGATTGCGGTGTAGATGTTTCCATCTTTCTACAGATGGCATTGTGGATATTTCCATGTTTATACAGATGGCGGTGTAGATATTTCCATGTTTATATAGATGGTGGTGTAGGTATTACCATGTTTATACAGGTAGCGGTGTAGATATTTCCATGTTTATACAGATTGTGGTGAAGATATTTCCATGTTTATACAGATCACGGTGTAGATATTTCCATGTTTATACAGATGACTGTATAGGTATTTCCATGTTTAAACAGATGGCAGTGCCGATATATCCATGTTTATAGAGATAGCGATGTAGATATTTCCATGTTTGCACAGATGGCGGTGTTGATATTTCCATCTATACACAGATGTCCGTGTAGATATTTCCATGTTTATACAGATGGCGGCGTAGATATTTCCATGGACATGCAGATGGCGGTGTAGATATTTCCATGTTTATACAGATAGCGGTGTAGATATTTCCATGTTTACACAGATGGTGGTGTAGATATTTTCGTGTTTATACACATGACGGGGTAGATACTTCCATCTTTATGGAGATGGCAGTGTAGATATTTTCATGTTTATAGAGATGGCGTTGTAGATATTTCCATATATAGAGAGATAGCGGTGTACATATTTCCATCTTTCTACACATGGCAGTGTAGATATTTCCTTCTTTATACAGACAGCGGTGTAGATATTTCCATGTTTATACAGGTAGCGGTGTAGATATTTCCATGTTTACAGAGATAGCGGTGTAGTTATTTCCATCTTTGCACAGATTGCCGTGTAGATATTTCCATGTTTACGCAGAAAGCTGTGTAGATATTTCCAAGTTTACACAGATAGCTGTGTAGATATTTCCATGTTTACACACATACCGTGGTAGATATTTCCATGTTTATACAGATTGCTGTTTAGATATGTCCATGATTATGCAGATAGTGGTGTAGATATTTTCATGTTTATACAGATAGCGGTGGAGATATTTCCATGTTTATAGAGACTGCGGTATAGATATTTCCATGTTTATACAGATAGCGGTGTAGATATTTCCATGTTTTTACAGATATCGGTGTAGATATTTCCATGTTTACACAGATTGCGGTGTAGATATTTCCATCTTTCTACAGATGGCATTGTAGATATTCCTATGTTTATATAGATGGCGGTGCAGATATTTCGATGTTTATAGAGATGGTGGTGTAGATATTACCATGTTTATACAGATAGCGGTGTAGATATTTCCATGTTTACAGAGATAGCGGTGTAGGTATTTCCATGTTTATAGGCATAGCGGTGTACATATTTCCATGTTTATATAGAAGGCGTTGTAGATATTTCCATGTTTATACCGATAGCGGTGTTGGTATTTCCACGTTTATACAGATAGCGATGTAGATATTTCCATGTTTATACAGCTCGCGGTGCAGATATTTATATCTTTATACAGATGGCATTGTGGATATTTCCTTGTTCACACAGATGGCGGTGTAGATTTTTCCATGTTTATACAGATGGCGGAGTAGTTACTTCCATATTTATGGAGATGGCAGTGTAGATATTTTCATGTTTATAGAGATGGCGGTGTAGATATTTTCATGTTTATAGAAATAGCAGTGTAGATATTTACATGTTTATACAGATGTCTGTGTAGATATTTCCATGTGTATACAGATGGCATTGTAGATATTTCCATGTTTATTCAGATGACTGTATAGGTATTTCCATGTTTTTACAGATGGCAGTGCAGATATTTCCATGTTTATAGAGATAGCTGTGTAGATATTTCCATGTTTATACAGATAGCGGTGTAGATATTTCCATGTTTATAGAGATCGCGGTGTAGATATTTCCATGTTTATACAGATCGCAGTGTAGATATTTCCATGTTTATACAGATAGCGGTGTAGATATTTCCATGTGTTTACAGATAGCGGTGTAGATAGTTCCATGTTTACACAGATTGCGGTGTAGATGTTTCCATCTTTCTACAGATGGCATTGTGGATATTTCCATGTTTATACAGATGGCGGTGTAGATATTTCCATGTTTATATAGATGGTGGTGTAGGTATTACCATGTTTATACAGGTAGCGGTGTAGATATTTCCATGTTTATACAGATTGTGGTGAAGATATTTCCATGTTTATACAGATCACGGTGTAGATATTTCCATGTTTATACAGATGACTGTATAGGTATTTCCATGTTTAAACAGATGGCAGTGCCGATATATCCATGTTTATAGAGATAGCGATGTAGATATTTCCATGTTTGCACAGATGGCGGTGTTGATATTTCCATCTATACACAGATGTCCGTGTAGATATTTCCATGTTTATACAGATGGCGGCGTAGATATTTCCATGGACATGCAGATGGCGGTGTAGATATTTCCATGTTTATACAGATAGCGGTGTAGATATTTCCATGTTTACACAGATGGTGGTGTAGATATTTTCGTGTTTATACACATGACGGGGTAGATACTTCCATCTTTATGGAGATGGCAGTGTAGATATTTTCATGTTTATAGAGATGGCGTTGTAGATATTTCCATATATAGAGAGATAGCGGTGTACATATTTCCATCTTTCTACACATGGCAGTGTAGATATTTCCTTCTTTATACAGACAGCGGTGTAGATATTTCCATGTTTATACAGGTAGCGGTGTAGATATTTCCATGTTTACAGAGATAGCGGTGTAGTTATTTCCATCTTTGCACAGATTGCCGTGTAGATATTTCCATGTTTACGCAGAAAGCTGTGTAGATATTTCCAAGTTTACACAGATAGCTGTGTAGATATTTCCATGTTTACACACATACCGTGGTAGATATTTCCATGTTTATACAGATTGCTGTTTAGATATGTCCATGATTATGCAGATAGTGGTGTAGATATTTTCATGTTTATACAGATAGCGGTGGAGATATTTCCATGTTTATAGAGACTGCGGTATAGATATTTCCATGTTTATACAGATAGCGGTGTAGATATTTCCATGTTTACAGCGATAGCAGTGTAGATATATCCATCTTTGCACAGATTGCTGTGTAGATATTTCCATTTTTACACTGATAGCTGTGTAGATATTTCCAAGTTTACACAGATAGCTGTGTAGATATTTCCATGTTTACGCAGATAGCATTGTATATATTTCCATGTTTATACAGATAGCGGTGTAGATATTTCCATCTTTATACAGAAAGCGGTGTAGATGTTTCCATGTTTATACAGATAGCGGTGGAGATATTTCCCTGTTTATACAGATTGAGATGTAGATATTTCCATGTTTATAGAGATAACGGTGTAGATATTTCCATGTTTATAGAGATATCGGTGTAGATATTTCCATGTTTATACAGATGGCTGTGTAGATATTTCCATGTTTGTACAGATGGCAGTGTAGATATTTCCATGTTTATACAGATGGCGCTGTAGATATTTCCATGTTTATACAGATGGCACTGTAGATATTTCCATGTTTATACAGATAGCTGTGTAGATATTTCCATGTTTACAGAGATATCGGTGTAGTTATTTCCATCTTTGCACAGATTGCGGTGTAGGTATTGCCAAATTTACACAGATTGCGGCATAGATATTTCCAAGTTTACACACATAGCTGTGTAGATATTTCCATGTTTACAGAGATAGCATTGTAGATATTTCCATGTTTATACAGATTGCGGTGTAGTTATTTCGATGTTGATACAGATAGTGGTGTAGATATTTCCATGTTTATACAGGTAGCGGTGTGGAAATTCCCATGTTTATACAGATCGCTTTGTAGACATTTCCATCTTTCTACAGATGTCAGTGTAGATATTTCCAAGTTTATACAGATGGCGGTGTAGATATTTCCATGTTTATAGGGATGGCGGTGTAGTTATTTCCATGTTTATAGAGTTAGCAGTGTAAATATTTCCATGCTTATAGAGATGGTTGTGTATGTATTTTCATGTTTTTAGAGATAGCGGTGTAGATATTTCCATGTTTATACAGATAACGGTACTGGTATTTCCATGTTTATAGAGATAGCGGTGTAGATATTTCCATGTTTACGCAGATAGCATTGTATATATTTCCATGTTTAAACAGATAGCGCTGTAGATATTTCCATGTTCATACAGAAAGCGGTGTAGATATTTCCATGTTTATACAGATAGCAGTGGAGGTATTTCCTTGTTTATACAGATAGCGGTGTAGATATTTCCATCTTTATACAGATGGCAGTGTTGATATTTGCATGTTTATACAGATAGCGGTGTAGATATTTACATGTGTATAGAGGTTGCGGTATAGCTATTTCCATATTTATAAAGATTGCGGTGTAGATATTTCCATCTTTATACAGATGGCGGTGTAGGTATTTCCATGTTTATACAGAAGAAGTGAAGATATTTCCTTGTTTATACAGATAGTGGTGTAGATATTACCAAGTTTATACAGATGGCGGTGTAGATACATCCATGTTTCTGAAGATGGTGGTGTAGATATTTTCATGTTTATAGAGATGGCGGTGTAGAAATTTCCATGTATATAGAGATTACAGTGTAGATATTTCCATGTTTATAGAGATATCGGTGAAGATATTTCCATATTTATACAGATAGCGGTGTAGGTATTTCCATGTTTATACAGATGGCGGTGTAGATATTTCCTTGTTTATACAGACAGCGGTGTAGATATTTCCAAGTTTATACAGGTAGCGGTGTAGATATTTCCATGTTTACAGAGATAGCGGTGTATTTATTTCCATCTTTGCACTGATTGCCGTGTAGATATTTCCATGTTTACGCAGATAGCTGTGTAGATATTTCCAAGTTTACACAGATAGCTGTGTAGATATTTCCATGTTTACACACATACCGTGGTAGATATTTCCATGTTAATACAGATTGCGGTTTAGATATGTCCATGATTATACTGATAGCGGTGTAGATATTCCCATGTTTATACAGGTAGCGGTGTAGATATTTCCATGTTTACAGAGATAGCATTGTACATATTTCCATGTTTATACAGATTGTGGTGTAGTTATTTCCATGTTGATACATATAGCGGTGTAGATATTTCCATGTTTATACAGGTAGCGGTGTAGAAATTCCCATGTTGATACAGATCGCTTTGTAGACGTTTCCATCTTTCGACAGATGTCAGTGTTGATATTTCCAAGTTTATACAGACGGCAGAGTAGATACTTCCATGTTTATACAGATGTCTTTGTAGATATTTCCATGTTTATGCAGAAAGCGGTGTAGATATTTCCATGTTCATAGAGATGGCGGTATAGTTACTTCCAAGTTTATAGAGATAGCGGTGTAAATATTTCCATGTTCATAGAGATGGTGGTGTAAGTATTTTCATGTTTATAGACATAGCGGTGTAGGTATTTCCATGTTTATACAGATAGCGGTGTTGGTATTTCCATCTTTATACAGATAGCTGTGTAGATATTTCTATGTTTATACAGCTCGCGGTGTAGATATTTCCATCTTTATACAGATGGCGGTGTAGATATTTCCATGTTTATACAGATGGCAGTGAAGATATTTCCATGTT
Source organism: Pan paniscus (assembly GCF_029289425.2). Taxonomy (NCBI): domain Eukaryota; kingdom Metazoa; phylum Chordata; class Mammalia; order Primates; family Hominidae; genus Pan; species Pan paniscus. The sequence continues at coordinate 10,670,206 of NC_073257.2, read as the reverse complement.
TATACAGATAGTGGTGTAGATATTTCCATGTTTATACCAATGGCGGTGTAGATACATCCATGTTTCTGAAGATGGCGGTGTAGATATTTTCATGTTTATAGTGATGAAGGTGTAGATATTTCCATGTATATAGAGATAGCAGTGTAGATATTTTCATGTTTATAGAGAAAGCTTTGTAGCTATTTCCATGTTTATAGATATAGCTGTGTAGATATTTCCATATTTATACAGATAGCGGTGTAGGTATTTCCATGTTTATACAGATTGCGGTGTAGATATTTCCATGTTTCTACAGATGGCGGTGTAGATATTTCCTTGTTTATACAGACAGCAGTGTAGATATTTCCAAGTTTATACAGGTAGCGGTGTAGATATTTCCATGATTACAGAGATAGCGGTGTAGTTATTTCCATCTTTGCACAGATTGCTGTGTAGATATTTCCATGTTTACGCAGATAGCTGTGTAGATATTTCCAAGTTTACACAGATAGCTGTGTAGATATTTCCATGTTTACACACATAGCGTTGTAGATATTTCCATGTTTATACAGAATGCGGTGTAGATATGTCCATGTTTATACAGAAACCGTTGTAGATATTTTCATGTTTATACAGATAGCGGTGGAGATATTTCCATGTTTATAGAGACCGCGGTATAGATATTTCCATGATTATACAGATAGCGGTGTAGATATTTCCATGTTTACAGAGATAGCAGTGTAGCTATTTCCATCTTTGCACAGATTGCTGTGTAGATATTTCCATTTTTACACAGATAGCTGTGTACATATTTCAAAGTTTACACAGATAGCTGTGTAGATATTTCCATGTTTACACAGATAGCGTTGTAGATATTTCCATGTTTATACAGATAGCGGTGTAGATATTTCCATGTTTATAAAGATAGCGTTGAAGATATTTCCATGTTTATACTGATAGCGGTGGAGATATATCCCTCTATATACAGATAGCTATGTAGATATTTCCATGTTTCTACAGATAGCAGTGTAGATATTTCCATGTTTATAGAGATACCAGTGTAGATATTTCCATGTTTATACAGATGGCTTTGTACATTTTTCCATGTGTGTACAGATGGCGGTGTAGATATTTCCATGTTTATACAAATGGCAGTGTAGATATTTCCATGTTTATACAGATATCGGTGTAGATATTTCCATGTTTACAGAGATAGCGGTGTAGGTATTTCCATCTTTGCACAGATTGCGGTGTAGGTATTGCCAAATTTACACAGATAGCGGTGTAGATATTTCCAAGTTTATACAGATAGCTGTGTAGATATTTCCATGTTTACAGAAATAGCATTGTAGATATTTCCATGTTTATACAGATTGCGGTGAAGTTATTTCCATGTTGATACAGATAGTGGTGTAGATATTTCCATGTTTATACAGGTAGCGGTGTGGAAATTCCCATGTTTATACAGATCACTTTGTAGACATTTCCATCTTTCTACAGATGTCAGTGTAGATATTTCCAAGTTTATACAGATGGCAGTGTAGATATTTCCATGTTTATACAGATGTGTTTGTAGATATTTCCATGTATATGCAGATGGCGGTGTAGATATATCTATGTTTATAGGAATGGCTGTGTAGTTATTTCTATGTTTATAGAAATAGCGGTGTAAATATTTCCATGCTTATAGAGATGGTGGTGTAAGTATTTTCATGTTTATAGAGATAGCGGTGTAGATATTTCCATGTTTATACAGATAACGGTATTGGTATTTCCATGTTTATAGAGATAGCGGTGTAGATATTTCCATGTTTACGTTGATAGCATTGTATATATTTCCATGTTTAAACAGAAAGCGGTGTAGATATTTCCATGTTCATACAGAAAGCGGTGTAGATATTTCCATGTTTATACAGATAGCAGTGGAGATATTTCCCTGTTTATACAGATAGCGGTGTAGATATTTCCATCTTTATGCAGATGGCAGTGTAGATATTTGCATGTTTATACAGATAGCGGTGTAGATATTTATATGTCTATAGAGGTAGCGGTGTAGGTATTTCCATATTTATAAAGATTGCGGTGTAGATATTTCCATCTTTATACAGATGGCGGTGTAGATATTTCCATGTTTATACAGATAGAAGTGAAGGTATTTCCATCTTTACACAGATAGTGGTGTAGATATTTCCAAGTTTATACAGATGGCGGTGTAGATACATCCAAGTTTCTGAAGATGGCGGTGTAGATATTTCCATGTTTATAGAGATAGCGGTGTAGATGTTTCCATATTTATACAGATAGCGGTGAAGGTATTTCCATGTTTATACAGATTGCGGTGTAGATATTTCCAGGTTTCTACAGATGGCGGTGTAGATATTTCCTTGTTTATACAGGTAGCGGTGTAGATATTTCCATGTTTACAGAGATAGCAGTGTAGGTATTTCCATCTTTGCACAGATTGCGGTGCAGGTATTGCCAAATTTACACAGATAGCGGTGTAGATATTTCCAAGTTTACACAGATAGCTATGTAGATATTTCCATGTTTACAGATATAGCATTGTACATATTTCCATGTTTATACAGATTGTGGTGTAGTTATTTCCATGTTGATACAGAGAGCGGTGTAGATATTTCCATGTTTATACAGTTAGCGGTGTAGAAATTCCCATGTTGATACAGATAGCTTTGTAGACATTTCCATCTTTCTACAGATGTCAGTGTTGATATTTCCAAGTTTATACAGACGGCAGTGTAGATATTTCCATGTTTATACAGAAGACTGTGTAGATATTTCCATGTTTATGAAGATGGCGGTGTAGATATTTCCATGTTTATAGAGATGGCGGTGTAGTTATTTCTATGTTTGTAGAGATAGCGGTGTAAATACCTCCATGTTTATAGAGATGATGGTGTAAGTACTTTCATGTTTATAGAGATAGCGGTGTAGATATTTCCATGTTTATACAGATAACGGTGTTGGTATTTCCATGTTTGTACAGATAGCGGTGTAGCTATTTCCATTTTTATACAGCTCGCGGTGTAGATATTTCCATCTTTATACAGATAGCAGTGTAGATATTTCCATGTTTATACAGATAGCGGTGTAGAAATTTCCATGTCTATAGAGATAGCTGTGTAGGTATTTCCATATTTATACAGATTGCGGTGTAGATATTTCCACCTTTATACAAATGGCGTTGTAGATATTTCCATGTTTATCCAGATGGCAGTGATGATATTTCCATGTTTATACAGATAGTGGTGTAGATATTTCCATGTTTATTCAGATGGCGGTGTAGATACATCCATGTTTCTGAAGATGGCGGTGTAGATATTTCCATGTTTATACAGATGTCTGTGTAGATATTTCCATGTTTATGCAGATAGCGGTGTAGATATTTCCATGTTCATAGAGATGGCGGTATAGTTATTTCTAAGTTTATAGAGATAGCCCTGTAAATATTTCCATGTTTATAGAGATGGTGGTGTAAGTATTTTCATGTTTATAGAGATACCGGTGTAGTTATTTCCATGTTTTTCAGATAGCATTGTTGGTATTTCCATCTTTATACAGATAGCGGTGTAGATATTTCCATGTATATAAAGCTCTCGGTGTAGATATTTCCATCTTTATACACATGGCAGTGTAGATAATTCCATGTTTATACAGATAGCGGTGTAGATATTTCCATGTCTATAGAGATAGCGGTGAAGTTATTTTCATATTTATACAGAATGCGGTGTAGATATTTCCATCTTTATACAGATGGCGGTGTAGATATTTCCATGTTTATACAGATGGCAGTGAAGATATTTCCATGTTTATACAGATAGTGGTGTAGATATTTCCATGTTTATACAGATGGCGGTGTAGATACATTCATGTTTCTGAAGATGGCGGGGTAGATATTTTCATGTTTATAGAGATGGAGGTGTAGATAGTCCCATGTATATAGTGATAGCAGTGTAGATATTTTCATGTTTATAGAGAAAGTGGTGTTGGTATTTCCATGTTTATAGAGATAGCGGTGTAGTTATTTCCATATTTATACAGATAACGGTGTAGGTATTTCCATGTTTATACAGATTGCAGTGTAGATATTTCCATGTTTCTACAGATGGCGGTGAAGATATTTCCTTGTTTATACAGACAGTGGTGTAGATATTTCCATGTTTATACAGGTAGCGGTGTAGATATTTCCAAGTTTACAGAGATAGCGGTGTAGTTATTTCCATCTTTGCACAGATTGTCATGTAGATATTTCCATGTTTACGCAGATAGCTGTGTAGATGTTTTCAAGTTTACACAGATAGCTGTGTAGATATTTCCATGTTTACACACGTAACGTGGTAGATATTTCCATGTTTATACAGATTGCGGTTTATATATGTCCATGATTATACATATAGCGGTGTAGATATTTTTATGTTTATACAGATATCGGTGGAGATATTTCCATGTTTATAGAGACTGCGGTATAGATATTTCCATGTTTATACAGATAGCGGTGTTGATATTTCCATGTTTACAGAGATAGCAGTGTAGATATTTCCATCTTTGCACAGATTTCTGTGTAGATATTTCCATGTTTATACAGATGGCGGTGTAGATATTTCCATGTTGATAGAGATAGCGGTGTAGATATTTCCATATTTATACAGATAACGGTGTAGAAATTTCCATGTTTATACAGATAGCGGTGTAAATATTTCCATGTTTATACAGATCACGGTGTAGTTATTTCCTTGTTTAAACAAATAGCGGTGTAGTTATTTCCATGTTTATACAGATAGTGGTGTAGATATTTCCATGTATATACAGATGGCTTTGTAGATATTTCCATGTTTATACAGATGACTTTGTAGGTATTTCCATGTTTCTACAGATGGCGGTGTTGATATTTCCATGTTTATAGGGATAGATGTGTAGATATTTCCATGTTTAAACAGATAGATGTGTAGATATCTCCATGTTTATACAGATCACGGTGTAGATATTTCCATGTATATACAGATCGAGGTGTAGATATTTCCATGTTTATACAGATAGCGGTGCAGATATTTATATCTTTATACAGATGGCATTGTAGATATTTCCTTATTCACACAGATGGCGGTGTAGATGTTTCCATGTTTATACAGATGGCAGAGTAGTTAGTTCCATGTTTATGGAGATGGCAGTGTAGATATTTTCATTTTTATAGAGATGGCGGTGTAGATATTTCCATGTTTATAGAGATAGCAGTGTACATATTTACATGTTTATACAGATGGCTGTGTAGATATTTCCATGTGTATACAGATGGCATTGTATATATTTCCATGTTTATACAGATGACTGTGTAGGTATTTCCATGTTTTTACAGATGGCAGTGCAGATATTTCCATGTTTATAGAGATAGCGGTGTAGATATTTCCATGTTTGTACAGATGGCGGTGTTGATATTTCCATCTATACACAGATGGCCGTGTAGATATTTCCATGTTCATACAGTTGGCGGCGTAGATATTTCCATGGATATACAGATGGCGGTGTAGATATTTCCATGTTTATACAGATAGCGGTGTAGATATTTCCATGTTTACACAGATGGTGGTGTAGATATTTCCGTGTTTATACACATGGCGGACTAGATACTTCCATCTTTATGGAGATGGCAGTGTAGATATTTTCATGTTTATAGAGATGGCGGTGTAGATATTTCCATATTTATAGAGATAGCGGTGTAGATATTTCCATTAATACAGATGGCAGTGTAGATAATTCCATGTTTATACAGATGGCCGTGTAGATATTTCCATGTGTATACAGATGGTATTGTAGGTATTTCCATGTTTATACAGATGGTGGTGTAGATATTTCCACGTTTATTCAGATGACTGTGTAGATATTTCCATGTTTTTACAGATGGCAGTGTAGATTTGTCAATGTTTATAGAGATGGCGCTGTAGATATTTCCATGTTTATACAGATAACGGTGGAGATATTTCCATGTTTATACAGAGAGCCGTGGAGATATTTCCATGTTTATACACATAGCGGTGTATATATTTCCATGTTTATAGAGACAGCGGTGTAGGTATTTCCATGTTTATACAGATAGCGGTGCAGATATTTCCAGGTATACACAGATGCCAATGCAGGTATTTCCATATTTATACAGAGGGCTGTGTAGATATTTCTATGTTTATACAGATGGCAGTGTAGATATTTAGATGTTCCTACACATGACAGTGTTGGTATTTCCATGTTTATACAGATGTCTTTGTAGATATTTCCATGTTTATAGAGATAGCGGTGCAGACATTTCCATGTTTATACAGATAGCGGTGTATATATTTCCATGTTTATACAGATGATGGTGTAGATATTTCCATGTTTATACAGATCACGGTGTAGATATTTCCATGTTTATACAGATCGCGGTGTAGATATTTCCATGTTTATAGACATACAGATAGCGGTGTAGATATTTTCATGTTTATTGAGATATCGGTGTAGGTATTTCCATGTTTATAGACATAGCGGTGTAGGTATTTCCATGTTTTTATAGATGGCGTTGTAGATATTTCCATGTTTATACCGATAGCGGTGTTGGTATTTCCACGTTTATACAGATAGCGATGTAGATATTTCCATGTTTATACAGCTCGCGGTGCAGATATTTATATCTTTATACAGATGGCATTGTAGATATTTCCTTATTCACACAGAAGGCGGTGTAGATGTTTCCATGTTTATACAGATGGCGGAGTAGTTAGTTCCATGTTTATGCAGATGGCAGTGTAGATATTTTCATGTTTATAGAGATTGCGGTGTAGATATTTCCATGTTTATAGTGATAGCAGGGTAGATATTTACATGTTTATACAGATGGCTGTGTAGATATTTCCAAGTGTATACACATGGCATTGTAGATATTTCCATGTTTATACAGATGACTGCGTAGGTATTTCCATGTTTTTACAGATGGCAGTGCAGATATTTCCATGTTTATAGAGATAGCGGTGTAGATATTTCCATGTTTATACAGATAGCGGTGTAAATATTTCCATGTTTATACAGATCGTGGTGTAGATATTTCCATGTTTATACAGATACCGTTGTAGATATTTCCATGTTTATACAGACCGCAGTGTAGATATTCCCATGTTTATAGAGATAGCATTGTTCATATTTCCATGTTTGTACAGATAGCGGTGTTGATGTTTCCATTTATACACAGATTGCTGTGTAGGTATTTCCATGTGTATACAGATGGCATTCTAGATATTTCCATGTTTATACAGATGGTGGTGTAGATATTTCCATGCTTACACACATGACTGTATAGGTATTTCCATGTTTACAGATGGCGGTGTAGATATTTCCATGTTTATAGAGATAGCAGTGAAGATATTTCCATATTTATACAGATAACGGTGTAGAAATTTCCATGTTTATACAGATAGCGGTGTAAATATTTCCATGTTTATACAGATCACGGTGTAGATATTTCCATGTTTATAGAGATAGCGGTGTAGATATTTCCATGTTTATACAGATAGTGGTGTAGATATTTCCATGTTTATACAGACCGCGGTGTAGATGTTTCCATGTTTATACAGATAGCGGTGCAGATATTTCCAGGTTTGTACAGATGGCGGTGTTGATATTTCCATCTATACTCAGATGACCGTGTAGATATTTCCATGTTTATACAGATGGCGGCGCAGATATTACCATGGATATGTAGATGGCGGTGTAGATATTTCCATGTTTATACAGATGGTATTTTAGCTATTTCCACGTTTATACAGACAGTGGTGTAGATATTTCCATGTTTATTCAGATGACTGTGTAGATATTTACATGTTTTTACAGATGGCAGTGTAGATATTTCAATGTTTATAGAGATGGCGCTGTAGATATTTCCATGTTTATACTGATAACGGTGTAGATATTTCCATGTTTATACAGATACCGGTGTAGATATTTCCATGTTTATACAGACCGCCGTGTATATATTTCCATGTTTATAGAGATAGCAGTGTAGATATTTCCAAGTTTGTACAGATGGCGGTGTTGAAATTTCCATCTATACACAGATGGCCTTGTAGGTATTTCCATGTGTATACAGATGGCATTGTAGATATTTCCATGTTTATACAGATGGTGGTGTAGATATTTTCATGTTTACACTGGTGACTGTATAGATATTTCCATGTTTATACAGATGGCGGTGTAGATATTTCCATGTTTATAGAGATAGCGGTGTAGATATTTCCATATTTATACAGATAATGGTGTAGAAATTTCCATGTTTATACATATAGCGGTGTAAATATTTCCATGTTTATACAAGTCACGGTGTAGATATTTCCTTGTTTATACAAATAGCGGTGTAGTTATTTCCCTGTTCATACAGGTAGTGGTGTAGATATTTCCATGTGTATACAGATGGCTGTGTAGATATTTCCGTGTTTATATAGATGACATTGTAGGTATTTCCATGTTTATACAGATGGCGGTGTAGATATTTCCATGTTTATAGAGATAGCTGTGTAGATATTTCCATGTTTACACAGATTGTGGTGTAGATATTTCCGTGTTTATACACATGGCGGAGTAGATACTTCCATCTTTATGGAGATGGCAGTGTAGATATTTTCATGTTTACAGAGATAGCGGTGTAGATATTTCCATCTTTCGACAGATGGCAGTGTAGATATTTCCATGTTTATACAGATTGCGGTGTAGATATTTCCATATTTATACACATGTCTTTGTAGGTATTTCCATGTGTATACAGATGGTATTGTAGGTATATCCATGTTTATACAGATGGTGTTGTAGATATTTCCATGTTTATTCAGATGACTGTGTAGGTATTTCCATGTTTTGACAGATGGCAGTGTAGATATTTCAATGTTTATAGAGATGGCGCTATAGATATTTCCATGTTTATACAGATAACGATGGAGATATTTCCATGTTTATACAGAGAGCAGTGGATATATTTCCATGTTTATACACATAGCGGTGTACATATTTCCATGTTTATAGAGACAGCGGTGTAGGTATTTCCATGTTTATACAGATAGCGGTGCAGATATTTCCAGGTATATACAGATGCCTGTGCAGATATTTCCATATTTATACAGATGGCAGTGTAGATATTTCCATGTTTATACAGATGTCAGTGTAGATATATAAATGTTCCTACACATGACTGGGTAGGTACTTCCATGTTTATAAAGATGTCTTTGTAGAGATAGTGGTGCAAATATTTCCATGTTTACACAGATAGCGGTGTATATATTTCCATGTTTTTACAGATCGTGGTGTAGATATTTACATGTTTATACAGATACCGGTGTAGATATTTCCATGTTTATACAGACCGCAGTGTAGATATTTCCATGTTTATAGAGATAGCACTGTAGATATTTCCATGTTTGTATAGAAGGCGGTGTTGATGTTTCCATCTACACAGATTGCCGTGTTGGTATTTCCATGTGTATTCAGATGGCATTGTAGATATTTCCATGTTTATACAGATGGTGGTGTAGATATTTCCATGTTTACACAGATGACTTTATAGGTATTTCCATGTTTATACAGATGGCGGTGTAGATATTTCCATGTTTATAGAGAGAGCGGTGAAGATATTTCCATATTTATACAGATAACGGTGTAGAAATTTCCTTGTTTATACAGATAGCGGTGTAAATATTTCCACGTTTATACAGATCACGGTGTAGATATTTCCATGTTTACACAGATGACTGTATAGCTATTTCCATGTTTATACAGATGGCGGTCTAGATATTTCCATGTTTATAGAGATAGCGGTGTAGATATTTCTATATTTATACAGATAATGGTGTAGAAAATTCCATGTTTATACATATAGCGGTGTAAATATTTCCATGTTTATACAAGTCACGGTGTAATTATTTCCTTGTTTATACAAATAGCGGTGTAGTTATTTCCATGTTTATACAGATAGTGGTGTAGATATTTCCATGTGTATACAGATGGCTGTGTAGATATTTCCATGTTTATACAGATGGCTTTGTAGATATTTCCATGTTTATATAGATAACATTGTAGTTATTTCCATGTTTATACAGATGGTGGTGTAGATATTTCCATGTTTATAGAGATAGCTGTGTAGATATTTCCATGTTTATACAGATCGCGGTGTAGATATTTCCATGTTTATACAGATAGCGGTGTAGATATTTCCATGTTTATTCAGATAGCGGTGTAGAAATTTCCATGTTTATAGAGATAGCAGTATAGTTATTTCCATGTTTGTAGACATAGCGGTGTAGATATTTCCATGTTCATATAGATGGCGTTGTAGATATTTCTATGTTTATACCGATAGCGGTGTTGGTATTTCCACGTTTATACAGATAGCGATGTAGATATTTCCATGTTTCTACAGCTCGCGGTACAGGTATTTATATCTTTATACCGATGGCATTGTAGATATTTCCTTATTCACACAGATGGTGGTGTAGATGTTTCCATGTTTATACAGATGGCGGAGTAGTTAGTTATATGTTTATGGAGATGGCAGTGTAGATATTTTCATGTTTATAGAGATAGCGGTGTAGATATTTCCATGTTTATAGAGATAGTAGTGTAGGTATTTACATGTTTATACAGATGGCTGTGTAGATATTTCCATGTGTATACCGATGGCATTGTAGATATTTCCATGTTTATACAGATGACTGTACAAGTATTTCCATGTTTTTACAGATGGCAGTGCAGATATTTCCATGTTTATAGAGATAGCGGTGTAGATATTTCCATGTTTGTACAGATGGTGGTGTTGATATTTCCATCTATACACAGATGGCCATGTAGATATTTCCATGTTTATACAGATGGCGGCGTAGATATTTCCATGGGTATGCAGATGGCGGTGTAGATATTTCCAAGTTTATACAGATAGCGGTGTAGATATTTCCATGTTTACACAGATGGTGGGGTAGATATTTCCGCGTTTATACACATGGCGGAGTAGATACTCCCATCTTTATGGAGATGGCAGTGTAGATATTTTCATGTTTATAGAGATGGCGGTGTAGGTATTTCAATATTTATAGAGATAGCGGTGTAGATATTTCCATCTTTCTACAGATGGCTGTGTAGATAATTCCATGTTTATACAGATGGCCGTGTAGATATTTCCATGTGTATACAGATGGTATTGTAGTTATTTCCATGTTTATACAGATGGTGGTGTAGATATTTCCATGTTTATTCAGATGACTGTGCAGATATTTCCATGTTTTTACAGATGGCAGTGTAGATTTTTCAATGTTTATAGTGTTGGCGCTGTAGATATTTCCATGTTTATACAGATAACGGAGAAGATATTTCCATGTTTATAAAGAGAGCAGTGGAGATATTTCCATGTTTATACACATAGCGGTGTACATATTTCCATGTTTATACAGATAGCGGTGCAGATATTTCGAGGTTTACACAGATGCCTATGCAGATATTTCCATATTTATACAGAGGGCTGTGTAGCTATTTCTATGTGTATACAGATTGCAGTGTAGATATTTAAATGTTCCTACCCATGACTGTGTAGGTATTTCCATGTTTATACAGATGTCTTTGTAGATATTTCCATGTTTATAGAGATAGCGGTGCAGACATTTCCATGTTTATACAGATAGCGGTGTATATATTTCCATGTTTATACAGATCATGGTGTAGATATTTCCATGTTTATACAGATGCCGGTTTAGATATTTCCATGTTTATACAGACCGCAGTGTAGATATTCCCATGTTTATAGAGATAGCAGTGTAGATATTTCCATGTTTGTACAGATGGCGGTGTTGATGTTTCCATCTATACACAGATTGCTGTGTAGGTATTTCCATGTGTATACAGATGGCATTGTAGATATTTCCATGTTTATACAGATGGTGGTGTAGATAATTCCATGTTTACACAGATGACTGCATAGGTATTTCCATGTTTATACAGATGGTGGTGTAGTTATTTCCATGTTTATAGAGATAGCGGTGTAGATATTTCCATATTTATACAGATAATGGTGTAGAAATTTCCATGTTTATACAGATAGCGGTGTAAATATTTCCATGTTTATACAAGTCACGGTGTAGATATTTCCTTGTTCATACAAATAGCGGTGTAGTTATTTCCATGTTTATACAGATAGTGGTGTAGATATTTCCATGCATATACAGATGGCTGTGTAGATATTTCCATGTTTATACAGATGGCTTTGTAGATATTTCCATGTTTATACAGATGACATTGTAGGTATTTCCATGTTTATACAGATGGCGGTGTAGATATTTCCATGTTTATAGAGATAGCTGTGTAGATATTTCCATGTTTATACAGATCGCGGTGTAGATATTTCCATGTTTATACAGATAGCGGTGTAGATATTTCCATGTTTATACAGATAGCGGTGTAGATATTTCCATGTTTATAGAGATAGCTGTGTAGATATTTCCATGTTTATACAGATAGCGGTGTAGAAATTTCCATGTTTATAGAGATAGCGGTGTAGTTATTTCCATGTTTATAGACATATCGGTGTAGATATTTCCATGTCTATATAGATGGCGTTGTAGATATTTCTATGTTTATACCGATAGCGGTGTTGGTATTTCCACGTTAATACAGATAGCGATGTAGATATTTCCATGTTTCTACAGCTCGCGGTGCAGATATTTATATCTTTATACAGATGGCATTGTAGATATTTCCTTATTCACAGAGATGGCGGTGTAGATGTTTCCATGTTTATACAGTTGGCGGAGTAGGTAGTTATATGTTCATGGAGATGGCAGTGTAGATATTTTCATGGTTATAGAGATGGCGGCAAAGGTATTTCCATATTTATAGAGATAGCGGTGTAGATATTTCCATCTTTCTACAGATGGCAGTGTAGATATTTCCATGTTCATACAGATGGCGGTGTAGATATTTCCATATTTATACAGATGTGTGTGTTGATATTTCCATGTGTATACAGATGGTATTGTATGTATTTCCATGTTTATACAGATGGTGGTGAAGATATTTCCATGTTTATTCAGATGACTGTGTAGATATTTCCATGTTTTTACTATTGGCAGTGTAGATATTTCAATGTTTATAGAGATGGCGCTGTAGATATTTCCATGTTTATACAGATAACGGTGGAGATATTTCCATGTTTATACAGATCACAGTGTAGACATTTCCATGTTTATACAGATAGCGGTGTACATATTTCCATTTGTTTACAGATAGCGGTGTAGATAGTTCCATGTTTACACAGATTGCGGTGTAGATATTTCCATCTTTCTACAGATGGCATTTTAGATATTTCCATGTTTATGCAGACGGCGGTGTAGATATTTCCATGTTTATATAGATGGTGGTGCAGATATTACCATGTTTATACAGGTTGCGGTGTAGATATTTCCATGTTTATACAAATTGTGGTGAAGAAATTTCCATGTTTATACAGATCACGGTGTAGATATTTCCATGTTTATACAGATCGCGGTGTAGATATTTCCATGTTTATACAGATAGCGGTGTAGATATTTCCATGTTTATACAGATAGTGGTGTTGATATTTCCATATTTATACAGATAACGGTGTAGAAATTTCCATGTTTATACAGATAGAGGTGTAAATATTTCCATGTTTATACAGATCACGGTTTAGTTATTTCCATGTTTATAGAGATAGCGGTGTAGATATTTCCATGTTTATACAGATAGCGGTGTAGATATTTCCATGTTTATACAGACCGCAGTGTAGATATTTCCATGTTTATACAGATAGCGGTGCAGATATTTCCATGTTTGTACAGACCGCGGTGTTGATATTTCCATCTATACACAGATGACCGTGCAGATATTTCCATGTTTATACAGATGGCGACGCAGATATTTCCATGGATATGTAGATGGCGGTGTAGATATTTCCATATTTATACAGATAGCGGTGTAGTTATTTCCATGTTTATATAGATAGCGGTGTAGTTATTTCCATGTATATACACATGGCTGTGTAGATATTTCCATGTTTATACAGATGGCTTTGTAGATATTTCCATGTTTATACAAATAACTTTGTGAGTATTTCCATGTTTATGCAGATGGCGGTGTAGATATTTCGATGTTTTTAGAGATAGCAGTGGAGATATTTCCATGTCTATACAGATAGCAGTGTAGATATTTCCATGTTTATTCTGATCGCGGTGTAGATATTTCCATGTTTATAGAGATGGCGGTGTAGATATTTCCATGTTCATAGAGATAGCGGTGTTGATTTTTCCATGTTTACAGAGAGAGCGGTGTGGATATTTCCATGCTTATACAGATAGGGTTGTAGATATTTCCATGTTTATAGAGATAGTGGTGTAGATATTTCCATGTTTATACAGATCACGGTGTAGATATTTCCTTGTTTATACTGATAACGGTGTAGTTATTTCCATGTATATACAGATAGCGGTGTAGATATTTCCATGTATATACAGATGGCTGTGTAGATATTTCCATGTTTATACAGATGGCTGTGTAGATATTTCCATGTTTATACAGATCGCGGTGTAGGTATTTCCATGTTTTTACAGATATCGTTGTAGATATTTCCATGTTTACACAGATTGCGGTGTAGTTATTTCCATCTTTCTACAGATGGCATTGTAGATATTTCCATGTTTATATGGATGACTGTATACGTATTTCCATGTTTTTACACATGGCAGTGCAGATATTTCCATGTTTATAGAGATAGCCGTGTAGATATTTCCATGTGTGTACAGATGGCACTGTAGATATTTCCATGTTTATACAGACGACTGTATACGTATTTCCATGTTTTTACAGATGGCAGTGGAGATATTTCCATGTTTATAAAGAGAGCGGTGTAGATATTTCCATGTTTCTACAGATGGCGGTGTTGATATTTCCATCTATACACAGATGGACGTGTAGATATTTCCATGTTTATACAGTTGGCGGCGTAGATATTTCCATGGACATGCAGATGGCGCTGTAGATATTTCCATGTTTAAACAGATAGCAGTGTACATATTTCCATGTTTACACAGATAGTGGTGTAGATATTTCCGTGTTTATACACATGGCAGAGTAGATACTTCCATCTTTATGGAGATGGCAGTGTAGATATTTTCATGTTTATAGAGATGGCGGTGTAGATATTTCCATATTTATAGAGATAACGGTGTAGATATTTCCATCTTTCTACAGATGGCTGTGTAGATATTTCCATGTTTATACAGATGGCGGTGTAGATATTTCCATATTTATACAGATGTGTGTGTTGATATTTCCATGTGTATACAGATGGTATTGTAGGTATTTCCATGTTTATACAGATGGTGGTGAAGATGTTTCCATGTTTATTCAGATGACTGTGTAGATATTTCCATGTTTTTACTATTGGCAGTGTAGATATTTCAATGTTTACAGAGATGGCGCTGTAGATATTTCCATGTTTATACAGATAACGGAGGAGATATTTCCATGTTTATAGAGATAGCTGTGTAGATATTTCCATGTTTATGCAGATAGCGGTGTAGATATTTCCATGTTTATACAGATCGCGGTGTAGATATTTCCATGTTTATATAGATCTCAGTGTAGACATTTCCATGTTTTTGCAGATAGCGGTGTAGATATTTCCATGTGTTTACAGATAGCGGTGTAGATAGTTCCATGTTTACACAGATAGCGGTGTAGATATTTCCATCTTTCTACAGATGGCATTGTAGATATTTCCATGTTTATACAGATGGCGGTGTAGATATTTCCATGTTTATATAGATGGTTGTGTAGATATTGCCATGTTTATACAGGTTGCGGTGTAGA
This sequence comes from Pan paniscus, assembly GCF_029289425.2. Lineage (NCBI taxonomy): Eukaryota > Metazoa > Chordata > Mammalia > Primates > Hominidae > Pan > Pan paniscus. The sequence goes on along the minus strand of NC_073257.2, from coordinate 10,654,333 downwards.
TATTTCCATGTTTATACAAATTGTGGTGAAGATATTTCCATGTATACACAGATCACGGTGTAGATATTTCCAAGTTTATACAGATCGTGGTGTAGATATTTCCATGTTTATACAGATAGCGGTGTAGATATTTCCATGTTTATACAGATAGTGGTGTAGATATTTCCATATTTATACAGATAACGGTGTTGAAACTTCCATGTTTTTACAGATAGCGGTGTAAATATTTCCATGTTTATACAGATCACGGTTTAGATATTTCCATGTTTATAGAGATAGCGGTGTAGATATTTCCATGTTTATACAGATAGCGGTGTAGATATTTCCATGTTTATACAGACCGCGGTGTAGATATTTCCATGGTTATACAGATAGCGGTGCAGATATTTCCATGTTTGTACAGATGGCGGTGTTGATATTTCCATCTATACACCGATGACCGTGTAGATATTTCCATGTTTATACAGATGGCGGCGCAGATATTTCCATGTATATTTAGATGGTGGTGTAGATATTTCCATGTTTATACTGATAGCGGTGTAGTTATTTCCATGTTTATATAGATAGCCGTGTAGGTATTTCCATGTATATACACATGGCTGTGTAGATATTTCCATGTTTATAAAGATAGCGGTGTAGATATTTCCATGTTTATACAGATAACTTTGTAAGTATTTCCATGTTTATAAAGATGGCGGTGCAGATATTTCGATGTTTATAGAGATAGCAGAGGAGATATTTCCATGTTTATACAGATAGCGGTGTAGATATTTCCATGTTTATACTGATCGTGGTGTAGATATTTCCATGTTTATAGAGATGGCGGTGTAGATATTTCCATGTTCATAGAGATAGCGGTGTTGATTTTTCCATGTTTACAGAGATAGCGGTGTGGATATTTCCATGTTTATACAGATAGGGTTGTAGATATTTCCATGTTTATGGAGATGGCGGTGTAGATATTTCCATGTTTATACTGATCACGGTGTAGATATTTGCTTGTTTATACAAATATCGGTGTAGTTATTTCCATGTTTATACAGATAGCGGTGTAGATATTTACATGTTTATACAGATGGCTGTGTAAATATTTCCATGTGTATACAGATGTCATTGTAGATATTTCCATGTTTATATGGATGACTGTATACGTATTTCCATGTTTTTACAGATGGCAGTGCAGATATTTCCATGTTTATAGAGATAGCAGTGTAGATATTTCCATGTGTATACAGATGGCATTGTAGATATTTCCATATTTATACAGATGACTGTATACGTATTTCCATGTTTTTACAGATGGCAGTGCAGATATTTCCATGTTTATAGAGATAGCAGTGTAGATATTTCCATGTTTGTACAGATGGCTGTGTTGATGATTCCATCTATACACAGATTGCCGTGTAGGCATTTCCATGTGTATACAGATGGCATTGTAGATATTTCCATGTATATACAGATGGTGGTGTAGATATTTCCATGTTTACACAGATGAATGTATTGGTATTTCCATGTTTATACAGATGGCGGTATAGATATTTCCATGTTTATAGAGATAGCGGTGTAGATATTTCCATATTTATACAGATAACGGTGTAGAAATTTCCATGTTTATACAGATAGCGGTGTATATATTTCCATGTTTATACAGATCACGGTGTAGTTTTTTCCATGTTTATATGGATAGCGGTGTAGATATTTCCATGTATATACACATGGCTCTGTAGATATTTCCATGTTTATACAGATGGCGGTGTAGATATTTCCATGTTTATACAGATAACTTTGTAAGTATTTCCATGTTTATACAGGTGGCGGTGTAGATATTTCGATGTTTATAGAGATAGCAGTGGAGATAGTTCCATGTTTATACAGATAGCGGTGTAGATATTTCCATGTTTATACTGATCGTGGTGTAGATATTTCCATGTTTATAGAGATGGCGGTGTAGATATTTCCATTTTCATAGAGATAGCGGTGTTGATTTTTCCTTGTTTATAGAGATAGCGGTGTGGATATTTCCATGTTTATACAGATAGGGGTGTAGATATTTCCTTGTTTTTACAGATATCGGTGTAGATATTTTCGTGTTTACACAGATTGCGGTGAAGATATTTCCATCTTTCTACAGATGGCATTGTAGATATTTTCATGTTTATACAGATGGCGGTGTAGATATTTCCATGTTTATATAGTTGGTGGTGTCGATATTACCATGTTTATACAGATAGCGGTGAAGATATTTCCATGTTTATACAGATCGCGGTGAAGATATTTCCATGTTTATAAAGATCGCGGTGTAGATATTTCCATGTTTATACAGATCGTGGTGTAGATATTTCCATGTTTATACAGATAGCGGTGTAGATATTTCCATGTTTATACAGATAGCGGTGTAGATATTTTCATGTTTATTGAGATATCGGTGTAGGTATTTCCATGTTTATAGACATAGCGGTGTAGGTATTTCCATGTTTTTATAGATGGCGTTGTAGATATTTCCATGTTTATACCGATAGCGGTGTTGGTATTTCCACGTTTATACAGATAGCGATGTAGATATTTCCATGTTTATACAGCTCGCGGTGCAGATATTTATATCTTTATACAGATGGCATTGTAGATATTTCCTTATTCACACAGATGGCGTTGTAGATGTTTCCATGTTTATATAGATGGCGGAGTAGTTAGTTCCATGTTTATGCAGATGGCAGTGTAGATATTTTCATGTTTATAGAGATGGCGGTGTAGATATTTCCATGTATGTAGAAATAGCAGTGTAGATATTTACATGTTTATACAGATGGCTGTGTAGATATTTCCATGTGTATACAGATGGCATTGTAGATATTTCCATGTTTATACAGATGACTGTATACGTATTTCCATGTTTTACAGATGGCAGTGAAGATATTTCCATGTTTATAGAGATAGCGGTGTAGATATTTCCATGTTTCTACAGATGGTGGTGCTGATATTTCCATCTATACACAGATGGCAGAGCAGATATTTCCATGTATATACAGATGGCGGTGTAGATATTTCCATGGATATGCAGATGGCGGTGTAGATATTTCCATGTTTATACAGATGGCTGTGTAGATATTTCCATGTGTATACAGATGTCTGTGTAGATATTTCCATGTTTATACATATAGCAGTGTAGATATTTCCATGTTTGCAGATATAGCGGTAAAGATATTTCCATTTTGCACAGATTGCGGTGTAGACATTGCAAACTTTACACAGATAGCGGTGTAGATATTTCCAAGTTTATACAGACCGCACTGAATATATTTCCATGTTTATAGAGATAGCAGTGTAGATATTTCCATGTTTTTAGAGATAGCTGTGTAGATATTTCCATGTTTATACAGATAGCGTTGTAGGTATTTCCATGTATATACAGATGGCTGTGTAGATATTTCCATGTTTATACCGATGGCTGTGTAGATATTTCCATGTTTATACAGATGACTTTGTACGCATTTCCATGTTTCTACAGATGGCGGTGTAGATATTTCCATGTTTTTAGAGATAGCTGTGTAGATATTTCCATGTTTATGCAGATAGCGGTGTAGATATTTCCATTTTTATGCAGATTGCGGTGTAGATATTTCCATGTTTTCACAGATGGTGGTGTAGATATTTCCGGGTATATACACATGGCGGAGTAGATACTTCCATCTTTATGGAGATGGCAGTGTAGATATTTTCATGTTTATACAGATGGCGGTGTAGATATTTCCATATTTATACAGATGTCTGTGTAGATATTTCCATGTGTATACAGATGGTATTTTAGGTATTTCCATGTTCATACAGATGGTGGTGTAGATATTTCCATGTTTATTCAGATGACTGTGTAGATATTTCTATGTTTTTACAAATTGCAGTGTAGATATTTCAATGTTTATAGAGATGGTGCTGTAGATATTTCTATGTTTATACAGATAACGGTGGAGATATTTCCATGTTTATACAGACAGCAGTGGAGATATTTCCATGTTTATACACATAGCGGTGTACATATTTCCATGTTTATAGAGACAGCAGTGTAGGTATTTCCATGTTTATACAGATAGCGGTGCAGATACTTCCATGTTTATACAGATACCTATGCATTTATCTCCATATTTATACAGAGGGCTGTGTAGATACTTCTATGTTTATACAGATGGCAGTGTAGATATTTCCATGTTCCTACACATGACTGTGTAGGTATTTCCATATTTAAACAGATGGCATTGTAGATATTTCCATGTCTATAGAGATAGCGCTGCAGATATTTCCATGTTTATACAGATCGTGGTGTAGATATTTCCATGTTTATACAGATCGTGGTGTAGATATTTCCATGTTTATACAGATACCGGTGTAGATATTTCCATGTTTATACAGACCGCAGTGTAGATATTTCCATGTTTATAGAGATAGCAGTGTAGATATTTCCAAGTTTGTACAGATGGCGGTGTTGATGTTTCCATCTATACACAGATTGCCGTGTAGGTATTTCCATGTGTATACAGATGGCATTGTAGATATTTCCATGTTTATACAGATGGCTTTGTAGATATTTCCATGTTTATACAGATGACTTTGTAGGAGTTTCCATGTTTATACAGATGGCGGTGTAGATATTTCCATGTTTATAGAGATAGCTGTGTAGATATTTCCATGTTTATACAGATAGCGGTGTAGATATTTCCATGTTTATAGAGATCGCGGTGTAGATATTTCCATGTTTATACAGATCGCGGTGTAGATATTTCCATGTTTATACAGATAGCAGCGTAGATATTTCCATGTTTTTACAGATATCGGTGTTGGTATTTCCACGTTTATACAGATAGCAATGTAGATATTTCCATGTTTATACAGCTCGCGGTGCAGATATTTATATCTTTATACAGATGGCATTGTGGATATTTCCTTGTTCACACAGATGGCGGTGTAGATTTTTCCATGTTTATACAGATGGCGGAGTAGTTACTTCCATATTTATGGAGATGGCAGTGTAGATATTTTCATGTTTATAGAGATGGCGGTGTAGATATTTTCATGTTTATAGAAATAGCAGTGTAGATATTTACATGTTTATACAGATGTCTGTGTAGATATTTCCATGTGTATACAGATGGCATTGTAGATATTTCCATGTTTATTCAGATGACTGTATAGGTATTTCCATGTTTTTACAGATGGCAGTGCAGATATTTCCATGTTTATAGAGATAGCTGTGTAGATATTTCCATGTTTATACAGATAGCGGTGTAGATATTTCCATGTTTATAGAGATCGCGGTGTAGATATTTCCATGTTTATACAGATCGCAGTGTAGATATTTCCATGTTTATACAGATAGCGGTGTAGATATTTCCATGTGTTTACAGATAGCGGTGTAGATAGTTCCATGTTTACACAGATTGCGGTGTAGATGTTTCCATCTTTCTACAGATGGCATTGTGGATATTTCCATGTTTATACAGATGGCGGTGTAGATATTTCCATGTTTATATAGATGGTGGTGTAGGTATTACCATGTTTATACAGGTAGCGGTGTAGATATTTCCATGTTTATACAGATTGTGGTGAAGATATTTCCATGTTTATACAGATCACGGTGTAGATATTTCCATGTTTATACAGATGACTGTATAGGTATTTCCATGTTTAAACAGATGGCAGTGCCGATATATCCATGTTTATAGAGATAGCGATGTAGATATTTCCATGTTTGCACAGATGGCGGTGTTGATATTTCCATCTATACACAGATGTCCGTGTAGATATTTCCATGTTTATACAGATGGCGGCGTAGATATTTCCATGGACATGCAGATGGCGGTGTAGATATTTCCATGTTTATACAGATAGCGGTGTAGATATTTCCATGTTTACACAGATGGTGGTGTAGATATTTTCGTGTTTATACACATGACGGGGTAGATACTTCCATCTTTATGGAGATGGCAGTGTAGATATTTTCATGTTTATAGAGATGGCGTTGTAGATATTTCCATATATAGAGAGATAGCGGTGTACATATTTCCATCTTTCTACACATGGCAGTGTAGATATTTCCTTCTTTATACAGACAGCGGTGTAGATATTTCCATGTTTATACAGGTAGCGGTGTAGATATTTCCATGTTTACAGAGATAGCGTTGTAGTTATTTCCATCTTTGCACAGATTGCCGTGTAGATATTTCCATGTTTACGCAGAAAGCTGTGTAGATATTTCCAAGTTTACACAGATAGCTGTGTAGATATTTCCATGTTTACACACATACCGTGGTAGATATTTCCATGTTTATACAGATTGCTGTTTAGATATGTCCATGATTATGCAGATAGTGGTGTAGATATTTTCATGTTTATACAGATAGCGGTGGAGATATTTCCATGTTTATAGAGACTGCGGTATAGATATTTCCATGTTTATACAGATAGCGGTGTAGATATTTCCATGTTTACAGCGATAGCAGTGTAGATATATCCATCTTTGCACAGATTGCTGTGTAGATATTTCCATTTTTACACTGATAGCTGTGTAGATATTTCCAAGTTTACACAGATAGCTGTGTAGATATTTCCATGTTTACGCAGATAGCATTGTATATATTTCCATGTTTATACAGATAGCGGTGTAGATATTTCCATCTTTATACAGAAAGCGGTGTAGATGTTTCCATGTTTATACAGATAGCGGTGGAGATATTTCCCTGTTTATACAGATTGAGATGTAGATATTTCCATGTTTATAGAGATAACGGTGTAGATATTTCCATGTTTATAGAGATATCGGTGTAGATATTTCCATGTTTATACAGATGGCTGTGTAGATATTTCCATGTTTGTACAGATGGCAGTGTAGATATTTCCATGTTTATACAGATGGCGCTGTAGATATTTCCATGTTTATACAGATGGCACTGTAGATATTTCCATGTTTATACAGATAGCTGTGTAGATATTTCCATGTTTACAGAGATATCGGTGTAGTTATTTCCATCTTTGCACAGATTGCGGTGTAGGTATTGCCAAATTTACACAGATTGCGGCATAGATATTTCCAAGTTTACACACATAGCTGTGTAGATATTTCCATGTTTACAGAGATAGCATTGTAGATATTTCCATGTTTATACAGATTGCGGTGTAGTTATTTCGATGTTGATACAGATAGTGGTGTAGATATTTCCATGTTTATACAGGTAGCGGTGTGGAAATTCCCATGTTTATACAGATCGCTTTGTAGACATTTCCATCTTTCTACAGATGTCAGTGTAGATATTTCCAAGTTTATACAGATGGCGGTGTAGATATTTCCATGTTTATAGGGATGGCGGTGTAGTTATTTCCATGTTTATAGAGTTAGCAGTGTAAATATTTCCATGCTTATAGAGATGGTTGTGTATGTATTTTCATGTTTTTAGAGATAGCGGTGTAGATATTTCCATGTTTATACAGATAACGGTACTGGTATTTCCATGTTTATAGAGATAGCGGTGTAGATATTTCCATGTTTACGCAGATAGCATTGTATATATTTCCATGTTTAAACAGATAGCGCTGTAGATATTTCCATGTTCATACAGAAAGCGGTGTAGATATTTCCATGTTTATACAGATAGCAGTGGAGGTATTTCCTTGTTTATACAGATAGCGGTGTAGATATTTCCATCTTTATACAGATGGCAGTGTTGATATTTGCATGTTTATACAGATAGCGGTGTAGATATTTACATGTGTATAGAGGTTGCGGTATAGCTATTTCCATATTTATAAAGATTGCGGTGTAGATATTTCCATCTTTATACAGATGGCGGTGTAGGTATTTCCATGTTTATACAGAAGAAGTGAAGATATTTCCTTGTTTATACAGATAGTGGTGTAGATATTACCAAGTTTATACAGATGGCGGTGTAGATACATCCATGTTTCTGAAGATGGTGGTGTAGATATTTTCATGTTTATAGAGATGGCGGTGTAGAAATTTCCATGTATATAGAGATTACAGTGTAGATATTTCCATGTTTATAGAGATATCGGTGAAGATATTTCCATATTTATACAGATAGCGGTGTAGGTATTTCCATGTTTATACAGATGGCGGTGTAGATATTTCCTTGTTTATACAGACAGCGGTGTAGATATTTCCAAGTTTATACAGGTAGCGGTGTAGATATTTCCATGTTTACAGAGATAGCGGTGTATTTATTTCCATCTTTGCACTGATTGCCGTGTAGATATTTCCATGTTTACGCAGATAGCTGTGTAGATATTTCCAAGTTTACACAGATAGCTGTGTAGATATTTCCATGTTTACACACATACCGTGGTAGATATTTCCATGTTAATACAGATTGCGGTTTAGATATGTCCATGATTATACTGATAGCGGTGTAGATATTCCCATGTTTATACAGGTAGCGGTGTAGATATTTCCATGTTTACAGAGATAGCATTGTACATATTTCCATGTTTATACAGATTGTGGTGTAGTTATTTCCATGTTGATACATATAGCGGTGTAGATATTTCCATGTTTATACAGGTAGCGGTGTAGAAATTCCCATGTTGATACAGATCGCTTTGTAGACGTTTCCATCTTTCGACAGATGTCAGTGTTGATATTTCCAAGTTTATACAGACGGCAGAGTAGATACTTCCATGTTTATACAGATGTCTTTGTAGATATTTCCATGTTTATGCAGAAAGCGGTGTAGATATTTCCATGTTCATAGAGATGGCGGTATAGTTACTTCCAAGTTTATAGAGATAGCGGTGTAAATATTTCCATGTTCATAGAGATGGTGGTGTAAGTATTTTCATGTTTATAGACATAGCGGTGTAGGTATTTCCATGTTTATACAGATAGCGGTGTTGGTATTTCCATCTTTATACAGATAGCTGTGTAGATATTTCTATGTTTATACAGCTCGCGGTGTAGATATTTCCATCTTTATACAGATGGCGGTGTAGATATTTCCATGTTTATACAGATGGCAGTGAAGATATTTCCATGTTTATACAGATAGTGGTGTAGATATTTCCATGTTTATACCAATGGCGGTGTAGATACATCCATGTTTCTGAAGATGGCGGTGTAGATATTTTCATGTTTATAGTGATGAAGGTGTAGATATTTCCATGTATATAGAGATAGCAGTGTAGATATTTTCATGTTTATAGAGAAAGCTTTGTAGCTATTTCCATGTTTATAGATATAGCTGTGTAGATATTTCCATATTTATACAGATAGCGGTGTAGGTATTTCCATGTTTATACAGATTGCGGTGTAGATATTTCCATGTTTCTACAGATGGCGGTGTAGATATTTCCTTGTTTATACAGACAGCAGTGTAGATATTTCCAAGTTTATACAGGTAGCGGTGTAGATATTTCCATGATTACAGAGATAGCGGTGTAGTTATTTCCATCTTTGCACAGATTGCTGTGTAGATATTTCCATGTTTACGCAGATAGCTGTGTAGATATTTCCAAGTTTACACAGATAGCTGTGTAGATATTTCCATGTTTACACACATAGCGTTGTAGATATTTCCATGTTTATACAGAATGCGGTGTAGATATGTCCATGTTTATACAGAAACCGTTGTAGATATTTTCATGTTTATACAGATAGCGGTGGAGATATTTCCATGTTTATAGAGACCGCGGTATAGATATTTCCATGATTATACAGATAGCGGTGTAGATATTTCCATGTTTACAGAGATAGCAGTGTAGCTATTTCCATCTTTGCACAGATTGCTGTGTAGATATTTCCATTTTTACACAGATAGCTGTGTACATATTTCAAAGTTTACACAGATAGCTGTGTAGATATTTCCATGTTTACACAGATAGCGTTGTAGATATTTCCATGTTTATACAGATAGCGGTGTAGATATTTCCATGTTTATAAAGATAGCGTTGAAGATATTTCCATGTTTATACTGATAGCGGTGGAGATATATCCCTCTATATACAGATAGCTATGTAGATATTTCCATGTTTCTACAGATAGCAGTGTAGATATTTCCATGTTTATAGAGATACCAGTGTAGATATTTCCATGTTTATACAGATGGCTTTGTACATTTTTCCATGTGTGTACAGATGGCGGTGTAGATATTTCCATGTTTATACAAATGGCAGTGTAGATATTTCCATGTTTATACAGATATCGGTGTAGATATTTCCATGTTTACAGAGATAGCGGTGTAGGTATTTCCATCTTTGCACAGATTGCGGTGTAGGTATTGCCAAATTTACACAGATAGCGGTGTAGATATTTCCAAGTTTATACAGATAGCTGTGTAGATATTTCCATGTTTACAGAGATAGCATTGTAGATATTTCCGTGTTTATACAGATTGCGGTGTAGTTATTTCCATGTTGATACAGATAGCGGTGTACATATTTCCATGTTTATACAGTTAGGAGTGTAGAAATTCCCATGTTTATACAGATCGCTTTGTAGACATTTCCATTTTTCTACAGATGTCAGTGTAGATATTTCCAAGTTTATACAGATGGCAGTGTAGACACTTCCATGTTTATACAGATGTCTGTGTAGACATTTCCATGTTTATTCAGATGGCAGTGTAGATATTTTCATGTTTATAGAGATGGCGGTGTAGATATTTCCATGTTTATAGAGATAGCAGTGTAGATATTTACATGTTTATACAGATGGCGGTGTAGATATTTCCATGTGTATACAGATGGCATTGTAGATATTTCCATGTTTATACAGATGACTGTATAGGTATTTCCATGTTTTTACAGATGGCAGTGCAGATATTTCCATGTTTATAGAGATAGCTGTGTAGATATTTCCATGTTTATACAGATAGCGGTGTAGATATTTCCATGTTTATACAGATCGCGGTGTAGATATTTCCACGTTTATACAGATCGCAGTGTAGATATTTCCATGTTTATACAGATAGCGGTGTAGATATTTCCATGTGTTTACAGATAGCGGTGTAGATAGTTCCATGTTTACACAGATTGCGGTGTAGATATTTCCAAGTTTACACAGGTAGCTGTGTAGATATTTCCATGTTTACAGATATAGCATTGTACATATTTCCATGTTTATACAGATTGTGGTGTAGTTATTTCCATGTTGATACAGATAGCGGTGTGGATATTTCCATGTTTATACAGATGGCTGTGTAGATATTTCCATCTTTGTACAGATGGCAGTGTAGATATTTCCATGTTTATACAGATGGGGCTGTAGATATTTCCATGTTTATACAGATGGCACTGTAGATATTTCCATGTTTATACTGATAGCTGTGTAGATATTTCCATGTTTACAGAGATTGCGGTGTAGATATTTCCATCTTTGCACAAATTGCGGTGTAGGTATTGCCAAATTTACACAGATTGCGGTGTAGATATTTCCAAGTTTACAAAGATAGCTGTGTAGATATTTCCATGTTTACAGAAATAGCATTGTAGATATTTCCATGTTTATACAGATTGCGGTGAAGTTATTTCCATGTTGATACAGATAGTGGTGTAGATATTTCCATGTTTATACAGGTAGCGGTGTGGAAATTCCCATGTTTATACAGATCACTTTGTAGACATTTCCATCTTTCTACAGATGTCAGTGTAGATATTTCCAAGTTTATACAGATGGCAGTGTAGATATTTCCATGTTTATACAGATGTGTTTGTAGATATTTCCATGTATATGCAGATGGCGGTGTAGATATATCTATGTTTATAGGAATGGCTGTGTAGTTATTTCTATGTTTATAGAAATAGCGGTGTAAATATTTCCATGCTTATAGAGATGGTGGTGTAAGTATTTTCATGTTTATAGAGATAGCGGTGTAGATATTTCCATGTTTATACAGATAACGGTATTGGTATTTCCATGTTTATAGAGATAGCGGTGTAGATATTTCCATGTTTACGTTGATAGCATTGTATATATTTCCATGTTTAAACAGAAAGCGGTGTAGATATTTCCATGTTGATACAGAAAGCGGTGTAGATATTTCCATGTTTATACAGATAGCAGTGGAGATATTTCCCTGTTTATACAGATAGCGGTGTAGATATTTCCATCTTTATGCAGATGGCAGTGTAGATATTTGCATGTTTATACAGATAGCGGTGTAGATATTTATATGTCTATAGAGGTAGCGGTGTAGGTATTTCCATATTTATAAAGATTGCGGTGTAGATATTTCCATCTTTATACAGATGGCGGTGTAGATATTTCCATGTTTATACAGATAGAAGTGAAGATATTTCCATCTTTACACAGATAGTGGTGTAGATATTTCCAAGTTTATACAGATGGCGGTGTAGATACATCCAAGTTTCTGAAGATGGCGGTGTAGATATTTCCATGTTTATAGAGATAGCGGTGTAGATGTTTCCATATTTATACAGATAGCGGTGAAGGTATTTCCATGTTTATACAGATTGCGGTGTAGATATTTCCATGTTTCTACAGATGGCGGTGTAGATATTTCCTTGTTTATACAGGTAGCGGTGTAGATATTTCCATGTTTACAGAGATAGCAGTGTAGGTATTTCCATCTTTGCACAGATTGCGGTGCAGGTATTGCCAAATTTACACAGATAGCGGTGTAGATATTTCCAAGTTTACACAGATAGCTATGTAGATATTTCCATGTTTACAGATATAGCATTGTACATATTTCCATGTTTATACAGATTGTGGTGTAGTTATTTCCATGTTGATACAGATAGCGGTGTAGATATTTCCATGTTTATACAGTTAGCGGTGTAGAAATTCCCATGTTGATACAGATAGCTTTGTAGACATTTCCATCTTTCTACAGATGTCAGTGTTGATATTTCCAAGTTTATACAGACGGCAGTGTAGATATTTCCATGTTTATACAGAAGACTGTGTAGATATTTCCATGTTTATGAAGATGGCGGTGTAGATATTTCCATGTTTATAGAGATGGCGGTGTAGTTATTTCTATGTTTGTAGAGATAGCGGTGTAAATACCTCCATGTTTATAGAGATGATGGTGTAAGTACTTTCATGTTTATAGAGATAGCGGTGTAGATATTTCCATGTTTATACAGATAACGGTGTTGGTATTTCCATGTTTGTACAGATAGCGGTGTAGCTATTTCCATTTTTATACAGCTCGCGGTGTAGATATTTCCATCTTTATACAGATAGCAGTGTAGATATTTCCATGTTTATACAGATAGCGGTGTAGAAATTTCCATGTCTATAGAGATAGCTGTGTAGGTATTTCCATATTTATACAGATTGCGGTGTAGATATTTCCACCTTTATACAAATGGCGTTGTAGATATTTCCATGTTTATCCAGATGGCAGTGATGATATTTCCATGTTTATACAGATAGTGGTGTAGATATTTCCATGTTTATTCAGATGGCGGTGTAGATACATCCATGTTTCTGAAGATGGCGGTGTAGATATTTCCATGTTTATACAGATGTCTGTGTAGATATTTCCATGTTTATGCAGATAGCGGTGTAGATATTTCCATGTTCATAGAGATGGCGGTATAGTTATTTCTAAGTTTATAGAGATAGCGCTGTAAATATTTCCATGTTTATAGAGATGGTGGTGTAAGTATTTTCATGTTTATAGAGATACCGGTGTAGTTATTTCCATGTTTTTCAGATAGCATTGTTGGTATTTCCATCTTTATACAGATAGCGGTGTAGATATTTCCATGTATATAAAGCTCTCGGTGTAGATATTTCCATCTTTATACACATGGCAGTGTAGATAATTCCATGTTTATACAGATAGCGGTGTAGATATTTCCATGTCTATAGAGATAGCGGTGAAGTTATTTTCATATTTATACAGAATGCGGTGTAGATATTTCCATCTTTATACAGATGGCGGTGTAGATATTTCCATGTTTATACAGATGGCAGTGAAGATATTTCCATGTTTATACAGATAGTGGTGTAGATATTTCCATGTTTATACAGATGGCGGTGTAGATACATTCATGTTTCTGAAGATGGCGGGGTAGATATTTTCATGTTTATAGAGATGGAGGTGTAGATAGTCCCATGTATATAGTGATAGCAGTGTAGATATTTTCATGTTTATAGAGAAAGCGGTGTTGGTATTTCCATGTTTATAGAGATAGCGGTGTAGTTATTTCCATATTTATACAGATAACGGTGTAGGTATTTCCATGTTTATACAGATTGCAGTGTAGATATTTCCATGTTTCTACAGATGGCGGTGAAGATATTTCCTTGTTTATACAGACAGTGGTGTAGATATTTCCATGTTTATACAGGTAGCGGTGTAGATATTTCCAAGTTTACAGAGATAGCGGTGTAGTTATTTCCATCTTTGCACAGATTGTCATGTAGATATTTCCATGTTTACGCAGATAGCTGTGTAGATGTTTTCAAGTTTACACAGATAGCTGTGTAGATATTTCCATGTTTACACACGTAACGTGGTAGATATTTCCATGTTTATACAGATTGCGGTTTATATATGTCCATGATTATACATATAGCGGTGTAGATATTTTTATGTTTATACAGATATCGGTGGAGATATTTCCATGTTTATAGAGACTGCGGTATAGATATTTCCATGTTTATACAGATAGCGGTGTTGATATTTCCATGTTTACAGAGATAGCAGTGTAGATATTTCCATCTTTGCACAGATTTCTGTGTAGATATTTCCATGTTTATACAGATGGCGGTGTAGATATTTCCATGTTGATAGAGATAGCGGTGTAGATATTTCCATATTTATACAGATAACGGTGTAGAAATTTCCATGTTTATACAGATAGCGGTGTAAATATTTCCATGTTTATACAGATCACGGTGTAGATATTTCCTTGTTTAAACAAATAGCGGTGTAGTTATTTCCATGTTTATACAGATAGTGGTGTAGATATTTCCATGTATATACAGATGGCTTTGTAGATATTTCCATGTTTATACAGATGACTTTGTAGGTATTTCCATGTTTCTACAGATGGCGGTGTTGATATTTCCATGTTTATAGGGATAGATGTGTAGATATTTCCATGTTTAAACAGATAGATGTGTAGATATCTCCATGTTTATACAGATCACGGTGTAGATATTTCCATGTATATACAGATCGAGGTGTAGATATTTCCATGTTTATACAGATAGCGGTGTAGATATTTCCATGTTTTTACAGATATCGATGTAGATATTTCCATGTTTACACAGATTGAGGTGTAGATATTTACATCTTTCTACAGATGGCATTGTAGATATTTCCATATTTATATAGATGGTGGTGTATATATTACCATGTTTATACAGATAGCGGTGTAGATATTTCCATGTTTATACAGATCGTGGTGAAGATATTTCCATGTTTATACAGATCACGGTGTAGATATTTTCATGTTTATACAGATATCTGTGTAGATATTTCCATGTTTATACAGATAGCGGTGTTTATATTTCCATCTATTCACAGATGGCCGTGTAGATATTTCCATGTTTATACAGATGGCGGCGTAGATATTTCCATGGACAAGCAGATGGCGGTGTAGATATTTCCATGTTTATACAGATAGCGCTGTAGATATTTCCATGTTTTCACAGATCATGGTGTAGATATTTCCGTGTTTATAAACATGGCGGAGTAGATACTTCCATCTTTATGGAGATGGCAGTGTAGATATTTTCATGTTTATAGAGATGCCGGTGTAGATATTTCCATATTTATAGAGATAGCGGTGTAGATATTTCCATCTTTGTACAGATGGCAGTGTAGATATGTCCATGTTTAGACAGCTGGCGGTGTAGATATTTCCATATTTATACAGATGTCTGTGTAGATATTTCCATGTGTATACAGATGTTATTGTAGGTATTTCCATGTTTATACAGATGGTGGTGTAGATATTTCCAGGTTTATTCAGATGACTGTGTAGATATTTCCATGTTTTTACAGATGGGAGTGTAGATATTTCAATGTTTATAGAGATGGCGCTGTATATATTTCCATGTTTATACAGATAACGGTGGAGATATTTCCATGTTTATACAGACATCAGTGGAGATATTTCCATGTTTATACACATAGCGGTGTACATATTTCCATGTTTATAGAGACAGCGGTGTAGGTATTTCCATGTTTATACAGATAGCAGTGCAGATATTTCCATGTTTATACAGATGCCTATGCAGATATCTCCATAGTTATACAGAGGGCTGTGTAGATATTTCTATATTTATACAGATGGCAGTGTAGATATTTCCATGTTCCTACACATGACTGTGTAGGTATTTCCATATTTATACAGATGGCTTTGTAGATATTTCCATGTCTATAGAGATAGCGGTGCAGATATTTCCATGTTTATACAGATAGCGGTGTATATATTTCCATGTTTATAAAGATCGCGGTGTAGATATTTCCATGTTTATACAGAGAGCGGTGTAGATATTTCCATGTTTCTACAGATATCGGTGTAGATATTTCCATGTTTACACAGATTGCGGTGTAGATACTTCCATGTTTACAAAGATTGCGGTGTAGATATTTCCATCTTTCTACAGATGGCAGTGTAGATATTTCCATGTTTATACAGATGGCAGTGTAGATATTTCCATATTTATACAGATGTCAGTGAAGATATTTCCATGTGTATACAGATGGTATTGTAGGTATTTCCATGTTTATACAGATGGTGGTGTAGAAATCTCCATGTTTATTCAGATGACTGTAAATATTTCCATGTTTTTCCATATGGCGGTGTGGATATTTCCATGTTTACAGAGATAGCAGTGTAGATATTTCCATGTTAATATAGATGGCGGTGTAGTTATTTCCTTGTTTATAAAGATGGCGTTGTAGATATTTCCATGTTTATAGAGATGGCGTTGTTTATATTTCCAATTTCATAGAGATAGCATTGTAGATATTTCCATGTTTATAGAGATAGCGGTGTAGTTATTTCCATGTTTATAGAGATAGCGGGGTAGTTATTTCCATGTTTATACAGATAGCGGTGTAGATAATTCCATGTTTATACACATAGCGGTGTTATTATTTCCATGTTTATTCAGATAGCAGTGTAGATATTTCCATGTTTATACAGATACCGGTGCAGTTATTTCTATATTTATACAGATGCTTGTGTAGATATTTCCATACTTATACAGATGACTGTGTAGGTATTTCCATGTTTACACAGATGTCGGTGTAGATATTTTCATGTTTATAGAGATAGTGGTGTAGATATTTCCATGTTTATACAGATAATGGTGTAGGCATTCCCATGTTTACAGAGATAGCGGTGTAGATATTTCCATATTTATACAGATAGCGGTGTAGATATTTTCATGTTTATACAGATAGCAGTGTAGATATTTCCATGTTTATACAGATAGCGGTGTAGATATTTCCATATTTATAGAGATGGCGGTGTAGGTATTTCCATGTTTAGAGAGAGTGGGGTAGATATTTCAATGTTTATACAGATAGCGGTGTAGATATTTCCATGTTTATACAGATAGCAGTGTTGGTATTTCCATGTTTATAGAGGTAGTGGTATAGATATTTCCATGTTTATGCAGACGGTGGTATGGATAGTTTCTTGTTTCTGGAGATGGCGGTGTAGATATTTTCTTGTTTATAGAGAAGGCAGTGTAGATATTTGCATGTGTATAGAGATAGAGGTGTAGATAATTCCATGTATATAGAGATGGAGGTGTAGATATTTCCATGTTTATAGAGATAGCGGTGTAGGTATTTCCGGGTTTATAGAGATAGCGGTGTATATATTTCCATATTTATACAGATAGTAGTGTAGATATTTCCATGTTTCTACAGATGGCAGTGTAGATATTTCCATGTTTATACAGATGGAGGTGTAGATATTTCCTTGTTTTTACAGATAGCAGTGTACATATTTCTATGTTTATAGAGATAGGGTTGTAGATATCTCCATGTTTATACAGATAGCGGTGTAGTTATTTCCATGTTTATTAGAGATAGCGTTGTAGATATTTCCGTATTTATACAGATAGCGGTGTAGATATTTCTGTGATTATACTGATGGCGGTGTAGCTATTTCCATGTTTATACAGATGGCAGTGTAGATAGTTCCATGTTTATACAGATAGCGGTGTAGATATTTCAATGTTTACACAGATAGCGCTGTTGGTATTGCCATGTTTATACAGATAGCGGTGTAGAGATTTCCATGTTTATACAGGTCTCGGTGTAGATATATCCATCTTTATGCAGATGGCATTGTAGATATTTCCATGTTTATACTCTTAGTGGTGTAGATATTTCCATGTTTATACAGATGGCGGTGTAGATATTTCCATGTTTATAGAGATTGCGGTGTAGATATTTCCATGTTTATAGAGATAGCGGTGTAGGTATTTCCGTGTTTACAGAGATAGCGGTGTAGATATTTCCATATTTATACAGAGAGCGTTGTAGATATTTCCATGTTTATAGAGATAGCGGTGTAGATATTTCCATATTTATACAGATAGCGGTGTAGATATTTCCATGTTTATAGAGATGTCGGTGTAGGTATTTCCGTGTTCAGAGATATTGGGGTAGATATTTCAATGTTTATACAGATAACGGTGTAAATATTTCCATGTTTATACAGAGAGCAGTGTTGGTATTTCCATCTTTATAGAGATAGTGGTGTAGATATTTCCATGTTTATGCAGATGGTGGTGTGGATAGATCCATGTTTTTGGAGATGGCGGTGTAGATATTTTCGTGTTTATATAGATGGCGGTGTAGATATTTCCGTGTTTATAGAGATAGAGGTGTAGATAATTCCATGTTTGTAGAGATAGAGGTGTAGAAATTTCCATGTTTATAGAGATAGCGGTGTACTTATTTCCATGTTTATAGACATAGCGGTGTAGATATTTCCATATTTATACAGATAACGGCGTAGATATTCCATGTTTCTACAGATGGCAGTGTAGATATTTCCATGTTTATACAGATGGAGGTGTAGATATTTACTTGTTTATACAGATAGCGTTGTAGATATTTCCAAGTTTGTAGAGATAGCGGTGTAGATAATTCCATGCTTACAGAGATTTCGGTGTAGATATTTTCATCTTTGCACACATTGTGGTGTACTTATTTCCATCTTTACACAAATAGCTTTGTAGATATTTCCAAGTTTACACAGATAGCTTTGTAGATATTTCCATGTTTATACAGATAGCGGTGTAGATATATCCATGTTTATACAGATATCGATGTAGATATATCCATGTTTGCACAGATAGCAGTGTAGATATTTCCATGTTTATAGAGATAGCGGTGTAGATATTTCCATGTTTATACAGATGGCTTTGTAGATATTTCCATGTGTATACAGATGGCAGTGTAAATATTTCCATGTTTATAAAGATGGTGGTGTAGATATTTCCATGTTTATAAAGATGGCTGTGTAGATATTTCTATGTGTTTACAGATGGCAGTGTAAATATTTCCATGTTTATAAAGATGGTGGTGTAGATATTTCCATATTTATGCAAATGGCGGTGTAGGTATTTGCATGTTCATACAGATGGCGGTGAAGATATTTCCATGTTTATAGAGATAGCGGTATAGATATTTCCATGTTTATAGAGATAACGTTGTAGATAGTTCCATGTTTATACAGATAGCAGTGTAGATATTTCCATTTTTTTTAGAGATAGCGTTGTAGATATTTCCATATTTATACAGATAGAGGTGTAGATATTTCCGTGATTACACTGATGGCGGTGTAGCCATTTCCATGTTTATACAGATGGCGTTGTAGCTATTTCCATGTTTGTACAGATGGCTGTGTAGATATTTCTATGTTTATACAGATAGCGGTGTAGATATTTCCATGTTTACAGAGACAGCGGTGTAGATATTTCCATCCTTTCACAGATTGCGGTGTAGATATTCCCATCTTTACACAGATAGCGGTGTAGATATTTCGATGTTTACAGAGATAGCCCTGTAGATATTTCCATATTTACATAGATAGCGTTGTAGATATTTCCATGTTTATACAGATAGTGATGTAGATATTTCCAAGTTGATACAGATAGCGTTGTAGATATTTCCAGGTTTATACAGATAGCGGTGGAGATATTTCCATGTGTATACAGATAGCGATGTAGATATTCCCACAATTATCCAGATAGCATTGTAGATATTTCCAAGTTTACAGAGATGGCTGTGTAGATATTTCCATGTTTATAGAGATAGCGGTGTAAGTATTTCCATGTTTGTAGTGATAGCAGTGTAGATATTTCCATGTTAGTACAGATAGCTGTGTAGATATTTCCATGTTTATACAGCTCACGGTGTAGATATTTCCACCTTTATATAGATCACACTTTAGATATTTCCATGTTTAGACAGATAGCGGTGTTGAGATTTCCATGTTTATACAGGTCGCGGTGTAGATATTTCCATGTTTATACAGATAGCGGTGTAGATATTTCCACATTTATGAAGATATGGGTGTAGATATTTCCATGTTTATAGAGATAGCGGTGAAGATATTTCCATGTTTATAGAGATGACGGTGTAAGTATTTCCATGTTTATAGAGATGGCGGTGTAAGCATTTCCTTGTTTATAGAGATAGCGGTGTAGATATTTCCATGTTTATACAGATAGCGGTGTAGATATTTCCATGTTTATAGAGACAGCGGTGTTGGTATTTCAACTTTTATATTGATAGCGGTGTAGATATTTCCATGTTTATATAGCTCACGGTGTAGATATTGCCATCTTTATACAGATGGCTGTGTAAATATTTAAATTTTTATACAGACAGCGGTGTAGATACTTCCATGTTTATAGAGATATCCATGTAGATATTTCCATGTTTATACAGATGGCAGTGTAGATATTTCCAAGTTTACACAGATGGCGGTGTAGATATTTCCAGGTTTCCACAGATAGGGATGTAGATATTTCCATGTTTACACAGATAGCGGTGTAGAAATTTCCATGTTTATGCAAATGGTGGTGTAGATATTTTGATGTTTATAGAGATAGTGGTGTAGATATTTCCATATTTATACAGATGTCAGTGTAGATATTTCCATGTTTATACAGAAGGCAGTGTAGGTATTTCCATGTTTATACAGATAGCGGTGTAGCTATTTCCATGTTCATACAAATAGCGCTGTAGATCTTTCCATGTTTATACAGATCGTGGTGTACATATTTCCATGTTTATTCAGATAACGGTGCAGATATTCCCATGTTTATAGAGACGGCGGTGTAGATATTCCCATGTTTATACAGATGGTGGTGTTGATACTTCCATGTTATACAGAGTGCGGTGTTGTTATTTCCATGTTTATACAGATGGCGGTGTAGATATCTCCATGTTTACATAGACAGGTGAGTTGATATTTCCATGCTTACACAGATAGCGGTGTAGGTATTTCCATCTTTATAATGATAACGGTGTAGATATTTCCATCTTTACTCAGATAGCGGTGTAGATATTTCCATGTTTACACAGATAACGGTGTAGATATTTCATGTTTACTCATGTAGCGTTTTAGATATTTCCCTGTTTATACAGATAGCGGTGTTTGTATTTCCATGTTTATACAGATAGCGGTGTAGGTATTTCCATGTTTCTTCAGCTCGCCGTGTAGATATTTCCAGTTTTATTCAGATGGCGTTGTAGATATTTCCGTGTTAATACATATGACGGTGAAGATATTTCCATGTTTATACAGATGGTGGTGTAGATAGTTTCATGTTTATGGAGATGGCAGTGTATTTTCAGGTTTATAGTGATGGCGGTGTAGATATTTCCATGTTGATAGAGATAGCGGTGTAGGTATTTCCATGTTTATACGGATGGCTGTGTAGATATTTCCATGTGTATACAGATGGCATTGTATATATTTCCATATTTATACAGATGGTGGTGTAGATATTCCCATGTTTATACAGACCACTGTGTAGATATTTCCATGTTTTTACAGATGGCTGTGTAGATATTTCCATGTTTTTACAGATGGCGGTGTATATATTTCCATGTTTATGCAGATGGTAGTGTAGATATTTCCATGTTTATACAGATGGCGGTGTTGATACTTCCATGTTTATACAGATGGTTGTGTTGATATTTCTAGGTTTATACAGATGGCGGTGTAGATATTTCCATGTTCATGCAGATAGCGGTGTAGATATTTCCATGTTTATAGAGATGGGGGTGTAGATATTTCCGCGTTTATAGAGTTAGCGGTGTAGATATTTCCACGTTTATACAGATGGCGGTGTAGATATTTCCAGGTTTGCACAGATAGCGTTGTAGATATTTCCATCTTTCTACAGATGGCGGTGTAGATATTTCCTTGTTTTTACAGATGGCGGTGTAGATAATTCCATGTTTTTGCAGATGGCGGTGTAGATATTTCCATGTGTATACAGATGGCATTGAAGATATTTGCATGTTTATTCAGATGGTGGTGTAGATATTTCCATGTTTATACAGACGACTGTGTGGAGATTTCCATGTTCTTACAGATGGCGGTGTAGATATTTCCATGTTTTTAAAGATGGCGTTGTAGATATTTCCATGTTCATGCAAATGGCGGTGTAGATATTTCCATGTTTATAGAGATAACGGTTTAGTTATTTCCATGTTTATGCAGAAGGTCGTGTAGTTATTTCCATGTTTACAGAGATAGCGGGGTAGATATTTCCATATTTATGCAGATGGTGGTGTTGATATTTCCAGGTTTATAGACATAGCGGTGTAGATATTTCATATTTATACAGATAGCGGTGTAGATATTTCCATGTTTATATGGATATTGGAGTAGAGATTTCCATGTTTACACAGATAGCGGTGTAGGTATTTCCATCTTTACAATGATAGAGGTGTAGATATTTCCATCTTTACACAGATAGCGGTGTAGTTATTTCCATCTTTACAATGATAGCGGTGTAGATATTTCCAGCTTTACACAGATAGCGGTGTAGATATTTCCATGTTTACAAAGATAACGTTGTAGATATTTCCAGGTTTACTCAGATGGCGTTGTAGATATTTCCATGTTTATACTGATAGCGGTGTTGGTATTTCCATGTTGATACAGATAGCGGTGTAGATATTTCCATGTTTATACAGCTCGCCCAGTAGATATTTCCATTTCTATACAGATGTCGGTGTAGATATTTCCATGTTTATACAGATAGCGGTGTTGGTATTTCCATGTTTACAGAGATAGCGGTGTGGATATTTCCCTGTTTATACAAATGGCTGCTTAGGTATTTTCATGTGTGTACAGATGGCATTGAAGATATTTCCGTGTTTATACAGATGGAGGTGCAGATATTTCCATGTTTATACAGGTGAATTTGGAGATATTTCCATGTTTTTACAGATGGCATTGTAGATATTTCTATGTTTATCAAGACAGCGGTGTGGCTATTTCCATGTTTATACAAATAGCGATGTAGATATTTCCATGTTTATAGAGATGGCTGTGTAGCTATTTCCATGTTTATACAGATGGCAATGTAGATATTTCCATGTTTATACAGACAGTGGTGTAGATATTTCCATGTGTATACAGATGACTGTGTAGTTATTTCCTTGTTTTTACAGATGGCGGTTTAGATATTTCCATGTTTCTAGAGATAGCCGTGTAGATATTACCATGTTTATACTGATAGCGGTGTAGCCATTTCCATGTTTATAGAGATAGCGGTGTAGATATTTCCATATTTATACAAGTAGTGGGGTAGATATTTGCATGTTTATAGAGAGCGCGGTGTGGGCATTTCCATCTTTCTACATGCAGTGTAAATATTTCTATGTTTATACAGATAGCGGTGTAGATATTTCCATGTCTATACAGATGGCGGTGTAGAGATTTCCATGTCTATACCAATGGCGGTATAGATATTTCCATGTCTATAGAGATGGCGGTGAAGATATTTCCATGTCTATACAGATGGCGGTGTAGAGATTTCCATGTCTATACCAATGGCGGTATAGATATTTCCATGTCTATAGAGATGGCGGTGTAGATATTTCCATGTCTATAGAGATGTCGGTGTAGGTATTTCCATGATTTTACAGATGGCGGTGCAGATATTTCCATGTTTACACAGAGAGCGGTGTAGATATTTCCACATTTATATAGATAGCGGTTTAGATATTTCCATGTTTATACAGATTGCAGTGTAGATATTTCCATGTTTATACAGATGGCTTTGTTGATATTTCCATGTGTATAAAGATGGAAGTGTAGATATTTCCATGTTCATACAGATAGCGGTGTGACTATTTCAATGTTTATACAGATAGCGGTGTAGATATTTCCATGTTTATAGAGATAGCCATGTAGATATTTCCATGTTTATACAGATAGCGGTGTACACATTTCCATGTTTATAGAGATAGCGGTGTAGATATTTCCATGTTTATGCAGATAGTGGTGTAGATATTTCCATGTTTATAAAGATAGCCTTGTAGATATTTCCATGTGTATAGAGATAATGGTGAAGAAATTTCCATGTTTATAGAGATAGCGGGGGAGATATTTCCATGTTTATTCAGATAGCTGTGTAGATATTTCCATGTGTACCCAGATAGCAGTGCAAATATTTCCATGTGTATATAGGTGGCCGTGTAGTTATTTCCATGTTTATACAGATGGAGGTGTAGGTATTTCCATGTTTATACAGATGACTGTGTACATATTTCCATGTTTTTACAGATGGCGGTGTAGATATTTCCATGTTTTTACAGATAGCGCTGTGGCTATTTCCATGTTTATACAGATAGTGGTGTAGATATTTCCATGTTTATAGACACGGTTGTGTAGATATTTCCAGGTTTATACAGATGGCAGTGTAGATATTTCCAAGTTTATAGACATAGCTGTGTAGATATTTCCATGTTTATACAGGTGGAATTGTAGATATTTCCATGTTTATACCGACAGTGGTGTAGTTATTTCCATGTTTATACAGATGACGGTGTAGTTATTTCCAGGTTTATATACATGGCGGTTTAGATATTTCCATGTTTCTAGAGATAGCCGTGTAGATATTTCCATGTTTATACCAATAGCGGTGTAGCCATTTCCATGTTTATAGAGATAGCGGTGTAGATATTTCCATATTAATACAAGTAGTGGTGTAGATATTTCCATGTTTATACAGAGCACGGTGTTGACATTTCCATCTTTCTACAGGCATTGTAGATATTTCTATGTTTATACAGATGGCGGTGTAGATATTTCCATGTATATACAGATGGCTGTGAAGAAATTTCCCCGTTTACGCAGATGGTTGTGTAGATATTTCCATGTTTGTAGAGATGGCGGTGTGGATATTTCTAGGTTTACAGCGGTAGCGGTGTAGATAATTCCATGTTTGAAGAGATGGCGGTGTAGGTATTTCCATGTTTATAGAGACCGTGGTGTAGATATTTCCATATTTATACAGAGAGCGGTGTAGATATTTCCATTTTTAAACAGCACGTGGTGTAGGTATTTCCATCTATATACAGATGGCAGTGAAGATATTTCCAAGTTTATTCACATAGCGGTGTATATATTTCCATTTTTACACATATGGTGGTGTAGGTAGTTCCATGTTTATGGAGATCGTGATGTAGATATAACCATGTTTATAGAGATGGCGGTGTAGATCTTTCTGTGTTTATAGAGATAGCGTGGTAGATAACTCCATGTTTACAGAGATGTCGGTGTAGGTATTTCCATGTTTATAGAGATAGTGGTGTGGATATTTCCATGTTTATACAGATAGCGGTGTAAACATTTCTATGTTTATACAGATACCGGTGTTGGTAATTCCATGTACATACAGATAGCGGTGTAGATATTTCCATGTTTATACAGTTCGCGGTGTAGATAATTCCATCTTTATACAGATGGCAGTGTAGATATTTCCATGTTTATTCACATAGCGGAGTAGATATTTTCATGTTTATAGAGATGGTGGTGTAGATATTTCCATGTTCATAGAGATGGCGGTGTAGATAATTCCATGTTTATAGAGCTATCGGTGTAGGTATTTCCATGTGTATAGAGATAGCGGTGTAGATATTTCCATGTTTATACAGTTGGCTGTGTAGATAGTTCCACGATTATACAGATGGCAGTGTAGATATTTGCACGTTTATAGAGATGGTGGTGTAGATATTTCCATGTTTACAGATGACTATGTATATATTTCCATGTTTATACAGATGGCGGTGTAGATATTTCCATGTTTACGGAGATAGCTGTGTAGATATTTCCATGTTTATACAGATAGCGGCATGGATATTTCCATGTTTCTAGAGACAGCGGTGTAGATATTTCCATATGTAGATAGCGGTGTAGATATTTCCACGTTTATTCAGATGGCGGTGTAGATATTTGATGTTTATACAGAGAGCGGTGTGACTATTTCCATGTTTATACACATGGCGGTGTTGATATTTACATGTTTATACAGATAGCGGTGTAGGTATTTCCATGTTTATAAAGATAGCGGTGTAGATATTTCCATATTTATAGAGATAGCGGTGGAGTTATTTCCATGTTGATAGAGATAGCAGTGGAGGTATTTCCATGTTTATAGAGATAGCGGTGGAGATATTTCCATGTTTATGCAGATAGCGATGTAGGTATTTCCATGTTTATACAGGTAGCGGTGTAGGTATTTCCATGTTTATACAGTTAGCGGTGTAGATATTTCTATATGTATACAGATGGCAGTGTAGACATTTCCATGTTTATACAGATGGAGGTGTTGATATTTCCATGTTAATACAGACGACTGTGTAGTTATTTCCATGTTTTTACAGATGGCAGAGTAGATAATTCCATGTTTATACAGATAGCGGTGTGGCTACTTCCATGTTTATACCGATAGCGATGTACATTTTTCCATGTTTATAAAGATGGCTGTGTAGATATTTCCATGTTTATACAGATGGCAGTGTAGATATTTCCATGTTTATAAAGATAGTGGTGTAGATATTTCTATGTTTATACAGATGACACTGTAGGTATTTCCATGTTTATACAGATGGTGGTGTAGATATTTCATAGTTTATACAGGTGACTGTGTAGATATTTCCATGTTTATTCAGATGGCAGTGTAGATATTTCCATGTTTATACAGATGGTGGTGTAGGTATTTCATTGTTTATACAAATGACTGTGTAGATATTTCCATGTTTATACAGATGCCTGTGTAGGTATTTCCATGTTTATACAGATGGCGCTGTAGATATTTCCATGTTTATAGTGATAGCCATGTAGATATTTCCATGTTTATACAGATAGAGATATAGACATTTCCATGTTTATAGAGATAGCGGTGTAGACATTTCCATATTTATACAGATAGAGATGTAGATATCGCCATGTTTATAGTGATAGCGGTGTAGATATTTCCATGTTTATGCAGATCGCTGTGTAGATATTTCCATCTTTCTACTGATGGAATTGTAGAGATTTCTAGGTTTATACAGATGGCGGTGTAGTTATTTCCATGTTTATACAGATGGCATTATGGATATTTCCAAGTTTATTCAGATGGCGGTGCACATATTTCCATGTTTATAGAGATGGTGGTGTAGATATTTCCATGTTTACACAGATGGCGGTGTAGATATTTCCATGTCTATACAGATGGCGGTGTAGAGATTTCCATGTCTATACCAATGGCGGTATAGATATTTCCATGTCTATAGAGATGGCGGTGAAGATATTTCCATGTCTATACTGATGGCGGTGTAGAGATTTCCATGTCTATACCAATGGCAGTATAGATATTTCCATGTCTATAGAGATGGCGGTGTAGATATTTCCATGTCTATAGAGATGTCGGTGTAGGTATTTCCATGATTTTACAGATGGCGGTGCAGATATTTCCATGTTTACACAGAGAGCGGTGTAGATATTTCCACATTTATATAGATAGCGGTTTAGATATTTCCATGTATATACAGATTGCAGTGTAGATATTTCCATGTTTATACAGATGGCTTTGTTGTTATTTCCATGTGTATAAAGATGGCAGTGTAGATATTTCCATGTTCATACAGATAGCGGTGTGACTATTTCCATGTTTATACAGATAGCGGTGTAGATATTTCCATGTTTATAGAGATAGCCTTGTAGATATTTCCATGTTTATACAGATAGCGGTGTACACATTTCCATGTTTATAGAGATAGCGGTGTAGATATTTCCATGTTTATGCTGATAGTGGTGTAGATATTTCCATGTTTATAAAGATAGCCGTGTAGATATTTCCATGTGTATAGAGATAGTGGTGAAGAAATTTCCATGTTTAAAAAGATAGCCGTGTAGATATTTCCATGTGTATAGAGATAGTGGTGAAGAAATTTCCATGTTTATAGAAATAGCGGGGGAGATATTTCCATGTTTATTCAGATAGCTGTGTAGATATTTCCATGTGTACCCAGATAGCAGTGCAAATATTTCCATGTGTATATAGGTGGCCGTGTAGTTATTTCCATGTTTATACAGATGGAGGTGTAGGTATTTCCATGTTTATACAGATGACTGTGTAGATATTTCCATGTTTTTACAGATGGCGGTGTAGATATTTCCATGTTTTTACAGATAGCGCTGTGGCTATTTCCATGTTTATACAGATAGCGGTGTAGTTATTTCCATGTTTATATAGATAGCGGAGAAGATATTTCCATGTATTTACACATGGCTGTGTAGGTATTTCCATGTTTATACAGATGGTGGTGTTGATATTTCCATGTTTATTCCGATAACTTTGTAAGTATTTCCATGTTTATACAGATGGCGGTGTAGATATTTCGATGTTTATAGAGATAGCAGTGGAGATATTTCCATGTTTATAGATATAGCGGTGTAGATATTTCCACGTTTATACTGATCGCGGTGTAGATATTTTCATGTTTATAGAGATGGCGGTGTAGACATTTCCATGTTCATAGAGATAGCGGTGTTGATTTTTCCATGTTTATAGAGATAAGGGTGTGGATATTTCCAAGTTTATACAGATAGGGGTGTAGATATTTCCATGTTTATAGAGATGGCGGTGTAGATATTTCCATGTTTATACAGATCACGGTGTAGATATTTCCATGTTTATACAGATCATGTTGTAGCTATTTCCATGTTTATACAGATCGCGGTGTTGATATTACCATGTTTATAGGGATAGCGGTGCAAATATTTCCACATTTATGCAGAGAGCGGTGTAGTTATTAGCATGTTTATACAGATAGCGGTGTAGTTATTTCCATGTATAAACAGATGTCTGTGTATATATTTCCATGTTTAAACAGATGGCGGTGTAGATATTTCCTTTTTTATACAATTAGCGGTGTAGTTATTTCCATGTTTATACAGATCACGGTGTAGATATTTCCTTGTTTATACAAATAGCTTTGTAGTTATTTCCATGTTTATACAGATAGCGGTGTAGATATTTCCTTGTTTATACAAATAGCCGAGTAAATATTTCCATGTTTATACAGATCACGGTGTAGTTATTTCCATGTTTATACAGATAGCGGTGTAGATATTTCCATGTTTTTACAGATATTGGTGTAGATATTTCCATTTTTACACAGATTGCGGTGTAGATACTTCCATGGGTATACTGATGGCGGTGTAGATATTTCCATGTTTATACATATGGCGGTGTAGATATTTCCATGTTTATATAGATGGTGGTGTAGATATTACCATGTTTATACAGATAGCGGTGTAGATATTTCCATGATTATACAGATCGTGGTGAAGATATTTCCATGTTTATACAGATCGCGGTGTAGATATTTCCATGTTTATACAGATAGCGGTGTAGATATTTCCATGTTTATACAGATAGCGGTGTAGGTATTTCCGTGTTTATAGACATAGCGGTGTAGATATTTCCATGTTTATATAGATGGCGTTGTAGATATTTCCATGTTTATACCGATAGCGGTGTTGGTCTTTCCACGTTTATACAGATAGCTATGTAGATATTTCCATGTTTATACAGCTCGCGTTGCAGATATTTATATCTTTATACAGATGGCATTGCAGATATTTCCTTATTCACACAGATAGCGGTGTAGATGTTTCCATGTTTATATAGACGGCGGAGTAGTTAGTTTCATGTTTATGGAGATGGCAGTGTAGATATTTTCATGTTTATAGAGATGGCGGTGTAGATATTTCCATGTTTATACAGATGACTGTATAGATATTTCCTTGTTTTTACAGATGGCAGTGCAGATATTTCCATGTTTATAGAGATAGCTGTGTAGATATTTCCATGTTTGTACAGATGGCGGTGTTGATATTTTCATCTATAAAAGATGACCGTGTAGAAATTTCCATGTTTATACAGATGACGGCGCAGATATTTCCATGGATATGTAGATGGAGGTGTAGATATTTCCATGTTTATACAGATAGCGGTGTAGTTTTTTCCATGTTTATATAGATTGCGGTGTAGATATTTCCATGTATGTACACATGTCTGTGTAGATATTTCCATGTTTATACAGATGGCGTTGTAGTTATTTCCATGGACATGCAGATGGCGGTGTAGATATTTCCATGTTTATACAGATAGCGGTGTAGATATTTCCATGTTTTTACAGATGGTGGTGTAGATATTTCCGTGTTTATACACATGGCGGAGTAGATAGTTCCATCTTTATGGAGATGGCAGTGTAGATATTTTCATGTTTATAGAGATGGCTGTGTAGATATTTCCATATTTATGGAGATAGCGGTGTACATATTTCCATCTTTCTACAAATGGCAGTGTAGATAATTCCATGTTTATACAGATGGCCGTGCAGATATTTCCATATTTATAGAGATGTCTGTGTAGATATTTCCATGTGTATACAGATGGTATTGTAGGTATTTCCATGTTTATACAGATGGTGGTGTAGATATTTCCATGTGTATTCAGATGACTGTGTAGATATTTCCATGTTTTTACAGATGGCAGTGTAGATTTTTCAATGTTTATAGAGATTGCGCTGCAGATATTTCCATGTTTATACAGAGAGCAGTGGAGATATTTCCATGTTTATACACATAGCGGTGTACATATTTCCATGTTTATAGAGACAGCGGTGTAGGAATTTCCATGTTTATACAGATAGCGGTGCAGATATTTCCAGGTTTACACAGATGCCTATGCAGATATTTCCATATTTATACAGAGGACTGTGTAGATATTTCTATGTTTATACAGATGGCAGTGTAGATATTTAAATGTTCCTACACATGACTGTGTAGGTATTTCCATGTTTATACAGATGTCTTTGTAGATGTTTCCATATTTATGGAGATAGCGGTGCAGATATTTCCATGTTTGTACAGATTGCGTTGTTGATATTTACATCTATACACAGATGTCCGTGTAGATATTTCCATGTTTATACAGATGGCGGCACAGATATTTCCATGGATATGTAGATGGCGGTGTAGATATTTCCATGTTTATACAGATAGCGGTGTAGTTATTTCCATGTTTATATAGACAGCGGTGTCGATATTTCCATGTATATACACCTGGCTGTGTAGATATTTCCATGTTTGTACAGATGGCGGTGTAGATATTTCCATGTTTATACAGATAACTTTGTAAGTATTTCCATGTTCACACAGACGGTGGTGTAGATATTTCGATGTTTATAGAGATAGCAGTGGAGATATTTCCATGTTTATACAGATAGCGGTGTAGGTATTTCCGTGTTTATAGACATAGCGATGTAGATATTTCCATGTTTATATAGATGGCGTTGTAGATATTTCCATGTTCATAAAGATAGCTGTGTTGATTTTTCCATGTTTATAGAGATAGCGGTGTGGATATTTCCATGTTTATACAGATAGGGTTGTAGATATTTCCATGTTTTTAAAGATATCGGTGTAGATATTTCCATGTTTACATAGATTGCGGTGTAGATATTTCCATCTTTCTACAGATGTCATTGTAGATATTTCCATGTTTATACAGATGGCGGTGTAGATATTTCCATGTTTATATAGATGGTGGTGTAGATATTACCATGTTTATACAGATAGCGGTGTAGATATTTCCATGTTTATACTGATGGCAGTGTAGATATTTCCATGTTTATAGAGATAGCGGTGTAGGTATTTCCATGTTTACATACATAGCGGTGTAGATATTTCCATATTTATGTAGATGGCGTTGTAGATATTTCCATGTTTATAGCGATAGCATTGTTGGTATTTCCACGTTTATACAGATAGCGATGTAGATATTTCCATGTTTATACAGCTCGCGGTGCAGATATTTATATCTTTATACAGATGGCATTGTAGATATTTCTTATTCACACAGATGGCGGTGTAGATGTTTCCATGTTTATACAGATGGCGGAGTAGTTAGTTCCATGTTTATGGAGATGGCAGTGTAGATATTTTCATGTTTATAGAGATGGCGGTGTAGATATTTCCACGTTTATAGAGATAGCCGTGTAGATATTTACATGTTTATACAGATGTCTGTGTAGATATTTCCATGTGTATACAGATGGCATTGTAGATATTTCCATGTTTAAACAGATGGCGGCGTAGGTGTTTCCATGAACATGCCGATGGCCGTGGAGATATTTACATGTTTATACAGATAGCCGTGTAGATATTTCCATGTTTACACTGCTGGTGGTGTAGATATTTCCGTGTTTATACACATGGCGGGGTAGATACTTCCATTTTTATGGAGATGGCAGTGTAGATATTTTCATGTTTATAGAGATGGTGGTGTAGATATTTCCATATTTATAGAGATAGCGGTGTAGATATTTCCATCTTTCTACAGATGGCAGTGTGGATATTTCCATGTTTATACAGATGGCAGTGTAGATATTTCCATGTTTATACAGATGGCGGTGTAGATATTTCCATATTTATACAGATGTCTGTGTAGATATTTCCATGTGTATACAGATGGTATTGTAGGTATTTCCATGTTTATACAGATTGTGGTGTAGATATTTCCATGTTTATTCAAATGACTGTGTAGATATTTCCATATTTTTACAGATGGCAGTGTAGATATTTCAATGTTTATAGAGAAGGCGCTGTAGATATTTCCATGTTTATACAGATCGCGGTGTAGATATTTCCATGTTTATACAGATAGCGGTGTAGATATTTCCATGTTTTTACAGATCTTGGTGTAGATATTTCCATGTTTACACAGATTGCGGTGTAGATATTTCCATCTTTCTACAGATGGCATTGTATATATTTCCATGTTTATACAGATGGCGGTGTAGATATTTCCATGTTTATATAGATGGTGGTGTAGATATTACCATGTTTATACAGATAGCGGTGTAGATATTTCCGTGTCTATACAGATCGTGGTGAAGGTATTTCCATGTTTATACAGATCGGGGTGTAGATATTTCCATGTTTATACAGATCGCGGTGTAGTTATTTCCATGTTTATACAGATAGCGGTGTAGATATTTCCATGTTTATACAGATAGCGGTGAAGGTATTTCCATGTTGATACGGAACGGGGTGTAGATATTTCCATGTTTATACAGATCGCGGTGTATATATTTCCATGTTTATACAGATAGCGGTGTAGATATATTCATGTTTATACAGATAGCGGTGTAGATGTTTCCATATTTATACAGATAACAGTGTAGAAATTTCCATGATTATACAGATAGCAGTGTAAATATTTCCATGTTTATACAGATCACGGTGTAGATATTTCCTTGTTTATAAAATTAGCGGTGTAGGTATTTCCATGTTTATACAGATAGTGGTGTAGATATTTCCATGTATATACAGATGGCTGTGTAGATATTTCCATGTTTATACAGATGGCTGTGTAGATATTTACATGTTTATACAGATGACTTTGTAGGTATTTCCATGTTTATACCGATGGCCGTGTAGATATTTTAATGTTTATAGAGATAGCTGTTTAGATGTTTCCATGTTTATGCAGATAGCGGTGTAGATATTTCCATGTTTATACAGATCGCGGTGTAGATATTTCCATGTTTATACAGATCGCGGTGTAGATATTTCCATGTTTATACAGATAGCGGTGTAGATATTTCCATGATTTTACAGATATCTTTGAAGATATTTCCATGTTTACACCGATTGCGGTGTAGATATTTCCATCTTTCAACAGATGGCATTGTAGATATTTCCATGTTTATACAGATGGCAGTGTAGATATTTCCATGTTTATATAGATGGTGGTGTAGATATTACCATGTTTATACAGATGGCGGTTTAGATATTTCCATGTTTATACAGATCGTGGTGAAGATATTTCCATGTTTATATAGATCGCGGTGTAGATATTTCCATGTTTATACAGATCGCGTTGTAGATATTTCCATGTTTATACAGATGGCGGTGTAGATATTTCCATATTTATACAGATGTCTGTGTAGATATTTCCATGTGTATACAGATGGTATTGTAGGTATTTCCATGTTTATACAGATTGTGGTGTAGATATTTCCATGTTTATTCAAATGACTGTGTAGATATTTCCATATTTTTACAGATGGCAGTGTAGATATTTCAATGTTTATAGAGAAGGCGCTGTAGATATTTCCATGTTTATACAGATCGCGGTGTAGATATTTCCATGTTTATACAGATAGCGGTGTAGATATTTCCATGTTTTTACAGATCTTGGTGTAGATATTTCCATGTTTACACAGATTGCGGTGTAGATATTTCCATCTTTCTACAGATGGCATTGTATATATTTCCATGTTTATACAGATGGCGGTGTAGATATTTCCATGCTTATACAGATAGCGGTGTTGATATTTCCATGTTTATAAAGATAGCGGTGTAGGTATTTCCATGTTTATAGACATAGCGGTGTAGATATTTCCATGTTTATACAGATGGCGTAGTAGTTATTTCCATGTTTATACCGATAGCGGTGTTGGTATTTCCTCGTTTATACAGATAGCGATGTAGATATTTCCATGTTTATACAGCTCGTGGTACAGATATTTATATCTTTATACAGATGGCATTGTAGATATTTCCTTATTGACACAGGTGGCGGTGTAGATGTTTCCATGTTTATACAGATGGCGGAGTAGTTAGTTCCATGTTTATGGAGATGGCAGTGTAGATATTTTCGTGGTTATAGAGATGGCGGTGTAGATATTTCCATGTTTATAGAGATAGCAGTGTAGATATTTACATGTTTATACAGATGGCTGTGTAGATAATTCCATGTGTATACAGATGGCATTGTAGATATTTCCATGTTTATACAGATGACTGTATAGGTATTTCCATCTTTTTACAGATGGCAGTGCAGATATTTCCATGTTTATAGAGATAGCGTTGTAGATATTTCCATGTTTGTACAGATGGCGGTGTTGATATTTCCATCTATACCCAGATGGCCGTGTAGATATTTCCATGTTTATAGAGATGGCGGCATAGATATTTCATGGACATGCTGATGGTGGTGTAGATATTTCCATGTTTATACAGATAGCGGTGTACATATTTCCATGTTTATTCAGATGACTGTGTAGATATTTCCATGTGTATACAGATGGCGGTGTAGATATTTCCGTGTTTATACACATGGCAGAGTAGATACTTCCATCTTTATGGAGATGGCAGTGTAGATATTTTCATGTTTATAGAGATGGTGGTGTAGATATTTCCATATTTATAGAGATAGCGGTGTAGATATTTCCATCTTTCGACAGATGGCAGTGTAGATATTTCCATGTTTATACAGATGGCTGTGTAGATATTTCCATGTTTATACAGATGGCGGTGTAGATAATTCCATATTTATACAGATGTCTGTGTAGATATTTCCATGTGTATACAGATGGTATTGTGGGTATTTCCATGTTTATACAGATGGTGGTGTAGATATTTCCATGTTTATTCAGATGACTGTGTAGATATTTCCATATTTTTACAGATGGCAGTGTAGATATTTCAATGTTTATAGAGAAGGCGCTGTAGATATTTCCATGTTTATACAGATCTCGGTGTAGATATTTCCATGTTTATACAGATAGCGGTGTAGATATTTCCATGTTTTTACAGATATTGGTGTAGATATTTCCATGTTTACACAGATTGCGGTGTACATATTTCCATCTTTCTACAGATGGCATTGTATATATTTCCATGTTTATACAGATGGCGGTGTAGATATTTCCATGTTTATATAGATGGTGGTGTAGATATTACCATGTTTATACAGATAGCGGTGTAGATATTTCCGTGTCTATACAGATCGTGG
The DNA here is from genome assembly GCF_029289425.2 of Pan paniscus. Taxonomy (NCBI): domain Eukaryota; kingdom Metazoa; phylum Chordata; class Mammalia; order Primates; family Hominidae; genus Pan; species Pan paniscus. Next base: position 10,617,987 of record NC_073257.2, on the reverse strand, counting down.
TGAAGATATTTCCATGTTTATACAGATCGGGGTGTAGATATTTCCAGGTTTATACAGATCGTGGTGTAGATATTTCCATGTTTATACACATAGCGGTGTAGATATTTCCATGTTTATACAGATAGCTGTGAAGTTATTTCCATGTTTATACAGATCGGGGTGTAGATATTTCCATGTTTATACAGATCGCGGTGTAGATATTTCCATGTTTATACAGATAGCGGTGTGGATATTTCCATGTTTATACAGATAGCGGTGGAGATATTTCCATGTTTGTACACATAGCGGTGCACATATTGCCATGTTTATAGAGACAGCAGTGTAGGTATTTCCATGTTTATACAGATAGCGGTGCAGATATTTCCATGTTTATACAGATGCGTATGCAGTTATCTCCATATTTATACGGAGGGCTCTGTAGATATTTCTATGTTTATACAGATGGCAGTGTAGATATTTCCATGTTCCTACACATGACTGTGTAGGTATTTCCATGTTTATACAGATGGCTTTGTAGATATTTCCATCTCTATAGAGATAGCGGTGCAGATATTTCCATGTTTATACAGATGGTGGTGTAGATATTTCCATGTTTACACAGATGTCTATATAGGTATTTCCATGTTTATACAGATGGCGGTGTAGTTATTTCCATGTTTATAGAGATAACGGTGTAGATATTTCCATATTTATACAGATAACGGTGTAGAAATTTCCATGATTATACAGATAGCGGTGTAAATATTTCCATGTTTATACAGATCACGGTGTAGATATTTCCTTGTTTATACAATTAGCGGTGTATTTATTTCCATGTTTATTCAGATCGCGGTGTAGATATTTCCATGTTTATACAGATAGCGGTGTAGATATTTCCATGTTTTTACAGATATCGGTGTAGATATTTCCATGTTTACACCGATTGCGGTGTAGATATTTCCATCTTTCTACAGATGGCATTGTAGATATTTCCATGTTTATAGAGATGGCGGTGTAGATATTTCCATGTTTATATAGATGGTGGTGTAGATATTACCATGTTTATACAGATGTCGGTGGAGATATTTCCATGTTGATACAGATCGTGGTGAAGATATTTCCATGTTTATAGAGATCGCGGTGTAGATATTTCCATGTTTATACAGATCGCGATGTAGATAGTTCCATGTTTATACAGATAGCGGTGTAGATATTTCCATGTTTATACAGATAGCGGTGTAGATATTTCCATGTTTATAGAGATAGCGGTGTAGGTATTTCCATGTTTATAGACATAGCGGTGTAGATATTTCCATGTTTATATAGATGGCGTTGTAGATATTTCCATGTTTATACCGATAGCGGTGTTGGTATTTCCACGTTTATACAGATAGTGATGTAGATATTTCCTTGTTTATACAGCTCGCGGTGCAGATATTTATATCTTTTTACAGATGGCATTGTACATATTTCCTTATTCACACAGATGGCGGTGTAGATGTTTCCATGTTTATACAGATGGCGGAGTAGTTAGTTCCATGTTTATGGAGATGGCAGTGTAGATATTTTCATGTTTATAGAGATGGCGGTGTAGATATTTCCATGTTTATAGAGATACCGGTGTAGGTATTTCCATGTTTGTACAGATGGCGGTGTTGATATTCCCATCTATACACAGATGGCCGTGTAGATATTTCCATGTATATACAGATGGTGGCGTAGATATTTCCATGGACATGCAGATGGCGGTGTACATATTTCCATGTTTATACAGATAGCGGTGTAGATATTTCTATGTTTACACAGATGGTGGTGTAGACATTTCCGAGTTTATACACATGGCGGAGTGGATAGTTCCATCTTTATGGAGATGGCAGTGTAGATAATTTCATGTTTATAGAGATGGCTGTGTAGATATTTCCATATTTATAGAGATAGCGGTGTACATATTTCCATCTTTCTACAGATTGCAGTGTAGATAATTCCATGTTTATACAGATGGCCGTGTAGATATTTCCATATTTATTCAGATGTCTGTGTAGATATTTCCATGTGTATACAGATCGTATTGTAGGTATTTCCATGTTTATACAGATGGTGTTGTAGATATTTCCATGTTTATTCAGATGACTGTGTAGATATTTCCATGTTTTTACAAATGGCAGTGTAGATTTTTCAATGTTTATAGAGATGGCGCTGCAGATATTTCCATGTTTATACAGATAACGGTGGAGATATTTCCATGTTTATACAGAGAGCTGTGGAGATATTTCCATGTTTATACACATAGCGGTGTACATATTTCCATGTTTATAGAGACAGCTGTGTAGGTTTTTCCATGTTTATACAGATAGCGGTGCAGATATTTCCAGGTTTACACAGATGCCTATGCAGATATTTCCATATTTATACAGAGGGCTGTGTAGCTATTTCTATGTTTATACAGATGGCAGTGTAGATATTTAAATGTTCCTACACATGACTGTGTAGGTATTTCCATGTATATACAGATGTCTTCGTAGATATTTCCATGTTTATAGAGATAGCGGTGTAGATATTTCCATGTTTATACAGATAGCGGTGTAGATATTTCCATGTTTATACAGACCGCGGTGTAGATATTTCCAAGTTTATACAGATAGCGGTGCAGATATTTCCATGTTTGTACAGATTGCGTTGTTGATATTTACATCTATACACAGATGACCGTGTAGATATTTCCATGTTTATACAGATGGCGGCGCAGTTATTTCCATGGATATGTAGATGGCGGTGTAGATATTTCCATGTTTATACAGATAGCGGTGTAGTTATTTCCATGTTTATATAGACAGCGGTGTCGATATTTCCATGTATATACACCTGGCTGTGTAGATATTTCCTTGTTTATACAGATGGCAGTGTAGATATTTCCATGTTTATACAGATAACTTTGTAAGTATTTCCATGTTCACACAGATGGTGGTGTAGATATTTCGATGTTTATAGAGATAGCAGTGGAGATATTTCCATGTTTATACAGATGGCGGTGAAGATATTTCCATGTTTATACTGATCGTGGTGTAGATATTTCCATGTTTATATAATTGGCGGTGTAGATATTTCCATGTTCATAGAGATAGCTGTGTTGATTTTTCCATGTTTATAGAGATAGCGGTGTGGATATTTCCATGATTATACAGATAGGGGTGTAGATATTTCCATGTTTTTACAGATATCGGTGTAGATATTTCCATGTTTACATAGATTGCGGTGTAGATATTTCCATCTTTTTACAGATGGCATTGTAGGTATTTCCATGTTTATACAGATGGCGGTGTAGATATTTCCATGTTTATACAGATGGCGGCGTAGATATTTCCATGGACACGCAGATGGCATTGTAGATATTTCCATGTTTATACAGATAGCGATGTAGTTATTTACAAGTTTTCACAGATGGTGGTGTAGATATTTCCGTGTTTATACACATGGCGGAGTAGATACTTCCATCTTTATGGAGATGGCAGTGTAGATAATTTCATGTTTATAGAGATGGCGGTGTAGATATTTCCATATTTATAGAGATAGCGGTGTACATATTTCCATCTTTCTACAGATGGCAGGGTAGATATTTCCATGTTTATACAGATGGCGGTGTAGATATTTCCATATTTATACAGATGTCTTGTAGTTATTTCCATGTGTATACAGATGATATTTTAGGTATTTCCATGTTTATACAGATGGTGGTGTAGATATTTCCATGTTTATTCAGATGACTGTGTAGATATTTCTATGTTTTTACAGATTGCAGTGTAGATATTTCAATGTTCATAGAGATGGCGCTGTAGATATTTCTATGTTTATACAGATAACGGTGGAGATATTTTCATGTTTATACAGACAGCAGTGGAGATATTTCCATGTTTATACACATAGCTGTGCACATATTAACATGTTTATAGAGACAGCAGTGTAGGTATTTCCATGTTTATACAGATAGCGGTGCAGATATTTCCATGTTTATACAGATGCGTATGCAGTTATCTCCATATTTATACAGAGGGCTCTGTAGATATTTCTATGTTTAAACAGATGGCAGTGTAGATATTTCCATGTTCCTACACATGACTGTGTAGGTATTTCCATGTTTATACAGATGGCTTTGTAGATATTTCCATCTCTATAGAGATAGCGGTGCAGATACTTCCATGTTTATACAGATGGTGGTGTAGATATTTCCATGTTTATACAGATCGTGGTGTAGATATTTCCATGTTTATACAGATCGCAGTGTAGATATTTCCGTGTTTACACAGATAGCAGTGTAGATATTTCCAAGTTTGTACAGATGGCGATGTTGATGTTTCCATCTATACACAGATTGCCGTGTAGGTATTTCCATGTGTATACAGATGACATTGTAGATATTTCCATGTGTATACAGATTGTGGTGTAGATATTTCCATGTTTACACAGATGTCTACACAGGTATTTCCATATTTATTCAGATGGCGGTGCAGATATTTCCATGCTTATATAGATGGTGGTGTAGATATTACCATGTTTATACAGATGGCGGTGTAGATATTTCCATGTATATACAGATCGTGGTGAAGATATTTCCATGTTTATACAGATCGCGGTGTAGATATTTCCATGTTTATACAGATCGCGATGTAGATATTTCCATGTTTATACAGATAACGGTGTAGATATTTCCATGTTTATACAGATAGCGGTGTAGTTATTTCCATGTTTATAGAGATAGCGGTGTAGGTATTTCCATGTTTATAGACATAGCGGTGTAGATATTTTCATGTTTATATAGATGGTGTTGTAGGTATTTCCATGTTTATACCGATAGCGGTGTTGGTATTTCCACGTTTATACAGATAGCGATGTAGATATTTCCATGTTTATACAGCTCGCGGTGCAGATATTTATATCTTTATACAGATGGCATTGTAGATATTTCCTTATTCACACAGATGGCGGTGTAGATATTTCCATGTTTATATAGATGGCGGAGTAGATAGTTCCATGTTTATGGAGATGGCAGTGTAGATATTTTCATGTTTATAGAGATGGCGGTGTAGATATTTCCATGTTTATAGAGATAGCAGTGTAGATATTTACATGTTTATACAGATGGCTGAGTAGATATTTCCATGTGTATACAGATGGCATTGTAGATATTTCCATGTTTATACAGATAGCGGTGTGGTTATTTCCATGTTTTCACAGATGGTGGTGTAGATATTTCCGTGTTTATACACATGGTGGAGTAGATACTTCCATCTTTATGGAGATGGCAGTGTAGATATTTTCATGTTTATAGAGATGGCGGTGTAGATATTTCCATATTTATAGAGATAGCGGTGTACATATTTCCATCTTTCTACAGACGGCAGTGTAGATATTTCCGTGTTTATACAGATGGCGTTGAAGATATTTCCATATTTATACAGATGTCTTGTAGTTATTTCCATGTGTATACAGATGATATTGTAGGTATATCCATGTTTATACAGATGGTGGTGTAGATATTTCCATGTTTATTCAGATGACTGTGTAGATATTTCTATGTTTTTACAGATTCCAGTGTAGATATTTCAATGTTCATAGAGATGGCGCTGTAGATATTTCTATGTTTATACAGATAACGGTGGAGATATTTCCATGTTTATACAGACAGCAGTGGAGATATTTCCATGTTTATAAACATAGCGGTGCACATATTGACATGTTTATAGAGACAGCAGTGTAGGTATTTCCATGTTTATAAAGATAGCGGTGCAGATATTTCCATGTTTATACAGATGTGTATGCAGTTATCTCCATATTTATACAGAGAGCTCTGTAGATATTTCTATGTTTATACAAATGGCAGTGTAGATATTTCCATGTTCCTACACATGACTGTGTAGTTATTTCCATGTTTATACAGATGGCTTTGTAGATATTTCCATCTCTATAGAGATAGCGGTCTAGATATTTCCATGTTTATACAGATGGTGGTGTAGATATTTCCATGTTTATACAGATTGTGGTGTAGATATTTCCATGTTTATACAGATACCGGTATAGATATTTCCATGTTTATACAGACCGCAGTGTAGATATTTCCATGTTTATACAGATAGCAGTGTAGATATTTCCAAGTTTGTACAGATGGCGGTGTTGATGTTTCCATCTATACACAGATTGCCGTGTAGGTATTTCCATGTGTATACAGATGACATTGTAGATATTTCCATGTTTATACAGATGGTGGTGTAGATATTTCCATGTTTACACAGATGTCTATGTAGGTATTTACATGTTTATACAGATGGCTGTGTAGATATTTCCATGTTTATACAGATGACTTTGTAGGTATTTCCATGTTTATACAGATGGCCGTGTAGATATTTTAATGTTTATAGAGATAGCTGTGTAGATATTTCCATGTTTAAGCAGATAGCTGTGTAGATATTTCAATGTTTATACAGATCGCGGTGTAGATATTTCCATGTTTATACAGTTCGTGGTGTAGATATTTCCAAGTTTATACAGATAGCGGTGTAGATATTTCCATGTTTTTACAGATATCGGTGTAGATATTTCCATGTTTACACCGATTGCGGTGTAGATATTTCCATCTTTCAACAGATGGCATTGTAGATATTTCCATGTTTATACAGATGGCGGTGCAGATATTTCCATGTTTTTATAGATGGTGGTGTAGATATTACCATGTTTATACAGAAAGCGGTGTAGATATTTCCATGTTTATACAGATAGCGGTGTAGATATTTCCATGTTTATACAGATAGCGGTGTAGATATTTCCATATTTATACAGATAACGGTGTAGAAATTTCCATGATTATACAGATAGCGGTGTAAATATTTCCATGTTTATACAGATCATGGTGTAGATATTTCCTTGTTTATAAAATTAGCGGTGTAGGTATTTCCATGTTTATACAGATAGTAGTGTAGATATTTCCATGTTTATACAGATCGCGGTGTAGATATTTCCATGTTTATACAGATCGCGGTGTAGATATTTCCATGTTTATACAGATAGCGGTGTAGATATTTCCATGTTTTTACAGATATCTTTGAAGATATTTCCATGTTTACACCGATTGCGGTGTAGATATTTCCATCTTTCTACAGATGGCATTGTAGATATTTCCATTTTTATACAGATGGCAGTGTAGATATTTCCATGTTTATATAGATGGTGGTGTAGATATTACCATGTTTATACAGATGGCGGTGTAGATATTTCCATGTTTCTACAGATCGTGGTGAAGATATTTCCATGTTTATACAGATCGCGGTGTAGATATTTCCATGTTTATACAGATCGCGATGTAGATATTTCCATGTTTATACAGATAGCGGTGTGGATATTTCCATGTTTATACAGATAGCAGTGTAGATATTTCCATGTTTATAGAGATAGCGGTGTAGGTATTTCCATGTTTATAGACATAGCATTGTAGACATTTCCATGTTTATATAGATGGCGTTGTAGATATTTCCATGTTTTTACCGATAGCGGTGTCGATATTTCCACGTTTATACAGATAGCGATGTAGATATTTCCATGTTTATACAGCTCGCGGTGCAGATATTTATATCTTTATTCAGATGGCATTGTAGATATTTCCTTATTCACACTGATGGCGGTGTAGTTGTTTCCATGTTTATACAGATGGCGGAGTAGTTAGTTCCATGTTTATGGAGATGGCAGTGTAGATATTTTCATGTTTATAGAGATGGCGGTGTAGATATTTTCATGTTTATAGAGATAGCAGTGTAAATATTTACATGTTTATACAGATGGCTGTGTAGATATTTCCATGTGTATACAGATAGCATTGTAGATATTTCCATGTTTATACAGATGACTGTATAGGTATTTCCATGTTTTTACACATGGCAGTGCAGTTATTTCCAGCTTTATAGAGATAGCGGTGTAGATATTTCCATGTTTGTACAGATGGTGGTGTTGATATTTCCATCTATACACAGATGTCCGTGTACATATTTCCATGTTTATACAGATGGCGGGGTAGATATTTCCATGGACAAGCAGATGGCAGTGTAGATATTTCCATGTTTATACAGATAGCGGTGTAGATATTTCCATGTTTTCACAGATGGTGGTGTAGATATTTCCGTGTTTATACACATGGCGGAGTAGATACTTCCATCTTTATGGAGATGGCAGTGTAGATATTTTCATGTTTATAGAGATGTCGGTGTAGATATTTCCATACTTATAGAGATAGCGGTGTACATATTTCCATCTTTCTACAGATGGCAGTGTAGATATTTCCATGTTTATACAGTTGGTGATGTAGATATGACCATGTTTATACAGATGGCGGTGTAGATATTTCCATGTTTATACAGATCGTGGTGAAGACATTTCCATGTTTATACAGATCGCGGTGTAGATATTTCCATGTTTATACAGATAGCGGTGTAGATACTTCCATGTTTATGGAGATAGCGGTGTAGGTATTTCCATGTTTATAGACATAGCGGTGTAGATATTTCCATGTTTATATAGATGGCGTTGTAGATATTTCCATATTTATACCGATAGCGGTGTTGGTATTTCCACGTTTATACAGATAGCGATGTAGGTATTTCCATGTTTATACAGCTCGCGGTGCAGATATTTATATCTTTATACAGATGGCATTGTAGATATTTCCTTATTCACACAGAAGGCGGTGTAGATGTATCCATGTTTATACAGATGGCGGAGTAGTTAGTTCCATGTTTATAGAGTTGGCGGTGTAGATATTTCCATGTTTATAGAGATAGAACTGTAGATATTTACATGTTTATACGGATGGCTGTGTAGATATTTCCATGTGTATACAGATGGCATTGTAGATATTTCCGTGTTTATACAGATGACTGTATAGGTATTTCCATGTTTTTAAAGATGGCAGTGCAGATATTTCCATGTTTACAGAGATAGCGGTGTAGATATTTCCATGTTTGTACAGAGAGCGGTGTTGATATTTCCATCTATACCCAGATGGCCGTGTTGATGTTTCCATGTTTATGCAGATGGCGGCATAGATATTTCCATGGACATGCAGATGGTGGTGTAGATATTTCCATGTTTATACAGATAGCGGTGAAGATATTTCCATGTTTATTCAGATGACTGTGTAGATATTTCCATGTTTTTACAGATGGCAGTGTAGATATTTCAATGTTTATAGAGATGGCGCTGTAGATATTTCCATGTTTACACAGATGGTGGTGTAGATATTTCCTTGTTTATACACATGGCGGAGTAGATACTTCCATCTTTACGGAGATGGCAGTGTAGATATTTTCATGTTTATAGAGATGGTGGTGTAGATATTTCCATATTTATAGAGATAGCGGTGTAGATATTTCCATCTTTCTACAGATGGCAGTGTAGATATTTCCATGTTTATACAGATGGCAGTGTACCTATTTCCATGTTTATACAGATGGCGGTGTAGATATTTCCATATTTATATAGATGGTGGTGTAGATATTACCATGTTTATACAGATAGCGGTGTAGATATTTCCATGTTTATACAGATAGCGGTGTAGATATTTCCATGTTTGTACAGATAGCGGTGTAGATATTTCCATATTTATACAGATAACGGTGTAGAAATTTCCATGATTATACAGATAGCGGTGTAAATATTTCCATGTTTATACAGATCATGGTGTAGATATTTCCTTGTTTATAAAATTAGCGGTGTAGGTATTTCCATGTTTATACAGATAGTAGTGTAGATATTTCCATGTTTATACAGATCGCGGTGTAGATATTTCCATGTTTATACAGATCGCGGTGTAGATATTTCCATGTTTATACAGATAGCGGTGTAGATATTTCCATGTTTTTACAGATATCTTTGAAGATATTTCCATGTTTACACCGATTGCGGTGTAGATATTTCCATCTTTCTACAGATGGCATTGTAGATATTTCCATTTTTATACAGATGGCAGTGTAGATATTTCCATGTTTATATAGATGGTGGTGTAGATATTACCATGTTTATACAGATGGCGGTGTAGATATTTCCATGTTTCTACAGATCGTGGTGAAGATATTTCCATGTTTATACAGATCGCGGTGTAGATATTTCCATGTTTATACAGATCGCGATGTAGATATTTCCATGTTTATACAGATAGCGGTGTGGATATTTCCATGTTTATACAGATAGCAGTGTAGATATTTCCATGTTTATAGAGATAGCGGTGTAGGTATTTCCATGTTTATAGACATAGCATTGTAGACATTTCCATGTTTATATAGATGGCGTTGTAGATATTTCCATGTTTTTACCGATAGCGGTGTCGATATTTCCACGTTTATACAGATAGCGATGTAGATATTTCCATGTTTATACAGCTCGCGGTGCAGATATTTATATCTTTATTCAGATGGCATTGTAGATATTTCCTTATTCACACTGATGGCGGTGTAGTTGTTTCCATGTTTATACAGATGGCGGAGTAGTTAGTTCCATGTTTATGGAGATGGCAGTGTAGATATTTTCATGTTTATAGAGATGGCGGTGTAGATATTTTCATGTTTATAGAGATAGCAGTGTAAATATTTACATGTTTATACAGATGGCTGTGTAGATATTTCCATGTGTATACAGATAGCATTGTAGATATTTCCATGTTTATACAGATGACTGTATAGGTATTTCCATGTTTTTACACATGGCAGTGCAGTTATTTCCAGCTTTATAGAGATAGCGGTGTAGATATTTCCATGTTTGTACAGATGGTGGTGTTGATATTTCCATCTATACACAGATGTCCGTGTACATATTTCCATGTTTATACAGATGGCGGGGTAGATATTTCCATGGACAAGCAGATGGCAGTGTAGATATTTCCATGTTTATACAGATAGCGGTGTAGATATTTCCATGTTTTCACAGATGGTGGTGTAGATATTTCCGTGTTTATACACATGGCGGAGTAGATACTTCCATCTTTATGGAGATGGCAGTGTAGATATTTTCATGTTTATAGAGATGTCGGTGTAGATATTTCCATACTTATAGAGATAGCGGTGTACATATTTCCATCTTTCTACAGATGGCAGTGTAGATATTTCCATGTTTATACAGTTGGTGATGTAGATATGACCATGTTTATACAGATGGCGGTGTAGATATTTCCATGTTTATACAGATCGTGGTGAAGACATTTCCATGTTTATACAGATCGCGGTGTAGATATTTCCATGTTTATACAGATAGCGGTGTAGATACTTCCATGTTTATGGAGATAGCGGTGTAGGTATTTCCATGTTTATAGACATAGCGGTGTAGATATTTCCATGTTTATATAGATGGCGTTGTAAATATTTCCATATTTATACCGATAGCGGTGTTGGTATTTCCACGTTTATACAGATAGCGATGTAGGTATTTCCATGTTTATACAGCTCGCGGTGCAGATATTTATATCTTTATACAGATGGCATTGTAGATATTTCCTTATTCACACAGAAGGCGGTGTAGATGTTTCCATGTTTATACAGATGGCGGAGTAGTTAGTTCCATGTTTATAGAGTTGGCGGTGTAGATATTTCCATGTTTATAGAGATAGAACTGTAGATATTTACATGTTTATACGGATGGCTGTGTAGATATTTCCATGTGTATACAGATGGCATTGTAGATATTTCCGTGTTTATACAGATGACTGTATAGGTATTTCCATGTTTTTAAAGATGGCAGTGCAGATATTTCCATGTTTACAGAGATAGCGGTGTAGATATTTCCATGTTTGTACAGAGAGCGGTGTTGATATTTCCATCTATACCCAGATGGCCGTGTTGATGTTTCCATGTTTATGCAGATGGCGGCATAGATATTTCCATGGACATGCAGATGGTGGTGTAGATATTTCCATGTTTATACAGATAGCGGTGAAGATATTTCCATGTTTATTCAGATGACTGTGTAGATATTTCCATGTTTTTACAGATGGCAGTGTAGATATTTCAATGTTTATAGAGATGGCGCTGTAGATATTTCCATGTTTACACAGATGGTGGTGTAGATATTTCCTTGTTTATACACATGGCGGAGTAGATACTTCCATCTTTACGGAGATGGCAGTGTAGATATTTTCATGTTTATAGAGATGGTGGTGTAGATATTTCCATATTTATAGAGATAGCGGTGTAGATATTTCCATCTTTCTACAGATGGCAGTGTAGATATTTCCATGTTTATACAGATGGCAGTGTACCTATTTCCATGTTTATACAGATGGCGGTGTAGATATTTCCATATTTATATAGATGGTGGTGTAGATATTACCATGTTTATACAGATAGCGGTGTAGATATTTCCGTGTTTATACAGATCGTGGTGAAGATATTTCCATGTTTATACAGATCGGGGTGTAAATATTTCCATGTTTATACAGATCGCGGTGTAGATATTTCCATGTTTATACAGATAGCCGTGTAGATATTTCCATGTTTATACAGATAGCGGTGTAGATATTTCCATGTTTATACAGATAGCGGTGTAGATATTTTCATGTTTATACAGATTGCGGTGTAGGTATTTCCATGTTTATAGAGATAGCAGTGTAGATATTTACATGTTTATACGGATGGCTGTGTAGATATTTCCATGTGTATACAGATGGCATTGTAGATATTTCCATGTTTGTACAGGTGACTGTATAGGTATTTCCATGTTTTTACAGATGGCAGTGCAGATATTTCCATGTTTATAGAGATAACGGTGTAGATATTTCCATGTTTGTACAGAGGGCGGTGTTGATATTTCCATCTATACCCAGAAGGCCGTGTAGATATTTCCATGTTTATGCAGATGGCGGCACAGATATTTCCATGGACATGCAGATGGTGGTGTAGATATTTCCATGTTTATACAGATAGCGGTGTTGGTATTTCCACGTTTATACAGATAGCGATGTAGATATTTCCTTGTTTATACAGCTCGCGGTGCAGATATTTATATCTTTTTACAGATGGCATTGTACATATTTCCTTATTCACACAGATGGCGGTGTAGATGTTTCCATGTTTATACAGATGGCGGAGTAGTTAGTTCCATGTTTTTGGAGATGGCAGTGTAGATATTTTCATGTTTATAGAGATGGCGGTGTAGATATTTCCATGTTTATAGAGATAGCAGTGTAGATATTTACATGTTTATACAGATGGCTGTGTAGATATTTCCATGTGTATACAGATGGCATTGTAGATATTTCCATGTTCATACAGATGACTGTATAGGTATTTCCATGTTTTTACAGATGACAGTGCAGATATTTCCATGTATATAGAGATACCGGTGTAGGTATTTCCATGTTTGTACAGATGGCGGTGTTGATATTCCCATCTATACACAGATGGCCGTGTAGATATTTCCATGTATATACAGATGGCGGCGTAGATATTTGCATGGACATGCAGATGGCGGTGTACATATTTCCATGTTTATACAGATAGCGGTGTAGATATTTCTATGTTTACACAGATGGTGGTGTAGAAATTTCCGAGTTTATACACATGGCGGAGTGGATAGTTCCATCTTTATGGAGATGGCAGTGTAGATATTTTCATGTTTATAGAGATGGCTGTGTAGATATTTCCATATTTATAGAGATAGCGGTGTAGATATTTCCATCTTTCTACAGATTGCAGTGTAGATAATTCCATGTTTATACAGATGGCCGTGTAGATATTTCCATATTTATTCAGATGTCTGTGTAGATATTTCCATGTGTATACAGATCGTATTGTAGGTATTTCCATGTTTATACAGATGGTGGTGTAGATATTTCCATGATTATTCAGATGACTGTGTAGATATTTCCATGTTTTTACAGATGGTAGTGTAGATATTTCAATGTTTATAGAGATGGCGCTTTAGATATTTCCATGTTTATACAGATCGCGGTGTAGATATTTCCATGTTTACACAGATGGTGGTGTAGTTATTTCCTTGTTTATACACATGGCGGAGTAGATACTTCCATCTTTATAGAGATGGTGGTGTAGATATTTCCATATTTATAGAGATAGCGGTGTAGATATTTCCATCTTTCTACAGATGGCAGTGTAGATATTTCCATGTTTATACAGATGGCAGTGTACATATTTCCATGTTTATACAGTTGGCGGTGTAGATATTTCCATATTTATACTGATGTCTGTGTAGATATTTCGATGTGTATACAGATGGTATTGTAGGTATTTCCATGTTTATACAGATGGTGGTGTAGATATTTCCATGTTTATGCAGATGACTGTGTAGATATTTCCATATTTTTACAGATGGCAGTGTAGATATTTCAATGTTTATAGAGAAGGCGCTGTACATATTTCCATGTTTATACAGATCGCGGTGAAGATATTTCCATGTTTATTCAGATGACTGCGTAGATATTTCCATGTTTTTACTGATTGCAGTGTAGATATTTCAATGTTCTTAGAGATGGCGCTGTAGATATTTCTATGTTTATACAGATAACGGTGGAGTTATTTTCATGTTTATACAGACAGCAGTGGAGATATTTCCATGTTTATACACATAGCTGTGCACATATTGACATGTTTATAGAGACAGCAGTGTAGGTATTTCCATGTTTATACAGATAGCGGTGCAGATATTTCCATGTTTATACAGATGCGTATGCAGTTATCTCCATATTTATACAGAGGGCTCTGTAGATATTTCTATGTTTATACAGATGGCAGTGTAGATATTTCCATGTTCCTACACATGACTGTGTAGGTATTTCCATGTTTATACAGAAGGCTTTGTAGATATTTCCATCTCTATAGAGATAGCGGTGCAGATATTTCCATGTTTATACATATAGTGGTGTAGATATTTCCATGTATATACAGATGGCTGTGTAGATATTTCCATGTTTATACAGATGGCTGTGTAGATATTTCCATGTTTATACAGATGACTTTGTAGGTATTTCCATGTTTATACAGATGGCCGTGTAGATATTTTAATGTTTATAGAGATAGCTGTGTAGTTATTTCCATGTTTATGCAGATAGCGGTGTAGATATTTCCATGTTTATACAGATCACGGTGTAGATATTTCCATGTTTATACAGATCGCGGTGTAGATATTTCCATGTTTATACAGATAGCGGTGTAGATATTTCCATGTTTTTACAGATATCGGTGTAGATATTTCCATGTTTACACCGATTGCGGTGTAGATATTTCCATCTTTCTACAGATGGCATTGTAGATATTTCCATGTTTATAGAGATGGCGGTGTAGATATTTCCATGTTTATATAGATGGTGGTGTAGATATTACCATGTTTATACAGATGTCGGTGTAGATATTTCCATGTTTATACAGATCGTGGTGAAGATATTTCCATGTTTATAGAGATCGCGCTGTAGATATTTCCATGTTTATACAGATCGCAATGTAGGTAGTTCCATGTTTATACAGATAGCGGTGTAGATATTTCCATGTTTATACAGATAGCGGTGTAGATATTTCCATGTTTATAGAGATAGCGGTGAAGGTATTTCCATGTTTATAGACATAGCGGTGTAGATATTTCCATGTTTATATAGATGGCGTTGTAGATATTTCCATGTTTATACAGATAGCGGTGTTGGTATTTCCACGTTTATACAGATAGCGATGTAGATATTTCCTTGTTTATACAGCTCGCGGTGCAGATATTTATATCTTTTTACAGATGGCATTGTACATATTTCCTTATTCACACAGATGGCGGTGTAGATGTTTCCATGTTTATACAGATGGCGGAGTAGTTAGTTCCATGTTTATGGAGATGGCAGTGTAGATATTTTCATGTTTATAGAGATGGCGGTGTAGATATTTCCATGTTTATAGAGATAGCAGTGTAGATATTTACATGTTTATACAGATGGCTGTGTAGATATTTCCATGTGTATACAGATGGCATTGTAGATATTTCCATGTTCATACAGATGACTGTATAGGTATTTCCATGTTTTTACAGATGACAGTGCAGATATTTCCATGTATATAGAGATACCGGTGTAGGTATTTCCATGTTTGTACAGATGGCGGTGTTGATATTCCCATCTATACACAGATGGCCGTGTAGATATTTCCATGTATATACAGATGGCGGCGTAGATATTTGCATGGACATGCAGATGGCGGTGTACATATTTCCATGTTTATACAGATAGCGGTGTAGATATTTCTATGTTTACACAGATGGTGGTGTAGAAATTTCCGAGTTTATACACATGGCGGAGTGGATAGTTCCATCTTTATGGAGATGGCAGTGTAGATATTTTCATGTTTATAGAGATGGCTGTGTAGATATTTCCATATTTATAGAGATAGCGGTGTAGATATTTCCATCTTTCTACAGATTGCAGTGTAGATAATTCCATGTTTATACAGATGGCCGTGTAGATATTTCCATATTTATTCAGATGTCTGTGTAGATATTTCCATGTGTATACAGATCGTATTGTAGGTATTTCCATGTTTATACAGATGGTGGTGTAGATATTTCCATGTTTATTCAGATGACTGTGTAGATATTTCCATGTTTTTACAAATGGCAGTGTAGATTTTTCAATGTTTATAGAGATGGCGCTGCAGATATTTCCATGTTTATACAGATAACGGTGGAGATATTTCCATGTTTATGCAGAGAGCTGTGGAGATATTTCCATGTTTATACACATAGCGGTGTACATATTCCCATGTTTATAGAGACAGCGGTGTAGGTTTTTCCATGTTTATACAGATAGCAGTGCAGATATTTCCAGGTTTACACAGATGCCTATGCAGATATTTCCATATTTATACAGAGGGCTGTGTAGCTATTTCTATGTTTATACAGATGGCAGTGTAGATATTTAAATGTTCCTACACATGACTGTGTAGGTATTTCCATGTATATACAGATGTCTTTGTAGATATTTCCATGTTTATAGAGATAGCGGTGTAGATATTTCCATGTTTATACAGACAGCGGTGTAGATATTTCCATGTTTATACAGACCGCGGTGTAGATATTTCCAAGTTTATACAGATAGCGGTGCAGATATTTCCATGTTTGTACAGATTGCGTTGTTGAAATTTCCATCTATACACAGATGACCGTGTAGATATTTCCATGTTTATACAGATGGCGGCGCAGATATTTCCATGGATATGTAGATGGCGGTGTAGATATTTCCATGTTTATACAGATAGCGGTGTAGTTATTTCCATGTTTATATAGACAGTGGTGTCGATATTTCCATGTATATACACCTGGCTGTGTAGATATTTCCTTGTTTATACAGATGGCGGTGTAGATATTTCCATGTTTATAAAGATAACTTTGTAAGTATTTCCATGTTCACACAGATGGTGGTGTAGATATTTCGATGTTTATAGAGATAGCAGTGGAGATATTTCCATGTTTATACAGATAGCGGTGTAGTTATTTCCATGTTTATACTGATCGTGGTGTAGATATTTCCATGTTTATATAATTGGCGGTGTAGATATTTCCATGTTCATAGAGATAGCTGTGTTGATTTTTCCATGTTTATAGAGATAGCGGTGTGGATATTTCCATGATTATACAGATAGGGGTGTAGATATTTCCATGTTTTTACAGATATCGGTGTAGATATTTCCATGTTTACATAGATTGCGGTGTAGATATTTCCATCTTTTTACAGATGGCATTGTAGGTATTTCCATGTTTATACAGATGGCGGTGTAGATATTTCCATGTTTATATAGATGGTGGTGTAGATATTACCATGTATATACAGATAGCGGTGTAGATATTTCCATGTTTATACAGATAGCGGTGTAGATATTTCCATGTTTATAGAGATAGCGGTGTAGGTATTTCCATGTTTATAGACATAGTGGTGTAGATATTTCCATGTTTATGTAGATGGCGTTGTAGATATTTCCATGTTTATACCGATAGCAGTGTTGGTATTTCCACGTTTATACAGATAGCGATGTAGATATTTCCATGTTTATACAGCTCGCGCTGCAGATATTTATATCTTTATACAGATGGCATTGTAGATATTTCCTTATACACACAGATGGCGGTGTAGATGTTTCCATGTTTATACAGATGGCGGAGTAGTTAGTTCCATGTTTATGGAGATGGCAGTGTAGATATTTTCATGTTTATAGAGATGGCGATGTAGATATATCCAAGTTTATAGAGATAGCAGTGTAGATATTCACATGTTTATACAGATGGCTGTGTAGATATTTCCATGTGTATACAGATGGCATTATAGATATTTCCATGTTTATACAGATGACTGTATAGGTATTTCCATGTTTTTACAGATGGCAGTGCAGTTATTTCCATGTTTATAGAGATAGCGGTGTAGATATTTCCATGTTTGTACAGATGGCGGTGTTGATATTTACATCTATACACAGATGTCCGTGTACATATTTCCATGTTTATACAGATGGCGGCGTAGATATTTCCATGGACATGCAGATGGCAGTGTAGATATTTCCATGTTTATACAGATAGCGGTGTAGATATTTCCATGTTTTCACAGATGGTGGTGTAGATATTTCCGTGTTTATACACATGGCGGACTAGATATTTCCATCTTTATGGAGATGGCAGTGTAGATATTTTCAAGTTTATAGAGATGTCGGTGTAGATATTTCCATACTTATAGAGATAGCGGTGAACATATTTCCATCTTTCTACAGATGGCAGTGTATATATTTCCATGTTTATACAGATGGTGGTGTAGATATTACCATGTTTATACAGATGGCAGTGTAGATATTTCCATGTTTATACACATCGTGGTGAAGACATTTCCATGTTTATACAGATCGCTGTGTAGATATTTCCATGTTTATACAGATAGCGGTGTAGATATTTCCATGTTTATAGAGATAGCGGTGTAGGTATTTCCATGTTTATAGACATAGCGGTGGAGATATTTCCATGTTTATATAGATGGCGTTGTAGATATTTCCATATTTATACCGATAGCGGTGTTGGAATTTCCACGTTTATACAGATAGCGATGAAGATATTTCCATGTTTATAGAGCTTGCGGTGCAGATATTTATATCTTTATACAGATGGCATTGTAGATATTTCCTTATTCACACAGAAGGCGGTGTAGATGTTTCCATGTTTATACAGATGGCGGAGTAGTTAGTTCCATGTTTATGGAGATGGCAGTGTAGATATTTTCATGTTTCTAGAGATGGCGGTGTAGATATTTCCATGTTTATAGAGATAGCAGTGTAGATATTTACATGTTTATACGGATGGCTGTGTAGATATTTCCATGTGTATACAGATGGCATTGTAGATATTTCCATGTTTATACAGATGACTGTATAGGTATTTCCATGTTTTTACAGATGGCAGTGCAGATATTTCCATGTTTACAGAGATAGCGGTGTAGATATTTCCATGTTTCTACAGAGGGCGGTGTTGATATTTCCATCTATACCCAGATGGCCGTGTTGATGTTTCCATGTTTATGCAGATGGCGGCATAGATATTTCCATGGACATGCAGATGGTGGTGTAGATATTTCCATGTTTATACAGATATCGGTGAATATATTTCCATGTTTATTCAGATGACTGTGTAGGTATTTCCATGTTTTTACAGATGGCAGTGTAGATATTTCAACGTTTATAGAGATGGCGCTGTAGATATTTCCATGTTTACACAGATGGTGGTGTAGATATTTCCTTGTTTATACACATGGCGGAGAAGATACTTCCATCTTTATGGAGATGGCAGTGTAGATATTTTCATGTTTATAGAGATGGTGGTGTAGATATTTCCATATTTATAGAGATAGCGGTGTAGATATTTGCATCTTTCGACAGATGGCAGTGTAGATATTTCCATGTTTATACAGATGGCAGTGTACCTATTTCCATGTTTATACAGAAGGCGGTGTAGATATTTCCATATTTATAGAGATGTCTGTGTAGATATTTCCATGTGTATACAGATGGTAT
The DNA here is from genome assembly GCF_029289425.2 of Pan paniscus. NCBI lineage: Eukaryota > Metazoa > Chordata > Mammalia > Primates > Hominidae > Pan > Pan paniscus. Next base: position 10,597,957 of record NC_073257.2, on the reverse strand, counting down.
TGTAGTTATTTCCATGTTTATACAGATGTTGGTGTAGATATTTCCATGTTTATGCAGATGACTGTGTAGATATTTCCATATTTTTACAGATGGCAGTGTAGATATTTCAATGTTTATAGAGAAGGCGCTGTAGATATTTCCATGTTTATACAGATCGCGGTGTAGATATTTCCATGTTTATACAGATAGCGGTGTAGATATTTCCATGTTTATACAGATGGCGGTGTAGATATTTCCATGTTTATATAGATGGTGCTGTAGATATTACCATGTTTATACAGATAGCGGTGTAGATATTTCCGTGTTTATACAGATCGTGGTGAAAATATTTCCATGTTTATACAGATCGGGGTGTAAATATTTCCATGTTTATACAGATAGCGGTGTAGATATTTCCATGTTTATACAGATAGCGGTTTAGATATTTCCATGTTTATACAGATAGCGGTGTAGATATTTCCATGTTTATGGAGATAGCGGTGTAGGTATTTCCATGTTTATAGACATAGCGGTGTAGATATTTCCATGTTTATATAGATGGCGTTGTAGATATTTCCTTATTTATACCGATAGCGGTGTTGGTATTTCCACGTTTATACAGATAGCGATGTAGATATTTCCATGTTTATAGAGCTCGCGGTGCATATATTTATATCTTTATACAGATGGCATTGTAGATATTTCCTTATTCACACAGAAGGCGGTGTAGATGTTTCCATGTTTATACAGATGGCGGAGTAGTTAGTTCCATGTTTATGGAGATGACAGTGTAGATATTTTCATGTTTATAGAGATGGCGGTGTAGATATTTCCATGTTTATAGAGATAGCAGTGTAGGTATTTACATGTTTATACGGATGGCTGTGTAGATATTTCCATGTGTATACAGATGGCATTGTAGATATTTCCATGTTTATACAGATGACTGTATAGGTATTTCCATGTTTTTACAGATGGCAGTGCAGATATTTCCATGTTTGTAGAGATAGCGGTGTAGATATTTCCATGTTTGTACAGAGGGCGGTGTTGATATTTCCATCTATACCCAGATGGCCGTGTAGATATTTCCATGTTTATGCAGATGGCGGCACAGATATTTCCATGGACATGCAGATGGTGGTGTAGATATTTCCATGTATATACAGATAGCGGTGAAGATATTTCCATGTTTATTCAGATGACTGTGTAGATATTTCAATGTTTTTACAGATGGCAGTGTAGATATTTCAATGTTTATAGAGATGGCGCTGTAGATATTTCCATGTTTATACAGATCGCGGTGTAGATATTTCCATGTTTACACAGATGGTGGTGTAGATATTTCCTTGTTTATACACATGGCGGAGTAGATACTTCCATCTTTATGGAGATGGCAGTGTAGATATTTTCATGTTTATAGAGATGGTGGTGTAGATATTTCCATATTTATAGAGATAGCGGTGTAGATATTTCCATCTTTCTACAGATGGCAGTGTAGATATTTCCATGTTTATACAGATGGCAGTGTACCTATTTCCATGTTTATACAGATGGCTGTGTAGATATTTCCATATTTATAGAGATGACTGTGTAGATATTTCCATGTTTATACAGATGGTATTGTAGGTATTTCCATGTTTATACAGATGGTGGTGTAGATATTTCCATGTTTATGCAGATAACTGTGTAGATATTTCCATATTTTTACAGATGGCAGTGTAGATATTTCAATGTTTATAGAGAAGGCGCTGTAGATATTTCCATGTTTATACAGATCGCGGTGTAGATATTTCCATGTTTATACAGATAGCGGTGTAGATATTTCCATGTTTTTACAGATATTGGTGTAGATATTTCCATGTTTACACAGATTGCGGTGTAGATATTTCCAATTTTCTGCAGATGGCATTGTATATATTTCCATGTTTATACCGATGGCGGTGTAGATATTTCCATGTTTATATAGATGGTGGTGTAGATATTACCATGTTTATACAGATAGCGGTGTAGATATTTCCGTGTTTATACAGATCGTGGTGAAGATATTTCCATGTTTATACAGATCGGGGTGTAAATATTTCCATGTTTATACAGATCGCGGTGTAGATATTTCCATGTTTATACAGATAGCCGTGTAGATATTTCCATGTTTATACAGATAGCGGTGTAGATATTTCCATGTTTATACAGATAGCGGTGTAGATATTTTCATGTTTATACAGATTGCGGTGTAGGTATTTCCATGTTTATAGAGATAGCAGTGTAGATATTTACATGTTTATACGGATGGCTGTGTAGATATTTCCATGTGTATACAGATGGCATTGTAGATATTTCCATGTTTGTACAGGTGACTGTATAGGTATTTCCATGTTTTTACAGATGGCAGTGCAGATATTTCCATGTTTATAGAGATAACGGTGTAGATATTTCCATGTTTGTACAGAGGGCGGTGTTGATATTTCCATCTATACCCAGAAGGCCGTGTAGATATTTCCATGTTTATGCAGATGGCGGCACAGATATTTCCATGGACATGCAGATGGTGGTGTAGATATTTCCATGTTTATACAGATAGCGGTGTTGGTATTTCCACGTTTATACAGATAGCGATGTAGATATTTCCTTGTTTATACAGCTCGCGGTGCAGATATTTATATCTTTTTACAGATGGCATTGTACATATTTCCTTATTCACACAGATGGCGGTGTAGATGTTTCCATGTTTATACAGATGGCGGAGTAGTTAGTTCCATGTTTTTGGAGATGGCAGTGTAGATATTTTCATGTTTATAGAGATGGCGGTGTAGATATTTCCATGTTTATAGAGATAGCAGTGTAGATATTTACATGTTTATACAGATGGCTGTGTAGATATTTCCATGTGTATACAGATGGCATTGTAGATATTTCCATGTTCATACAGATGACTGTATAGGTATTTCCATGTTTTTACAGATGACAGTGCAGATATTTCCATGTATATAGAGATACCGGTGTAGGTATTTCCATGTTTGTACAGATGGCGGTGTTGATATTCCCATCTATACACAGATGGCCGTGTAGATATTTCCATGTATATACAGATGGCGGCGTAGATATTTGCATGGACATGCAGATGGCGGTGTACATATTTCCATGTTTATACAGATAGCGGTGTAGATATTTCTATGTTTACACAGATGGTGGTGTAGAAATTTCCGAGTTTATACACATGGCGGAGTGGATAGTTCCATCTTTATGGAGATGGCAGTGTAGATATTTTCATGTTTATAGAGATGGCTGTGTAGATATTTCCATATTTATAGAGATAGCGGTGTAGATATTTCCATCTTTCTACAGATTGCAGTGTAGATAATTCCATGTTTATACAGATGGCCGTGTAGATATTTCCATATTTATTCAGATGTCTGTGTAGATATTTCCATGTGTATACAGATCGTATTGTAGGTATTTCCATGTTTATACAGATGGTGGTGTAGATATTTCCATGATTATTCAGATGACTGTGTAGATATTTCCATGTTTTTACAGATGGTAGTGTAGATATTTCAATGTTTATAGAGATGGCGCTTTAGATATTTCCATGTTTATACAGATCGCGGTGTAGATATTTCCATGTTTACACAGATGGTGGTGTAGTTATTTCCTTGTTTATACACATGGCGGAGTAGATACTTCCATCTTTATAGAGATGGTGGTGTAGATATTTCCATATTTATAGAGATAGCGGTGTAGATATTTCCATCTTTCTACAGATGGCAGTGTAGATATTTCCATGTTTATACAGATGGCAGTGTACATATTTCCATGTTTATACAGTTGGCGGTGTAGATATTTCCATATTTATACTGATGTCTGTGTAGATATTTCGATGTGTATACAGATGGTATTGTAGGTATTTCCATGTTTATACAGATGGTGGTGTAGATATTTCCATGTTTATGCAGATGACTGTGTAGATATTTCCATATTTTTACAGATGGCAGTGTAGATATTTCAATGTTTATAGAGAAGGCGCTGTAGATATTTCCATGTTTATACAGATCGCGGTGTAGATATTTCCATGTTTATACAGATAGCGGTGTAGATATTTCCATGTTTTTACAGATATTGGTGTAGATATTTCCATGTTTACACAGATTGCGGTGTAGATATTTCCAATTTTCTGCAGATGGCATTGTATATATTTCCATGTTTATACCGATGGCGGTGTAGATATTTCCATGTTTATATAGATGGTGGTGTAGATATTACCATGTTTATACAGATAGCGGTGTAGATATTTCCGTGTTTATACAGATCGTGGTGAAGATATTTCCATGTTTATACAGATCGGGGTGTAAATATTTCCATGTTTATACAGATCGCGGTGTAGATATTTCCATGTTTATACAGATAGCCGTGTAGATATTTCCATGTTTATACAGATAGCGGTGTAGATATTTCCATGTTTATACAGATAGCGGTGTAGATATTTTCATGTTTATACAGATTGCGGTGTAGGTATTTCCATGTTTATAGAGATAGCAGTGTAGATATTTACATGTTTATACGGATGGCTGTGTAGATATTTCCATGTGTATACAGATGGCATTGTAGATATTTCCATGTTTGTACAGGTGACTGTATAGGTATTTCCATGTTTTTACAGATGGCAGTGCAGATATTTCCATGTTTATAGAGATAACGGTGTAGATATTTCCATGTTTGTACAGAGGGCGGTGTTGATATTTCCATCTATACCCAGAAGGCCGTGTAGATATTTCCATGTTTATGCAGATGGCGGCACAGATATTTCCATGGACATGCAGATGGTGGTGTAGATATTTCCATGTTTATACAGATAGCGGTGTTGGTATTTCCACGTTTATACAGATAGCGATGTAGATATTTCCTTGTTTATACAGCTCGCGGTGCAGATATTTATATCTTTTTACAGATGGCATTGTACATATTTCCTTATTCACACAGATGGCGGTGTAGATGTTTCCATGTTTATACAGATGGCGGAGTAGTTAGTTCCATGTTTTTGGAGATGGCAGTGTAGATATTTTCATGTTTATAGAGATGGCGGTGTAGATATTTCCATGTTTATAGAGATAGCAGTGTAGATATTTACATGTTTATACAGATGGCTGTGTAGATATTTCCATGTGTATACAGATGGCATTGTAGATATTTCCATGTTCATACAGATGACTGTATAGGTATTTCCATGTTTTTACAGATGACAGTGCAGATATTTCCATGTATATAGAGATACCGGTGTAGGTATTTCCATGTTTGTACAGATGGCGGTGTTGATATTCCCATCTATACACAGATGGCCGTGTAGATATTTCCATGTATATACAGATGGCGGCGTAGATATTTGCATGGACATGCAGATGGCGGTGTACATATTTCCATGTTTATACAGATAGCGGTGTAGATATTTCTATGTTTACACAGATGGTGGTGTAGAAATTTCCGAGTTTATACACATGGCGGAGTGGATAGTTCCATCTTTATGGAGATGGCAGTGTAGATATTTTCATGTTTATAGAGATGGCTGTGTAGATATTTCCATATTTATAGAGATAGCGGTGTAGATATTTCCATCTTTCTACAGATTGCAGTGTAGATAATTCCATGTTTATACAGATGGCCGTGTAGATATTTCCATATTTATTCAGATGTCTGTGTAGATATTTCCATGTGTATACAGATCGTATTGTAGGTATTTCCATGTTTATACAGATGGTGGTGTAGATATTTCCATGATTATTCAGATGACTGTGTAGATATTTCCATGTTTTTACAGATGGTAGTGTAGATATTTCAATGTTTATAGAGATGGCGCTTTAGATATTTCCATGTTTATACAGATCGCGGTGTAGATATTTCCATGTTTACACAGATGGTGGTGTAGTTATTTCCTTGTTTATACACATGGCGGAGTAGATACTTCCATCTTTATAGAGATGGTGGTGTAGATATTTCCATATTTATAGAGATAGCGGTGTAGATATTTCCATCTTTCTACAGATGGCAGTGTAGATATTTCCATGTTTATACAGATGGCAGTGTACATATTTCCATGTTTATACAGTTGGCGGTGTAGATATTTCCATATTTATACTGATGTCTGTGTAGATATTTCGATGTGTATACAGATGGTATTGTAGGTATTTCCATGTTTATACAGATGGTGGTGTAGATATTTCCATGTTTATGCAGATGACTGTGTAGATATTTCCATATTTTTACAGATGGCAGTGTAGATATTTCAATGTTTATAGAGAAGGCGCTGTACATATTTCCATGTTTATACAGATCGCGGTGAAGATATTTCCATGTTTATTCAGATGACTGCGTAGATATTTCCATGTTTTTACTGATTGCAGTGTAGATATTTCAATGTTCTTAGAGATGGCGCTGTAGATATTTCTATGTTTATACAGATAACGGTGGAGTTATTTTCATGTTTATACAGACAGCAGTGGAGATATTTCCATGTTTATACACATAGCTGTGCACATATTGACATGTTTATAGAGACAGCAGTGTAGGTATTTCCATGTTTATACAGATAGCGGTGCAGATATTTCCATGTTTATACAGATGCGTATGCAGTTATCTCCATATTTATACAGAGGGCTCTGTAGATATTTCTATGTTTATACAGATGGCAGTGTAGATATTTCCATGTTCCTACACATGACTGTGTAGGTATTTCCATGTTTATACAGAAGGCTTTGTAGATATTTCCATCTCTATAGAGATAGCGGTGCAGATATTTCCATGTTTATACATATAGTGGTGTAGATATTTCCATGTATATACAGATGGCTGTGTAGATATTTCCATGTTTATACAGATGGCTGTGTAGATATTTCCATGTTTATACAGATGACTTTGTAGGTATTTCCATGTTTATACAGATGGCCGTGTAGATATTTTAATGTTTATAGAGATAGCTGTGTAGTTATTTCCATGTTTATGCAGATAGCGGTGTAGATATTTCCATGTTTATACAGATCACGGTGTAGATATTTCCATGTTTATACAGATCGCGGTGTAGATATTTCCATGTTTATACAGATAGCGGTGTAGATATTTCCATGTTTTTACAGATATCGGTGTAGATATTTCCATGTTTACACCGATTGCGGTGTAGATATTTCCATCTTTCTACAGATGGCATTGTAGATATTTCCATGTTTATAGAGATGGCGGTGTAGATATTTCCATGTTTATATAGATGGTGGTGTAGATATTACCATGTTTATACAGATGTCGGTGTAGATATTTCCATGTTTATACAGATCGTGGTGAAGATATTTCCATGTTTATAGAGATCGCGCTGTAGATATTTCCATGTTTATACAGATCGCAATGTAGGTAGTTCCATGTTTATACAGATAGCGGTGTAGATATTTCCATGTTTATACAGATAGCGGTGTAGATATTTCCATGTTTATAGAGATAGCGGTGAAGGTATTTCCATGTTTATAGACATAGCGGTGTAGATATTTCCATGTTTATATAGATGGCGTTGTAGATATTTCCATGTTTATACAGATAGCGGTGTTGGTATTTCCACGTTTATACAGATAGCGATGTAGATATTTCCTTGTTTATACAGCTCGCGGTGCAGATATTTATATCTTTTTACAGATGGCATTGTACATATTTCCTTATTCACACAGATGGCGGTGTAGATGTTTCCATGTTTATACAGATGGCGGAGTAGTTAGTTCCATGTTTATGGAGATGGCAGTGTAGATATTTTCATGTTTATAGAGATGGCGGTGTAGATATTTCCATGTTTATAGAGATAGCAGTGTAGATATTTACATGTTTATACAGATGGCTGTGTAGATATTTCCATGTGTATACAGATGGCATTGTAGATATTTCCATGTTCATACAGATGACTGTATAGGTATTTCCATGTTTTTACAGATGACAGTGCAGATATTTCCATGTATATAGAGATACCGGTGTAGGTATTTCCATGTTTGTACAGATGGCGGTGTTGATATTCCCATCTATACACAGATGGCCGTGTAGATATTTCCATGTATATACAGATGGCGGCGTAGATATTTGCATGGACATGCAGATGGCGGTGTACATATTTCCATGTTTATACAGATAGCGGTGTAGATATTTCTATGTTTACACAGATGGTGGTGTAGAAATTTCCGAGTTTATACACATGGCGGAGTGGATAGTTCCATCTTTATGGAGATGGCAGTGTAGATATTTTCATGTTTATAGAGATGGCTGTGTAGATATTTCCATATTTATAGAGATAGCGGTGTAGATATTTCCATCTTTCTACAGATTGCAGTGTAGATAATTCCATGTTTATACAGATGGCCGTGTAGATATTTCCATATTTATTCAGATGTCTGTGTAGATATTTCCATGTGTATACAGATCGTATTGTAGGTATTTCCATGTTTATACAGATGGTGGTGTAGATATTTCCATGTTTATTCAGATGACTGTGTAGATATTTCCATGTTTTTACAAATGGCAGTGTAGATTTTTCAATGTTTATAGAGATGGCGCTGCAGATATTTCCATGTTTATACAGATAACGGTGGAGATATTTCCATGTTTATGCAGAGAGCTGTGGAGATATTTCCATGTTTATACACATAGCGGTGTACATATTCCCATGTTTATAGAGACAGCGGTGTAGGTTTTTCCATGTTTATACAGATAGCAGTGCAGATATTTCCAGGTTTACACAGATGCCTATGCAGATATTTCCATATTTATACAGAGGGCTGTGTAGCTATTTCTATGTTTATACAGATGGCAGTGTAGATATTTAAATGTTCCTACACATGACTGTGTAGGTATTTCCATGTATATACAGATGTCTTTGTAGATATTTCCATGTTTATAGAGATAGCGGTGTAGATATTTCCATGTTTATACAGACAGCGGTGTAGATATTTCCATGTTTATACAGACCGCGGTGTAGATATTTCCAAGTTTATACAGATAGCGGTGCAGATATTTCCATGTTTGTACAGATTGCGTTGTTGAAATTTCCATCTATACACAGATGACCGTGTAGATATTTCCATGTTTATACAGATGGCGGCGCAGATATTTCCATGGATATGTAGATGACGGTGTAGATATTTCCATGTTTATACAGATAGCGGTGTAGTTATTTCCATGTTTATATAGACAGTGGTGTCGATATTTCCATGTATATACACCTGGCTGTGTAGATATTTCCTTGTTTATACAGATGGCGGTGTAGATATTTCCATGTTTATAAAGATAACTTTGTAAGTATTTCCATGTTCACACAGATGGTGGTGTAGATATTTCGATGTTTATAGAGATAGCAGTGGAGATATTTCCATGTTTATACAGATAGCGGTGTAGTTATTTCCATGTTTATACTGATCGTGGTGTAGATATTTCCATGTTTATATAATTGGCGGTGTAGATATTTCCATGTTCATAGAGATAGCTGTGTTGATTTTTCCATGTTTATAGAGATAGCGGTGTGGATATTTCCATGATTATACAGATAGGGGTGTAGATATTTCCATGTTTTTACAGATATCGGTGTAGATATTTCCATGTTTACATAGATTGCGGTGTAGATATTTCCATCTTTTTACAGATGGCATTGTAGGTATTTCCATGTTTATACAGATGGCGGTGTAGATATTTCCATGTTTATATAGATGGTGGTGTAGATATTACCATGTATATACAGATAGCGGTGTAGATATTTCCATGTTTATACAGATAGCGGTGTAGATATTTCCATGTTTATAGAGATAGCGGTGTAGGTATTTCCATGTTTATAGACATAGTGGTGTAGATATTTCCATGTTTATGTAGATGGCGTTGTAGATATTTCCATGTTTATACCGATAGCAGTGTTGGTATTTCCACGTTTATACAGATAGCGATGTAGATATTTCCATGTTTATACAGCTCGCGCTGCAGATATTTATATCTTTATACAGATGGCATTGTAGATATTTCCTTATACACACAGATGGCGGTGTAGATGTTTCCATGTTTATACAGATGGCGGAGTAGTTAGTTCCATGTTTATGGAGATGGCAGTGTAGATATTTTCATGTTTATAGAGATGGCGATGTAGATATATCCAAGTTTATAGAGATAGCAGTGTAGATATTCACATGTTTATACAGATGGCTGTGTAGATATTTCCATGTGTATACAGATGGCATTATAGATATTTCCATGTTTATACAGATGACTGTATAGGTATTTCCATGTTTTTACAGATGGCAGTGCAGTTATTTCCATGTTTATAGAGATAGCGGTGTAGATATTTCCATGTTTGTACAGATGGCGGTGTTGATATTTACATCTATACACAGATGTCCGTGTACATATTTCCATGTTTATACAGATGGCGGCGTAGATATTTCCATGGACATGCAGATGGCAGTGTAGATATTTCCATGTTTATACAGATAGCGGTGTAGATATTTCCATGTTTTCACAGATGGTGGTGTAGATATTTCCGTGTTTATACACATGGCGGACTAGATATTTCCATCTTTATGGAGATGGCAGTGTAGATATTTTCAAGTTTATAGAGATGTCGGTGTAGATATTTCCATACTTATAGAGATAGCGGTGAACATATTTCCATCTTTCTACAGATGGCAGTGTATATATTTCCATGTTTATACAGATGGTGGTGTAGATATTACCATGTTTATACAGATGGCAGTGTAGATATTTCCATGTTTATACACATCGTGGTGAAGACATTTCCATGTTTATACAGATCGCTGTGTAGATATTTCCATGTTTATACAGATAGCGGTGTAGATATTTCCATGTTTATAGAGATAGCGGTGTAGGTATTTCCATGTTTATAGACATAGCGGTGGAGATATTTCCATGTTTATATAGATGGCGTTGTAGATATTTCCATATTTATACCGATAGCGGTGTTGGAATTTCCACGTTTATACAGATAGCGATGAAGATATTTCCATGTTTATAGAGCTTGCGGTGCAGATATTTATATCTTTATACAGATGGCATTGTAGATATTTCCTTATTCACACAGAAGGCGGTGTAGATGTTTCCATGTTTATACAGATGGCGGAGTAGTTAGTTCCATGTTTATGGAGATGGCAGTGTAGATATTTTCATGTTTCTAGAGATGGCGGTGTAGATATTTCCATGTTTATAGAGATAGCAGTGTAGATATTTACATGTTTATACGGATGGCTGTGTAGATATTTCCATGTGTATACAGATGGCATTGTAGATATTTCCATGTTTATACAGATGACTGTATAGGTATTTCCATGTTTTTACAGATGGCAGTGCAGATATTTCCATGTTTACAGAGATAGCGGTGTAGATATTTCCATGTTTCTACAGAGGGCGGTGTTGATATTTCCATCTATACCCAGATGGCCGTGTTGATGTTTCCATGTTTATGCAGATGGCGGCATAGATATTTCCATGGACATGCAGATGGTGGTGTAGATATTTCCATGTTTATACAGATATCGGTGAATATATTTCCATGTTTATTCAGATGACTGTGTAGGTATTTCCATGTTTTTACAGATGGCAGTGTAGATATTTCAACGTTTATAGAGATGGCGCTGTAGATATTTCCATGTTTACACAGATGGTGGTGTAGATATTTCCTTGTTTATACACATGGCGGAGAAGATACTTCCATCTTTATGGAGATGGCAGTGTAGATATTTTCATGTTTATAGAGATGGTGGTGTAGATATTTCCATATTTATAGAGATAGCGGTGTAGATATTTGCATCTTTCGACAGATGGCAGTGTAGATATTTCCATGTTTATACAGATGGCAGTGTACCTATTTCCATGTTTATACAGAAGGCGGTGTAGATATTTCCATATTTATAGAGATGTCTGTGTAGATATTTCCATGTGTATACAGATGGTATTGTAGTTATTTCCATGTTTATACAGATGTTGGTGTAGATATTTCCATGTTTATGCAGATGACTGTGTAGATATTTCCATATTTTTACAGATGGCAGTGTAGATATTTCAATGTTTATAGAGAAGGCGCTGTAGATATTTCCATGTTTATACAGATCGCGGTGTAGATATTTCCATGTTTATACAGATAGCGGTGTAGATATTTCCATGTTTATACAGATGGCGGTGTAGATATTTCCATGTTTATATAGATGGTGCTGTAGATATTACCATGTTTATACAGATAGCGGTGTAGATATTTCCGTGTTTATACAGATCGTGGTGAAAATATTTCCATGTTTATACAGATCGGGGTGTAAATATTTCCATGTTTATACAGATAGCGGTGTAGATATTTCCATGTTTATACAGATAGCGGTTTAGATATTTCCATGTTTATACAGATAGCGGTGTAGATATTTCCATGTTTATGGAGATAGCGGTGTAGGTATTTCCATGTTTATAGACATAGCGGTGTAGATATTTCCATGTTTATATAGATGGCGTTGTAGATATTTCCTTATTTATACCGATAGCGGTGTTGGTATTTCCACGTTTATACAGATAGCGATGTAGATATTTCCATGTTTATAGAGCTCGCGGTGCATATATTTATATCTTTATACAGATGGCATTGTAGATATTTCCTTATTCACACAGAAGGCGGTGTAGATGTTTCCATGTTTATACAGATGGCGGAGTAGTTAGTTCCATGTTTATGGAGATGACAGTGTAGATATTTTCATGTTTATAGAGATGGCGGTGTAGATATTTCCATGTTTATAGAGATAGCAGTGTAGGTATTTACATGTTTATACGGATGGCTGTGTAGATATTTCCATGTGTATACAGATGGCATTGTAGATATTTCCATGTTTATACAGATGACTGTATAGGTATTTCCATGTTTTTACAGATGGCAGTGCAGATATTTCCATGTTTGTAGAGATAGCGGTGTAGATATTTCCATGTTTGTACAGAGGGCGGTGTTGATATTTCCATCTATACCCAGATGGCCGTGTAGATATTTCCATGTTTATGCAGATGGCGGCACAGATATTTCCATGGACATGCAGATGGTGGTGTAGATATTTCCATGTATATACAGATAGCGGTGAAGATATTTCCATGTTTATTCAGATGACTGTGTAGATATTTCAATGTTTTTACAGATGGCAGTGTAGATATTTCAATGTTTATAGAGATGGCGCTGTAGATATTTCCATGTTTATACAGATCGCGGTGTAGATATTTCCATGTTTACACAGATGGTGGTGTAGATATTTCCTTGTTTATACACATGGCGGAGTAGATACTTCCATCTTTATGGAGATGGCAGTGTAGATATTTTCATGTTTATAGAGATGGTGGTGTAGATATTTCCATATTTATAGAGATAGCGGTGTAGATATTTCCATCTTTCTACAGATGGCAGTGTAGATATTTCCATGTTTATACAGATGGCAGTGTACCTATTTCCATGTTTATACAGATGGCTGTGTAGATATTTCCATATTTATAGAGATGACTGTGTAGATATTTCCATGTTTATACAGATGGTATTGTAGGTATTTCCATGTTTATACAGATGGTGGTGTAGATATTTCCATGTTTATGCAGATAACTGTGTAGATATTTCCATATTTTTACAGATGGCAGTGTAGATATTTCAATGTTTATAGAGAAGGCGCTGTAGATATTTCCATGTTTATACAGATCGCGGTGTAGATATTTCCATGTTTATACAGATAGCGGTGTAGATATTTCCATGTTTTTACAGATATTGGTGTAGATATTTCCATGTTTACACAGATTGCGGTGTAGATATTTCCAATTTTCTGCAGATGGCATTGTATATATTTCCATGTTTATACCGATGGCGGTGTAGATATTTCCATGTTTATATAGATGGTGCTGTAGATATTACCATGTTTATACAGATAGCGGTGTAGATATTTCCGTGTTTATACAGATCGTGGTGAAGTTATTTCTGTGTTTATACAGATCGGGGTGTAAATATTTCCATGTTTATACCGATCGCGGTGTAGATATTTCCATGTTTATACAGATAGCATTGTAGATATTTCCATGTTTATACAGATAGCGGTTTAGATATTTCCATGTTTATACAGATAGCGGTGTAGATATTTCCATGTTTATGGAGATAGCGGTGTAGGTATTTCCATGTTTATAGACATGGCGGTGTAGATATTTCCATGTTTATATAGATGGCGTTGTAGATATTTCCATATTTATACCGATAGCGGTGTTGGTATTTCCACGTTTATACAGATAGCGATGTAGATATTTCCATGTTTATAGAGCTCGCGGTGCATATATTTATATCTTTATACAGATGGCATTGTAGATATTTCCTTATTCACACAGAAGGCGGTGTAGATGTTTCCATGTTTATACTGATGGTGGAGTAGTTAGTTCCATGTTTATGGAGATGGCAGTGTAGATATTTTCATGTTTATAGAGATGGCGGTGTAGATATTTCCATGTTTATAGAGATAGCAGTGTAGATATTTACATGTTTATACGGATGGCTCTGTAGATATTTCCATGTGTATACAGATGGCATTGTAGATATTTCCATGTTTATACAGATGACTGTATAGGTATTTCCATGTTTTTACAGATGGCAGTGCAGATATTTCCATGTTTATAGAGATAGCGGTGTAGATATTTCCATGTTTGTACAGAGGGCGGTGTTGATATTTCCATCTATACCCAGATGGCCGTGTAGATATTTCCATGTTTATGCAGATGGCGGCACAGATATTTCCATGGACATGCAGATGGTGGTGTAGATTTTTCCATGTTTATACAGATAGCGGTGAAGATATTTCCATGTTTATTCAGATGACTGTGTAGATATTTCCATGTTTTTACAGATGGCAGTGTAGATATTTCAATGTTTATAGAGATGGCGCTGTAGATATTTCCATGTTTATACAGATCGCGGTGTAGATATTTCCATGTTTACACAGATGGTGGTGTAGATATTTCCTTGTTTATACACATGGCGGAGTAGATACTTCCATCTTTATGGAGATGGCAGTGTAGATATTTTCATGTTTATAGAGATGGTGGTGTAGTTATTTCCATATTTATAGAGATAGCGGTGTAGATATTTCCATCTTTCTACAGATGGCAGTGTAGATATTTCCATGTTTATACAGATGGCAGTGTACCTATTTCCATGTTTATACAGATGGCGGTGTAGAGATTTCCATGTTTATACAGATGTCTGTGTAGATATTTCGATGTGTATACAGATGGTATTGTAGGTATTTCCATGTTTATACAGATGGTGGTGTAGATATTTCCATGTTTATGCAGATGACTGTGTAGATATTTCCATATTTTTACAGATGGCAGTGTAGATATTTCAATGTTTATAGAGAAGGCGCTGTAGATATTTCCATGTTTATACAGATCGCGGTGAAGATATTTCCATGTTTATTCAGATGACTGTGTAGATATTTCCATGTTTTTACAGATTGCAGTGTAGATATTTCAATGTTCTTAGAGATGGCGCTGTAGATATTTCTATGTTTATACAGATAACGGTGGAGATATTTCCATGTTTATACACATAGCGGTGCACATATTGCCATGTTTATAGAGACAGCAGTGTAGGTATTTCCATGTTTATACAGATAGCGGTGCAGATATTTCCATGTTTATACAGATGCGTATGCAGTTATCTCCATATTTATACGGAGGGCTCTGTAGATATTTCTATGTTTATACAGATGGCAGTGTAGATATTTCCATGTTCCTTCACATGACTGTGTAGGTATTTCCATGTTTATACAGATGGCTTTGTAGATATTTCCATCTCTATAGAGATAGCGGTGCAGATATTTCCATGTTTATACAGATGTTGGTGTAGATATTTCCATGTTTACACAGATGTCTATATAGGTATTTCCATGTTTATACAGATGGCGGTGTAGTTATTTCCATGTTTATAGAGATAGCGGTGTAGATATTTCCATATTTATACAGATAACGGTGTAGAAATTTCCATGATTATACAGATAGCGGTGTAAATATTTCCATGTTTATACAGATCACGGTGTAGATATTTCCATGTTTATACAAATAGCGGTGTAGTTATTTCCATGTTTATATAGATAGCGGTGTAGCTATTTCCATGTATAAACACATGGCTGTGTAGATATTTCCATGTTCATACAGATGGCGGCGTAGATATTTCCATGTTTATACAGATAACTTTGTAAGTACTTCCATGTTTATACCGATGGCGGTGTAGATATTTCGATGTTTATAGAGATAGCAGTGCAGATATTTCCATGTTTATACAGATAGCAGTGTAGATATTTCCATGTTTATACTGATCGTGGTGTAGATATTCCCATGTTTATAGAGATGGCGGTGCAGATATTTCCATGTTCATAGAGATAGCGGTGTTGATATTTCCATGTTTATAGAGATAGCGGTGTGGATATTTCCATGTTTATACAGATAGGCGTGTTGATATTTCCATGTTTATAGAGATGGTGGTGTAGATATTTCCATGTTTATACAGATCACGGTGTAGATATTTGCTTGTTTATAAAAATAGTGGTGTAGTTATTTCCATGTTTATACAGATAGCGGTGTAGATATTTCCACGTATATACAGATGGCCGTGTAGATATTTCCATGTTTATACAGATGGCGGCGTAGATATTTCCATGGACATGCAGATGGTGGTGTAGATATTTCCATGTTTATACAGATAGCGGTGTAGATATTTCCATGCTTACACAGATGGTGGTGTAGATATTTCCGTGTTTATACACATGGCGGAGTAGATAATTCCATCTTTATGGAGATGGCAGTGTAGATATTTTCATGTTTATAGAGATGGCGGTGTAGATATTTCCATATTTATGGA
Organism: Pan paniscus; assembly: GCF_029289425.2. Taxonomy (NCBI): domain Eukaryota; kingdom Metazoa; phylum Chordata; class Mammalia; order Primates; family Hominidae; genus Pan; species Pan paniscus. Next base: position 10,581,069 of record NC_073257.2, on the reverse strand, counting down.
GATAGCGGTGTAGATATTTCCATCTTTCTACAGATGGCAGTGTAGATATTTCCATGTTTATACAGATGGCCGTGTAGATATTTCCATATTTATACAGATGTCTGTGTAGATATTTCCATGTGTATACAGGTGGTATTGTAGGTACTACCATGTTTATACATATGGTGGTGTAGATATTTCCATGTTTATTCAGATGACTGTGTTGTGATTTCCATGTTTTTACAGATGGCAGTGTAGATATTTCAATGTATATAGAGATGTCGCTGTAGATATTTCCATGTTTAAACAGATACCGGTGTAGATATTTCCATGTTTATACAGACCGCAGTGTAGATATTTCCATGTTTATAGAGATAGCAGTGTAGATATTTCCATGTTTGTACAGATGGCGGTGTTGATGTTTCCATCTATACACAGATTGCCGTGTATCTATTTCCATGTGTATACAGATGGCATTGTAGATATTTCCATGTTTATACGGATGGCGGTGTAGATATTTCCATGTTTATAGAGATAGCGGTGTAGATATTTCCATATTTATACAGATAACGGTGTAGAAATTTCCATCTTTATACAGATAGCGGTGTAAATATTTCTATGATTATACAGACCACGGTGTTGATATTTCCATCGTTATACAGATAGCGGTGCAGATATGTCCATGTTTGTACAGATGGCTGTGTTGATATTTCCATCCATACACAGATGACCGTGTAGATATTTCCATGTTTATACAGATGGCGGCGCAGATATTTCCATGGATATGTTTATGGCGGTGTAGATATTTCCATGTTTATACAAATAGCGGTGTAGTTATTTCCATGTTTATATAGATAGCGGTGTAGCTATTTCCATGTATAAACACATGGCTGTGTAGATATTTCCATGTTCATACAGATGGCGGCGTAGATATTTCCATGTTTATACAGATAACTTTGTAAGTACTTCCATGTTTATACCGATGGCGGTGTAGATATTTCGATGTTTATAGAGATAGCAGTGCAGATATTTCCATGTTTATACAGATAGCAGTGTAGATATTTCCATGTTTATACTGATCGTGGTGTAGATATTTCCATGTTTATAGAGATGGCGGTGCAGATATTTCCATGTTCATAGAGATAGCGGTGTTGATATTTCCATGTTTATAGAGATAGCGGTGTGGATATTTCCATGTTTATACAGATAGGCGTGTAGATATTTCCATGTTTATAGAGATGGTGGTGTAGATATTTCCATGTTTATACAGATCACGGTGTAGATATTTGCTTGTTTATAAAAATAGTGGTGTAGTTATTTCCATGTTTATACAGATAGCGGTGTAGATATTTCCACGTATATACAGATGGCCGTGTAGATATTTCCATGTTTATACAAATGGCTGTGTAGATATTTCCATGTTTATACAGATGAGTTTGTAGTTATTTCCATGTTTATACAGATGGCGGTGTAAATATTTCCATGTTTACACAGATGCCTATGCAGATATTTCCATATTTATACAGAGGGCATTGTAGATATTTCTATGTTTATACAGATGGCAGTGTAGATATTTAAATGTTCCTACACATGTCTGTGTAGGTATTTCCATGTTTATACAGATGTCTTTGTAGATATTTCCATATTTATAGAGATAGCGGTGGTGTTATTTCCATGTTTACACAGGTAGCGGTGTATATATTTCCATGTTTATACAGATCATGGTGTAGATATTTCCATGTTTATACAGATACCGGTGTAGATATTTCCATGTTTATACAGACCACAGTATAGATATTTCCCTGTTTATACAGATAGCAGTGTAGATATTTCCATGTTTGTACAGATGGCGGTGTTGATGTTTCCATCTATACACAGATTGCCGTGTAGGTATTTCCATGTGTATACAAATGGCATTGAAAATATTTCCATGTATATACAGATGTCATTGAAGATATTTCCATGTTTATACAGATGGTGGTGTAGTTATTTCCATGTTTACACAGATGACTGTATAGGTATTTCCATGTTTCTACAGATGGCGGTGTAGATATTTCCATGTTTATAGAGATAGCGGTGTAGATATTTCCATATTTATACAGATAACGGTGTAGAAATTTCCATGTTTATACAGATAGCGGTGTAAATATTTCCATGTTTATACAGATCACGGTGTAGATATTTCCGTGTTTATAGAGATAGCGGTGTAGATATTTCCATGTTTATACAGATAGCGGTGTAGATATTTCCATGTTTATACAGACCGCGGTGTAGATATTTCCATGTTTATACAAATAGCGGTGCAGATATTTCCATGTTTGTACAGATGGCGGTGTTGATATTTCCATCTATACACAGATGACCCTGTAGATATTTCCATGTTTATACAGATGGCGGCGCAGATATTTCCATGTTCATACTGATCGTGGTGTAGATATTTCCATGTTTATAGAGATGGCGGGGTAGATATTTCCATGATCATAGAGATAGCGGTGTTGATTTTTCCATGTTTATAGTGAAAGCGGTGTGGATATTTCCATGTTTATACAGATATGGTTGTAGATATTTCCATGTTTATAGAGATGGCGGTGTAGATATTTCCATGTTTTTACAGGTCACGGTGTAGACATTTCCTTGTTTATACAAATAGCGGTGTAGTTATTTCCATGTTTATACAGATATCGTTGTAGATATTTCCATGTATATACAGATGGCTGTGTAGATATTTCCACGTTTATACAGATGGCTGTGTAGACTTTTCCATGTTTATACAGATGTCTTTGTAGGTATTTCCATGTTTATACAGATGGCGGTGTAGATATTTCCATGTTTATAGAGATACCTGTGTAGATATTTCCATGTTTATACAGATAGCGGTGTAGATACTTCCATGTTTTTACAGATAGCGGTGTAGATATTTCCATGTTTACTCAGATTGCGGGGTAGATATTTCCATCTTTCTACAGATGGCATTGGAGATATTTCCATTTTATATTGATGGCGGTGTTGATATTTCCATGTTTATATAGATGGTGGTGTAGATATTACCATGTTAATACAGATAGCGGTGTAGATATTTCCATGTTTATACAGATCGCGGTGTAGATATTTCCATGTTTATACAGATCGCGGTGTAGATATTTCCATGTTTATAGACATAGCGGTGTAGATATTTCCATGTTTATACAGATAGCGGTGGAGATATATCCCTCTTTATACAGATAGCTATGTAGATATTTCCATGTTTATACAGATGGCAATGTAGGTATTTCCATGTTTATACAGATATCGGTGTAGATATTTCCATGTTTACAGAGATAGCGGTGTAGGTATATCCATCTTTGCACAGATTGCGGTGTAGGTATTGCCAAATTTACACAGATAGCGGTGTAGATATTTCCTAGTTTACACAGATAGCTGTGTAGATATTTCCATGTTTACAGAGATAGCATTGCAGATATTTCCGTGTTTATACAGATTGCGGTGTAGTTATTTCCATGTTGATACAGATAGCGGTGTAGATATTTCCATGTTTATACAGGTAGCGCTGTAGGAATTCCCATGTTTATACAGATCGCTTTGTAGACATTTCCATTTTTCTACAGATGTCAATGTAGATATTTCCATGTTTATACAGATGGCAGTGAAGATATTTCCATGTTTATACAGATAGTGGTGTAGATATTTCCATGTTTATACAGATAGCGGTGTAGATATATCCATGTTTCTGAAGATGGCGGTGTAGATATTTTCATGTTTATAGAGATGGCGGTGTAGATATTTCCATGTTTATACAGATGTCGGTGTAGATATTTCCATGTTTATGCAGATAGCGGAGTAGATATTTCCATGTTTATAGAGATGGCGGTCTATTTATTTCTAAGTTTATAGAGATAGCGGTGTAAATATTTCCATGTTTATAGAGATGGTGGTGTAAGTATTTTCATGTTTATAGAGATAGCGGTGTAGATATTTCCATGTTTATACAGATAGCGGTGTTGCTATTTCCATGTTTATACAGATGGCGGTGTAGATATTTCCATGTTTATAGAGCTCGCGGTGTAGATATTTCCATCTTTATACACATGGCAGTGTAGATATTTCCATGTTTATACAAATAGCGGTGTAGATATTTCCATGTCTGTAGAGATAGCGGTGTAGATATTTCCAAATTTATACAGATTGCGGTGTAGATATTTCCATCTTTATACAGATGGCGGTGTAGATATTTCCATGTTTATAGAGATGGCAGTGAAGTTATTTCCATGTATACAGAGATAGCGGTGTAGATATTTCCATGTTTATACAGATAGCGGTGTAGATATTTCCATGTTTATACTGATCGTGGTGTAGATATTTTCACGTTTATAGAGATGGAGGTGTATATATTTCCATGTATATAGAGATAGCAGTGTAGCTATTTTCATGTTTATAGAAAAAGCGGTGTTGGTATTTCCATGTTTATACAGATGACAGTGTAGATATTTCCATGTTTGTACAGATATCGGTGTAGATATTTCCATGTTTTCATAGATAGCGGTGTAGGTATTTCGATCTTTGCATAGATTGCGGTGTAGGTATTGCCAAATTTACACAGATAGCGGTGTAGATATTTCCAAGTTTACACAGAAAGCTGTGTAGATATTTCCATGTTTACAGAGATACCATTGTACATATTTCCATGTTTATACAGATTGTGGTGTAGTTATTTCCATGTTGATTCAGATAGCGGTGTAGATATTTCCATCTTTATACAGGTAGCGGTGTAGAAATTCCCATGTTGATACAGATCGCTTTGTAGACATTTCCATCTTTCTACAGATGTCAGTTTAGATATTTCCAAGTTTATACCGACGGCAGTGTAGATATTTCCATGTTTATGCAGAAGTCTGTGTAGATATTTCCATGTTTATGAAGATGGCGGTTTAGATATTTCCATGTTTATAGAGATGGCGGTGAAGTTATTTCTATGTTTATAGAGATATCAGTGTAAATATCTCCATGTTTATAGAGATGATGGTGTAGGTATTTTCATGTTTATAGAGATAGAGGTGTAGATATTTCCATGTATATACAGATAACGGTGTGGGTATTTCCATGTTTGTACAGATAGCGGTGTATCTATTTCCATGTTTATACAGCTCGCGGTGTAGATGTTTCCATCTTTATACAGATGGCAGTGTAGGTATGTCCATGTTTATACAGATAGCGGTGTAGATATTTCCATGTCTAAGGAGATAGCGGTGTAGTTATTTCCATCTTTATACAGATTGCGGTGTAGATATTTCCATCTTTATACAGATGGCGGTGTAGATATTTCCATATTTATACAGATGGCATTGAAGATATTTCCATGTTTATACAGATAGTGGTGTAGATATTTCCATGTTTATACAGATGGCGGTGTAGATACATTCATGTTTCTGAAGATGGCGGTGTAGATATTTTCATGTTTATAGAGATGGAGGTGTAGATATTTCCATGTATATAGAGATAGCAGTGTAGATATTTCCATATTTATACAGATAGCGGTGTAGGTATTTCCATGTTTATACAGATTGCGGTGTAGATATTTCCATGTTTCTACAGATGGCGGTGTAGATATTTCCCTGTTTATACAGACAGCGGTGTAGATATTTCCATGTTTATACAGGTAGCGGTGTAGATATTTCTAAGTTTACAGAGATAGCGGTGTAGTTATTGCCATCTTTGCACCGATTGCTGTGTAGATATTTCCATGTTTACGCAGATAGCTGTGTAGATATTTCCAAGTTTACACAGATAGCTGTGTAGATATTTCCATGTTTACACACATACCGTGGTAGATATTTCCATGTTTATACAGATTGCGGTTTAGATATGTCCATGATTATACAGATAGCGGTGTAGATATTTTCATGTTTATACAGATAGTGGTGGAGATATTTCCATGTTTATAGAGACTGCGGTATAGATATTTCCATGTTTATACAGATAGCGGTGTAGATATTTCCATGTCTGTAGAGATAGCGGTGTAGATATTTCCATATTTATACAGATTGCGGTGTAGATATTTCCATCTTTACAGATGGCGGTGTAGATATTTCCATGTTTATACAGATGGCAGTGAAGTTATTTCCATGTATACACAGATATTGGTGTAGATATTTCCATGTGTATACAGATGGCGGTTTCGATACACCCATGTATCTGACGATGGCGGTGTAGATATTTTCATGTTTATAGAGATGGAGGTGTAGATATTTCCATGTATATAGAGATAGCATTGTAGATATTTTCATGTTTATAGAGAAAGCGGTGAAGTTATTTCCATGTTTATACAGATGGCCGTGTAGATATTTCCATGTTTGTACAGATATCGGTGTAGATATTTCCATGTTTTCAGAGATAGCGGTGTAGGTATTTCCATCTTTGCATAGATTGCGGTGTAGGTATTGCCAAATTTACACAGATAGCGGTGTAGATATTTCCAAGTTTACACAGATAGCTGTGTAGATATTTCCATGTTTACAGAGATACCATTGTACATATTTCCATGTTTATACAGATTGTGGTGTAGTTATTTCCATGTTGATAAAGATAGCGGTGTAGATATTTCCATCTTTATACAGGTAGAGGTGTAGAAATTCCCGTGTTGATACAGATCGCTTTGTAGACATTTCCATCTTTCTACAGATGTCAGTGTAGATATTTCCAAGTTTATACAGACGGCAGTGTAGATATTTCCATGTTTATGCAGATGTCTGTGTAGATATTTCCATGTTTATGAAGATGGAGGTGTAGATATTTCCATGTTTATAGAGATGGCGGTGAAGTTATTTCTATGTTTATAGAGATAGCGGTGTAAATATCTCCATGTTTATAGAGATGATGGTGTAAGTATTTTCATGTTTATAGAGATAGCGGTGTAGATATTTCCATGTTTATACAGATAGCGGTGTAGATATTTCCATGTTTATACAGACCGCGGTGTAGATATTTCCATGTTTATACAAATAGCGGTGCAGATATTTCCATGTTTGTACAGATGGCGGTGTTGATATTTCCATCTATACACAGATGACCCTGTAGATATTTCCATGTTTATACAGATGGCGGCGCAGATATTTCCATGTTCATACTGATCGTGGTGTAGATATTTCCATGTTTATAGAGATGGCGGGGTAGATATTTCCATGATCATAGAGATAGCGGTGTTGATTTTTCCATGTTTATAGTGAAAGCGGTGTGGATATTTCCATGTTTATACAGATATGGTTGTAGATATTTCCATGTTTATAGAGATGGCGGTGTAGATATTTCCATGTTTTTACAGGTCACGGTGTAGACATTTCCTTGTTTATACAAATAGCGGTGTAGTTATTTCCATGTTTATACAGATATCGTTGTAGATATTTCCATGTATATACAGATGGCTGTGTAGATATTTCCACGTTTATACAGATGGCTGTGTAGACTTTTCCATGTTTATACAGATGTCTTTGTAGGTATTTCCATGTTTATACAGATGGCGGTGTAGATATTTCCATGTTTATAGAGATACCTGTGTAGATATTTCCATGTTTATACAGATAGCGGTGTAGATACTTCCATGTTTTTACAGATAGCGGTGTAGATATTTCCATGTTTACTCAGATTGCGGGGTAGATATTTCCATCTTTCTACAGATGGCATTGGAGATATTTCCATTTTATATTGATGGCGGTGTTGATATTTCCATGTTTATATAGATGGTGGTGTAGATATTACCATGTTAATACAGATAGCGGTGTAGATATTTCCATGTTTATACAGATCGCGGTGTAGATATTTCCATGTTTATACAGATCGCGGTGTAGATATTTCCATGTTTATAGACATAGCGGTGTAGATATTTCCATGTTTATACAGATAGCGGTGGAGATATATCCCTCTTTATACAGATAGCTATGTAGATATTTCCATGTTTATACAGATGGCAATGTAGGTATTTCCATGTTTATACAGATATCGGTGTAGATATTTCCATGTTTACAGAGATAGCGGTGTAGGTATATCCATCTTTGCACAGATTGCGGTGTAGGTATTGCCAAATTTACACAGATAGCGGTGTAGATATTTCCTAGTTTACACAGATAGCTGTGTAGATATTTCCATGTTTACAGAGATAGCATTGCAGATATTTCCGTGTTTATACAGATTGCGGTGTAGTTATTTCCATGTTGATACAGATAGCGGTGTAGATATTTCCATGTTTATACAGGTAGCGCTGTAGGAATTCCCATGTTTATACAGATCGCTTTGTAGACATTTCCATTTTTCTACAGATGTCAATGTAGATATTTCCATGTTTATACAGATGGCAGTGAAGATATTTCCATGTTTATACAGATAGTGGTGTAGATATTTCCATGTTTATACAGATAGCGGTGTAGATATATCCATGTTTCTGAAGATGGCGGTGTAGATATTTTCATGTTTATAGAGATGGCGGTGTAGATATTTCCATGTTTATACAGATGTCGGTGTAGATATTTCCATGTTTATGCAGATAGCGGAGTAGATATTTCCATGTTTATAGAGATGGCGGTCTATTTATTTCTAAGTTTATAGAGATAGCGGTGTAAATATTTCCATGTTTATAGAGATGGTGGTGTAAGTATTTTCATGTTTATAGAGATAGCGGTGTAGATATTTCCATGTTTATACAGATAGCGGTGTTGCTATTTCCATGTTTATACAGATGGCGGTGTAGATATTTCCATGTTTATAGAGCTCGCGGTGTAGATATTTCCATCTTTATACACATGGCAGTGTAGATATTTCCATGTTTATACAAATAGCGGTGTAGATATTTCCATGTCTGTAGAGATAGCGGTGTAGATATTTCCAAATTTATACAGATTGCGGTGTAGATATTTCCATCTTTATACAGATGGCGGTGTAGATATTTCCATGTTTATAGAGATGGCAGTGAAGTTATTTCCATGTATACAGAGATAGCGGTGTAGATATTTCCATGTTTATACAGATAGCGGTGTAGATATTTCCATGTTTATACTGATCGTGGTGTAGATATTTTCACGTTTATAGAGATGGAGGTGTATATATTTCCATGTATATAGAGATAGCAGTGTAGCTATTTTCATGTTTATAGAAAAAGCGGTGTTGGTATTTCCATGTTTATACAGATGACAGTGTAGATATTTCCATGTTTGTACAGATATCGGTGTAGATATTTCCATGTTTTCATAGATAGCGGTGTAGGTATTTCGATCTTTGCATAGATTGCGGTGTAGGTATTGCCAAATTTACACAGATAGCGGTGTAGATATTTCCAAGTTTACACAGAAAGCTGTGTAGATATTTCCATGTTTACAGAGATACCATTGTACATATTTCCATGTTTATACAGATTGTGGTGTAGTTATTTCCATGTTGATTCAGATAGCGGTGTAGATATTTCCATCTTTATACAGGTAGCGGTGTAGAAATTCCCATGTTGATACAGATCGCTTTGTAGACATTTCCATCTTTCTACAGATGTCAGTTTAGATATTTCCAAGTTTATACCGACGGCAGTGTAGATATTTCCATGTTTATGCAGAAGTCTGTGTAGATATTTCCATGTTTATGAAGATGGCGGTTTAGATATTTCCATGTTTATAGAGATGGCGGTGAAGTTATTTCTATGTTTATAGAGATATCAGTGTAAATATCTCCATGTTTATAGAGATGATGGTGTAGGTATTTTCATGTTTATAGAGATAGAGGTGTAGATATTTCCATGTATATACAGATAACGGTGTGGGTATTTCCATGTTTGTACAGATAGCGGTGTATCTATTTCCATGTTTATACAGCTCGCGGTGTAGATGTTTCCATCTTTATACAGATGGCAGTGTAGGTATGTCCATGTTTATACAGATAGCGGTGTAGATATTTCCATGTCTAAGGAGATAGCGGTGTAGTTATTTCCATCTTTATACAGATTGCGGTGTAGATATTTCCATCTTTATACAGATGGCGGTGTAGATATTTCCATATTTATACAGATGGCATTGAAGATATTTCCATGTTTATACAGATAGTGGTGTAGATATTTCCATGTTTATACAGATGGCGGTGTAGATACATTCATGTTTCTGAAGATGGCGGTGTAGATATTTTCATGTTTATAGAGATGGAGGTGTAGATATTTCCATGTATATAGAGATAGCAGTGTAGATATTTCCATATTTATACAGATAGCGGTGTAGGTATTTCCATGTTTATACAGATTGCGGTGTAGATATTTCCATGTTTCTACAGATGGCGGTGTAGATATTTCCTTGTTTATACAGACAGCGGTGTAGATATTTCCATGTTTATACAGGTAGCGGTGTAGATATTTCTAAGTTTACAGAGATAGCGGTGTAGTTATTGCCATCTTTGCACCGATTGCTGTGTAGATATTTCCATGTTTACGCAGATAGCTGTGTAGATATTTCCAAGTTTACACAGATAGCTGTGTAGATATTTCCATGTTTACACACATACCGTGGTAGATATTTCCATGTTTATACAGATTGCGGTTTAGATATGTCCATGATTATACAGATAGCGGTGTAGATATTTTCATGTTTATACAGATAGTGGTGGAGATATTTCCATGTTTATAGAGACTGCGGTATAGATATTTCCATGTTTATACAGATAGCGGTGTAGATATTTCCATGTCTGTAGAGATAGCGGTGTAGATATTTCCATATTTATACAGATTGCGGTGTAGATATTTCCATCTTTACAGATGGCGGTGTAGATATTTCCATGTTTATACAGATGGCAGTGAAGTTATTTCCATGTATACACAGATATTGGTGTAGATATTTCCATGTTTATACAGATGGCGGTTTCGATACACCCATGTATCTGACGATGGCGGTGTAGATATTTTCATGTTTATAGAGATGGAGGTGTAGATATTTCCATGTATATAGAGATAGCATTGTAGATATTTTCATGTTTATAGAGAAAGCGGTGAAGTTATTTCCATGTTTATACAGATGGCCGTGTAGATATTTCCATGTTTGTACAGATATCGGTGTAGATATTTCCATGTTTTCAGAGATAGCGGTGTAGGTATTTCCATCTTTGCATAGATTGCGGTGTAGGTATTGCCAAATTTACACAGATAGCGGTGTAGATATTTCCAAGTTTACACAGATAGCTGTGTAGATATTTCCATGTTTACAGAGATACCATTGTACATATTTCCATGTTTATACAGATTGTGGTGTAGTTATTTCCATGTTGATAAAGATAGCGGTGTAGATATTTCCATCTTTATACAGGTAGAGGTGTAGAAATTCCCATGTTGATACAGATCGCTTTGTAGACATTTCCATCTTTCTACAGATGTCAGTGTAGATATTTCCAAGTTTATACAGACGGCAGTGTAGATATTTCCATGTTTATGCAGATGTCTGTGTAGATATTTCCATGTTTATGAAGATGGAGGTGTAGATATTTCCATGTTTATAGAGATGGCGGTGAAGTTATTTCTATGTTTATAGAGATAGCGGTGTAAATATCTCCATGTTTATAGAGATGATGGTGTAAGTATTTTCATGTTTATAGAGATAGCGGTGTAGATATTTCCATGTTTATACAGATAGCGGTGTAGATATTTCCATGTTTATACAGACCGCGGTGTAGATATTTCCATGTTTATACAAATAGCGGTGCAGATATTTCCATGTTTGTACAGATGGCGGTGTTGATATTTCCATCTATACACAGATGACCCTGTAGATATTTCCATGTTTATACAGATGGCGGCGCAGATATTTCCATGTTCATACTGATCGTGGTGTAGATATTTCCATGTTTATAGAGATGGCGGGGTAGATATTTCCATGATCATAGAGATAGCGGTGTTGATTTTTCCATGTTTATAGTGAAAGCGGTGTGGATATTTCCATGTTTATACAGATATGGTTGTAGATATTTCCATGTTTATAGAGATGGCGGTGTAGATATTTCCATGTTTTTACAGGTCACGGTGTAGACATTTCCTTGTTTATACAAATAGCGGTGTAGTTATTTCCATGTTTATACAGATATCGTTGTAGATATTTCCATGTATATACAGATGGCTGTGTAGATATTTCCACGTTTATACAGATGGCTGTGTAGACTTTTCCATGTTTATACAGATGTCTTTGTAGGTATTTCCATGTTTATACAGATGGCGGTGTAGATATTTCCATGTTTATAGAGATACCTGTGTAGATATTTCCATGTTTATACAGATAGCGGTGTAGATACTTCCATGTTTTTACAGATAGCGGTGTAGATATTTCCATGTTTACTCAGATTGCGGGGTAGATATTTCCATCTTTCTACAGATGGCATTGGAGATATTTCCATTTTATATTGATGGCGGTGTTGATATTTCCATGTTTATATAGATGGTGGTGTAGATATTACCATGTTAATACAGATAGCGGTGTAGATATTTCCATGTTTATACAGATCGCGGTGTAGATATTTCCATGTTTATACAGATCGCGGTGTAGATATTTCCATGTTTATAGACATAGCGGTGTAGATATTTCCATGTTTATACAGATAGCGGTGGAGATATATCCCTCTTTATACAGATAGCTATGTAGATATTTCCATGTTTATACAGATGGCAATGTAGGTATTTCCATGTTTATACAGATATCGGTGTAGATATTTCCATGTTTACAGAGATAGCGGTGTAGGTATATCCATCTTTGCACAGATTGCGGTGTAGGTATTGCCAAATTTACACAGATAGCGGTGTAGATATTTCCTAGTTTACACAGATAGCTGTGTAGATATTTCCATGTTTACAGAGATAGCATTGCAGATATTTCCGTGTTTATACAGATTGCGGTGTAGTTATTTCCATGTTGATACAGATAGCGGTGTAGATATTTCCATGTTTATACAGGTAGCGCTGTAGGAATTCCCATGTTTATACAGATCGCTTTGTAGACATTTCCATTTTTCTACAGATGTCAATGTAGATATTTCCATGTTTATACAGATGGCAGTGAAGATATTTCCATGTTTATACAGATAGTGGTGTAGATATTTCCATGTTTATACAGATAGCGGTGTAGATATATCCATGTTTCTGAAGATGGCGGTGTAGATATTTTCATGTTTATAGAGATGGCGGTGTAGATATTTCCATGTTTATACAGATGTCGGTGTAGATATTTCCATGTTTATGCAGATAGCGGAGTAGATATTTCCATGTTTATAGAGATGGCGGTCTATTTATTTCTAAGTTTATAGAGATAGCGGTGTAAATATTTCCATGTTTATAGAGATGGTGGTGTAAGTATTTTCATGTTTATAGAGATAGCGGTGTAGATATTTCCATGTTTATACAGATAGCGGTGTTGCTATTTCCATGTTTATACAGATGGCGGTGTAGATATTTCCATGTTTATAGAGCTCGCGGTGTAGATATTTCCATCTTTATACACATGGCAGTGTAGATATTTCCATGTTTATACAAATAGCGGTGTAGATATTTCCATGTCTGTAGAGATAGCGGTGTAGATATTTCCATATTTATACAGATTGCGGTGTAGATATTTCCATCTTTATACAGATGGCGGTGTAGATATTTCCATGTTTATAGAGATGGCAGTGAAGTTATTTCCATGTATACAGAGATAGCGGTGTAGATATTTCCATGTTTATACAGATAGCGGTGTAGATATTTCCATGTTTATACTGATCGTGGTGTAGATATTTTCACGTTTATAGAGATGGAGGTGTATATATTTCCATGTATATAGAGATAGCAGTGTAGCTATTTTCATGTTTATAGAAAAAGCGGTGTTGGTATTTCCATGTTTATACAGATGACAGTGTAGATATTTCCATGTTTGTACAGATATCGGTGTAGATATTTCCATGTTTTCATAGATAGCGGTGTAGGTATTTCGATCTTTGCATAGATTGCGGTGTAGGTATTGCCAAATTTACACAGATAGCGGTGTAGATATTTCCAAGTTTACACAGAAAGCTGTGTAGATATTTCCATGTTTACAGAGATACCATTGTACATATTTCCATGTTTATACAGATTGTGGTGTAGTTATTTCCATGTTGATTCAGATAGCGGTGTAGATATTTCCATCTTTATACAGGTAGCGGTGTAGAAATTCCCATGTTGATACAGATCGCTTTGTAGACATTTCCATCTTTCTACAGATGTCAGTTTAGATATTTCCAAGTTTATACCGACGGCAGTGTAGATATTTCCATGTTTATGCAGAAGTCTGTGTAGATATTTCCATGTTTATGAAGATGGCGGTTTAGATATTTCCATGTTTATAGAGATGGCGGTGAAGTTATTTCTATGTTTATAGAGATATCAGTGTAAATATCTCCATGTTTATAGAGATGATGGTGTAGGTATTTTCATGTTTATAGAGATAGAGGTGTAGATATTTCCATGTATATACAGATAACGGTGTGGGTATTTCCATGTTTGTACAGATAGCGGTGTATCTATTTCCATGTTTATACAGCTCGCGGTGTAGATGTTTCCATCTTTATACAGATGGCAGTGTAGGTATGTCCATGTTTATACAGATAGCTGTGTAGATATTTCCATGTCTAAGGAGATAGCGGTGTAGTTATTTCCATCTTTATACAGATTGCGGTGTAGATATTTCCATCTTTATACAGATGGCGGTGTAGATATTTCCATATTTATACAGATGGCATTGAAGATATTTCCATGTTTATACAGATAGTGGTGTAGATATTTCCATGTTTATACAGATGGCGGTGTAGATACATTCATGTTTCTGAAGATGGCGGTGTAGATATTTTCATGTTTATAGAGATGGAGGTGTAGATATTTCCATGTATATAGAGATAGCAGTGTAGATATTTCCATATTTATACAGATAGCGGTGTAGGTATTTCCATGTTTATACAGATTGCGGTGTAGATATTTCCATGTTTCTACAGATGGCGGTGTAGATATTTCCTTGTTTATACAGACAGCGGTGTAGATATTTCCATGTTTATACAGGTAGCGGTGTAGATATTTCTAAGTTTACAGAGATAGCGGTGTAGTTATTGCCATCTTTGCACCGATTGCTGTGTAGATATTTCCATGTTTACGCAGATAGCTGTGTAGATATTTCCAAGTTTACACAGATAGCTGTGTAGATATTTCCATGTTTACACACATACCGTGGTAGATATTTCCATGTTTATACAGATTGCGGTTTAGATATGTCCATGATTATACAGATAGCGGTGTAGATATTTTCATGTTTATACAGATAGTGGTGGAGATATTTCCATGTTTATAGAGACTGCGGTATAGATATTTCCATGTTTATACAGATAGCGGTGTAGATATTTCCATGTCTGTAGAGATAGCGGTGTAGATATTTCCATATTTATACAGATTGCGGTGTAGATATTTCCATCTTTACAGATGGCGGTGTAGATATTTCCATGTTTATACAGATGGCAGTGAAGTTATTTCCATGTATACACAGATATTGGTGTAGATATTTCCATGTTTATACAGATGGCGGTTTCGATACACCCATGTATCTGACGATGGCGGTGTAGATATTTTCATGTTTATAGAGATGGAGGTGTAGATATTTCCATGTATATAGAGATAGCATTGTAGATATTTTCATGTTTATAGAGAAAGCGGTGAAGTTATTTCCATGTTTATACAGATGGCCGTGTAGATATTTCCATGTTTGTACAGATATCGGTGTAGATATTTCCATGTTTTCAGAGATAGCGGTGTAGGTATTTCCATCTTTGCATAGATTGCGGTGTAGGTATTGCCAAATTTACACAGATAGCGGTGTAGATATTTCCAAGTTTACACAGATAGCTGTGTAGATATTTCCATGTTTACAGAGATACCATTGTACATATTTCCATGTTTATACAGATTGTGGTGTAGTTATTTCCATGTTGATAAAGATAGCGGTGTAGATATTTCCATCTTTATACAGGTAGAGGTGTAGAAATTCCCATGTTGATACAGATCGCTTTGTAGACATTTCCATCTTTCTACAGATGTCAGTGTAGATATTTCCAAGTTTATACAGACGGCAGTGTAGATATTTCCATGTTTATGCAGATGTCTGTGTAGATATTTCCATGTTTATGAAGATGGAGGTGTAGATATTTCCATGTTTATAGAGATGGCGGTGAAGTTATTTCTATGTTTATAGAGATAGCGGTGTAAATATCTCCATGTTTATAGAGATGATGGTGTAAGTATTTTCATGTTTATAGAGATAGCGGTGTAGATATTTCCATGTTTATACAGATAACGGTGTGGGTATTTCCATGTTTGTACAGATAGCGGTGTAGCTATTTCCCTGTTTATACAGCTCGCGGTGTAGATGTTTCCATCTTTATACAGATGGCAGTGTAGATATGTCCATGTTTATACAGATAGCGGTGTAGATATTTCCATGTCTATAGAGATAGCGGTGTAGTTATTTCCATCTTTATACAGATTGCAGTGTAGATATTTCCATCTTTATACAGATGGCGTTGTAGATATTTCCATATTTATACAGATGGCATTGAAGATATTTCCATGTTTATACAGATAGTGGTGTAGATATTTCCATGTTTATACAGATTGCGATGTAGATACATTCATGTTTCTGAAGATGGCGGTGTAGATATTTTCATGTTTATAGAGATGGAGGTGTAGATATTTCCATGTATATAGAGATAGCAGTGTAGATATTTCCATATTTATACAGATAGTGGTGAAGGTATTTCCATGTTTATACAGATTGCGGTGTAGATATTTCCATGTTTCTACAGATGGCGGTGTAGATATTTCCTTGTTTATACAGACAGCGGTGTAGATATTTCCATGAATATACAGGTAGCGGTGTAGCTATTTCCAAGTTTACAGAGATAGCGGTGTAGTTATTGCCATCTTTGCACCGATTGCTGTGTAGATACTTCCATGTTTACGCAGATATCTGAGTAGATATTTCCAAGTTTACACAGATAGCTGTGTAGATATTTCCATGTTTACACACATACCGTGGTAGATATTTCCATGTTTATACCGATTGCAGTTTAGATATGTCCTTGATTATACAGATAGCGGTGTAGATATTTTCATGTTTATACAGATAGTGGTGGAGATATTTCCATGTTTATAGAGACTGCGGTATAGATATTTCCATGTTTATGCAGATAGCGGTGTAGATATTTCCATGTTTACAGAGATAGCAGTGTAGATATTTCCAAGTTTACCAGATAGCTTTGTAGATATTTCCATGTTTACGCAGAGAGCATTGTATATATTTCCATATTTATACAGATAGCGGTGTAGATATTTCCATGTTTATACAGATAGCGGTGGAGATATCTCCCTGTTTATACAGACAGCGATGTAGATATTTCCATGTTTATACAGATAACGGTGTAGATATTTCCATGTTTATAGAGATAGCGGTGTAGATATTTCCATGTTTATACAGATGGCTGTGTAGGTATTTCCACGTTTGTACAGATGGCAGTGTAGATATTTCCATGTTTATACAGATGGGGCTGAAGATATTTCCATGTTTATACTGATGGCACTGTAGATATTTCCATGTTTATACAGATAGCTGTGTTGATATTTCCATGTTTACAGAGATATCGGTGTAGATATTTCCATCTTTGCACAGATTGCGGTGTAGGTATTGCCAAATTTACACAGATTCCGGTGTAGATATTTCCAAGTTTACACAGATAGCTGTGTAGATATTTCCATGTTTACAGAGATAACATTGTAGATATTTCCATGTTTATTCAGATTGCGGTGTAGTTATTTCCATGTTGAAACAGATAGTGGTGTAGATATTTCCATGTTTATACAGGTAGCGGTGTAGAAATTCCCTTGTTTATACAGATCAGTTTGTAGACATATCCATCTTTCTTCAGATGTCAGTGTAGATATTTCCAAGTTTATACATATGGCAGTGTAGATATTTCCATCTTTATACACATGTCTGTGTAGATATTTCCATGTATATGCAGATGGCGGTGTAGATATTTCCATGTTTATAGGGATGGCGGTGTAGTTATTTCTATGTTTATAGAGATAGCGGTGTAAATATTTCCATGCTTATAGAGATGGTGGTGTAAGTATTTTCATGTTTATAGAGATAGCCGTGTAGATATTTCCATGTTTATTCAGATAACGGTATTCGTATTTCCATGTTTATATAGATAGCGGTGAAGCTATTTCCATGTATAAACACATGGCTGTGTAGATATTTCCATGTTCATACAGATGGCGGCGTAGATATTTCCATGTTTATACAGATAACTTTGTAAGTACTTCCATGTTTATACCGATGGCGGTGTAGATATTTCGATGTTTATAGAGATAGCAGTGCAGATATTTCCATGTTTATACAGATAGCAGTGTAGATATTTCCATGTTTATACTGATCGTGGTGTAGATATTTCCATGTTTATAGAGATGGCGGTGCAGATATTTCCATGTTCATAGAGATAGCGGTGTTGATATTTCCATGTTTATAGAGATAGCGGTGTGGATATTTCCATGTTTATACAGATAGGCGTGTAGATATTTCCATGTTTATAGAGATGGTGGTGTAGATATTTCCATGTTTATACAGATCACGGTGTAGATATTTGCTTGTTTATAAAAATAGTGGTGTAGTTATTTCCATGTTTATACAGATAGCGGTGTAGATATTTCCACGTATATACAGATGGCCGTGTAGATATTTCCATGTTTATACAAATGGCTGTGTAGATATTTCCATGTTTATACAGATGAGTTTGTAGTTATTTCCATGTTTATACAGATGGCGGTGTAAATATTTCCATGTTTACACAGATGCCTATGCAGATATTTCCATATTTATACAGAGGGCATTGTAGATATTTCTATGTTTATACAGATGGCAGTGTAGATATTTAAATGTTCCTACACATGTCTGTGTAGGTATTTCCATGTTTATACAGATGTCTTTGTAGATATTTCCATATTTATAGAGATAGCGGTGGTGTTATTTCCATGTTTACACAGGTAGCGGTGTATATATTTCCATGTTTATACAGATCATGGTGTAGATATTTCCATGTTTATACAGATACCGGTGTAGATATTTCCATGTTTATACAGACCACAGTATAGATATTTCCCTGTTTATACAGATAGCAGTGTAGATATTTCCATGTTTGTACAGATGGCGGTGTTGATGTTTCCATCTATACACAGATTGCCGTGTAGGTATTTCCATGTGTATACAGATGGCATTGAAGATATTTCCATGTATATACAGATGTCATTGAAGATATTTCCATGTTTATACAGATGGTGGTGTAGTTATTTCCATGTTTACACAGATGACTGTATAGGTATTTCCATGTTTCTACAGATGGCGGTGTAGATATTTCCATGTTTATAGAGATAGCGGTGTAGATATTTCCATATTTATACAGATAACGGTGTAGAAATTTCCATGTTTATACAGATAGCGGTGTAAATATTTCCATGTTTATACAGATCACGGTGTAGATATTTCCGTGTTTATAGAGATAGCGGTGTAGATATTTCCATGTTTATACAGATAGCGGTGTAGATATTTCCATGTTTATACAGACCGCGGTGTAGATATTTCCATGTTTATACAAATAGCGGTGCAGATATTTCCATGTTTGTACAGATGGCGGTGTTGATATTTCCATCTATACACAGATGACCCTGTAGGTATTTCCATGTTTATACAGATGGCGGCGCAGATATTTCCATGTTCATACTGATCGTGGTGTAGATATTTCCATGTTTATAGAGATGGCGGGGTAGATATTTCCATGATCATAGAGATAGCGGTGTTGATTTTTCCATGTTTATAGTGAAAGCGGTGTGGATATTTCCATGTTTATACAGATATGGTTGTAGATATTTCCATGTTTATAGAGATGGCGGTGTAGATATTTCCATGTTTTTACAGGTCACGGTGTAGACATTTCCTTGTTTATACAAATAGCGGTGTAGTTATTTCCATGTTTATACAGATATCGTTGTAGATATTTCCATGTATATACAGATGGCTGTGTAGATATTTCCACGTTTATACAGATGGCTGTGTAGACTTTTCCATGTTTATACAGATGTCTTTGTAGGTATTTCCATGTTTATACAGATGGCGGTGTAGATATTTCCATGTTTATAGAGATACCTGTGTAGATATTTCCATGTTTATACAGATAGCGGTGTAGATACTTCCATGTTTTTACAGATAGCGGTGTAGATATTTCCATGTTTACTCAGATTGCGGGGTAGATATTTCCATCTTTCTACAGATGGCATTGGAGATATTTCCATCTTTATATTGATGGCGGTGTTGATATTTCCATGTTTATATAGATGGTGGTGTAGATATTACCATGTTAATACAGATAGCGGTGTAGATATTTCCATGTTTATACAGATCGCGGTGTAGATATTTCCATGTTTATACAGATCGCGGTGTAGATATTTCCATGTTTATAGACATAGCGGTGTAGATATTTCCATGTTTATACAGATAGCGGTGGAGATATATCCCTCTTTATACAGATAGCTATGTAGATATTTCCATGTTTATACAGATGGCAATGTAGGTATTTCCATGTTTATACAGATATCGGTGTAGATATTTCCATGTTTACAGAGATAGCGGTGTAGGTATTTCCATCTTTGCACAGATTGCGGTGTAGGTATTGCCAAATTTACACAGATAGCGGTGTAGATATTTCCTAGTTTACACAGATAGCTGTGTAGATATTTCCATGTTTACAGAGATAGCATTGCAGATATTTCCGTGTTTATACAGATTGCGGTGTAGTTATTTCCATGTTGATACAGATAGCGGTGTAGATATTTCCATGTTTATACAGGTAGCGCTGTAGGAATTCCCATGTTTATACAGATCGCTTTGTAGACATTTCCATTTTTCTACAGATGTCAATGTAGATATTTCCATGTTTATACAGATGGCAGTGAAGATATTTCCATGTTTATACAGATAGTGGTGTAGATATTTCCATGTTTATACAGATAGCGGTGTAGATATATCCATGTTTCTGAAGATGGCGGTGTAGATATTTTCATGTTTATAGAGATGGCGGTGTAGATATTTCCATGTTTATACAGATGTCGGTGTAGATATTTCCATGTTTATGCAGATAGCGGAGTAGATATTTCCATGTTTATAGAGATGGCGGTCTATTTATTTCTAAGTTTATAGAGATAGCGGTGTAAATATTTCCATGTTTATAGAGATGGTGGTGTAAGTATTTTCATGTTTATAGAGATAGCGGTGTAGATATTTCCATGTTTATACAGATAGCGGTGTTGCTATTTCCATGTTTATACAGATGGCGGTGTAGATATTTCCATGTTTATAGAGCTCGCGGTGTAGATATTTCCATCTTTATACACATGGCAGTGTAGATATTTCCATGTTTATACAAATAGCGGTGTAGATATTTCCATGTCTGTAGAGATAGCGGTGTAGATATTTCCATATTTATACAGATTGCGGTGTAGATATTTCCATCTTTATACAGATGGCGGTGTAGATATTTCCATGTTTATAGAGATGGCAGTGAAGTTATTTCCATGTATACAGAGATAGCGGTGTAGATATTTCCATGTTTATACAGATAGCGGTGTAGATATTTCCATGTTTATACTGATCGTGGTGTAGATATTTTCACGTTTATAGAGATGGAGGTGTATATATTTCCATGTATATAGAGATAGCAGTGTAGCTATTTTCATGTTTATAGAAAAAGCGGTGTTGGTATTTCCATGTTTATACAGATGACAGTGTAGATATTTCCATGTTTGTACAGATATCGGTGTAGATATTTCCATGTTTTCATAGATAGCGGTGTAGGTATTTCGATCTTTGCATAGATTGCGGTGTAGGTATTGCCAAATTTACACAGATAGCGGTGTAGATATTTCCAAGTTTACACAGAAAGCTGTGTAGATATTTCCATGTTTACAGAGATACCATTGTACATATTTCCATGTTTATACAGATTGTGGTGTAGTTATTTCCATGTTGATTCAGATAGCGGTGTAGATATTTCCATCTTTATACAGGTAGCGGTGTAGAAATTCCCATGTTGATACAGATCGCTTTGTAGACATTTCCATCTTTCTACAGATGTCAGTTTAGATATTTCCAAGTTTATACCGACGGCAGTGTAGATATTTCCATGTTTATGCAGAAGTCTGTGTAGATATTTCCATGTTTATGAAGATGGCGGTTTAGATATTTCCATGTTTATAGAGATGGCGGTGAAGTTATTTCTATGTTTATAGAGATATCAGTGTAAATATCTCCATGTTTATAGAGATGATGGTGTAGGTATTTTCATGTTTATAGAGATAGAGGTGTAGATATTTCCATGTATATACAGATAACGGTGTGGGTATTTCCATGTTTGTACAGATAGCGGTGTATCTATTTCCATGTTTATACAGCTCGCGGTGTAGATGTTTCCATCTTTATACAGATGGCAGTGTAGGTATGTCCATGTTTATACAGATAGCGGTGTAGATATTTCCATGTCTAAGGAGATAGCGGTGTAGTTATTTCCATCTTTATACAGATTGCGGTGTAGATATTTCCATCTTTATCCAGATGGCGGTGTAGATATTTCCATATTTATACAGATGGCATTGAAGATATTTCCATGTTTATACAGATAGTGGTGTAGATATTTCCATGTTTATACAGATGGCGGTGTAGATACATTCATGTTTCTGAAGATGGCGGTGTAGATATTTTCATGTTTATAGAGATGGAGGTGTAGATATTTCCATGTATATAGAGATAGCAGTGTAGATATTTCCATATTTATACAGATAGCGGTGTAGGTATTTCCATGTTTATACAGATTGCGGTGTAGATATTTCCATGTTTCTACAGATGGCGGTGTAGATATTTCCTTGTTTATACAGACAGCGGTGTAGATATTTCCATGTTTATACAGGTAGCGGTGTAGATATTTCTAAGTTTACAGAGATAGCGGTGTAGTTATTGCCATCTTTGCACCGATTGCTGTGTAGATATTTCCATGTTTACGCAGATAGCTGTGTAGATATTTCCAAGTTTACACAGATAGCTGTGTAGATATTTCCATGTTTACACACATACCGTGGTAGATATTTCCATGTTTATACAGATTGCGGTTTAGATATGTCCATGATTATACAGATAGCGGTGTAGATATTTTCATGTTTATACAGATAGTGGTGGAGATATTTCCATGTTTATAGAGACTGCGGTATAGATATTTCCATGTTTATACAGATAGCGGTGTAGATATTTCCATGTCTGTAGAGATAGCGGTGTAGATATTTCCATATTTATACAGATTGCGGTGTAGATATTTCCATCTTTACAGATGGCGGTGTAGATATTTCCATGTTTATACAGATGGCAGTGAAGTTATTTCCATGTATACACAGATATTGGTGTAGATATTTCCATGTTTATACAGATGGCGGTTTCGATACACCCATGTATCTGACGATGGCGGTGTAGATATTTTCATGTTTATAGAGATGGAGGTGTAGATATTTCCATGTATATAGAGATAGCATTGTAGATATTTTCATGTTTATAGAGAAAGCGGTGAAGTTATTTCCATGTTTATACAGATGGCCGTGTAGATATTTCCATGTTTGTACAGATATCGGTGTAGATATTTCC
Source organism: Pan paniscus (assembly GCF_029289425.2). Classification (NCBI taxonomy): domain Eukaryota; kingdom Metazoa; phylum Chordata; class Mammalia; order Primates; family Hominidae; genus Pan; species Pan paniscus. Next base: position 10,557,316 of record NC_073257.2, on the reverse strand, counting down.
ATGTTTTCAGAGATAGCGGTGTAGGTATTTCCATCTTTGCATAGATTGCGGTGTAGGTATTGCCAAATTTACACAGATAGCGGTGTAGATATTTCCAAGTTTACACAGATAGCTGTGTAGATATTTCCATGTTTACAGAGATACCATTGTACATATTTCCATGTTTATACAGATTGTGGTGTAGTTATTTCCATGTTGATAAAGATAGCGGTGTAGATATTTCCATCTTTATACAGGTAGAGGTGTAGAAATTCCCATGTTGATACAGATCGCTTTGTAGACATTTCCATCTTTCTACAGATGTCAGTGTAGATATTTCCAAGTTTATACAGACGGCAGTGTAGATATTTCCATGTTTATGCAGATGTCTGTGTAGATATTTCCATGTTTATGAAGATGGAGGTGTAGATATTTCCATGTTTATAGAGATGGCGGTGAAGTTATTTCTATGTTTATAGAGATAGCGGTGTAAATATCTCCATGTTTATAGAGATGATGGTGTAAGTATTTTCATGTTTATAGAGATAGCGGTGTAGATATTTCCATGTTTATACAGATAACGGTGTGGGTATTTCCATGTTTGTACAGATAGCGGTGTAGCTATTTCCCTGTTTATACAGCTCGCGGTGTAGATGTTTCCATCTTTATACAGATGGCAGTGTAGATATGTCCATGTTTATACAGATAGCGGTGTAGATATTTCCATGTCTATAGAGATAGCGGTGTAGTTATTTCCATCTTTATACAGATTGCGGTGTAGATATTTCCATCTTTATACAGATGGCGTTGTAGATATTTCCATATTTATACAGATGGCATTGAAGATATTTCCATGTTTATACAGATAGTGGTGTAGATATTTCCATGTTTATACAGATTGCGATGTAGATACATTCATGTTTCTGAAGATGGCGGTGTAGATATTTTCATGTTTATAGAGATGGAGGTGTACATATTTCCATGTATATAGAGATAGCAGTGTAGATATTTCCATATTTATACAGATAGTGGTGAAGGTATTTCCATGTTTATACAGATTGCGGTGTAGATATTTCCATGTTTCTACAGATGGCGGTGTAGATATTTCCTTGTTTATACAGACAGCGGTGTAGATATTTCCATGAATATACAGGTAGCGGTGTAGCTATTTCCAAGTTTACAGAGATAGCGGTGTAGTTATTGCCATCTTTGCACCGATTGCTGTGTAGATACTTCCATGTTTACGCAGATATCTGAGTAGATATTTCCAAGTTTACACAGATAGCTGTGTAGATATTTCCATGTTTACACACATACCGTGGTAGATATTTCCATGTTTATACCGATTGCAGTTTAGATATGTCCTTGATTATACAGATAGCGGTGTAGATATTTTCATGTTTATACAGATAGTGGTGGAGATATTTCCATGTTTATAGAGACTGCGGTATAGATATTTCCATGTTTATGCAGATAGCGGTGTAGATATTTCCATGTTTACAGAGATAGCAGTGTAGATATTTCCAAGTTTACCAGATAGCTTTGTAGATATTTCCATGTTTACGCAGAGAGCATTGTATATATTTCCATATTTATACAGATAGCGGTGTAGATATTTCCATGTTTATACAGATAGCGGTGGAGATATCTCCCTGTTTATACAGACAGCGATGTAGATATTTCCATGTTTATACAGATAACGGTGTAGATATTTCCATGTTTATAGAGATAGCGGTGTAGATATTTCCATGTTTATACAGATGGCTGTGTAGATATTTCCACGTTTGTACAGATGGCAGTGTAGATATTTCCATGTTTATACAGATGGGGCTGAAGATATTTCCATGTTTATACTGATGGCACTGTAGATATTTCCATGTTTATACAGATAGCTGTGTTGATATTTCCATGTTTACAGAGATATCGGTGTAGATATTTCCATCTTTGCACAGATTGCGGTGTAGGTATTGCCAAATTTACACAGATTCCGGTGTAGATATTTCCAAGTTTACACAGATAGCTGTGTAGATATTTCCATGTTTACAGAGATAACATTGTAGATATTTCCATGTTTATTCAGATTGCGGTGTAGTTATTTCCATGTTGAAACAGATAGTGGTGTAGATATTTCCATGTTTATACAGGTAGCGGTGTAGAAATTCCCTTGTTTATACAGATCAGTTTGTAGACATATCCATCTTTCTTCAGATGTCAGTGTAGATATTTCCAAGTTTATACATATGGCAGTGTAGATATTTCCATCTTTATACACATGTCTGTGTAGATATTTCCATGTATATGCAGATGGCGGTGTAGATATTTCCATGTTTATAGGGATGGCGGTGTAGTTATTTCTATGTTTATAGAGATAGCGGTGTAAATATTTCCATGCTTATAGAGATGGTGGTGTAAGTATTTTCATGTTTATAGAGATAGCCGTGTAGATATTTCCATGTTTATTCAGATAACGGTATTCGTATTTCCATGTTTATATAGATAGCGGTGAAGCTATTTCCATGTATAAACACATGGCTGTGTAGATATTTCCATGTTCATACAGATGGCGGCGTAGATATTTCCATGTACATACAGATAACTTTGTAAGTACTTCCATGTTTATACCGATGGCGGTGTAGATATTTCGATGTTTATAGAGATAGCAGTGCAGATATTTCCATGTTTATACAGATAGCAGTGTAGATATTTCCATGTTTATACTGATCGTGGTGTAGATATTTCCATGTTTATACAGATGGCGGTGCAGATATTTCCATGTTCATAGAGATAGCGGTGTTGATATTTCCATGTTTATAGAGATAGCGGTGTGGATATTTCCATGTTTATACAGATAGGCGTGTAGATATTTCCATGTTTATAGAGATGGTGGTGTAGATATTTCCATGTTTATACAGATCACGGTGTAGATATTTGCTTGTTTATAAAAATAGTGGTGTAGTTATTTCCATGTTTATACAGATAGCGGTGTAGATATTTCCACGTATATACAGATGGCCGTGTAGATATTTCCATGTTTATACAAATGGCTGTGTAGATATTTCCATGTTTATACAGATGAGTTTGTAGTTATTTCCATGTTTATACAGATGGCGGTGTAAATATTTCCATGTTTACACAGATGCCTATGCAGATATTTCCATATTTATACAGAGGGCATTGTAGATATTTCTATGTTTATACAGATGGCAGTGTAGATATTTAAATGTTCCTACACATGTCTGTGTAGGTATTTCCATGTTTATACAGATGTCTTTGTAGATATTTCCATATTTATAGAGATAGCGGTGGTGTTATTTCCATGTTTACACAGGTAGCGGTGTATATATTTCCATGTTTATACAGATCATGGTGTAGATATTTCCATGTTTATACAGATACCGGTGTAGATATTTCCATGTTTATACAGACCACAGTATAGATATTTCCCTGTTTATACAGATAGCAGTGTAGATATTTCCATGTTTGTACAGATGGCGGTGTTGATGTTTCCATCTATACACAGATTGCCGTGTAGGTATTTCCATGTGTATACAGATGGCATTGAAGATATTTCCATGTATATACAGATGTCATTGAAGATATTTCCATGTTTATACAGATGGTGGTGTAGTTATTTCCATGTTTACACAGATGACTGTATAGGTATTTCCATGTTTCTACAGATGGCGGTGTAGATATTTCCATGTTTATAGAGATAGCGGTGTAGATATTTCCATATTTATACAGATAACGGTGTAGAAATTTCCATGTTTATACAGATAGCGGTGTAAATATTTCCATGTTTATACAGATCACGGTGTAGATATTTCCGTGTTTATAGAGATAGCGGTGTAGATATTTCCATGTTTATACAGATAGCGGTGTAGATATTTCCATGTTTATACAGACCGCGGTGTAGATATTTCCATGTTTATACAAATAGCGGTGCAGATATTTCCATGTTTGTACAGATGGCGGTGTTGATATTTCCATCTATACACAGATGACCCTGTAGGTATTTCCATGTTTATACAGATGGCGGCGCAGATATTTCCATGTTCATACTGATCGTGGTGTAGATATTTCCATGTTTATAGAGATGGCGGGGTAGATATTTCCATGATCATAGAGATAGCGGTGTTGATTTTTCCATGTTTATAGTGAAAGCGGTGTGGATATTTCCATGTTTATACAGATATGGTTGTAGATATTTCCATGTTTATAGAGATGGCGGTGTAGATATTTCCATGTTTTTACAGGTCACGGTGTAGACATTTCCTTGTTTATACAAATAGCGGTGTAGTTATTTCCATGTTTATACAGATATCGTTGTAGATATTTCCATGTATATACAGATGGCTGTGTAGATATTTCCACGTTTATACAGATGGCTGTGTAGACTTTTCCATGTTTATACAGATGTCTTTGTAGGTATTTCCATGTTTATACAGATGGCGGTGTAGATATTTCCATGTTTATAGAGATACCTGTGTAGATATTTCCATGTTTATACAGATAGCGGTGTAGATACTTCCATGTTTTTACAGATAGCGGTGTAGATATTTCCATGTTTACTCAGATTGCGGGGTAGATATTTCCATCTTTCTACAGATGGCATTGGAGATATTTCCATCTTTATATTGATGGCGGTGTTGATATTTCCATGTTTATATAGATGGTGGTGTAGATATTACCATGTTAATACAGATAGCGGTGTAGATATTTCCATGTTTATACAGATCGCGGTGTAGATATTTCCATGTTTATACAGATCGCGGTGTAGATATTTCCATGTTTATAGACATAGCGGTGTAGATATTTCCATGTTTATACAGATAGCGGTGGAGATATATCCCTCTTTATACAGATAGCTATGTAGATATTTCCATGTTTATACAGATGGCAATGTAGGTATTTCCATGTTTATACAGATATCGGTGTAGATATTTCCATGTTTACAGAGATAGCGGTGTAGGTATTTCCATCTTTGCACAGATTGCGGTGTAGGTATGGCCAAATTTACACAGATAGCGGTGTAGATATTTCCTAGTTTACACAGATAGCTGTGTAGATATTTCCATGTTTACAGAGATAGCATTGCAGATATTTCCGTGTTTATACAGATTGCGGTGTAGTTATTTCCATGTTGATACAGATAGCGGTGTAGATATTTCCATGTTTATACAGGTAGCGCTGTAGGAATTCCCATGTTTATACAGATCGCTTTGTAGACATTTCCATTTTTCTACAGATGTCAATGTAGATATTTCCATGTTTATACAGATGGCAGTGAAGATATTTCCATGTTTATACAGATAGTGGTGTAGATATTTCCATGTTTATACAGATAGCGGTGTAGATATATCCATGTTTCTGAAGATGGCGGTGTAGATATTTTCATGTTTATAGAGATGGCGGTGTAGATATTTCCAAGTTTATACAGATGTCGGTGTAGATATTTCCATGTTTATGCAGATAGCGGAGTAGATATTTCCATGTTTATAGAGATGGCGGTCTATTTATTTCTAAGTTTATAGAGATAGCGGTGTAAATATTTCCATGTTTATAGAGATGGTGGTGTAAGTATTTTCATGTTTATAGAGATAGCGGTGTAGATATTTCCATGTTTATACAGATAGCGGTGTTGCTATTTCCATGTTTATACAGATGGCGGTGTAGATATTTCCATGTTTATAGAGCTCGCGGTGTAGATATTTCCATCTTTATACACATGGCAGTGTAGATATTTCCATGTTTATACAAATAGCGGTGTAGATATTTCCATGTCTGTAGAGATAGCGGTGTAGATATTTCCATATTTATACAGATTGCGGTGTAGATATTTCCATCTTTATACAGATGGCGGTGTAGATATTTCCATGTTTATAGAGATGGCAGTGAAGTTATTTCCATGTATACAGAGATAGCGGTGTAGATATTTCCATGTTTATACAGATAGCGGTGTAGATATTTCCATGTTTATACTGATCGTGGTGTAGATATTTTCACGTTTATAGAGATGGAGGTGTATATATTTCCATGTATATAGAGATAGCAGTGTAGCTATTTTCATGTTTATAGAAAAAGCGGTGTTGGTATTTCCATGTTTATACAGATGACAGTGTAGATATTTCCATGTTTGTACAGATATCGGTGTAGATATTTCCATGTTTTCATAGATAGCGGTGTAGGTATTTCGATCTTTGCATAGATTGCGGTGTAGGTATTGCCAAATTTACACAGATAGCGGTGTAGATATTTCCAAGTTTACACAGAAAGCTGTGTAGATATTTCCATGTTTACAGAGATACCATTGTACATATTTCCATGTTTATACAGATTGTGGTGTAGTTATTTCCATGTTGATTCAGATAGCGGTGTAGATATTTCCATCTTTATACAGGTAGCGGTGTAGAAATTCCCATGTTGATACAGATCGCTTTGTAGACATTTCCATCTTTCTACAGATGTCAGTTTAGATATTTCCAAGTTTATACCGACGGCAGTGTAGATATTTCCATGTTTATGCAGAAGTCTGTGTAGATATTTCCATGTTTATGAAGATGGCGGTTTAGATATTTCCATGTTTATAGAGATGGCGGTGAAGTTATTTCTATGTTTATAGAGATATCAGTGTAAATATCTCCATGTTTATAGAGATGATGGTGTAGGTATTTTCATGTTTATAGAGATAGCGGTGTAGATATTTCCATGTATATACAGATAACGGTGTGGGTATTTCCATGTTTGTACAGATAGCGGTGTATCTATTTCCATGTTTATACAGCTCGCGGTGTAGATGTTTCCATCTTTATACAGATGGCAGTGTAGGTATGTCCATGTTTATACAGATAGCGGTGTAGATATTTCCATGTCTAAGGAGATAGCGGTGTAGTTATTTCCATCTTTATACAGATTGCGGTGTAGATATTTCCATCTTTATCCAGATGGCGGTGTAGATATTTCCATATTTATACAGATGGCATTGAAGATATTTCCATGTTTATACAGATAGTGGTGTAGATATTTCCATGTTTATACAGATGGCGGTGTAGATACATTCATGTTTCTGAAGATGGCGGTGTAGATATTTTCATGTTTATAGAGATGGAGGTGTAGATATTTCCATGTATATAGAGATAGCAGTGTAGATATTTCCATATTTATACAGATAGCGGTGTAGGTATTTCCATGTTTATACAGATTGCGGTGTAGATATTTCCATGTTTCTACAGATGGCGGTGTAGATATTTCCTTGTTTATACAGACAGCGGTGTAGATATTTCCATGTTTATACAGGTAGCGGTGTAGATATTTCTAAGTTTACAGAGATAGCGGTGTAGTTATTGCCATCTTTGCACCGATTGCTGTGTAGATATTTCCATGTTTACGCAGATAGCTGTGTAGATATTTCCAAGTTTACACAGATAGCTGTGTAGATATTTCCATGTTTACACACATACCGTGGTAGATATTTCCATGTTTATACAGATTGCGGTTTAGATATGTCCATGATTATACAGATAGCGGTGTAGATATTTTCATGTTTATACAGATAGTGGTGGAGATATTTCCATGTTTATAGAGACTGCGGTATAGATATTTCCATGTTTATACAGATAGCGGTGTAGATATTTCCATGTCTGTAGAGATAGCGGTGTAGATATTTCCATATTTATACAGATTGCGGTGTAGATATTTCCATCTTTACAGATGGCGGTGTAGATATTTCCATGTTTATACAGATGGCAGTGAAGTTATTTCCATGTATACACAGATATTGGTGTAGATATTTCCATGTTTATACAGATGGCGGTTTCGATACACCCATGTATCTGACGATGGCGGTGTAGATATTTTCATGTTTATAGAGATGGAGGTGTAGATATTTCCATGTATATAGAGATAGCATTGTAGATATTTTCATGTTTATAGAGAAAGCGGTGAAGTTATTTCCATGTTTATACAGATGGCCGTGTAGATATTTCCATGTTTGTACAGATATCGGTGTAGATATTTCCATGTTTTCAGAGATAGCGGTGTAGGTATTTCCATCTTTGCATAGATTGCGGTGTAGGTATTGCCAAATTTACACAGATAGCGGTGTAGATATTTCCAAGTTTACACAGATAGCTGTGTAGATATTTCCATGTTTACAGAGATACCATTGTACATATTTCCATGTTTATACAGATTGTGGTGTAGTTATTTCCATGTTGATAAAGATAGCGGTGTAGATATTTCCATCTTTATACAGGTAGAGGTGTAGAAATTCCCATGTTGATACAGATCGCTTTGTAGACATTTCCATCTTTCTACAGATGTCAGTGTAGATATTTCCAAGTTTATACAGACGGCAGTGTAGATATTTCCATGTTTATGCAGATGTCTGTGTAGATATTTCCATGTTTATGAAGATGGAGGTGTAGATATTTCCATGTTTATAGAGATGGCGGTGAAGTTATTTCTATGTTTATAGAGATAGCGGTGTAAATATCTCCATGTTTATAGAGATGATGGTGTAAGTATTTTCATGTTTATAGAGATAGCGGTGTAGATATTTCCATGTTTATACAGATAACGGTGTGGGGATTTCCATGTTTGTACAGATAGCGGTGTAGCTATTTCCCTGTTTATACAGCTCGCGGTGTAGATGTTTCCATCTTTATACAGATGGCAGTGTAGATATGTCCATGTTTATACAGATAGCGGTGTAGATATTTCCATGTCTATAGAGATAGCGGTGTAGTTATTTCCATCTTTATACAGATTGCGGTGTAGATATTTCCATCTTTATACAGATGGCGTTGTAGATATTTCCATATTTATACAGATGGCATTGAAGATATTTCCATGTTTATACAGATAGTGGTGTAGATATTTCCATGTTTATACAGATTGCGATGTAGATACATTCATGTTTCTGAAGATGGCGGTGTAGATATTTTCATGTTTATAGAGATGGAGGTGTACATATTTCCATGTATATAGAGATAGCAGTGTAGATATTTCCATATTTATACAGATAGTGGTGAAGGTATTTCCATGTTTATACAGATTGCGGTGTAGATATTTCCATGTTTCTACAGATGGCGGTGTAGATATTTCCTTGTTTATACAGACAGCGGTGTAGATATTTCCATGAATATACAGGTAGCGGTGTAGCTATTTCCAAGTTTACAGAGATAGCGGTGTAGTTATTGCCATCTTTGCACCGATTGCTGTGTAGATACTTCCATGTTTACGCAGATATCTGAGTAGATATTTCCAAGTTTACACAGATAGCTGTGTAGATATTTCCATGTTTACACACATACCGTGGTAGATATTTCCATGTTTATACCGATTGCAGTTTAGATATGTCCTTGATTATACAGATAGCGGTGTAGATATTTTCATGTTTATACAGATAGTGGTGGAGATATTTCCATGTTTATAGAGACTGCGGTATAGATATTTCCATGTTTATGCAGATAGCGGTGTAGATATTTCCATGTTTACAGAGATAGCAGTGTAGATATTTCCAAGTTTACCAGATAGCTTTGTAGATATTTCCATGTTTACGCAGAGAGCATTGTATATATTTCCATATTTATACAGATAGCGGTGTAGATATTTCCATGTTTATACAGATAGCGGTGGAGATATTTCCCTGTTTATACAGACAGCGATGTAGATATTTCCATGTTTATACAGATAACGGTGTAGATATTTCCATGTTTATAGAGATAGCGGTGTAGATATTTCCATGTTTATACAGATGGCTGTGTAGATATTTCCACGTTTGTACAGATGGCAGTGTAGATATTTCCATGTTTATACAGATGGGGCTGAAGATATTTCCATGTTTATACTGATGGCACTGTAGATATTTCCATGTTTATACAGATAGCTGTGTTGATATTTCCATGTTTACAGAGATATCGGTGTAGATATTTCCATCTTTGCACAGATTGCGGTGTAGGTATTGCCAAATTTACACAGATTCCGGTGTAGATATTTCCAAGTTTACACAGATAGCTGTGTAGATATTTCCATGTTTACAGAGATAACATTGTAGATATTTCCATGTTTATTCAGATTGCGGTGTAGTTATTTCCATGTTGAAACAGATAGTGGTGTAGATATTTCCATGTTTATACAGGTAGCGGTGTAGAAATTCCCTTGTTTATACAGATCAGTTTGTAGACATATCCATCTTTCTTCAGATGTCAGTGTAGATATTTCCAAGTTTATACATATGGCAGTGTAGATATTTCCATCTTTATACACATGTCTGTGTAGATATTTCCATGTATATGCAGATGGCGGTGTAGATATTTCCATGTTTATAGGGATGGCGGTGTAGTTATTTCTATGTTTATAGAGATAGCGGTGTAAATATTTCCATGCTTATAGAGATGGTGGTGTAAGTATTTTCATGTTTATAGAGATAGCCGTGTAGATATTTCCATGTTTATTCAGATAACGGTATTCGTATTTCCATGTTTATAGAGATAGCGGTGTAGATATTTCCATGTTTACGCAGATAGCATTGTATATATTTCCATGTTTATACAGATAGCGGTGTAGTTATTTCCATGTACATACAGAAAGCGGTGTAGATATTTCCATGTTTTTACAGATAGCATTGGAGATATTTCCCTGTTTATACAGATAGCGGTGTAGATATTTCCATCTTTACACAGATGGCAGTGTAGATATTTGCATGTTTATACAGATTGCGGAGTAGATATGTACATGTCTATAGAGGTAGCGGTGTAGCTATTTCCATATTTATAAATATTGCGGTGTAGATATTTCCATCTTTATACAGATGGCAGTGTAGATATTTCCATGTTTATACAGATAGAAGTGAAGATATTTCCAAGTTTATACAGATGGCAGTGTAGATACATCCAAGTTTCTGAAGATGGCGGTGTAGATATTTTCATGTTTATAGAGATGGCGGTGTAGATATTTCCATGTATATAGAGATTGCAGTGTAGATATTTCCATGTCTATAGAGATAGCGGTGTAGATGTTTCCATATTTATGCAGATAGCGGTGTAAATATTTCCATGTTTATAGAGATAATGGTGTAAGTATTTTCATGTTTATAGAGATAGCGGTGTAGGTATTTCCATGTTTATACAGATAGCTGTGTTGGTATTTCCATCTTTATACAGATAGCGGTGTTGATATTTCCATGTTTACAAAGCTCGCGGTGTAGATATTTCCATCTTTATACAGATGGCAGTGTAGATATTTCCATGTTTATACAGATAGCGGTGTAGATATATCCATGTCTATAGAGATAGAAGTGTAGTTATTTCCATATTTATACAGATTGCCGTGTAGATATTTCCATCTTTATACAGATGGTGGTGTAGATATTTCCATGTTTATACAGATGGCAGTGAAGATATTTCCATCTTTATACATATAGTGGTGTAGATATTTCCATGTTTATACAGATGGCGGTGTAGATACATTCATGTTTCTGAAGATGGCGGGGTAGATATTTTCATGTTTATAGAGATGGAGGTGTAGATATTTCCATGTATATAGTGATAGCAGTGTAGATATTTTCATGTTTATAGAGAAAGCGGTGTAGGTATTTCCATGTTTATAGAGATAGCGGTGTAGTTATTTCCTTATTTATACAGATAGCGGTGTAGGAATTTCCATGTTTATACAGATTGCGGTGTAGATATTTCCATGTTTCTACATATGGTGGTGTAGATATTTTCATGTTTATAGAGATGGCGGTGTAGATATTTCCATGTTTATACAGATGTCTGTGTAGATATTTCCATGTTTATGCAGATTGCGGTATAGATATTTCCATGTTTATAGAGATGGCGGTCTATTTATTTCTAAGTTTATAGAGATAGTGGTGTAAATATTTCCATGTTTATAGAGATGGTGGTGTAAGTATTTTCATGTTTATAGAGATATCGGTGTAGATATTTCCATGTTTATACAGATAGCGGTGTTGGTATTTCCATGTTTATACAGTTGGCGGTGTAGATATTTCCATGTTTATACAGCTCGAGGTGTAGATATTTCCATCTTTATACACATGGCAGTGTAGATATTTCCATGTTTATACAGATAGCGGTGTAGATATTTCCATGTCTTTAGAAATAGCGGTGTAGATATTTCCATGTTTATACAGATGGCAGTGAAGATATTTCCATCTTTATACAGATAGTGATGTAGATATTTCCATGTTTATATAGATGGCGGTGTAGATACATTCATGTTTCTGAAGATGGCGGGGTAGATATTTTCAGGTTTATAGAGATGGAGGTGTAGATATTTCCATGTATATAGTGATAGCAGTGTAGATATTTTCATGTTTATAGAGAAAGTGGTGTAGGTATTTCCATGTTTATAGAGATAGCGGTGTAGTTATTTCCATATTTATAGAGATAGCGGTGTAGGAATTTCCATGTTTATACAGATTGCGGTGTAGATATTTCCATGTTTCTACAGATGGCGGTGTAGGTATTTCCTTGTTTATACAGACAGCGTTGTTGATATTTCCATGTTTATTCAGGTAGCGGTGTAGATATTTCCAAGTTTACAGAGATAGCGGTGTAGTTATTTCCATCTTTGCACAGATTGCCATGTAGATATTTCCATGTTTACGCAGATAGCTGTGTAGATATTTTCAAGTTTACACAGATAGCAGTGTAGATATTTCCATGTTTACACACATACCGTGGTAGATATTTCCATGTTTATACAGACTGCGGTTTAGATATGTAAATAATTATACAGATAGCAGTGTAGATATTTTCATGTTTATACAGATAGCGGTGTATATATTTCCATGTTTATAGAGACTGCGGTATAGATATTTCCATGTTTATACAGATGTCTGTGTAGATATTTCCATGTTTATGAAGATAGCGGTGTAGATATTTCCATGTTTATAGAGATGGCGGTCTATTTATTTCTAAGATTATAGAGATAGCGGTGTAAATATTTCCATGTTTATAGAGATGGTTGTCTAAGTATTTTCATGTTTATAGAGATAGCGGTGTAGGTATTTCCATGTTTATACAGATAGCGGTGTTGCTGTTTCCATGTTTATACAGGTGGCGGTGTAGTTATTTCCATGTTTATACAGCTCGAGGTGTAGATATTTCCATCTTTATACACATGACAGTGAAGATATTTCCATGTTTATACAGATAGCGGTGTAGATATTTCCATGTCTATAGAGATAGCAGTGTAGATATTTCCATGTTTATACAGATTGCGGTGTAGATATTTCCATCTTTATACAGATGGCGGTGTAGATATTTCCATCTTTATACAGATGGCAGTGAAGATATTTCCATGTATATACAGATAGTGGTGTAGATATTTCCATGTTTATACAGATGGCGGTGTAGTTACACCCATGTATCTGATGATGGCGGTGTAGATACTTCCATGTATATAGAGATACCAGTGTACATATTTTCATGTTTACTGAGAAAGCGGTGTAGCTATTTCCATGTTTATACAGATGGCAGTGTAGGTATTTCCATGTTTATACAGATATCGGTGTAGATATTTCCATGTTCACCGAGATAGCGGTGTAGGTATTTCCATCTTTGCATAGATTGCGGTGTAAATATTGCTAAGTTTACACAGATAGCGGTGTAGGTATTTCCATGTTTACAGATTGTGGTGTAGATATTTCCATGTTTCTACAGATGGCGGTGTAGATATTTCCTTGTTTATACAGACAGCGGTGTAGATATTTCCATGTTTATACAGGTAGCGGTGTAGATATTTCCAAGTTTACAGAGATAGCGGTGTAGTTATTTCCAACTTTGCACAGATTGCCGTGTAGATATTTCCATGTTTACGCAGATAGCTGTGAAGATATTTCCAAGGTTACACAGATAGCTGTGTAGATATTTTCATGTTTACACACATACCGTGGTAGATATTTCCATGTTTATACAGATTGCGGTTTAGATATGTCCATGATTATACAGATAGCGGTGTAGATATTTTCATGTTTATACAGATAGCGGTGGAGATATTTCCATGTTTATAGAGACTGCGGTATAGATATTTCCATGTTTATACAGATAGCGGTGTAGATATTTCCATGTTTACAGAGATAGCAGTGTAGATATTTCCATCTTTGCACAGATTGCTGTGTAGACATTTCCATTTTTACACAGATAGCTGTGTAGATATTTCTAAGTTTACACAGATAGCTGTGTAGTTATTTCCATGTTTACACAGAGAGCACTGTATATATTTCCATGTTTATACAGATAGCGGTGTAGATATTTCCATCTTTATACAGAAAGCGGTGTAGATATTTCCATGTTTATACAGATAGCGGTGTAGGTATTTCCCTGTTTACACAGATAGCGATGTAGATATTTCCATGTTTATACAGATAACGGTGTAGATATTTCCATGTTTATAGAGATAGCGGTGTAGATATTTCCATGTTTATACAGATGGCTGTGTAGATATTTCCATGTTTGTACAGATGGCAGTGTAGATATTTCCATGTTTATACAGATGGCGCTGTAGGTATTTCCAGGTTTATGCAGATGGCAGTGTAGATATTTCCATGTTTATACAGATAGATGGGTAGATATTTCCATGTTTACAGAGATAGCGGTGTAGATATTTCCATCTTTGCACAGATTGCGTTGTAGGTATTGCCAAATTTACACAGATTGTGGTGTAGATATTTCCAAGTTTACACAGATAGCTGTGTAGATATTTCCATGTTTACAGAGATAGCATTGTAGATATTTCCATGTTTATATATATTATGGTGTAGTTATTTCCATGTTGATACAGATAGTGGTGTAGATATTTCCATGTTTATACAGGTAGCGGTGTTGAAATTCCCATATTTATACAGATCGCTTTGTAGACATTTCCATCTTTCTACAGATGTCAGTGTAGATATTTCCATGTTTATACAGATGGCAGTGTAGATATTTCCATGTTTATACAGATGTGTGTGTAGATATTTCCATGTATACACAGATTGCGGTGTAGATATTTCCATCTTTCTACACATGGCATTGTAGATATTTCCATGTTTATATAGATGGCGGTGTAGATATTTCCATGTATATACAGATCGTGGTGTAGATATTTCCATGTTTATACAGATCGCGGTGTAGATATTTCCATGTTTGTACAGATCGCGGTGTAGATATTTCCATGTTTATACAGATAGCGATGTAGATATTTCCATGTTTACACAGATGGTGGTGTAGATATTTCCGTGTTTATACACATGGCGAGGTAGATACTTCCATCTTTATGGAGATGGCAGTGTAGATATTTCCATGTTTATGCAGATGGCCGTGTAGATATTTCCATATTTATACAGATGTCTGTGTAGATATTTCCATGTGTATACAGATGGTATTGTAGGTACTTCCATGTTTATACATATGGTGTTGTAGACATTTCCATGTTTATTCAGATGACTGTGTAGATATTTCCATGTTTTTACAGATGGCGGTGTAGTTATTTCAAAGTTTATAGAGATGGCGCTGTAGATATTTCCATGTTTAAACAGATACCGGTGTAGGTATTTCCATGTTTATACAGACCGCAGTGTAGATATTTCCATGTTTATAGAGATAGCAGTGTAGATATTTCCATGTTTGTACAGATGGCGATGTTGATGTTTCCATCTATACACAGATTGCCGTGTAGGTATTTCCATGTGTATACAGATGGCATTGTAGATATTTGCATGTTCATACAGATGGTGGTGTAGATATTTCCATGTTTACACAGATGACTGTATAGGTATTTCCATGTTTATACGGATGGCGGTGTAGATATTTCCAAGTTTATAGAGATAGCGGTGTAGATATTTCCATATTTATACAGATAACGGTGTAGAAGTTTCCATGTTTATACAGATAGCGGTGTAAATATTTCCATGTTTACACAGATCACGGTGAAGATATTTCCATGTTTATAGAGATAGCGGTGTAGATATTTCCAAGTTTATACAGATAGCAGTGTAGATATTTCCAAGCTTATAGAGACCGCGATGTAGATATTTCCATGTTTATACAGATAGCGGTGCAGATATTTCCATGTTTGTACAGATGGCGGTGTTGATATTTCCATCTATATACAGATGACAGTGTATATATTTCCATGTTTATACAGATGGCGGCACAGATATTTCCATGGATATGTAGATGGTGGTGTAGATATTTCCATGTTTATACAGATAGCGGTGTAGTTATTTCCATGTTTATATTGATAGCGGTGTAAATATTTCCATGTATGTACACATGGCTTTGTAGATATTTCCACGTTTATACAGATGGCGGTGTAGATATTTCCATGTTTATACACATAACTTTGTAAGTATTTCCATGTTTATACAGATGGCGGTGTAGATATTTCGATGTTTATAGAGATAGCAGTGGAGATATTTCCATGTTTATACAGATAGCGGTGTAGATATTTCCATTTTTATACTGATCGTGGTGTAGATATTTCCATGTTTATAGAGATGGCGGTGCAGATATTTCCATGTTCATAGAGATAGCGGTGTTGATTTTTCCATGTTTATAGAGATAGCGGTGTGGCTATTTCCATGTTTATACAGATAGGGGTGTAGATATTTCCATGTTTATAGAGATGGCGGTGTAGATATTTCCATGATTACACAGATCACGGTGTAGATATTTGCTTGTGTATAAAAATAGCGGTGTACTTATTTCCATGTTTATACAGATAGCGGTGTTGACATTTCCATGCATATACAGATGGCAGTGTAGATATTTCCATGTTTATACAGATGGCTGTGTAGATATTTCCATGTTTATACAGATGACTTCGTAGTTATTTCCATGTTTATACAGATTGCGGTGTAGATATTTCCATGTTTATAGGGATAGCTGTGTAGAGATTTCCATGTTTATACAGACAGCTGTGTAGATATTTCCATGTTTATACAGATCGCAGTGTAGATATTTCCATGTTTATACAGATCGCGGTGTAGATATTTCCATGTTTATACAGATAGCGGTGTAGGTATTTCCATGTTTTTACAGATATCGGTGTAGATATTTCCATGTATACACAGATTGCGGTGTAGATATTTCCATCTTTCTACAGATGGCATTGTAGATATTTCCATGTTTATATAGATGGTGGTGTAGATATTACCATGTTTATATAGATGGTGGTGTAGATATTACCATGTTTATACAGATAGCGTGGTAGATATTTCCATGTATATACAGATCGTGGTGTAGATATTTCCATGTTTATACAGATCGCGGTGTAGATATTTCCATGTTTATACAGATCGCGGTGTTGATATTTCCATGTTTATACAGATGACTGTGGAGATATTTCCATGTTTTTACAGATGGCGGTGTAGATAATTCCATCTGTATACATATGGCGATGTGTCTATTTCCAGGTTTGCACAGATAGCGGTGTATATATTTCCATGTTTATTGAGGTGGCTTTGTAGTTATTTCCACGTTTATACAGATGTCAGTGTAGATGTTTCCATGTTTATGCAGATACCGGTGCAGATATTTCCATGTTTATACAGATAGCGGTGGAGATATTTCTATGTTTAAACAGATAGCGATGTAGATATTTCCATGTTTATACAGATAGCGGTGTAGATATTTCCATGTTTATAGAGATGGCGGTGTAGAAATTTCCATGTATTTACAGATGGCGGTGTAGATATTTCCATGTGTATACATATGGCGAAGTGTCTATTTCCAGGTTTTTACAGATAGCGGTGTAGATATTTACAGGTTTATTGAGATGGCTCTGTAGATATTTCCACGTTTATAGAGACAGTGATTTAGATATTTCCATGTTTATAAAGATAGCGGTTTAGATATTTCCATCGTTGCACAGATTGTGCTGTAGATATTTCCATCTTTACACAGATAGTGATGTAGATATTTCCATGTTTACACAGACAGTGGTGTAGATATTTCCATGTTTACACAGATAGCGTTGTGTATATTTGCATGTTTATACAGAGAGCAGTGTATATATTTCCATGTTTATACAGATAGCGGTTTAGATATTTCCATGTTTATACAGATAGCGGTGTAGATATTTCCATGTTTATACAGATAGCGGTATACATGATTCTATGTTTATACAGATAGAGGTGGAGATATTTCCATGTTTATACAGATTGCGGTGTAGATATTTCCATGTTTATAGAGATAGCGGTGTAGTTATTTCCATATTTAAACAGATGGCCGTGTAGATATTTCTATGTTTATTCATATGTCGGTGTAGATATTTCCATGTTTATTCAGATGGCGGTGTAGATATTTCCATGTTTATACAGATAGAGGTGTAGATATTTCCATGTTTATACAGATATCGGTGTAGATGTTACCACGTTTACCGAGATATCGGTGTAGATATTTTCATCTTTGCAGAGATTGCGGTGTAGATATTTCCATTTTTACACAGAGAGCGGTGTAGATATTTCAGTCGTTGCACAGATTGTGCTGTAGATATTTCCATATTTACACAGAGAGTGGTGTAGATATTTCCATGTTTACACAGACAGCGGTTTAGATATTTCCATGTTTACACAGATAGCGTTGTAATATATGCATGTTTATACAGGTAGCGGTGTAATGTTTCCATGTTTATACAGATAGCGGTGGAGATATTTCCATGTTTATAAAGATAGCGATGGAGATATTTCCATGTTTATACAGATTGAGGTGTAGATATTTCCGAGTTTATACATATAGCGGTGTAGATATTTAAATGTTTTTACAGATAGCGGTGTAGTTATTTCCATGTTTATACAGATAGCGGTGTAGGTGTTTTCATGTTTGTAGAGATAGCGGTCTAGACATTTCCATGTTTATAGAGATAGTGGTGTAGATATTTCTATGTTTATAGAGATAGCGACGTAGGTACTTCCATGTTTATACAGATGGCTGTGTAGATATTTCCATGTGTACGCAGATGGCAGTGTAGATATTTCCATGTTTATGGAGATGGTGGTGTAGATATTTCTATGCTTATACAGATGACTGTGTAGCTATTTCCATGTTTATACAGATGGCAGTGTAGATATTTCCAAGTGTATAGAGATAGCGGTGTAGATATTTCCATGTTTATACAGATAGCGGTGTAGCTATTTCCATGTATACAGACATAGCGGTGTAGATATTTCCATATTTTTGCAGATATCGGTGTAGATATTTCCATGTTTATACAGATGGCGTTGTAGATATTTCCATATTCATAGAGATGGCGGTGTATATATTTCCAAGTTTATACAGATAGCTGTGTAGATATTTCCATGTTTATACACATAGTGTTGTACATGATTCTATGTTTATACAGATATAGGTGGAGTTATTTCCATGTTTATACACATAGTGGTGTACATGATTCTATGTTTATACAGATATAGGTGGAGATATTTCCATGTTTATACAGATAGCGGTGCAGATATTTCCTTGTTTATACAAATAGCGGTGTTGATATTTCCATGTATATACTGATAGCGGTGTAGATACTTCCATGCTTATTCAGACAGTGGTGTAGATATTTCCATCTTTGCACAGATTGCGGTGTAGATATTTCCATCTTTACACAGATAGCGGTGTAGGTATTTTCATGTTTACACAGATAGCTCTGTAGGTCTTTCCATGTTTACACAGATAGTGTTGTGGATGTTTCCATGTTTATTGAGATAGCGGTTTAGATATTTCCATGTATCTACAGATAGCGGTGTAGACATTTCCATGTTTACAGGGATAGTGGTTTACATATTTCCATGTTTATACAGATGGCTGTGTAGATATTTCCATGTTTATACAGATGACTTTGTAGTTATTTCCATGTTTGTACAGATTACGGTGTAGATATTTCCATGTTTCTAGGGATAGCTGTGTAGATATTTCCATGTTTATACAGATAGCTGTGTAGATATTTCCATGTTTATACAGATCGCAGTGTAGATATTTCCATGTTTATACAGATCGCGGTGTAGATATTTCCATATTTATACAGACAGCAGTGTAGATATTTCCATGTTTATAGAGATCGTGGTGTAGATATTTCCATATTTATACAGATAACGGTGTAGGTATTTCCATGTTTATTGAGATAGCGGTGTAGATATTTCTGTGTTCATACAGATGGCAGTGTACATATTTGCTTGCGTATACAGATGGCAGTGTAGATATTTCCATGATTATACAGATGGAGGTGTAGGTATTTCCATGTTTATACAGATATTGGTGTAGATATTTCCATGTTTATACAGATAGCGGTGTAGATATTTCCATTTATATACAGATAGTGGTGTTGCTATTTCCATTTTTATACAGATATCGGTGTAGATATTTCCATGTTTATACAGCTCGCGGTGTAGGTATTTCCATCTTTATACAGATGGCGGTGTAGATATTCCAATATTTATAGAGATAGCCTTGTAGATATTTCCATGATTATACAGATAGTGGTGTAGGTATTTCCATGTTTATACAGATAGCGGTGCATATAATTCCATGTTTATAGAGATAGCATTGTAGATATTTCCATCTTTGCACAGATTGCGGTGTAGATATTTCCATCTTTACAGAGATAGCGGTGTAGATATGGCCATGTTTACACAGATAGCTGTTTAGATATTTCCATGTTTACACAGAGAGCGTTGTAGATATTTCCAGGTTTATACAGATAGCGTTGGAGATATTTCCATGTTTATAGAGATGGATGTATAGACATTTCCATGTTTATACAGATGACTGAGTAGAAATTTTCATGTTTTTACAGATGGCGGTGAAGTTATTTCAATGTTTATATAGATAGCCGTGTGGCTATTTCCATGTGTATACAGATAGCAGTGTAGATATTTCGATGTTTATAGAGATGGTTGTGTAGATATTTCCGTGTTTATACAGATGGCAGTGTAGATATTTCCATGTTTATGCAGATAGTGGTGTAGATATTTTCATGTTTATACAGATCGCTGTGTAGTTATTTCCATGTTTACACAGATGGCGTTGTAGGTATTTCCATGTTTATAGAGATAGCCATGTAGATATTTCTATGTTTATACAGATAGAGGTGTAGACTTTTCCATGTTTATAGAGATAGCGGTGTAGATATTTCCATATTTATACAGACAGCAGTGTAGATATTTCCATGTTTATAGAGATCATGGTGTAGATATTTCCATATTTACACAGATAACTGTCTAGATATTTCGATGATTATAGAGAAAGCTGTGTAGATATTTCCATGTTTACAGAGATAGCGGTGTAGATATTTCCATTTTTGCACAGATTGCGATGTAGATATTTCCATCTTTACACAGATAGCGGTGTACATATTTCCATGTTTACACAGATAGCGGTGTAGATATTTCCTTGTTTACACAGATATTGTTGTAGATATTTCCATGTTTATACAGATAGCAGTGTAGATATTTCTATGTTTATAAAGATAGCGGTTTAGATGTTTCCATCTTTATACAGATAGCGGTGTAGATATTTCCATGTTTATACAGATGGCGGTGTAGGTATTTCCATATTTATAGAGATAGCGGTGTAGATATTTCCGTGTTCATACAGATGGCAGTGTACATATTTCCTTGAGTATACAGACGGCAGTGTAGATATTTCCATGATTATACAGGTGGAGGTGTAGGTATTTCCATGTTTATAGAGATATTGGTGTCGATATTTCCATGTTTATACAGATAGTGGTGTAGATATTTCCATTTTTATGCAGATAGTGGTGCTGCTATTTACATGTTTATACAGATAGCGGTGTAGATATTTCCATTTTTATGCAGATAGTGGTGCTGCTATTTACATGTTTATACAGATATCGGTGTAGATATTTCCATGTTTATACAGCTCGCGGTGTAGATATTTCCGTCTTCATACAGATGGCTGCGTAGATATTCCCATATTTATAGAGATAGCCTTGTAGATATTTCCATGTTTATACAGATAGCGGTGTAGGTATTTCCATGTTTATACAGATAGCGGTGCATATAATTCCATGTTTATAGAGATAGCATTGTAGATATTTCCATCTTTGCACAGATTGCGGTGTAGATTTTTCCATCTTTACAGAGACAGCGGTGTAGATATTGCCATGTTTACACAGATAGCTGTTTAGATATTTCCATGTTTACACAGATAGCGTTGTAGATATTTCCAGGTTTATACAGATAGCGGTGGAGATATTTCCATGTTTATACAGATGGAGGTATAGACATTTCCATGTTTATACAGATGACTGAGTAGAAATTTTCATGTTTTTACAGATGGCGGTGTAGATATTTCAATGTTTATATAGATAGCCGTGTGGCTATTTCCATGTTTATACAGATAGCAGTGTAGATATTTTGATGTTTATAGAGATTGTTCTGTAGATATTTCCATGTTTATACAGATGGCAGTGTAGATATTTCCATGTTTATGCAGATAGTGGTGTAGATATTTTCATGTTTATACAGATCGCTGTGTAGTTATTTCCATGTTTACACAGATGGCGTTGTAGGTATTTCCATGTTTATAGAGATAGCCATGTAGATATTTCTATGTTTATACAGATAGAGGTGTAGACTTTTCCTTGTTTATAGAGATAGTGATGTAGATATTTCCATATTTATACAGACAGCAGTGTAGATATTTCCATGTTTATAGAGATCGTGGTGTAGATATTTCCATATTTATACAGATAACTGTGTAGATATTTCCATGATTATAGAGAAAGCTGTGTAGATATTTCCATGTTTACAGAGATAGCGGTGTAGATATTTCCATTTTTGCACAGATTGCGATGTAGATATTTCCATCTTTACACAGATAGCGGTGTACATATTTCCATGTTTACACAGATAGCGGTGTAGATATTTCCTTGTTTACACAGATATTGTAGATATTTCCATGTTTATACAGATAGCAGTGTAGATATTTCTATGTTTATAAAGATAGCGGTGTAGATGTTTCCATCTTTATACAGATAGCGGTGTAGATATTTCCATGTTTATACAGATGGCGGTGTAGGTATTTCCATATTTATAGTGATAGCGGTGTAGATATTTCCGTGTTCATACAGACGGCAGTGTACATATTTCCTTGTGTATACAGATGGCAGTGTAGATATTTCCATGATTATACAGGTGGAGGTGTAGGTATTTCCATGTTTATAGAGATATTGGTGTCGATATTTCCATGTTTATACAGATAGCGGTGTAGATATTTCCATTTTTATACAGATAGTGGTGTTGCTATTTACATGTTTATACAGATATCGGTGTAGATATTTCCATGTTTATACAGCTCGCGGTGTAGATATTTCCATCTTTATACAGATGGCTGAGTAGATATTCCCATATTTATAGAGATAGCCTTGTAGATATTTCCATGATTATACAGATAGGGGTGCATATAATTCCATCTTTATAGAGATAGCACTGTAGATATTTCCATCTTTGCACAGATTGCGGTGTTGATATTTCCATCTTTACAGAGACAGCGGTGTAGATATTGACATGTTTACAGAGATAGCTGTTTAGATATTTCCATGTTTACACAGATAGCGTTGTAGATATTTCCAGGTTTATACAGATAGCGGTGGAGATATTTCCATGTTTATACAGATGGAGGTATAGACTTTTCCATGTTTATACAGATGACTGAGTAGAAATTTTCATGTTTTTGCAGATGGCGGTGTTGATATTTCAATGTTTATACAGATAGCGGTGAGCTTATTTCCACGTTTATACAGATAACAGTGTAGATATGTCGTTGTTTATAGAGATGGTTCTGTAGATATTTCCATGTTTATACAGATGGCAGTGTAGATATTTCCATGTTTATGCAGATAGTGGTGTAGATATTTTCATGTTTATACAGATCGCTGTGTAGGTGTTTCCATGTTTACACAGATGGCGTTGTAGGTATTTCCATGTTTATAGAGATAGCCATATAGATATTTCCATGTTTATACAGATAGAGGTGTAGACATTTCCATGTTTATAGAGATATCGGTGTAGATATTTCCATATTTATACAGACAGCAGTGTAGATATTTCCATGTTTACAGAGATCGTGGTGTAGATATTTCCATATTTATACAGATAACTGTGTAGATATTTCCATTTTTATAGAGATAGCTGTGTAGATATTTCCATGTTAACAGAGATATCGGTGTAGATATTTCCATTTTTGTACAGATTGCGATGTAGATATTTCCATCTTTACAAAGATAGCGGTGTACATATTTCCATGTTTACACAGATAGCGGTGTAGATATTTCCATGTTTACACAGATAGTGTTGTAGATATTTCCATGTTTATACAGATAGCAGTGTAGATATTTCTATGTTTATAAAGATAGCGGTGTAGATGTTTCCATCTTTATACAGATAGCGGTGTAGATATTTCCATGTTTATACAGATGGCGGTGTAGGTATTTCCATATTTATTGAGATAGCGGTGTAGATATTTCCGTGTTCATTCAGACGGCAGTGTACATATTTCCTTGTGTATACAGATGGCAGTGTAGATATTTCCATGATTATACAGATGGAGGTGTAAGTATTTCCATGTTTATACAGATGATAGTGTAGAAATTTCCATGTTTTTACAGATAGGGGTGTAGATATTTCCATGTTTATACAGATGGCAGTGTTGATATTTCCATGTTTGTGCACATAATGGTGTAGATATTTCCATGTTTATACAGATAGCGGTGTAAAATATTTCCATGTTTATTCAGATGGCGGTGTAGATACTTCCATTTTTATACTGGTAGCGGTGTAATTTGCATGTTTATACAGATAGCGGTGTAGATATGTCCATGTTTTTACAGATGGCAGTGTAGATATTTCCATGTTTACGTAGATAGCGGTGTTGCTATTTCCATGTTTATAGAGATCGTGGTGTAGATATTTCAATATTTATACAGATAACTGTGTAGATATTACCATGTTTATAGAGATAGCTGTGTTGATATTTCCATATTTGCACAGATAGCGGTGTAGATATTTCCATCTTTACACAGATAGCGGTGTACATATTTCCATGCTTCCACAGATAGCGGTGTAGATATTTCCATGTTAACACAGATAATTTGTAGATATTTCCATGTTTATACAGATTGCAGTATAGATATTTCCATGTTTATAAAGATTGCGGGGCAGATATTTCCATGTTTACACAGATAGCGGTGGAGATATTTCCATGTTTATACAGATTGCGATGCAGATATTTCCAGGTTTATATAGATAGCGGTGTAGATATTTCCATGTTTATACAGATAGTGGGGTAGATATTTCCATGTTTATACAGATAGCGGTGTACATATTTCCATGAGTATGCAGATAGCGGTGGAGATATTTCCATGTTTATACAGATAGCGGTGGAGATATTTCCATGTTTATACAGATGGCGGTGTAGATATTTCCAAGTTTATACAAATCGTGGTGTATATATTCCCATGTTTATTCAGATAGCGGTGTAGATATTTCCATGTTTATACCGATAGCGGTATAGGTATTTCCATGTTTATACAGATGGCGGTGCAGATATTTCCATGTGTATACGGATGGCAGTGTAGATATTTCCATGTATATACAGATGGAGGTGTAGATATTTCCATGTTTATACAGATGACTGTGAAGATATTTCCATGTTTTTACAGACGGTGGTGTACATATTTCCATGTTTATACAGAAAGTGTTGTAGCTATTTCCATGTTTATACAGATGGCTCTGTAGGTATTTCCATGTTTATACTGATGGTGGTGTAGATATTTCCATGTTTGTAGAGATAGCCATGTGGATATTTCTATGTTTACACAGATAGTGGTGTAGACATTTCCATGTTTATAGAGATAGCAGTGTATATATTTACATATTTATACACATAGCGGTGTATATATTTCCATGTTTATACAGGTAGCGGTGGAGATATTTACATGTTTATACAGATAGCGGTGTAGATATTTCCATGTTTACACAGATGGTGGTGTAGATATTTCCATATTTACACAGATAGCGTTGTAGATATTTCCATGTTTATACAGATAACGGTGTACATATTTCCATGTTTATACAGATAATGGCTTAGATGTTTCCATGTTTATACAGATACCAGTGGAGTTATTTCAATGTTTATACCGATAGCGGTGTATATATTTCCATGTTTATACAGGTAGCGGTGGAGATATTTACATGTTTATACAAATGGCGGTGTAGATATATCCATGTTTATATTGATAGCGTTGTAGACATTTCCATGTTTATACAGATAGCGGTGTAGATATTTCCATGTTTATACAGATCGTTATGTCGATATTTCCATGTTTATACAGATAGCGGTGTAGATATTTCCATGTTTATAGAGATGGCTTTGTAGATATTTCCATGTTTATACAGATTGCAGTGTAAATATTTCCATGTTTAGAAATATAGTGGTGTAGATATTTCCATGTTTATACAGATGACTGTGTAGTTATTTCCATGTTTATAGAGATGGCGGTTTAGATATTTCCATGTTTATAAAGATAGAGGTGTAGACATTTCCATGTTCATAGAGATAGCGGTGTAGATATTTCCATATTTATACAGATAGCTGTGTAGATATTTCCATGTTTATACAGAGAGAGGTGTAGATATTTCCATGTTTATGCAGTTGTCGGTGTAGATATTTCCATCTTTCTGCAGATGGCAGTGAGGATATATCAATGTTTATAGAGATGGCAGTGTTGATAATTCCATGTTTATACAGAAGGAGGTGAAGTTATTTCCATGCTTATGCTGATGGCGTTGTAGATATTTAAATGTTCATAGAGATGGCGGTGTAGATATTTCAAGGTTTGTAGAGATAGCGTTGTAGATAATTCCATGTTTATAGAGATGGCGGTGTACATATTTCCATGTTTATAGAGATAGTGGTGTAGATATTTCCATGTTTATACAGATAGAGCTGTAGATATTTCCATGTTTATACAGATAGTAGTGTTGGTATTTCCATGTTTATACAGAGAGCAGTGTACAAATTTCCATGTTTCCACAGATGGCAGTGTAGATTGTTCCATGTTTATGGAGATGGCTGTGTAGATATTTTCACGTATATAGAGATGGCGGTGTAGGTATTTCCATGTTTATACAGATTGTGGTGTAGATATTTCCATGTTTATAGAGATCGCGGTGTAGATGTTTCCATGTTTACAGATAGCGGTGGAGATATTTCCATGTTTATACAGATCGTGGTGTAGATATTTCCATGTTTATGGAGATAGCGGTGTATATATTTCCATATTTATACAGATAGCGGTGTAGATATTTAAATGTTTACACAGATAGCTCTGAAGATATTTCCATGTTTACACAGATAGTGTTTTAGATATTTCCATGATTATACAGATAGCGTTGTAGATATTTCCATGTATATACAGATGGCTGTGTACATATTTCCATGTTTACACAGATGGCTGTGTAGATATTTCCATGTTTATACAGATGACTTTGTAGGTATTTCCATGTTTATACAGATGTCGGTGTAGATATTTCCATGTTTATAGAGATAGCGGTGTACATATTTGTATGTTTATTCAGATGGCGGTGTAGATATTTCCATGTTTATACAGAGAGCGGTGTAGACATTTCCATGTTTATGGAGATAGCGGTGTAGATATTTCCATATTTATACAGATAACGGAGGAGATACTTCCATGTTTATACAGATAGTGGTGTAGATATTTCAATGTTTATACAGATAGCGGTGTAGATATATCCATGTTTATAGAGATTGTGGTGTAGATATTTCCATGTTTATACAGATAACAGTGTCGATATTTCCATGCTTATACAGAGAGTGGTGTAGATATTTCCATGTTTACGGAGATAGAGGTGTAGCTATTTCCATATTTGCACAGATTGCGGTGTAGTTATTTCCATCTTCACACTGATTGCGGTGTACATATTTCCATGTTTACACAGACAGCGGTGTAGATATTTCCATGTTTACACAGAAAGTGTTGTAGGTATTTCCATGTTTATAGAGATTGCGGTGTAGATATTTCCATGTTTATACAGATAGCGGTGTAGATATTTCCATGTTTATACAGATAGCGGTATAGATATTTCCATGTTTATACAGAGAGTGGAGGAGATATTTCCATGTTTATGCAGGTAGCGGTGGAGATATTTCCATGTTTATAGAGATAGCGGTGTAGTTATGTCCATGTTTATACAGGTAGCGGTGTAGATATTTCCCTGTTGACAGAGATATCGGTGTAGATATTTCCATATTTATACAGATTGCGGTTTAGATATTTGTATGTTTATTCTGATGGTGGTGTAGATATTTTCATGTTTATACAGATAGCGGTGTGGCTATTACCAAGTTTATACAGATGGCAGTGTAGATATATCCATGTTTATACATATAGTGGAGTAGATATTTCCATGTTTATAAAGATAGCGGTGAAGATATTTCCAAGTTTATAGAGATAGCGGTGGAGATATTTCCATATTCATAGAGATAGCGATGGAGATATTTCCATGTTCATAGAGATAGCGATGGAGATATTTCCAGGTTTGTACAGATGACGATGTAGATATTTCCATGTCTAGGCAGAAAGAGGTATAGATATTTCTGTGTTTAGGCAGAAAGCGGTGTAGACATTTCCATGTTTATAGAGATAGCAATGTAGATATTTCCATGTTTATACAGATAGCGGTGTAGACATTTCCATGTTTATAGGGATAGCGGTGTGGATATTTCCATATTTATACAGATAGCGGTGTAGATATTTCCATGTTTATAGGGATAGCGGTGTAGATATTTCCATGTTTATACAGATAGCGATGTATTTACTTCCATGTTTATACAGATGACTGTATTTCCATGTTTATACAGATAGCAGTGAAGATATTTCATTGTTTATAGAGATAGCATTGTAGATATTTCCATGTTTATACAGATGGCGGTGTAGATTCATCCCTGTGTGTTCACATGGCGGTGTAGTTATTTCCATGTTTATACAGATGGCGGTGTAGATATTTCCATGTTTATACAGATAGCAGTGAAGATATTTCCTTGTTTATACAGATAATGGTGTAGATATTTCCATGTTTATACAGATAGCGGTGGAGATATTTACCTATTTATACAGACAGCGATGTAGATATTTCCATGTTTATACACATAGCGGTGTAGATATTTCCATGTTCATAGAGATAGCAGTGTAGATATTTCCATGTTTATACAGATGGCTGTGTAGATATTTCCATGTGTGTACAGATGGCAGTGTAGATATTTCCATGTTTATACAGATAGCGGTGTAGATATTTACTTGTCTATAGAGGTAGCGGTGTAGGTATTTCCATATTTATACAGATTGCGGTGTAGATATTTCCATCGTTATACAGATGGTGGTGTAGATATTTCCATGTTTATAGAGATGGCAATGAAGTTATTTCCATGTTTATACAGAGAGTTGTGTAGATATTTCCATGTTTATACAGATGGCGGTGTAGATACATCCGTGTTTCTGAAGATGGCGGTGTAGATATTTTCATGTTTATAGAGATGGCGGCGTAGATATTTCCATGTATATAGAGATTGCAGTGTAGATATTTCCATGTTTATAGAGAAATCGGTGTAGGTATTTCCATGTTTATAGAAATATCGGTGTGCATATTTCCATATTTTTACAGATAACGGTGTAGGTATTTCCATGTTTATACAGATGGCGGTGTAAATATTTCCTTGTTTATACAGATATCGGTGCAGATATTTCCAGGTTTACAAATATAGCCGTGTAGATATTTGTATGTTTACACAGATAGAGTTGCAGATATTTCCATGTTTATAAATATAGCGGTGCAGATATTTCCATGTTTATACAGATAGCGGTGTGGCTATTTCCATGTTTATACAGATAGCGGTGTTGGTATTTCCATGTTTATACAGATAGCGGTATAGATATTTCCTTGTTTATAGAGATGACTGTCTAGATATTTGCATGTTTATACAGCTTTCCATGTAGATATTTCCATGTTTATACAGATGGTGGTGTAGATATTTCCATCTTTATACAGATGTCTGTGAAGTAATTTCCATGTTTATACAGATGTCAGTGTAGATGTTTTCATGTTTAAAGAGATAACGATCTAGGTATTTCCATGTTTATACAGATAGCGGTGTAGACATTTCCATGTTTAGAGAGATAGCAGTGTAGATATTTCCATATTTATAGAGATGGCGTTGTAGGTAATTCCATGTTTATAGAGATAGCGGTGTAGATATTTCCATGATTATACAACACGCAGTGCAGATATTTCCATATTTATAGAGATGGCAGTGAAGTTTTTTCCATGTTTATACAGATAGTGGTGTAGGTATTTCCATGTTTATACAGATTGCGGTGTAGATACAGCCATGTTTCTGAAGATGGCGGTGTAGATATTTTCATGTTTATAGAGATGGCGGTGTAGATAATTCCATATTTACAGAGATTGAGATGTAGATAATTCCATGTTTATAGAGAAAGCGGTGTTGGTATTTCCGTGTTTATAGACATAGCGGTGTAGATATTTCCATGTTTCTACAGATAGCGTTGTAGGTATTTCCATGTTTATACAGATGGCGGTGTAGGGATTTCCATGTTTTCAGAGATAGCTGTGAAGTTATTTCCATCTTTGCACAGATTGCTGTGTAGATATTTCCATTTTTACACAGATACCTGTGTAGATATTTTCAAGTTTACACAGAGAGCTGTGTAGATATTTCCATGTTTACACAAATAGCGTTGTAGATATTTCAATGTTTATAGAGATGGCACTGTAAATATTTCCATGTTTATACAGATCGCGGTGTAGATGTTTCCATGTTTACACAGATTGCGGTGTTGGTATTTCCATGTTTTTACAGATGGCATTGTAGATATTTCCATGTTTATACAGATGGCTGTGTAGATATTTCCATGTTTATACCGATGGCGGAGTAGATATTTCCATGTTCATAGAGATAGCGGTGTAGATATATCCATGTTCATAGAGATAGCAGTGAGGATATTTCCATGTTTATACAGATAGCATTGTAGATATTTCCATTTTTATAGAGATTGCGGTTTTGATATTTCATACTTATACAGATAGCGGTTTAGATATTTCCATGTTTATACAGATTGCGGTGTAGATATTTCCATGTTTATACAAATAGCGGTGTAGATATTGCCACGTTTATACAGAAGGCGGTGTAGATATTTCCATCTTTCTACAAATGGCAGTGTAGATATTTCCATGTTTCTAGAGATGGCGGTGTATATATTTCCATGTTTTTATAGATGGCAATGTAGATATTTTCTTGTTTATGTAGATGGCGTTGTAGATATCTCCATGTTTAAAGAGATGGTGGTGTATATATTTCCATGTTGATGGAGATAGCGGTGTAGATATTTCCATGTTTATAGAGATAGCGGTGTAGTTATTTCAATGTTTATAGAGATAGCGGTGTAGATATTTCCATATTTCTACAGATGACTGTGTAGATATTTCCATGTTCTTACAGATGGCAGTGTAGATATTTCCATGTTTATACAGATAGCGGTTTAGATATTTCCATGTTTACACAGATGGTGGTGTAGATATTTCCGTGTTTATACAAATGGCGGAGGAGATACTTCCATCTTTATGGAGATGGCAGTGTAGATATTTTCATGTTTATAGAGATGGCGGTGTAGATATTTCCATATTTATAAAGATAGCGGTGTACATATTTCCATCTTTCTACAGATGGAAGTGTAGATATTTCCATGTTTATACAGAAGGCCGTGTAGATATTTCCATGTTTATACAGAAGGCCGTGTAGATATTTACATATTTATACAGATGTCTGTGTAGATATTTCCATGTGTATACAGATGGTATTGTAGGTATTTCCATGTTTATACAGATGGTGGTGTAGATATTTCCATGTTTATTCAGATGACTGTGTAGATATTTCCATGTTTTTACAGAGGGCAGTGTAGATATTTCAATGTTCATAGAGATGGCGCTGTAGATATTTCCATGTTTAAACAGATAACGGTGGATATATTTCCATGTTTATACACATACCGGTGTACATATTTCCATGTTTATACAGACAGCGGTGTAGGTATTTCCATGTTTATTCAGATAGCGGTGCAGATATTTCCAAGTTTACCCAGATGCCTTTGCAGATATTTTCATATTTATACAGAGGGCTCTGTAGATATTTCTATGTTTCTACAGATGGCAGTGTAGATATTTCCATGTTCCTACACATGACTGTGTAGGTTTTTCTATGTTTATACAGATGGCTTTGTAGATATTTCCATGTTTATAGAGATAGCGATGCAGATATTTCCATGTTTATACAGATAGCGCTGTCTATATTTCCATGTTTATACAGATCGTGGTGTAGATATTTCCATGTTTATACAGACACCGGTGTAGATATTTCCATGTTTATACAGACCGCAGTGTAGATATTTCCATGTTTGTAGAGATAGCAGTGTAGATATTTTCATGTTTGTACAGATGGCGGTGTTGATGTTTCCATCTATACACAGATTGCCGTGTAGTTATTTCCATGTGTATACAGACTGCATTGTAGATATTTCCATGTTTATACAGATCACGGTGTAGATATTTCCTTGTTTATACAAATAGCGGTGTAGTTATTTCCATGTTTATACAGATAGCGGTGTAGATATTTCCATGTATGTACAGATGGCTGTGTAGATATTTCCATGTTTATACAGATGGCTGTGTAGATATTTCCATGTTTATACAGATGACTTTGTAGGTATTTCCATGTTTATACAGATGGCGGTGTAGATATTTCCATGTATATAGAGATAGCTGTGTAGATATTTCCATGTTTATAGAGATAGCTGTGTAGATATTTCCATGTTTATAGAGATAGCGGTATAGATATTTCCATGTTTATACAAATCGCGGTGTAGATATTTCCATGTTTCTACAGATAGCGGTGTAGATATTTTCATGTTTATATAGATGATGGTGTAGATATTACCATGTTTATACAGATAGCGGTGTAGATATTTCCATGTTTATACAGATCGTGGTGAAGATATTTCCATGTTTATACAGATCGCGGTGTAGATATTTCCATGTTTATACAGATCGCGGTGTAGATATATCCGTGTTTATACAGATGGCGGTGTAGATATTTCCATGTTTATACAGATAGCGGTGTAGATATTTCCATGTTTATAAAGATGGCGGTGTAGATATTTCCATGTTTATAGAGATGGCGGTGTAGATATTTCCATGTTCATAGAGATAGCAGTGTAGATATATCCATGTTCATAGAGATATCAGTGAGGATATTTCCATGTTTATACAGATAGCAGTGTAGATATATCCATTTTTATAGAGATTGCAGTTTTGATATTTCATACTTATACAGATAGCGGTGTAGATATTTCCATGTTTATACAGATTGCGGTGTAGATATTTCCATGTTTATACAAATAGCGGTGTAGATATTTCCACGTTTATACAGATGGCGGTGTAGATATTTCCATCTTTCTACAAATGGCAGTGTAGATATTTCCAGGTTTATAGAGACGGCGGTGTATATATTTCCATGTTTTTATAGATGGCAATGTAGATATTTTCCTTTTTATGTATATGGCGTTGTAGATATCTCCATGTTTAAAGAGATGGTGGTGTATATATTTCCATGTTGATGCAGATAGCGGTGTAGATATTTCCATGTTTATAGAGATAGCGGTGTAGTTATTTCCATGTTTATAGAGATAGCGGTGTAGATATTTCCATATTTCTACAGATGACTGTGTAGATATTTCCATGTTCGTACAGATGGCAGTGTAGATATTTTCATGTTTATAGAGATAGCGGTGTAGATATTTTCATGTTTATACAGATTGCGGTGGAGATATGTCCATGTTTATACAGATAGCAATGGAGATATTTCCACGTTAATACACATAGCGGTGTAGATATTTCCATGTTTATACAGATAGTGGTGTAGATATTTCCATGTTTATATAGATGGCGTTGTAGATATTTCCATGCTTATACCGATAGCGGTGTTGGTATTTCAACGTTTATACAGATAGCGATGTAGATTTTCCATGTTTATACAGCTTGCGGTGCAGATATTTATATCTTTACACAGATGGCATTGTAGATATTTCCTTATTCACACAGTTGGCGGTGTAGGTGTTTCCATGTTTATAGAGTTAGCAGTGTAGATATTTACATGTTTATACAGATGGCTGTGTAGATATTTCCATGTGTATACAGATGGCATTGTAGATATTTCCATGTTTATACAGATGACTGTAAAGGTATTTCCATGTTTTTACAGATGGCAGTGCAGATATTTCCATGTTTATAGAGATAGCGATGTAGATATTTCCATGTTTGTACAGATGGCGGTGTTGATATTTCCATGTACACACAGATGGCCGTATAGATATTTCCATGTTTATACAGATGGCGGCGTAGATATTTACAAGGACATGAAGATGGCGGTGTAGATATTTCCATGTTTATACAGATAGCAGTGTAGATATTTCCATGTTTACACAGATGGTGGTGTAGATATTTCCGTGTTTATACAAATGGCGGAGGAGATACTTCCATCTTTATGGAGATGGCAGTGTAGATATTTTCATGTTTATAGAGATGGCGGTGTAGATATTTCCATATTTATAGAGATAGCGGTGTACATATTTCCATCTTTATACAGGTCGTGGTGAAGCTATTTCCATGTTTATACAGATCGCGATGTAGATATTTCCATGTTTATACAGATCGCGGTGTAGATATTTCCAGGTTTATACAGATATCGGTGTAGATATTTCCATGTTTATACAGATAGTGGTGTAGGTATTTCCATGTTTATAGAGATAGCGGTGTAGGTATTTCCATGTTTACAGACATAGCGGTGTAGTTATTTCCATGTTTATATAGATGTTGTTGTAGATATTTCCATGTTTATACCGATAGCGGTGTTGGTATTTCCACGTTTATACAGATAGTGATGTAGTTATTTCCATGTTTATACAGCTCGCGGTGCAGTTATTTATATCTTTATACACATGGCATTGTAGATATTTCCTTATTCACACAGATGGCGATGTAGATGTTTCCATGTTTATACAGATGGCAAAGTAGTTAGTTCCATGTTTATGGAGATGGCAGTTTAGATATTTTCATGTTTATAGAGATGGCGGTGTAGATATTTCCATATTTATACAGATAACGGTATAGAAGTTTCCATGTTTATACAGATAGCGGTGTAAATATTTCCATGTTTATACAGATCACGGTGTAGATATTTCCATGTTTATAGAGATAGCGATGTAGATATTTCCATGTTTATACAGATAGCGGTGCAGATATTTCCATGTTTGTACAGATGGCGGTGTTGATATTTCCATCTATACAGAGATTACCGTGTAGATATTTCCATGTTTATACATATGGCGTCGCAGATATTTCCATGGATATGTAGATGGCGGTGTAGATATTTCCATGTTGATACAGATAGCAGTGTAGTTATTTCCATGTTTATATAGATAACGGTGTAGATATTTCCATGTATGTACACATGGCTGTGTAGATATTCCCATGTTTATACAGATGGCGGTGTAGATATTTCCATGTTTATACAGATAACTTTGCAATTATTTCCATGTTTATACAGATGGCGGAGTAGATATTTTGATGTTTATAGAGATAACAGTGGAGATATTTCCATGTTTATACAGATTCTGATGTAGGTATTTCCATGTTTATAAAGACAGCGGTGTAGGTATTTCCATGTTTATATGGATGGGTGTGTAGATATTTCCATGTGTATAAAGATGGCAGTGAAAATATTTCCATGTTTATACAGATGGCGGTGAATATATTTCCATGTTTATACCGATAGCTTTGTGGCCATTTCCATGCTTAAACAGATAGCAGTGTAGATATTTATATCTTTATAGAGATGTCTGTGTAGATATTTCCATGTTTATACAGATGGCAGTGTAGATATTTCCAAGTTTATACAGATAGTGGTGTAGATATTTCCATGTTTATACAGATGACCCTGTAGGAATTTCCATGCTTATATAGATGGCAGTGTAGATATTTCCATGTTTATCCAGATAGCTGTTTAGACATTTCCATGTTTATAGAGATAGCGGTGTAGATATTTCCATATTTATACAGATAGCGGTGAAGATATTTCCATGTTTATACACATAGCGATCTAGATATTTCCATGTTTATACAGATCGCGGTGTAGATATTTCCATGTTTATACAGATCTCGTTGTAGGTATTCCATGTTTATACAGATCATGGTGTAGATATTTCCATGTTTATACTGCAAGTGGTGTAGATATCTCCATGTTTATAGAGATAGCGATCTAGATATTTCCATGTTTATACAGATCGCGGTGTAGATATTTCCATGTTTATACAGATCTCGTTGTAGATATTTCCATGTATATACACATGGCTGTGTAGATATTTCCATGTTTATACAGATGGCGGAGTAGATATTTCGATGTTTATAGAGATAGCAGTGGAGATATTTCCATGTATATAGAGATAGCGGTGTAGATATTTCCACGTTTATACTGATCGCGGTGTAGATATTTCCATATTTATAGAGATGGCCGTGTAGATATTTCCATGTTCATAGAGATAGCGGTGTTGATTTTTCCATGTTTATAGAGATAGCGATGTGGATATTTACATGTTTCTACTGATAGGGGTGTAGCTATTTCCATGTTTATAGAGATGGTGGTGTAGATATTTCCATGTTTATACAGATCACGGTGGAGATATTTCCATGTATAAACAGATGTCTGTGTATATATTTCCATGTTTAAACAGATGGCGGTGTAGATATTTCCATATTTATAGAGATAGCGGTTTTGATATTTCATATTTATACAGATAGAGTTGTAGATATTTCCATGTTTATACAGATTGCGGTGTAGATATTTCCATGTTTATACAGATAGCGGTGTAGATATTTAAACGTTTATACAGAGGGCGGTGTAGATATTTCCATCTTTCTACAAATGGCAGTGTAGATATTTCCATGTTTATGGAGATGGTGCTGTAGATATTTCCATGTTTATATAGATGGCAATGTAGATATTTTCTTGTTTATGTAGATGGCGTTGTAGGTATCTCCATGTTTAAAGAGATGGCGGTGTATGTATTTCCATGTTGATGGAGATAGCGGTGTAGATATTTCCATGTTTATAGAGATATCAGTGTAGTTATTTCCATGTTTATAGAGATAGCGGTGTAGATATTTCTATGTTTGTACAGATGGCGGTGTTGATATTTCCATCTACACACTGATGGCCGTGTAGATATTTCCATGTTTATACAGATGGCTGCGTAGATATTTCCATGGACATGCAGATGGCGGTGTAGTTATTTCCATGTTTATACAGATAGCGGTGTAGATATTTCCATGTTTACACAGATAGTGGTGTAGATATTTCCATGTTTATTGAGACAGCGGTGTAGGTATTTCCATGTTTATACAGATAGCGGTTCAGATATTTCCATGTTTATTCAGATGCCTATGCAGATATTTCCATATTTATACAGAGGGCTGTGTAGATATTTCTAGGTTTATAAAGAAGACAGTGTAGATATTTCCATGTTCCTACACATGTCTGTTTAGGTATTTCCATGTTTATACAGATGGCTTTGTAGATATTTCGATGTTTATAGAGATAGCGTTGTAGATATTTCCATGTTTATATAGATAGCAGAGTATATATTTCCATGTTTATACAGATGGTGCTGTAGATATTTCCATGTTTATACAGATACCGATGTAGATATTTCCATGCTTATACAGACCACAGTGTAGATATTTCCATGTTTATAGAGATAGCAGTGTATATATTTCCATGTTTGTACAGATGGCGGTGTTGATGTTTCCATCTATACACAGATTGCCGTGTAGGTATTTCCATGTGTATACAGATGTCATTGAAGATGTTTCCATGTTTATACAGATGGTGGTGTAGATATTTCCATGTTTACACAGATGACTGTATAGCTATTTCCATGTTTATACAGATGGCGTTGTAGATATTTACATGTTTATAGAGATAGCGGTGTAGATATTTCCATATTTATACAGATATCAGTGTAGAAATTTCCATGTTTATACACATATCGGTGTAAATATTTGCATGTTTATACAGATCACGGTGTAGATATTTCCATGTTTATAGAGATAGCGGTATATATATTTCCATGTTTATACAGATAGCGGTGTAGATATTTCCATGTTTATACAGACCGCGGTGTAGATATTTCCATGTTTATACAGATAGTGGTGCTGATATTTCCATGTTTGTACAGATAGCGGTGTTGATATTTCCATCTATACACAGATGACCGTGTAGATATTTCTATGTTTATACAGATGGCGGTGCAGATATTTCTATGGATATGTAGATGGCGGTGTAGATATTTCCATGTATATACAGATAGCGGTGTAGTTATTTCCATGTTTATATAGAGAGCGGTGTAGATATTTCCATTTATGTACACACGGCTGTGTAGGTATTTCCATGTTTATACAGATGGCGGTGTAGATATTTCCATGTTTAAACAGATAACTTTGTAAGTATTTCCATGTTTTTACACATGGCAGTGTAGATATTTCGATGTTTATAGAGATAGCAGTGGAGATATTTCCATGTTTACACAAATAGCGGTGTAGTTATTTCCATGTTTATATAGATAGCGGTGTAGATATTTCCATGTATATACAGAGAGCGGTGTAGATATTTCCATGTTTAGACAGATAGTGGTGTAGATATTTCCGTGTTTATACACATGCCGGAGTAAATACTTCCATCTTTATGGAGATGGCAGTGTAGATATTTTCATGTTTATAAAGATGGCGGTGTAGATATTTCCATATTTATAGAGATAGCGGTGTAGATATTTCCATCTTTCTACAGATGGCAGTGTAGATATTTCCATGTTTATACAGATGGCGGTGTAGATATTTCCATGTTTATACAGATCACGGTGCAGATATTTCCATGTTTATACAGATCACGGTGTAGATATTTCCATGTTTATACAGACCATGGTGTAGATATTTCCATGTTTATACAGATCGCGGTGTTGATATTACCATGTTTATAGGGATAGCAGTGCAAATATTTCCACATTCATACAGATAGCGGTGTAGCTATTAGCACGATTATACAGATAGTGGTGTAGATATTTCCATGTATAAACAGATGTCTGTGTATATATTTCCATGTTTAAACAGATGGCGGTGTAGATATTTACTTGTTTATACAAAAAGCGGTGTAATTATTTCCATGTTTATACAGATCACGGTGCAGATATTTCCTTGTTTATACAAATAGCGGTGTAGTTATTTCAATGTTTATACAGATAGCGGTGTAGATATTTCCTTGTTTAAACAAATAGCGGTGTAGATATTTCCATCTTTATACAGATCACGGTGTAGATATTTCCTTGTTTATACAAATAGCGGTGTAGTTATTTCCATGTTTATACAGATAGCGGTGTAGATATTTCCATGTATATACAGATGGCTGTGTAGATATTTCCTTGTTTATACAAATAGCGGTGTAGTTATTTCTATGTTTATACAGTTAGAGGTGTAGATATTTCCATGTATATACAGATGGCTGTGTAGATATTTCCATGTTTATATAGATGGCTGTGTAGATATTTCCATGTTTATACTGATGACTTTGTAGGTATTTCCATGTTTATACAGATGTCGGTGAATATATTTCCATGTTTATAGAGATAGCTGTGTAGATATTTCCATGTTTATACAGATAGTGGTGTAGATATTTCCATGTTTATACAGATCGCGGTGTAGATATTTCCATGTTTATGCAGATCGCGGTGTAGATATTTCCATGTTTATACAGATAGCGGTGTAGATATTTCCATATTTTTACAGATATTGGTGTAGATATTTCCATGTTTACACTGATTGCGGTGTAGATATTTCCATCTTTCTACAGATGGCATTGTAGATATTTCCATGTTTATACAGATGGCGGTGTAGATATTTCCATGTTTATATTGATGGTGCTGTAGATATTACCATGTTTATACAGATAGAGTTGTAGATATTTCCATGTTTATACAGATTGCGTTGTAGATATTTCCATGTTTATACAGATAGCGGTGTAGATATTTAAACGTTTATACAGAGGGCGGTGTAGATATTTCCATCTTTCTACAAATGGCAGTGTAGATATTTCCATGTTTATGGAGATGGCGCTGTAGATATTTCCATGTTTATATAGATGGCAATGTAGATATTTTCTTGTTTATGTAGATGGCGTTGTAGATATCTCCATGTTTAAAGAGATGACGGTGTATATATTTCCATGTTGATGGAGATAGCGGTGTAGATATTTCCATGTTTATAGAGATAGCAGTGTAGTTATTTCCATGTTTATAGAGATAGCGGTGTAGATATTTCCATGTTTGTACAGATGGCGGTGTTGATATTTCCATCTACACACTGATGGCCGTGTAGATATTTCCATGTTTATACAGATGGTGGCGTAGATATTTCCGTGGACATGCAGATGGCGGTGTAGTTATTTCCATGCTTATACAGATAGCGGTGTAGGTATTTCCATGTTTACACAGATAGTGGTGTAGATATTTCCGTGTTTATACACATGCCGGAGTCAATACTTCCATCTTTATGGAGATGGCAGTGTAGATGTTTTCATGTTTATAAAGATGGCGGTGTAGATATTTCCATATTTATAGAGATAGCGGTGTAGATATTTCCATCTTTCTACAGATGGCAGTGTAGATATTTCCATGTTTATACAGATGGCGGTGTAGATATTTCCATATTTATACAGATGTCTGTGTAGATATTTCCATGTGTATACAGATGGTATTGTAGCTATTTCCATGTTTACACAGATGGTGGTGTAGATATTTCCATGTTTATTCAGATGACTGTGTAGATATTTCCATGTTTTTACAGATGGCAGTGTAGATATTTCAATGTATATAGAGATGGCGCTGTAGATATTTCCATATTTATACAGATAACGGTGGAGATATTTCCATGTTTATACAGAGAGCAGTGGAGATATTTCCATGTTTATACACATAGTGGTGTACATATTTCCATGTTTATTGAGACAGCGATGTAGGTATTTCCATGTTTATACAGATAGCGGTTCAGATATTTCCATGTTTATTCAGATGCCTATGCAGATATTTCCATATTTATACAGAGGGCTGTGTAGATATTTCTAGGTTTGTACAGAAGACAGTGTAGATATTTCCATGTTCCTACACATGACAGTTTAGGTATTTCCATGTTTATACAGATGGCTTTGTAGATATTTCCATGTTTATAGAGATAGCGTTGTAGATATTTCCATGTTTATACAGATAGCAGTGTATATATTTCCATGTTTATACAGATGGTGCTGTAGATATTTCCATGTTTATACAGATACCGATGTAGATATTTCCATGCTTATACAGACCACAGTGTAGATATTTCCATGTTTATAGAGATAGCAGTGTATATATTTCCATGTTTGTACAGATGGCGGTGTTGATGTTTCCATCTATACACAGATTGCCGTGTAGGTATTTCCATGTGTATACAGATGGCATTGAAGATGTTTCCATGTTTATACAGATGGTGGTGTAGATATTTCCATGTTTACACAGATGACTGTATAGGTATTTCCATGTTTATACAGATGGCGTTGTAGATATTTCCATGTTTATAGAGATAGCGGTGTAGATATTTCCATATTTATACAGATAACAGTGTAGAAATTTCCATGTTTATACACATATCGGTGTAAATATTTGCATGTTTATACAGATCACGGTGTAGATATTATCATGTTTATAGAGATAGCGGTATATATATTTCCATGTTTATACATATAGCGGTGTAGATATTTCCATGTTTATACAGACCGCGGTGTAGATATTTCCATATTTATACAGATAGTGGTGCAGATATTTCCATGTTTGTACAGATAGCGGTGTTGATATTTCCATCTATACACAGATGACCGTGTAGATATTTCTATGTTTATACAGATGGCGGTGCAGATATTTCTATGGATATGTAGATGGCGGTGTAGATATTTCCATGTATATACAGATAGCGTTGTAGTTATTTCCATGTTTATATAGAGAGCGGTGTAGATATTTCCATTTATGTACACACGGCTGTGTAGGTATTTCCATGTTTATACAGATGGCGGTGTAGATATTTCCATGTTTAAACAGATAACTTTGTAAGTATTTCCATGTTTATACACATGGCGGTGTAGATATTTCGATGTTTATAGAGATAGCAGTGGAGATATTTCCATGTTTACAAAAATAGCGGTGTAGTTATTTCCATGTTTATATAGATA
This sequence comes from Pan paniscus, assembly GCF_029289425.2. Classification (NCBI taxonomy): domain Eukaryota; kingdom Metazoa; phylum Chordata; class Mammalia; order Primates; family Hominidae; genus Pan; species Pan paniscus. The sequence continues at coordinate 10,514,864 of NC_073257.2, read as the reverse complement.
GCGGTGTAGATATTTCCATGTATATACAGAGAGCGGTGTAGATATTTCCATGTTTAGACAGATAGTGGTGTAGATATTTCCGTGTTTATACACATGCCGGAGTAAATACTTCCATCTTTATGGAGATGGCAGTGTAGATATTTTCATGTTTATAAAGATGGCGGTGTAGATATTTCCATATTTATAGAGATAGCGGTGTAGATATTTCCATCTTTCTACAGATGGCAGTGTAGATATTTCCATGTTTATACAGATGGCGGTGTAGATATTTCCATATTTATACAGATGTCTGTGTAGATATTTCCATGTGTATACAGATGTTATTGTAGCTATTTCCATGTTTACACAGATGGTGGTGTAGATATTTCCATGTTTATTCAGATGACTGTGTAGATATTTCCATGTTTTTACAGATGGCATTGTAGATATTTCAATGTATATAGAGATGGCGCTGTAGATATTTCCATATTTATACAGATAACGGTGGAGATATTTCCATGTTTATACAGAGAGCAGTGGAGATATTTCCATGTTTATACACATAGCGGTGTACATATTTCCATGTTTATAGAGACAGCGGTGTAGTTATTTCCATGTTTATACAGATAGCGGTTCAGATATTTCCATGTTTTTTCAGATGCCTATGCAGATATTTCCATATTTATATAGAGGGCTGTGTAGATATTTCTAGGTTTATACAGAAGACAGTGTAGATATTTCCATGTTTATACAGATAACTTTGTAAGTATTTCCATGTCTATACAGATGGCGGTGTAGATATTTCGATGTTTATAGAGATCGCAGTGGAGATATTTCCATGTTTATACAGATAGCGGTGTAGATATTTCCATGTTTATACTGATCACGGTGTAGATATTTCCATGTTCATAGAGATACCGGTGTTGATTTTTCCATGTTTATAAAGATAGCTGTGTGGATATTTCCATGTTTATGCAGATAGGGGTGTAGATATTTCCATGTTTATAGAGATGGCGGTGTAGATATTTCCATGTTTATACAGATCACGGTGTAGATATTTCCATGTATATACAGATCGCGGTGTAGATATTTCCATGTTTATAGAGATCATGGTGTAGATATTTCCATGTTTATACAGATCGCGGTGTTGATATTACCATGTTTATAGGGATAGCGGTGTAAATATTTCCACATTTATACAGATAGCGGTGTAGTTATTAGCATGTTTATACATTTAGCGGTGTAGATATTTCCATGTATAAACAGATGTCTGTGTATACATTTCCATGTTTAAACAGATGGCGGTGTAGATATTTCCTTGTTTACACAAATAGCGGTGCAGTTATATCCATGTTTATACAGATATCGGTGTAGACATTTCCATGTATATACAGATGGCTGTATAGATATTTCCATGTTTATACAGATGGCTGTGTAGATATTTCCATGTTTATACAGATGACTTTGTAGGTATTTCCATGTTTATACAGATGGCGGTGTGGATATTACCATGTTTATAGAGATAGCTGTGTAGATATTTCCATGTTTATACAGACAGCGGTGTAGATATTTCCATGTTTATACAGATCGTGGTGTAGATATTTCCATGTTTATACAGACATCAGTGGAGATATTTCCAAGTTTATACACATAGCGGTGTACATATTTCCATGTTTATAGAGACAGCGGTGTAGGTATTTCCATGTTTATACAGATAACGGTGTAGATATTTCCATGTTTATACAGATAGCAGTGTAAATACTTCCATGTTTATACAGCTCACGGTGTAGTTATTTCCATGTTTATAGAGATAGCGGTGTAGATATTTCCATGTTTATAGAGATAGCAGTTTAGATATTTCCATGTTTATACAGATGGTGGTGTAGATATTTCCATGTTTATACAGATGACTGTATAGGTATTTCCGTGTTTTTACAGATGGCATTGTAGATATTTCCATGTTTATAGAGATAGCAGTGTAGATATTTCCATGTTTATACAGATGGCGGTGTAGATTTTTCCATGTTTATACAGATATTGGTGCAGATATTTCCATGTTTGTACAGATAGCAGTGTTGATATTTCCAGCTATACACAGATGACCGTGTAGATATTTCCTTGTTTATACAGATGGCAGTGCAGATATTTCTATGGATATGTAGATGGCGGTGTAGATACTTCCATGTTTATACAGATGGCGGTGTTGATATTTCCATCTATACACAGATGACCGTGTAGATATTTCCATGTTTATACAGATGGCGGCGCATATATTTCCATGGATATGCAGATGGCGGTGTAGATATTTCCATGTTTATACAGATAGCGGTGTAGTTATTTCCATGTTAATATAGATATCGGTGTAGATATTTCCATGTATATACACATGGCTGTGTAGATATTTCCATGTTTATACAGATGGCGGTGTAGATATTTCCATGTTTACACCGATATCTTTGTAATTATTTCCATGTTTATACAGATGGCGGTGTAGATATTTCCATGTTTATACAGATGGCGGTGTAGATATTTCCATGTTTATACAGATCGCGGTGTAGATATTTCCATGTTTATACAGATCATGGTGTAGATATTTCCATGTTTATACAGATCGCGGTGTTGATATTACCATGTTTATAGGGATAGCGGTGCAAATATTTCCACATTTATGCAGATAGCGGTGTAGATATTAGCATGTTTATACAGATAGCGGTGTAGATATTTCCATGTATAAACAGATATCTGTGTATATATTTCCATGTTTAAACAGATGGCGGTGTAGATATTTCCTTGTTTATACAAATAGCGGTGTAGTTATTTCCATGTTTATACAGATAGCGGTGTAGATATTTCCATGTATATACAGATGTCTGTGTAGATATTTCCATGTTTATACAGATGGCTGTGTAGATATTTCCATGTTTATACAGATGACTTTGTAGGTATTTCCAGGTTTATACAGATGGCGGTGTAGATATTTCCATGTTTATAGAGATAGCTGTGTAGATATTTCCATGTTTATACAGATAGCGGTGTAGATATTTCCATGTATATACAGATCTAGGTGTAGATATTTCCATGTTTATACAGACAGCAGTGGAGATATTTCCATGTTTATACACATAGTGGTGTACATATTTCCATGTTTATTGAGACAGCGGTGTAGGTATTTCCATGTTTATACAGATAGCGGTGCAGATATTTCCATGTTTATACAGATGCCTATGGAGATATTTCCATATTCATACAGAGGGCTGTGTAGATATTTCCATGTTTATACAGATGGCAGTGTAGATATTTCCATGTTCCTACACATCACTGTGTAGGTATTTCCATGTTTATACAGATGGCTTTGTAGATATTTCCATGTTTATAGAGATATCGGTGCAGATATTTCCATGTTTATACAGATAGCTGTGTATATATTTCCATGTTTATACAGATCGTGGTGTAGATATTTCCATGTTTATACTGATAGCGGTGTAGGTATTTCCATGTTTGTACAGACCACAGTGTAGATATTTCCATGTTTATAGAGATAGCGGTGTAGATATTTCCATGTTTGTACAGATGGGGTTGTTGATTTTTCCATCTATACACAGATTGCCGTGTAGGTATTTCCATGTGTATACAGACGGCATTGTAGATATTTCCATATTTATACAGATGGTGCTGTAGATATTTCCATGTTTATACAGATGACTGTATAGTTATTTCCATGTTTTTACAGATGGCATTGTAGATATTTCCATGTTTATAGAGATAGCAGTGTAGGTATTTCCATGTTTATACAGATGGCGGTGTAGATATTTCCATGTTTATACAGACAACGGTGTAGATATTTCCATGTTTATACAGATAGCCGTGTAAATATTTCCATGTTTATACAGATCCCGGTGTAGATATTTCCATGTTTATAGAGACAGCGATGTAGATATTTCCATGTTTATACAGATAGCGGTGTAGATATTTCCATGTTTATACAGACCGTGGTGTAAATATTTCCATGTTTATACAGATAGCGTTGCAGATATTTCCATGTTTGTACTGATGGCGGTGTTGATATTTCCATCTATACACAGATGACCGTGTAGATATTTCCATGTTTATACAGATGTCAGCGCAGATATTTCTATGGATATGTAGATGGCGGTGTAAATATTTCCATGTTTATACAGAAAGCGGTGTAGTTATTTCCATGTTTATATAGATAGCGGTGTAGGTATTTCCATGTATATACCCATGGCTGTGTAGATATTTCCATATTTATTCAGATGGCGGTGTAGTTATTTCCATGTTTATACAGATAACTTTGTAAGTATTTCCATGTTTATACAGATTGCGGTGTAGATATTTCGATGTTTATAGAGATAGCAGTGGAGATATTTCCATTTCTACACAGATAGCGGTGTAGATATTTCCATGTTTATACTGATCGTGGTGTAGATATTTCCATGTTTATAGAGATGGCGGTGTAGATATTCCCATGTTCATAGAGATAGCACTGTTGACTTTTCCATGTTAATAGAGATAGCGGTGTGGATATTTCCATGTTTATACAGATATTGGTGTAGATATTTCCATGTTTATAGAGATGGCAGTGTAGATATTTCCATGTTTATACAGATCTCGGTGTAGAAGTTTCCATGTTTATACACATCATGGTGTAGGTATTTCCATGTTTACAGATCGCGGTGTTGATATTACCATGTTTATAGGGATAGCAGTGCAAATATTTCCACATTCATACAGATAGCGGTGTAGTTATTAGCATGTTTATACAGATAGCGGTGTAGATATTTCCATGTTTATACAGATAGCGGTTTACATATTTCCATGTTTATACAGATGGTGGTGTAGATATTTCCATGTTTATACAGATGACTGTATAGGTATTTCCGTGTTTTTACAGATGGCATTGTAGATATTTCCATGTTTATAGAGATAGCAGTGTAGATATTTCCATGTTTATACAGATGGCGGAGTAGATTTTTCCATGTTTATAGAGATAGCGGTGTAGGTATTTCCATATTTATACAGATATCGGTGTAGATATTTCCATGTTTATACAGATAGCAGTGTAAATATTTCCATGTTTATACAGATCACGGTGTAGTTATTTCCATGTTTATAGAGATAGCGGTGTAGATATTTCCATGTTTTTACAGATAGCGGTTTAGATATTTCCATGTTTATACAGACCGCGGTGTAGATACTTCCATGTTTATACAGATGGCGGTGTTGATATTTCCATCTATACACAGATGACCGTGTAGATATTTCCATGTTTATACAGATGGCGGCGCAGATATTTCCATGGATATGCAGATGGCGGTGTAGATATTTCCATGTTTATACAGATAGCAGTGTAGTTATTTCCATGTTAATACAGATATCGGTGTAGATATTTCCATGTATATACACATGGCTGTGTAGATATTTCCATGTTTATACAGATGGCGGTGTAGATATTTCCATGTTTATACCGATATTTTTGTAATTATTTCCATGTTTATACAGATGGCGGTGTAGATATTTCCATGTTTATACAGATGGCGGTGTAGATATTTCCATGTTTATACAGATCGCGGTGTAGATATTTCCATGTTTATACAGATCATGGTGTAGATATTTCCATGTTTATACAGATCGCAGTGTTGATATTACCATGTTTATAGGGATAGCGGTGCAAATATTTCCACATTTATGCAGATAGCGGTGTAGATATTAGCATGTTTATACAGATAGCGGTGTAGATATTTCCATGTATAAACAGATATCTGTGTATATATTTCCATGTTTAAACAGATGGCGGTGTAGATATTTCCTTGTTTATACAAATAGCGGTGTAGTTATTTCCATGTTTATACAGATAGCGGTGTAGATATTTCCATGTATATACAGATGTCTGTGTAGATATTTCCATGTTTATACAGATGGCTGTGTAGATATTTCCATGTTTATACAGACGACTTTGTAGGTATTTCCAGGTTTATACAGATGGCGGTGTAGATATTTCCATGTTTATAGAGATAGCTGTGTAGATATTTCCATGTTTATACAGATAGCGGTGTAGATATTTCCATGTATATACAGATCTAGGTGTAGATATTTCCATGTTTATACACACAGCAGTGGAGATATTTCCATGTTTGTACACATAGTGGTGTACATATTTCCATGTTTATTGAGACAGCGGTGTAGGTATTTCCATGTTTATACAGATAGCGGTGCAGATATTTCCATGTTTATACAGATGCCTATGGAGATATTTCCATATTCATACAGAGGGCTGTGTAGATATTTCCATGTTTATACAGATGGCAGTGTAGGTATTTCCATGTTCCTACACATCACTGTGTAGGTATTTCCATGTTTATACAGATGGCTTTGTAGATATTTCCATGTTTATAGAGATATCGGTGCAGATATTTCCATGTTTATACAGATAGCTGTGTATATATTTCCATGTTTATACAGATCGTGGTGTAGATATTTCCATGTTTATACTGATAGCGGTGTAGGTATTTCCATGTTTGTACAGACCACAGTGTAGATATTTCCATGTTTATAGAGATAGCGGTGTAGATATTTCCATGTTTGTACAGATGGGGTTGTTGATTTTTCCATCTATACACAGATTGCCGTGTAGGTATTTCCATGTGTATACAGACGGCATTGTAGATATTTCCATATTTATACAGATGGTGCTGTAGATATTTCCATGTTTATACAGATGACTGTATAGTTATTTCCATGTTTTTACAGATGGCATTGTAGATATTTCCATGTTTATAGAGATAGCAGTGTAGGTATTTCCATGTTTATACAGATGGCGGTGTAGATATTTCCATGTTTATACAGACAACGGTGTAGATATTTCCATGTTTATACAGATAGCCGTGTAAATATTTCCATGTTTATAAAGATCCCGGTGTAGATATTTCCATGTTTATAGAGACAGCGATGTAGATATTTCCATGTTTATACAGATAGCGGTGTAGATATTTCCATGTTTATACAGACCATGGTGTAGATATTTCCATGTTTATACAGATGTCAGCGCAGATATTTCTATGGATATGTAGATGGCGGTGTAAATATTTCCATGTTTATACAGAAAGCGGTGTAGTTATTTCCATGTTTATATAGATAGCGGTGTAGGTATTTCCATGTATATACCCATGGCTGTGTAGATATTTCCATATTTATTCAGATGGCGGTGTAGTTATTTCCATGTTTATACAGATAACTTTGTAAGTATTTCCATGTTTATACAGATTGCGGTGTAGATATTTCGATGTTTATAGAGATAGCAGTGGAGATATTTCCATTTCTACACAGATAGCGGTGTAGATATTTCCATGTTTATACTGATCGTGGTGTAGATATTTCCATGTTTATAGAGATGGCGGTGTAGATATTCCCATGTTCATAGAGATAGCACTGTTGACTTTTCCATGTTAATAGAGATAGCGGTGTGGATATTTCCATGTTTATACAGATATTGGTGTAGATATTTCCATGTTTATAGAGATGGCAGTGTAGATATTTCCATGTTTATACAGATCTCGGTGTAGAAGTTTCCATGTTTATACACATCATGGTGTAGGTATTTCCATGTTTACAGATCGCGGTGTTGATATTACCATGTTTATAGGGATAGCAGTGCAAATATTTCCACATTCATACAGATAGCGGTGTAGTTATTAGCATGTTTATACAGATAGCGGTGTAGATATTTCCATGTTTATACAGATAGCGGTTTACATATTTCCATGTTTATACAGATGGTGGTGTAGATATTTCCATGTTTATACAGATGACTGTATAGGTATTTCCGTGTTTTTACAGATGGCATTGTAGATATTTCCATGTTTATAGAGATAGCAGTGTAGATATTTCCATGTTTATACAGATGGCGGAGTAGATTTTTCCATGTTTATAGAGATAGCGGTGTAGGTATTTCCATATTTATACAGATATCGGTGTAGATATTTCCATGTTTATACAGATAGCAGTGTAAATATTTCCATGTTTATACAGATCACGGTGTAGTTATTTCCATGTTTATAGAGATAGCGGTGTAGATATTTCCATGTTTTTACAGATAGCGGTTTAGATATTTCCATGTTTATACAGACCGCGGTGTAGATACTTCCATGTTTATACAGATGGCGGTGTTGATATTTCCATCTATACACAGATGACCGTGTAGATATTTCCATGTTTATACAGATGGCGGCGCAGATATTTCCATGGATATGCAGATGGCGGTGTAGATATTTCCATGTTTATACAGATAGCGGTGTAGTTATTTCCATGTTAATATAGATATCGGTGTAGATATTTCCATGTATATACACATGGCTGTGTAGATATTTCCATGTTTATACAGATGGCGGTGTAGATATTTCCATGTTTATACCGATATCTTTGTAATTATTTCCATGTTTATACAGATGGCGGTGTAGATATTTCCATGTTTATACAGATGGCGGTGTAGATATTTCCATGTTTATACAGATCGCGGTGTAGATATTTCCATGTTTATACAGATCATGGTGTAGATATTTCCATGTTTATACAGATCGCGGTGTTGATATTACCATGTTTATAGGGATAGCGGTGCAAATATTTCCACATTTATGCAGATAGCGGTGTAGATATTAGCATGTTTATACAGATAGCGGTGTAGATATTTCCATGTATAAACAGATATCTGTGTATATATTTCCATGTTTAAACAGATGGCGGTGTAGATATTTCCTTGTTTATACAAATAGCGGTGTAGTTATTTCCATGTTTATACAGATAGCGGTGTAGATATTTCCATGTATATACAGATGTCTGTGTAGATATTTCCATGTTTATACAGATGGCTGTGTAGATATTTCCATGTTTATACACACGACTTTGTAGGTATTTCCAGGTTTATACAGATGGCGGTGTAGATATTTCCATGTTTATAGAGATAGCTGTGTAGATATTTCCATGTTTATACAGATAGCGGTGTAGATATTTCCATGTATATACAGATCTAGGTGTAGATATTTCCATGTTTATACAGACAGCAGTGGAGATATTTCCATGTTTATACACATAGTGGTGTACATATTTCCATGTTTATTGAGACAGCGGTGTAGGTATTTCCATGTTTATACAGATAGCGGTGCAGATATTTCCATGTTTATACAGATGCCTATGGAGATATTTCCATATTCATACAGAGGGCTGTGTAGGTATTTCCATGTTTATACAGATGGCAGTGTAGATATTTCCATGTTCCTACACATCACTGTGTAGGTATTTCCATGTTTATACAGATGGCTTTGTAGATATTTCCATGTTTATAGAGATATCGGTGCAGATATTTCCATGTTTATACAGATAGCTGTGTATATATTTCCATGTTTATACAGATCGTGGTGTAGATATTTCCATGTTTATACAGATACCGGTGTAGGTATTTCCATGTTTGTACAGACCACAGTGTAGATATTTCCATGTTTATAGAGATAGCGGTGTAGATATTTCCATGTTTGTACAGATGGGGGTGTTGATTTTTCCATCTATACACAGATTGCCGTGTAGGTATTTCCATGTGTATACAGACGGCATTGTAGATATTTCCATATTTATACAGATGGTGCTGTAGATATTTCCATGTTTATACAGATGACTGTATAGTTATTTCCATGTTTTTACAGATGGCATTGTAGATATTTCCATGTTTATAGAGATAGCAGTGTAGGTATTTCCATGTTTATACAGATGGCGGTGTAGATATTTCCATGTTTATACAGACAACGGTGTAGATATTTCCATGTTTATACAGATAGCCGTGTAAATATTTCCATGTTTATACAGATCCCGGTGTAGATATTTCCATGTTTATAGAGACAGCGATGTAGATATTTCCATGTTTATACAGATAGCGGTGTAGATATTCCCATGTTTATACAGACCGTGGTGTAAATATTTCCATGTTTATACAGATAGCGTTGCAGATATTTCCATGTTTGTACTGATGGCGGTGTTGATATTTCCATCTATACACAGATGACCGTGTAGATATTTCCATGTTTATACAGATGTCAGCGCAGATATTTCTATGGATATGTAGATGGCGGTGTAAATATTTCCATGTTTATACAGAAAGAGGTGTAGTTATTTCCATGTTTATATAGATAGCGGTGTAGGTATTTCCATGTATATACACATGGCTGTGTAGATATTTCCATATTTATTTAGATGGCGGTGTAGTTATTTCCATGTTTATACAGATAACTTTGTAAGTATTTCCATGTTTATACAGATTGCGGTGTAGATATTTCGATGTTTATAGAGATAGCAGTGGAGATATTTCCATTTCGACACAGATAGCGGTGTAGATATTTCCATGTTTATACTGATCGTGGTGTAGATATTTCCATGTTTATAGAGATGGCGGTGTAGATATTCCCATGTTCATAGAGATAGCACTGTTGACTTTTCCATGTTAATAGAGATAGCGGTGTGGATATTTCCATGTTTATACAGATATTGGTGTAGATATTTCCATGTTTATAGAGATGGCAGTGTAGATATTTCCATGTTTATACAGATCTCGGTGTAGAAGTTTCCATGTTTATACACATCATGGTGTAGGTATTTCCATGTTTACAGATCGCGGTGTTGATATTACCATGTTTATAGGGATAGCGGTGCAAATATTTCCACATTCATACAGATAGCGGTGTAGTTATTAGCATGTTTATACAGATAGCGGTGTAGATATTTCCATGTTTATACAGATAGCGGTTTAGATATTTCCATGTTTATACAGATGGTGGTGTAGATATTTCCATGTTTATACAGATGACTGTACAGGTATTTCCGTGTTTTTACAGATGGCATTGTAGATATTTCCATGTTTATAGAGATAGCAGTGTAGATATTTCCATGTTTATACAGATGGCGGAGTAGATTTTTCCATGTTTATAGAGATAGCGGTGTAGGTATTTCCATATTTATACAGATATCGGTGTAGATATTTCCATGTTTATACAGATAGCAGTGTAAATATTTCCATGTTTATACAGATCACGGTGTAGTTATTTCCATGTTTATAGAGATAGCGGTGTAGATATTTCCATGTTTTTACAGATAGCGGTTTAGATATTTCCATGTTTATACAGACCGCGGTGTAGATACTTCCATGTTTATACAGATGGCGGTGTTGATATTTCCATCTATACACAGATGACCGTGTAGATATTTCCATGTTTATACAGATGGCGGCGCAGATATTTCCATGGATATGCAGATGGCGGTGTAGATATTTCCATGTTTATACAGATAGCGGTGTAGTTATTTCCATGTTAATATAGATATCGGTGTAGATATTTCCATGTATATACATATGGCTGTGTAGATATTTCCATGTTTATACAGATGGCGGTGTAGATATTTCCATGTTTATACCGATATCTTTGTAAGTATTTCCATGTTTATACAGATGGCGGTGTAGATATTTCCATGTTTATACAGATGGCGGTGTAGATATTTCCATGTTTATACAGATCGCGGTGTAGATATTTCCATGTTTATACAGATCATGGTGTAGATATTTCCATGTTTATACAGATCGCGGTGTTGATATTACCATGTTTATAGGGATATCGGTGCAAATATTTCCACATTTATGCAGATAGCGGTTTAGATATTAGCATGTTTATACAGATAGCGGTGTAGATATTTCCATGTATAAACAGATATCTGTGTATATATTTCCATGTTTAAACAGATGGCGGTGTAGATATTTCCTTGTTTATACAAATAGCGGTGTAGTTATTTCCATGTTTATACAGATAGCGGTGTAGATATTTCCATGTATATACAGATGTCTGTGTAGATATTTCCATGTTTATACAGATGGCTGTGTAGATATTTCCATGTTTATACAGATGACTTTGTAGGTATTTCCAGGTTTATACAGATGGCGGTGTAGATATTTCCATGTTTATAGAGATAGCTGTGTAGATTTTTCCATGTTTATACAGATAGCGGTGTAGATATTTCCATGTATATACAGATCTAGGTGTAGATATTTCCATGTTTATACAGACAGCAGTGGAGATATTTCCATGTTTATACACAAAGTGGTGTACATATTTCCATGTTTATTGAGACAGCGGTGTAGTTATTTCCATGTTTATACAGATAGCGGTGCAGATATTTCCATGTTTATACAGATGCCTATGGAGATATTTCCATATTCATACAGAGGGCTGTGAAGATATTTCCATGTTTATACAGATGGCAGTGTAGATATTTCCATGTTCCTACACATCACTGTGTAGATATTTCCATGTTTATACAGATGGCTTTGTAGATATTTCCATGTTTATAGAGATATCGGTGCGGATATTTCCATGTTTATACAGATAGCTGTGTATATATTTCCATGTTTATACAGATCGTGGTGTAGTTATTTCCATGTTTATACAGATAACTTTGTAAGTATTTCCATGTTTATACAGATTGTGGTGTAGATATTTCGATGTTTATAGAGATAGCAGTGGAGAGATTTCCATTTCTATACAGATAGCGGTGTAGATATTTCCATGTTTATACTGATCGTGGTGTAGATATTTCCATGTTTATAGAGATGGCGGTGTAGATATTCCCATGTTCATAGAGATAGCACTGTTGACTTTTCCATGTTAATAGAGATAGCGGTGTGGATATTTCCATGTTTATACAGATATTGGTGTAGATATTTCCATGTTTATAGAGATGGCAGTGTAGATATTTCCATGTTTATACAGATCTCGGTGTAGAAGTTTCCATGTTTATACACATCATGGTGTAGGTATTACCATGTTTACAGATCGCGGTGTTGATATTACCATGTTTATAGGGATAGCGGTGCAAATATTTCCACATTTATACAGATAGCGGTGTAGTTATTAGCATGTTTATACAGATAGCGGTGTAGATATTTCCATGTTTATACAGATAGCGGTTTACATATTTCCATGTTTATACAGATGGTGGTGTAGATATTTCCATGTTTATACAGATGACTGTATAGGTATTTCCGTGTTTTTACAGATGGCATTGTAGATATTTCCATGTTTATAGAGATAGCAGTGTAGATATTTCCATGTTTATACAGATGGCGGAGTAGATTTTTCCATGTTTATAGAGATAGCAGTGTAGGTATTTCCATATTTATACAGATATCGGTGTAGATATTTCCATGTTTATACAGATAGCAGTGTAAATATTTCCATGTTTATACAGATCACGGTGCAGTTATTTCCATGTTTATAGAGATAGCGGTGTAGATATTTCCATGTTTTTACAGATAGCGGTTTAGATATTTCCATGTTTATACAGACCGCGGTGTAGATACTTCCATGTTTATACAGATGGCGGTGTTGATATTTCCATCTATACACAGATGACCGTGTAGATATTTCCATGTTTATACAGATGGCGGCGCAGATATTTCCATGGATATGCAGATGGCGGTGTAGATATTTCCATGTTTATACAGATAGCGGTGTAGTTATTTCCATGTTAATATAGATATCGGTGTAGATATTTCCATGTATATACACATGGCTGTGTAGATATTTCCATGTTTATACAGATGGCGGTGTAGATATTTCCATGTTTATACCGATATCTTTGTAATTATTTCCATGTTTATACAGATGGCGGTGTAGATATTTCCATGTTTATACAGATGGCGGTGTAGATATTTCCATGTTTATACAGATCGCGGTGTAGATATTTCCATGTTTATACAGATCATGGTGTAGATATTTCCATGTTTATACAGATTGCGGTGTTGATATTACCATGTTTATAGGGATAGCGGTGCAAATATTTCCAAATTTATGCAGATAGCGGTGTAGATATTAGCATGTTTATACAGATAGCGGTGTAGATATTTCCATGTATAAACAGATATCTGTGTATATATTTCCATGTTTAAACAGATGGCGGTGTAGATATTTCCTTGTTTATACAAATAGCGGTGTAGTAATTTCCATGTTTATACAGATAGCGGTGTAGATATTTCCATGTATATACAGATGTCTGTGTAGATATTTCCATGTTTATACAGATGGCTGTGTAGATATTTCCATGTTTATACAGATGACTTTGTAGGTATTTCCAGGTTTATACAGATGGCGGTGTAGATATTTCCATGTTTATAGAGATAGCTGTGTAGATATTTCCATGTTTATACAGATAGCGGTGTAGATATTTCCATGTATATACAGATCTAGGTGTAGATATTTCCATGTTTATACAGACAGCAGTGGAGATATTTCCATGTTTATACACATAGTGGTGTACATATTTCCATGTTTATTGAGACAGCGGTGTAGGTATTTCCATGTTTATACAGATAGCGGTGCAGATATTTCCATGTTTATACAGATGCCTATGGAGATATTTCCATATTCATACAGAGGGCTGTGTAGATATTTCCATGTTTATACAGATGGCAGTGTAGATATTTCCATGTTCCTACACATCACTGTGTAGGTATTTCCATGTTTATACAGATGGCTTTGTAGATATTTCCATGTTTATAGAGATAGCGGTGTAGATATTTCCATGTTTATACAGATAGCAGTGTAAATATTTCCATGTTTATACAGATCGTGGTGTAGATATTTCCATGTTTATACAGATTCCGGTGTAGATATTTACATGTTTATACACACCGCAGTGTAGATATTTCCATGTTTATAGAGATAGCGGTGTAGATATTTCCATGATTGTACAGATGGCGGTGTTGATGTTTCCATCTATACACAGATGGCCGTGTAGGTATTTCCATGTGTATACAGATGGTATTGTAGATATTTCCATGTTTATACAGATGGTGGTGTAGAAATTTCCATGTTGATACAGATGACTCTATAGTTATTTCCATGTTTTTACTGATGGCATTGTAGATATTTCCATGTTTATACAGATGGCGGTGTAGATATTTTCATGTTTATAAAGATAGCGGTGTAGATATTTCCATATTTATACAGATAACTATGTAGATATTTCCATGTTTATACAGATAGCGGTGTAAATATTTCCATGTTTATACAGATCATGGTGTAGGTATTTCCATGTTTATAGAGATAGCGGTGTAGGTATTTCCATGTTTATACTGATGGCGGTGTAGATATTTCCATGTTTATAGAGATGGCGGTGTAGATATTTCCATGTTTATACAGATAGCGGTGTAGATATTTCCACGTTTATACAGATGGCGGTGTAGATATTTCCATCTTTCTACAAATGGCAGTGTAGATATTTCCATGTTTATAGAGATAGCGGTGTAGATATATCCATGTTCATAGAGATAGCAGTGAGGATATTTCCATGTTTATACAGATAGCAGTGTAGATATTTCCACTTTTATAGAGATAGCGGTTTAGATATTTCATATTTATACAGATAGCGGTGTAGATATTTCCATGTTTATACAGATTGCGGTGTAGATATTTCCATGTTTATACAGATAGCGGTGTGGATATTTCCACGTTTATACAGATGGCGGTGTAGATATTTCCATCTTTCTACAAATGGCAGTGTAGATATTTCCATGTTTATAGAGATGGCGGTGTAGATATATCCATGTTTATATAGATGGCAGTGTAGACATTTTCTTGTTCATGTAGATGGCGTTGTAGATACCTCCATGTTTAAAGAGATGGCAGTGTGTATATTTCCATGTTGATGGAGATAGCGGTGTAGATATTTCCATGTTTATAGAGATAGCGGTGTAGATATTTCCATGTTTCTACAGATGACTGTGTATATATTTCCATGTTTGTACAGATGGCAGTGTAGATATTACCATTTTATAGAGATAGTCGTGTAGATATTTTGATGTTTATGCAGATTGCGGTGGAGATATATCCATGTTTATACAGATAGAAATGGAGATATTTCCACGTTAATACACATAGCGGTGTAGATATTTCCATGTTTATACAGATGGCTGTGTAGTTATTTCCATGTTTATACATATAGCGGTGTAGATATTTCCATGTTTATACAGATGGCGGTGTAGATACAGCCATGTTTCTGAAGATGGCAGTGTAGATATTTTCATGTTTACATAGATGGCGGTGTAGATATTTCCATGTTTACAGGGATTGCGGTGTAGATATTTCCATGTTTATAGTGCAAGTGGTGTAGGTATTTCCATGTTTATAGAGATAGCGGTGTAGACATTTCCATATTTATACAGGTAGCGGTGTAGTTATTGCCATGTTTCTACACATGGCGGTGTAGATATTTCCATGTTTCTAAACTTGACGGTGTAGATATTTCCTTCTTTATACAGATAGCGTTGTTGATATTTCCATGTATATACAGATAGTGGTGTAGATATTTCCATGTTTACACAGATAGCGTTGGAGATATTTCCCTGTTTATACAGATAGCGATGTAGATGTTTCCATGTTTATACAGATAGCGGTGTAGATATTTCCATGTTTATAGAGATAGCGGTGTAGATATTTCCATGTTTATACAGATAGCAGTGTAGATATTTCCATTTTTATAGAGATTGCGGTTTAGATATTTCATATTCATACAGATAGCGGTGTAGATATTTCCATGTTTATACAGATTGCGGTGTAGATATTTCCATGTTTATACACATGACTGTGTAGGTATTTCCATGTTTATACAGATGGCTTTGTAGATATTTCCATGTTTATAGAGATAGCGGTGTAGATATTTCCATGTTTATACAGATAGCAGTGTAAATATTTCCATGTTTATACAGATCGTGGTGTAGATATTTCCATGTTTATACAGATTCCGGTGTAGATATTTACATTTTTATACAGACCGCAGTGTAGATATTTCCATGTTTATAGAGATAGCGTTGTAGATATTTCCATGATTGTACAGATGGCGGTGTTGATGTTTCCATCTATACACAGATTGCCGTGTAGGTATTTCCATGTGTATACAGATGGTATTGTAGATATTTCCATGTTTATACAGATGGTGGTGTAGAAATTTCCATGTTGATACAGATGACTCTATAGTTATTTCCATGTTTTTACTGATGGCATTGTAGATATTTCCATGTTTATACAGATGGCGGTGTAGATATTTTCATGTTTATAAAGATAGCGGTGTAGGTATTTCCATATTTATACAGATAACTATGTAGATATTTCCATGTTTATACAGATAGCGGTGTAAATATTTCCATGTTTATACAGATCATGGTGTAGATATTTCCATGTTTATAGAGATAGCGGTGTAGGTATTTCCATGTTTATACTGATGGCGGTGTAGATATTTCCACGTTTATAGAGATGGCGGTGTAGATATTTCCATGTTTATACAGATAGCGGTGTAGATATTTCCACGTTTATACAGATGGCGGTGTAGATATTTCCATCTTTCTACAAATGGCAGTGTAGATATTTCCATGTTTATAGAGATAGCGGTGTAGATATATCCATGTTCATAGAGATAGCAGTGAGGATATTTCCATGTTTCTACAGATAGCAGTGTAGATATTTCCACTTTTATAGAGATAGCGGTTTAGATATTTCATATTTATACAGATAGCGGTGTAGATATTTCCATGTTTATACAGATTGCGGTGTAGATATTTCCATGTTTATACAGATAGCGGTGTGGATATTTCCACGTTTATACAGATGGCGGTGTAGATATTTCCATCTTTCTACAAATGGCAGTGTAGATATTTCCATGTTTATAGAGATGGCGGTGTAGATATATCCATGTTTATATAGATGGCAGTGTAGACATTTTCTTGTTCATGTAGATGGCGTTGTAGATACCTCCATGTTTAAAGAGATGGCAGTGTGTATATTTCCATGTTGATGGAGATAGCGGTGTAGATATTTCCATGTTTATAGAGATAGCGGTGTAGATATTTCCATGTTTCTACAGATGACTCTGTAGATATTTCCATGTTTGTACAGATGGCAGTGTAGATATTACCATTTTATAGAGATAGTCGTGTAGATATTTTGATGTTTATGCAGATTGCGGTGGAGATATATCCATGTTTATACAGATAGAAATGGAGATATTTCTACGTTAATACACATAGCGGTGTAGATATTTCCATGTTTATACAGATTGCGGTGGAGATATGTCCATGTTTATACAGATAGAAATGGAGATATTTCCACGTTAATACACATAGCGGTGTAGATATTTCCATGTTTATACAGATGGCTGTGTAGTTATTTCCATGTTTATACATATAGCGGTGTAGATATTTCCATGTTTATACAGATGGCGGTGTAGATACAGCCATGTTTCTGAAGATGGCAGTGTAGATATTTTCATGTTTACATAGATGGCGGTATAGATATTTCCATGTTTACAGAGATTGCGGTGTAGATATTTCCATGTTTATAGTGCAAGTGGTGTAGGTATTTCCATGTTTATAGAGATAGCGGTGTAGACATTTCCATATTTATACAGGTAGCGGTGTAGTTATTGCCATGTTTCTTCACATGGCGGTGTAGATATTTCCATGTTTCTAAACATGACGGTGTAGATATTTCCTTCTTTATACAGATAGCGTTGTAGATATTTCCATGTATATACAGATAGTGGTGTAGATATTTCCATGTTTACACAGATAGCGGTGGAGATATTTCCCTGTTTATACAGATAGCGATGTAGATATTTCCATGTTTATACAGATAGCGGTGTAGATATTTCCATGTTTATAGAGATAGCGGTGTAGATATTTCCATGTTTATACAGATAGCAGTGTAGATATTTCCATTTTTATAGAGATTGCGGTTTAGATATTTCATATTCATACAGATAGCGGTGTAGATATTTCCATGTTTATACAGATTGCGGTGTAGATATTTCCATGTTTATACACATGACTGTGTAGGTATTTCCATGTTTATACAGATGGCTTTGTAGATATTTCCATGTTTATAGAGATAGCGGTGTAGATATTTCCATGTTTATACAGATAGCAGTGTAAATATTTCCATGTTTATACAGATCGTGGTGTAGATATTTCCATGTTTATACAGATTCCGGTGTAGATATTTACATTTTTATACAGACCGCAGTGTAGATATTTCCATGTTTATAGAGATAGCGTTGTAGATATTTCCATGATTGTACAGATGGCGGTGTTGATGTTTCCATCTATACACAGATTGCCGTGTAGGTATTTCCATGTGTATACAGATGGTATTGTAGATATTTCCATGTTTATACAGATGGTGGTGTAGAAATTTCCATGTTGATACAGATGACTCTATAGTTATTTCCATGTTTTTACTGATGGCATTGTAGATATTTCCATGTTTATACAGATGGCGGTGTAGATATTTTCATGTTTATAAAGATAGCGGTGTAGGTATTTCCATATTTATACAGATAACTATGTAGATATTTCCATGTTTATACAGATAGCGGTGTAAATATTTCCATGTTTATACAGATCATGGTGTAGATATTTCCATGTTTATAGAGATAGCGGTGTAGGTATTTCCATGTTTATACTGATGGCGGTGTAGATATTTCCATGTTTATAGAGATGGCGGTGTAGATATTTCCATGTTTATACAGATAGCGGTGTAGATATTTCCACGTTTATACAGATGGCGGTGTAGATATTTCCATCTTTCTACAAATGGCAGTGTAGATATTTCCATGTTTATAGAGATAGCGGTGTAGATATATCCATGTTCATAGAGATAGCAGTGAGGATATTTCCATGTTTATACAGATAGCAGTGTAGATATTTCCACTTTTATAGAGATAGCGGTTTAGATATTTCATATTTATACAGATAGCGGTGTAGATATTTCCATGTTTATACAGATTGCGGTGTAGATATTTCCATGTTTATACAGATAGCGGTGTGGATATTTCCACGTTTATACAGATGGCGGTGTAGATATTTCCATCTTTCTACAAATGGCAGTGTAGATATTTCCATGTTTATAGAGATGGCGGTGTAGATATATCCATGTTTATATAGATGGCAGTGTAGACATTTTCTTGTTCATGTAGATGGCGTTGTAGATACCTCCATGTTTAAAGAGATGGCAGTGTGTATATTTCCATGTTGATGGAGATAGCGGTGTAGATATTTCCATGTTTATAGAGATAGCGCTGTAGATATTTCCATGTTTCTACAGATGACTGTGTAGATATTTCCATGTTTGTACAGATGGCAGTGTAGATATTACCATTTTATAGAGATAGTCGTGTAGATATTTTGATGTTTATGCAGATAACGGTGGAGATATATCCATGTTTATACAGATAGAAATGGAGATATTTCTACGTTAATACACATAGCGGTGTAGATATTTCCATGTTTATACAGATTGCGGTGGAGATATGTCCATGTTTATACAGATAGAAATGGAGATATTTCCATGTTAATACACATAGCGGTGTAGATATTTCCATGTTTATACAGATGGCTGTGTAGTTATTTCCATGTTTATACATATAGCGGTGTAGATATTTCCATGTTTATACAGATGGCGGTGTAGATACAGCCATGTTTCTGAAGATGGCAGTGTAGATATTTTCATGTTTACATAGATGGCGGTGTAGATATTTCCATGTTTACAGAGATTGCGGTGTAGATATTTCCATGTTTATAGTGCAAGTGGTGTAGGTATTTCCATGTTTATAGAGATAGCGGTGTAGACATTTCCATATTTATACAGGTAGCGGTGTAGTTATTGCCATGTTTCTTCACATGGCGGTGTAGATATTTCCATGTTTCTAAACATGACGGTGTAGATATTTCCTTCTTTATACAGATAGCGTTGTAGATATTTCCATGTATATACAGATAGTGGTGTAGATATTTCCATGTTTACACAGATAGCGGTGGAGATATTTCCCTGTTTATACAGATAGCGATGTAGATATTTCCATGTTTATACAGATAGCGGTGTAGATATTTCCATGTTTATAGAGATAGCGGTGTAGATATTTCCATGTTTATACAGATAGCAGTGTAGATATTTCCATTTTTATAGAGATTGCAGTTTAGATATTTCATATTCATACAGATAGCGGTGTAGATATTTCCATGTTTATACAGATTGCGGTGTAGATATTTCCATGTTTATACACATGACTGTGTAGGTATTTCCATGTTTATACAGATGGCTTTGTAGATATTTCCATGTTTATAGAGATAGCGGTGTAGATATTTCCATGTTTATACAGATAGCAGTGTAAATATTTCCATGTTTATACAGATCGTGGTGTAGATATTTCCATGTTTATACAGATTCCGGTGTAGATATTTACATTTTTATACAGACCGCAGTGTAGATATTTCCATGTTTATAGAGATAGCGTTGTAGATATTTCCATGATTGTACAGATGGCGGTGTTGATGTTTCCATCTATACACAGATTGCCGTGTAGGTATTTCCATGTGTATACAGATGGTATTGTAGATATTTCCATGTTTATACAGATGGTGGTGTAGAAATTTCCATGTTGATACAGATGACTCTATAGTTATTTCCATGTTTTTACTGATGGCATTGTAGATATTTCCATGTTTATACAGATGGCGGTGTAGATATTTTCATGTTTATAAAGATAGCGGTGTAGGTATTTCCATATTTATACAGATAACTATGTAGATATTTCCATGTTTATACAGATAGCGGTGTAAATATTTCCATGTTTATACAGATCATGGTGTAGATATTTCCATGTTTATAGAGATAGCGGTGTAGGTATTTCCATGTTTATACTGATGGCGGTGTAGATATTTCCATGTTTATAGAGATGGCGGTGTAGATATTTCCATGTTTATACAGATAGCGGTGTAGATATTTCCACGTTTATACAGATGGCGGTGTAGATATTTCCATCTTTCTACAAATGGCAGTGTAGATATTTCCATGTTTATAGAGATAGCGGTGTAGATATATCCATGTTCATAGAGATAGCAGTGAGGATATTTCCATGTTTATACAGATAGCAGTGTAGATATTTCCACTTTTATAGAGATAGCGGTTTAGATATTTCATATTTATACAGATAGCGGTGTAGATATTTCCATGTTTATACAGATTGCGGTGTAGATATTTCCATGTTTATACAGATAGCGGTGTGGATATTTCCACGTTTATACAGATGGCGGTGTAGATATTTCCATCTTTCTACAAATGGCAGTGTAGATATTTCCATGTTTATAGAGATGGCGGTGTAGATATATCCATGTTTATATAGATGGCAGTGTAGACATTTTCTTGTTCATGTAGATGGCGTTGTAGATACCTCCATGTTTAAAGAGATGGCAGTGTGTATATTTCCATGTTGATGGAGATAGCGGTGTAGATATTTCCATGTTTATAGAGATAGCGCTGTAGATATTTCCATGTTTCTACAGATGACTGTGTAGATATTTCCATGTTTGTACAGATGGCAGTGTAGATATTACCATTTTATAGAGATAGTCGTGTAGATATTTTGATGTTTATGCAGATAACGGTGGAGATATATCCATGTTTATACAGATAGAAATGGAGATATTTCTACGTTAATACACATAGCGGTGTAGATATTTCCATGTTTATACAGATTGCGGTGGAGATATGTCCATGTTTATACAGATAGAAATGGAGATATTTCCATGTTAATACACATAGCGGTGTAGATATTTCCATGTTTATACAGATGGCTGTGTAGTTATTTCCATGTTTATACATATAGCGGTGTAGATATTTCCATGTTTATACAGATGGCGGTGTAGATACAGCCATGTTTCTGAAGATGGCAGTGTAGATATTTTCATGTTTACATAGATGGCGGTGTAGATATTTCCATGTTTACAGAGATTGCGGTGTAGATATTTCCATGTTTATAGTGCAAGTGGTGTAGGTATTTCCATGTTTATAGAGATAGCGGTGTAGACATTTCCATATTTATACAGGTAGCGGTGTAGTTATTGCCATGTTTCTTCACATGGCGGTGTAGATATTTCCATGTTTCTAAACATGACGGTGTAGATATTTCCTTCTTTATACAGATAGCGTTGTAGATATTTCCATGTATATACAGATAGTGGTGTAGATATTTCCATGTTTACACAGATAGCGGTGGAGATATTTCCCTGTTTATACAGATAGCGATGTAGATATTTCCATGTTTATACAGATAGCGGTGTAGATATTTCCATGTTTATAGAGATAGCGGTGTAGATATTTCCATGTTTATACAGATAGCAGTGTAGATATTTCCATTTTTATAGAGATTGCGGTTTAGATATTTCATATTCATACAGATAGCGGTGTAGATATTTCCATGTTTATACAGATTGCGGTGTAGATATTTCCATGTTTATACACATGACTGTGTAGGTATTTCCATGTTTATACAGATGGCTTTGTAGATATTTCCATGTTTATAGAGATAGCGGTGTAGATATTTCCATGTTTATACAGATAGCAGTGTAAATATTTCCATGTTTATACAGATCGTGGTGTAGATAGTTCCATGTTTATACAGATTCCGGTGTAGATATTTACATTTTTATACAGACCGCAGTGTAGATATTTCCATGTTTATAGAGATAGCGTTGTAGATATTTCCATGATTGTACAGATGGCGGTGTTGATGTTTCCATCTATACACAGATTGCCGTGTAGGTATTTCCATGTGTATACAGATGGTATTGTAGATATTTCCATGTTTATACAGATGGTGGTGTAGAAATTTCCATGTTGATACAGATGACTCTATAGTTATTTCCATGTTTTTACTGATGGCATTGTAGATATTTCCATGTTTATACAGATGGCAGTGTAGATATTTTCATGTTTATAAAGATAGCGGTGTAGGTATTTCCATATTTATACAGATAACTATGTAGATATTTCCATGTTTATACAGATAGCGGTGTAAAGATTTCCATGTTTATACAGATCATGGTGTAGATATTTCCATGTTTATAGAGATAGCGGTGTAGGTATTTCCATGTTTATACTGATGGCGGTGTAGATATTTCCATGTTTATAGAGATGGCGGTGTAGATATTTCCATGTTTATACAGATAGCGGTGTAGATATTTCCACGTTTATACAGATGGCGGTGTAGATATTTCCATCTTTCTACAAATGGCAGTGTAGATATTTCCATGTTTATAGAGACAGCGGTGTAGATATATCCATGTTCATAGAGATAGCAGTGAGGATATTTCCATGCTTATACAGATAGCAGTGTAGATATTTCCACTTTTATAGAGATAGCGGTTTAGATATTTCATATTTATACAGATAGCGGTGTAGATATTTCCATGTTTATACAGATTGCGGTGTAGATATTTCCATGTTTATACAGATAGCGGTGTGGATATTTCCACATTTATACAGATGGCGGTGTAGATATTTCCATCTTTCTACAAATGGCAGTGTAGATATTTCCATGTTTATAGAGATGGCGGTGTAGATATATCCATGTTTATATAGATGGCAGTGTAGACATTTTCTTGTTCATGTAGATGGCGTTGTAGATACCTCCATGTTTAAAGAGATGGCAGTGTGTATATTTCCATGTTGATGGAGATAGCGGTGTAGATATTTCCATGTTTATAGAGATAGCGGTGTAGATATTTCCATGTTTCTACAGATGACTGTGTAGATATTTCCATGTTTGTACAGATGGCAGTGTAGATATTACCATTTTATAGAGATAGTCGTGTAGATATTTTGATGTTTATGCAGATTGCGGTGGAGATATGTCCATGTTTATACAGATAGAAATGGAGATATTTCTACGTTAATACACATAGCGGTGTAGATATTTCCATGTTTATACAGATTGCGGTGGAGATATGTCCATGTTTATACAGATAGAAATGGAGATATTTCCACGTTAATACACATAGCGGTGTAGATATTTCCATGTTTATACAGATGGCTGTGTAGTTATTTCCATGTTTATACATATAGCGGTGTAGATATTTCCATGTTTATACAGATGGCGGTGTAGATACAGCCATGTTTCTGAAGATGGCAGTGTAGATATTTTCATGTTTACATAGATGGCGGTGTACATATTTCCATGTTTACAGGGATTGCGGTGTAGATATTTCCATGTTTATAGTGCAAGTGGTGTAGGTATTTCCATGTTTATAGAGATAGCGGTGTAGACATTTCCATATTTATACAGGTAGCGGTGTAGTTATTGCCATGTTTCTACACATGGCGGTGTAGATATTTCCATGTTTCTAAACATGACGGTGTAGATATTTCCTTCTTTATACAGATAGCGTTGTAGATATTTCCATGTATATACAGATAGTGGTGTAGATATTTCCATGTTTACACAGATAGCGGTGGAGATATTTCCCTGTTTATACAGATAGCGATGTAGATATTTCCATGTTTATACAGATAGCGGTGTAGATATTTCCATGTTTATAGAGATAGCGGTGTAGATATTTCCATGTTTATACAGATAGCAGTGTAGATATTTCCATTTTTATAGAGATTGCGGTTTAGATATTTCATATTCATACAGATAGCGGTGTAGATATTTCCATGTTTATACAGATTGCGGTGTAGATATTTCCATGTTTATACACATGACTGTGTAGGTATTTCCATGTTTATACAGATGGCTTTGTAGATATTTCCATGTTTATAGAGATAGCGGTGTAGATATTTCCATGTTTATACAGATAGCAGTGTAAATATTTCCATGTTTATACAGATCGTGGTGTAGATATTTCCATGTTTATACAGATTCCGGTGTAGATATTTACATGTTTATACAGACCGCAGTGTAGATATTTCCATGTTTATAGAGATAGCGTTGTAGATATTTCCATGATTGTACAGATGGCGGTGTTGATGTTTCCATCTATACACAGATTGCCGTGTATGTATTTCCATGTGTATACAGATGGTATTGTAGATATTTCCATGTTTATACAGATGGTGGTGTAGAAATTTCCATGTTGATACAGATGACTCTATAGTTATTTCCATGTTTTTACTGATGGCATTGTAGATATTTCCATGTTTATACAGATGGCGGTGTAGATATTTTCATGTTTATAAAGATAGCGGTGTAGATATTTCCATATTTATACAGATAACTATGTAGATATTTCCATGTTTATACAGATAGCGGTGTAAATATTTCCATGTTTATACAGATCATGGTGTAGATATTTCCATGTTTATAGAGATAGCGGTGTAGGTATTTCCATGTTTATACTGATGGCGGTGTAGATATTTCCATGTTTATAGAGATGGCGGTGTAGATATTTCCATGTTTATACAGATAGCGGTGTAGATATTTCCACGTTTATACAGATGGCGGTGTAGATATTTCCATCTTTCTACAAATGGCAGTGTAGATATTTCCATGTTTATAGAGACAGCGGTGTAGATATATCCATGTTCATAGAGATAGCAGTGAGGATATTTCCATGCTTATACAGATAGCAGTGTAGATATTTCCACTTTTATAGAGATAGCGGTTTAGATATTTCATATTTATACAGATAGCGGTGTAGATATTTCCATGTTTATACAGATTGCGGTGTAGATATTTCCATGTTTATACAGATAGCGGTGTGGATATTTCCACGTTTATACAGATGGCGGTGTAGATATTTCCATCTTTCTACAAATGGCAGTGTAGATATTTCCATGTTTATAGAGATGGCGGTGTAGATATATCCATGTTTATATAGATGGCAGTGTAGACATTTTCTTGTTCATGTAGATGGCGTTGTAGATACCTCCATGTTTAAAGAGATGGCAGTGTGTATATTTCCATGTTGATGGAGATAGCGGTGTAGATATTTCCATGTTTATAGAGATAGCGGTGTAGATATTTCCATGTTTCTACAGATGACTGTGTAGATATTTCCATGTTTGTACAGATGGCAGTGTAGGTATTACCATTTTATAGAGATAGTCGTGTAGATATTTTGATGTTTATGCAGATTGCGGTGGAGATATGTCCATGTTTATACAGATAGAAATGGAGATATTTCTACGTTAATACACATAGCGGTGTAGATATTTCCATGTTTATACAGATTGCGGTGGAGATATGTCCATGTTTATACAGATAGAAATGGAGATATTTCCACGTTAATACACATAGCGGTGTAGATATTTCCATGTTTATACAGATGGCTGTGTAGTTATTTCCATGTTTATACATATAGCGGTGTAGATATTTCCATGTTTATACAGATGGCGGTGTAGATACAGCCATGTTTCTGAAGATGGCAGTGTAGATATTTTCATGTTTACATAGATGGCGGTGTACATATTTCCATGTTTACAGGGATTGCGGTGTAGATATTTCAATGTTTATAGTGCAAGTGGTGTAGGCATTTCCATGTTTATGGAGATAGCGGTGTAGACATTTCCATATTTATACAGGTAGCGGTGTAGTTATTGCCATGTTTCTACACATGGCGGTGTAGATATTTCCATGTTTCTAAACATGACGGTGTAGATATTTCCTTCTTTATACAGATAGCGTTGTAGATATTTCCATGTATATACAGATAGTGGTGTAGATATTTCCATGTTTACACAGATAGCGGTGGAGATATTTCCCTGTTTATACAGATAGCGATGTAGATATTTCCATGTTTATACAGATAGCGGTGTAGATATTTCCATGTTTATACAGATTGCGATGTAGATATTTCCATGTTTATACAGATAGCGGTGTGGATATTTCCACGTTTATACAGATGGCGGTGTAGATATTTCCATCTTTCTACAAATGGCAGTGTAGATATTTCCATGTTTATAGAGATGGCGGTGTAGATATATCCATGTTTATATAGATGGCAGTGTAGACATTTTCTTGTTCATGTAGATGGCGTTGTAGATACCTCCATGTTTAAAGAGATGGCAGTGTGTATATTTCCATGTTGATGGAGATAGCGGTGTAGATATTTCCATGTTTATAGAGATAGCGGTGTAGATATTTCCATGTTTCTACAGATGACTGTGTATATATTTCCATGTTTGTACAGATGGCAGTGTAGATATTACCATTTTATAGAGATAGTCGTGTAGATATTTTGATGTTTATGCAGATTGCGGTGGAGATATATCCATGTTTATACAGATAGAAATGGAGATATTTCCACGTTAATACACATAGCGGTGTAGATATTTCCATGTTTATACAGATGGCTGTGTAGTTATTTCCATGTTTATACATATAGCGGTGTAGATATTTCCATGTTTATACAGATTGCGGTGTAGATATTTCCATGTTTATACACATGACTGTGTAGGTATTTCCATGTTTATACAGATGGCTTTGTAGATATTTCCATGTTTATAGAGATAGCGGTGTAGATATTTCCATGTTTATACAGATAGCAGTGTAAATATTTCCATGTTTATACAAATCGTGGTGTAGATATTTCCATGTTTATACAGATTCCGGTGTAGATATTTACATTTTTATACAGACCGCAGTGTAGATATTTCCATGTTTATAGAGATAGCGTTGTAGATATTTCCATGATTGTACAGATGGCGGTGTTGATGTTTCCATCTATACACAGATTGCCGTGTAGGTATTTCCATGTGTATACAGATGGTATTGTAGATATTTCCATGTTTATACAGATGGTGGTGTAGAAATTTCCATGTTGATACAGATGACTCTATAGTTATTTCCATGTTTTTACTGATGGCATTGTAGATATTTCCATGTTTATACAGATGGCGGTGTAGATATTTTCATGTTTATAAAGATAGCGGTGTAGGTATTTCCATATTTATACAGATAACTATGTAGATATTTCCATGTTTATACAGATAGCGGTGTAAATATTTCCATGTTTATACAGATCATGGTGTAGATATTTCCATGTTTATAGAGATAGCGGTGTAGGTATTTCCATGTTTATACTGATGGCGGTGTAGATATTTCCATGTTTATAGAGATGGCGGTGTAGATATTTCCATGTTTATACAGATAGCGGTGTAGATATTTCCACGTTTATACAGATGGCGGTGTAGATATTTCCATCTTTCTACAAATGGCAGTGTAGATATTTCCATGTTTATAGAGATAGCGGTGTAGATATATCCATGTTCATAGAGATAGCAGTGAGGATATTTCCATGTTTATACAGATAGCAGTGTAGATATTTCCACTTTTATAGAGATAGCGGTTTAGATATTTCATATTTATACAGATAGCGGTGTAGATATTTCCATGTTTATACAGATTGCGGTGTAGATATTTCCATGTTTATACAGATAGCGGTGTGGATATTTCCACGTTTATACAGATGGCGGTGTAGATATTTCCATCTTTCTACAAATGGCAGTGTAGATATTTCCATGTTTATAGAGATGGCGGTGTAGATATATCCATGTTTATATAGATGGCAGTGTAGACATTTTCTTGTTCATGTAGATGGCGTTGTAGATACCTCCATGTTTAAAGAGATGGCAGTGTGTATATTTCCATGTTGATGGAGATAGCGGTGTAGATATTTCCATGTTTATAGAGATAGCGGTGTAGATATTTCCATGTTTCTACAGATGACTCTGTAGATATTTCCATGTTTGTACAGATGGCAGTGTAGATATTACCATTTTATAGAGATAGTCGTGTAGATATTTTGATGTTTATGCAGATTGCGGTGGAGATATATCCATGTTTATACAGATAGAAATGGAGATATTTCTACGTTAATACACATAGCGGTGTAGATATTTCCATGTTTATACAGATTGCGGTGGAGATATGTCCATGTTTATACAGATAGAAATGGAGATATTTCCACGTTAATACACATAGCGGTGTAGATATTTCCATGTTTATACAGATGGCTGTGTAGTTATTTCCATGTTTATACATATAGCGGTGTAGATATTTCCATGTTTATACAGATGGCGGTGTAGATACAGCCATGTTTCTGAAGATGGCAGTGTAGATATTTTCATGTTTACATAGATGGCGGTATAGATATTTCCATGTTTACAGAGATTGCGGTGTAGATATTTCCATGTTTATAGTGCAAGTGGTGTAGGTATTTCCATGTTTATAGAGATAGCGGTGTAGACATTTCCATATTTATACAGGTAGCGGTGTAGTTATTGCCATGTTTCTTCACATGGCGGTGTAGATATTTCCATGTTTCTAAACATGACGGTGTAGATATTTCCTTCTTTATACAGATAGCGTTGTAGATATTTCCATGTATATACAGATAGTGGTGTAGATATTTCCATGTTTACACAGATAGCGGTGGAGATATTTCCCTGTTTATACAGATAGCGATGTAGATATTTCCATGTTTATACAGATAGCGGTGTAGATATTTCCATGTTTATAGAGATAGCGGTGTAGATATTTCCATGTTTATACAGATAGCAGTGTAGATATTTCCATTTTTATAGAGATTGCGGTTTAGATATTTCATATTCATACAGATAGCGGTGTAGATATTTCCATGTTTATACAGATTGCGGTGTAGATATTTCCATGTTTATACACATGACTGTGTAGGTATTTCCATGTTTATACAGATGGCTTTGTAGATATTTCCATGTTTATAGAGATAGCGGTGTAGATATTTCCATGTTTATACAGATAGCAGTGTAAATATTTCCATGTTTATACAGATCGTGGTGTAGATATTTCCATGTTTATACAGATTCCGGTGTAGATATTTACATGTTTATACAGACCGCAGTGTAGATATTTCCATGTTTATAGAGATAGCGTTGTAGATATTTCCATGATTGTACAGATGGCGGTGTTGATGTTTCCATCTATACACAGATTGCCGTGTAGGTATTTCCATGTGTATACAGATGGTATTGTAGATATTTCCATGTTTATACAGATGGTGGTGTAGAAATTTCCATGTTGATACAGATGACTCTATAGTTATTTCCATGTTTTTACTGATGGCATTGTAGATATTTCCATGTTTATACAGATGGCGGTGTAGATATTTTCATGTTTATAAAGATAGCGGTGTAGGTATTTCCATATTTATACAGATAACTATGTAGATATTTCCATGTTTATACAGATAGCGGTGTAAATATTTCCATGTTTATACAGATCATGGTGTAGATATTTCCATGTTTATAGAGATAGCGGTGTAGGTATTTCCATGTTTATACTGATGGCGGTGTAGATATTTCCATGTTTATAGAGATGGCGGTGTAGATATTTCCATGTTTATACAGATAGCGGTGTAGATATTTCCACGTTTATACAGATGGCGGTGTAGATATTTCCATCTTTCTACAAATGGCAGTGTAGATATTTCCATGTTTATAGAGATAGCGGTGTAGATATATCCATGTTCATAGAGATAGCAGTGAGGATATTTCCATGTTTATACAGATAGCAGTGTAGATATTTCCACTTTTATAGAGATAGCGGTTTAGATATTTCATATTTATACAGATAGCGGTGTAGATATTTCCATGTTTATACAGATTGCGGTGTAGATATTTCCATGTTTATACAGATAGCGGTGTGGATATTTCCACGTTTATACAGATGGCGGTGTAGATATTTCCATCTTTCTACAAATGGCAGTGTAGATATTTCCATGTTTATAGAGATGGCGGTGTAGATATATCCATGTTTATATAGATGGCAGTGTAGACATTTTCTTGTTCATGTAGATGGCGTTGTAGATACCTCCATGTTTAAAGAGATGGCAGTGTGTATATTTCCATGTTGATGGAGATAGCGGTGTAGATATTTCCATGTTTATAGAGATAGCGGTGTAGATATTTCCATGTTTCTACAGATGACTCTGTAGATATTTCCATGTTTGTACAGATGGCAGTGTAGATATTACCATTTTATAGAGATAGTCGTGTAGATATTTTGATGTTTATGCAGATTGCGGTGGAGATATATCCATGTTTATACAGATAGAAATGGAGATATTTCTACGTTAATACACATAGCGGTGTAGATATTTCCATGTTTATACAGATTGCGGTGGAGATATGTCCATGTTTATACAGATAGAAATGGAGATATTTCCACGTTAATACACATAGCGGTGTAGATATTTCCATGTTTATACAGATGGCTGTGTAGTTATTTCCATGTTTATACATATAGCGGTGTAGATATTTCCATGTTTATACAGATGGCGGTGTAGATACAGCCATGTTTCTGAAGATGGCAGTGTAGATATTTTCATGTTTACATAGATGGCGGTATAGATATTTCCATGTTTACAGAGATTGCGGTGTAGATATTTCCATGTTTATAGTGCAAGTGGTGTAGGTATTTCCATGTTTATAGAGATAGCGGTGTAGACATTTCCATATTTATACAGGTAGCGGTGTAGTTATTGCCATGTTTCTTCACATGGCGGTGTAGATATTTCCATGTTTCTAAACATGACGGTGTAGATATTTCCTTCTTTATACAGATAGCGTTGTAGATATTTCCATGTATATACAGATAGTGGTGTAGATATTTCCATGTTTACACAGATAGCGGTGGAGATATTTCCCTGTTTATACAGATAGCGATGTAGATATTTCCATGTTTATACAGATAGCGGTGTAGATATTTCCATGTTTATAGAGATAGCGGTGTAGATATTTCCATGTTTATACAGATAGCAGTGTAGATATTTCCATTTTTATAGAGATTGCGGTTTAGATATTTCATATTCATACAGATAGCGGTGTAGATATTTCCATGTTTATACAGATTGCGGTGTAGATATTTCCATGTTTATACACATGACTGTGTAGGTATTTCCATGTTTATACAGATGGCTTTGTAGATATTTCCATGTTTATAGAGATAGCGGTGTAGATATTTCCATGTTTATACAGATAGCAGTGTAAATATTTCCATGTTTATACAGATCGTGGTGTAGATATTTCCATGTTTATACAGATTCCGGTGTAGATATTTACATTTTTATACAGACCGCAGTGTAGATATTTCCATGTTTATAGAGATAGCGTTGTAGATATTTCCATGATTGTACAGATGGCGGTGTTGATGTTTCCATCTATACACAGATTGCCGTGTAGGTATTTCCATGTGTATACAGATGGTATTGTAGATATTTCCATGTTTATACAGATGGTGGTGTAGAAATTTCCATGTTGATACAGATGACTCTATAGTTATTTCCATGTTTTTACTGATGGCATTGTAGATATTTCCATGTTTATACAGATGGCGGTGTAGATATTTTCATGTTTATAAAGATAGCGGTGTAGGTATTTCCATATTTATACAGATAACTATGTAGATATTTCCATGTTTATACAGATAGCGGTGTAAATATTTCCATGTTTATACAGATCATGGTGTAGATATTTCCATGTTTATAGAGATAGCGGTGTAGGTATTTCCATGTTTATACTGATGGCGGTGTAGATATTTCCATGTTTATAGAGATGGCGGTGTAGATATTTCCATGTTTATACAGATAGCGGTGTAGATATTTCCACGTTTATACAGATGGCGGTGTAGATATTTCCATCTTTCTACAAATGGCAGTGTAGATATTTCCATGTTTATAGAGATAGCGGTGTAGATATATCCATGTTCATAGAGATAGCAGTGAGGATATTTCCATGTTTATACAGATAGCAGTGTAGATATTTCCACTTTTATAGAGATAGCGGTTTAGATATTTCATATTTATACAGATAGCGGTGTAGATATTTCCATGTTTATACAGATTGCGGTGTAGATATTTCCATGTTTATACAGATAGCGGTGTGGATATTTCCACGTTTATACAGATGGCGGTGTAGATATTTCCATCTTTCTACAAATGGCAGTGTAGATATTTCCATGTTTATAGAGATGGCGGTGTAGATATATCCATGTTTATATAGATGGCAGTGTAGACATTTTCTTGTTCATGTAGATGGCGTTGTAGATACCTCCATGTTTAAAGAGATGGCAGTGTGTATATTTCCATGTTGATGGAGATAGCGGTGTAGATATTTCCATGTTTATAGAGATAGCGGTGTAGATATTTCCATGTTTCTACAGATGACTCTGTAGATATTTCCATGTTTGTACAGATGGCAGTGTAGATATTACCATTTTATAGAGATAGTCGTGTAGATATTTTGATGTTTATGCAGATTGCGGTGGAGATATATCCATGTTTATACAGATAGAAATGGAGATATTTCTACGTTAATACACATAGCGGTGTAGATATTTCCATGTTTATACAGATTGCGGTGGAGATATGTCCATGTTTATACAGATAGAAATGGAGATATTTCCACGTTAATACACATAGCGGTGTAGATATTTCCATGTTTATACAGATGGCTGTGTAGTTATTTCCATGTTTATACATATAGCGGTGTAGATATTTCCATGTTTATACAGATGGCGGTGTAGATACAGCCATGTTTCTGAAGATGGCAGTGTAGATATTTTCATGTTTACATAGATGGCGGTATAGATATTTCCATGTTTACAGAGATTGCGGTGTAGATATTTCCATGTTTATAGTGCAAGTGGTGTAGGTATTTCCATGTTTATAGAGATAGCGGTGTAGACATTTCCATATTTATACAGGTAGCGGTGTAGTTATTGCCATGTTTCTTCACATGGCGGTGTAGATATTTCCATGTTTCTAAACATGACGGTGTAGATATTTCCTTCTTTATACAGATAGCGTTGTAGATATTTCCATGTATATACAGATAGTGGTGTAGATATTTCCATGTTTACACAGATAGCGGTGGAGATATTTCCCTGTTTATACAGATAGCGATGTAGATATTTCCATGTTTATACAGATAGCGGTGTAGATATTTCCATGTTTATAGAGATAGCGGTGTAGATATTTCCATGTTTATACAGATAGCAGTGTAGATATTTCCATTTTTATAGAGATTGCGGTTTAGATATTTCATATTCATACAGATAGCGGTGTAGATATTTCCATGTTTATACAGATTGCGGTGTAGATATTTCCATGTTTATACACATGACTGTGTAGGTATTTCCATGTTTATACAGATGGCTTTGTAGATATTTCCATGTTTATAGAGATAGCGGTGTAGATATTTCCATGTTTATACAGATAGCAGTGTAAATATTTCCATGTTTATACAGATCGTGGTGTAGATATTTCCATGTTTATACAGATTCCGGTGTAGATATTTACATTTTTATACAGACCGCAGTGTAGATATTTCCATGTTTATAGAGATAGCGTTGTAGATATTTCCATGATTGTACAGATGGCGGTGTTGATGTTTCCATCTATACACAGATTGCCGTGTAGGTATTTCCATGTGTATACAGATGGTATTGTAGATATTTCCATGTTTATACAGATGGTGGTGTAGAAATTTCCATGTTGATACAGATGACTCTATAGTTATTTCCATGTTTTTACTGATGGCATTGTAGATATTTCCATGTTTATACAGATGGCGGTGTAGATATTTTCATGTTTATAAAGATAGCGGTGTAGGTATTTCCATATTTATACAGATAACTATGTAGATATTTCCATGTTTATACAGATAGCGGTGTAAATATTTCCATGTTTATACAGATCATGGTGTAGATATTTCCATGTTTATAGAGATAGCGGTGTAGGTATTTCCATGTTTATACTGATGGCGGTGTAGATATTTCCATGTTTATAGAGATGGCGGTGTAGATATTTCCATGTTTATACAGATAGCGGTGTAGATATTTCCACGTTTATACAGATGGCGGTGTAGATATTTCCATCTTTCTACAAATGGCAGTGTAGATATTTCCATGTTTATAGAGATAGCGGTGTAGATATATCCATGTTCATAGAGATAGCAGTGAGGATATTTCCATGTTTATACAGATAGCAGTGTAGATATTTCCACTTTTATAGAGATAGCGGTTTAGATATTTCATATTTATACAGATAGCGGTGTAGATATTTCCATGTTTATACAGATTGCGGTGTAGATATTTCCATGTTTATACAGATAGCGGTGTGGATATTTCCACGTTTATACAGATGGCGGTGTAGATATTTCCATCTTTCTACAAATGGCAGTGTAGATATTTCCATGTTTATAGAGATGGCGGTGTAGATATATCCATGTTTATATAGATGGCAGTGTAGACATTTTCTTGTTCATGTAGATGGCGTTGTAGATACCTCCATGTTTAAAGAGATGGCAGTGTGTATATTTCCATGTTGATGGAGATAGCGGTGTAGATATTTCCATGTTTATAGAGATAGCGGTGTAGATATTTCCATGTTTCTACAGATGACTGTGTAGATATTTCCATGTTTGTACAGATGGCAGTGTAGATATTACCATTTTATAGAGATAGTCGTGTAGATATTTTGATGTTTATGCAGATAACGGTGGAGATATATCCATGTTTATACAGATAGAAATGGAGATATTTCTACGTTAATACACATAGCGGTGTAGATATTTCCATGTTTATACAGATTGCGGTGGAGATATGTCCATGTTTATACAGATAGAAATGGAGATATTTCCATGTTAATACACATAGCGGTGTAGATATTTCCATGTTTATACAGATGGCTGTGTAGTTATTTCCATGTTTATACATATAGCGGTGTAGATATTTCCATGTTTATACAGATGGCGGTGTAGATACAGCCATGTTTCTGAAGATGGCAGTGTAGATATTTTCATGTTTACATAGATGGCGGTGTAGATATTTCCATGTTTACAGAGATTGCGGTGTAGATATTTCCATGTTTATAGTGCAAGTGGTGTAGGTATTTCCATGTTTATAGAGATAGCGGTGTAGACATTTCCATATTTATACAGGTAGCGGTGTAGTTATTGCCATGTTTCTTCACATGGCGGTGTAGATATTTCCATGTTTCTAAACATGACGGTGTAGATATTTCCTTCTTTATACAGATAGCGTTGTAGATATTTCCATGTATATACAGATAGTGGTGTAGATATTTCCATGTTTACACAGATAGCGGTGGAGATATTTCCCTGTTTATACAGATAGCGATGTAGATATTTCCATGTTTATACAGATAGCGGTGTAGATATTTCCATGTTTATAGAGATAGCGGTGTAGATATTTCCATGTTTATACAGATAGCAGTGTAGATATTTCCATTTTTATAGAGATTGCGGTTTAGATATTTCATATTCATACAGATAGCGGTGTAGATATTTCCATGTTTATACAGATTGCGGTGTAGATATTTCCATGTTTATACACATGACTGTGTAGGTATTTCCATGTTTATACAGATGGCTTTGTAGATATTTCCATGTTTATAGAGATAGCGGTGTAGATATTTCCATGCTTATACAGATAGCAGTGTAAATATTTCCATGTTTATACAGATCGTGGTGTAGATAGTTCCATGTTTATACAGATTCCGGTGTAGATATTTACATTTTTATACAGACCGCAGTGTAGATATTTCCATGTTTATAGAGATAGCGTTGTAGATATTTCCATGATTGTACAGATGGCGGTGTTGATGTTTCCATCTATACACAGATTGCCGTGTAGGTATTTCCATGTGTATACAGATGGTATTGTAGATATTTCCATGTTTATACAGATGGTGGTGTAGAAATTTCCATGTTGATACAGATGACTCTATAGTTATTTCCATGTTTTTACTGATGGCATTGTAGATATTTCCATGTTTATACAGATGGCAGTGTAGATATTTTCATGTTTATAAAGATAGCGGTGTAGGTATTTCCATATTTATACAGATAACTATGTAGATATTTCCATGTTTATACAGATAGCGGTGTAAAGATTTCCATGTTTATACAGATCATGGTGTAGATATTTCCATGTTTATAGAGATAGCGGTGTAGGTATTTCCATGTTTATACTGATGGCGGTGTAGATATTTCCATGTTTATAGAGATGGCGGTGTAGATATTTCCATGTTTATACAGATAGCGGTGTAGATATTTCCACGTTTATACAGATGGCGGTGTAGATATTTCCATCTTTCTACAAATGGCAGTGTAGATATTTCCATGTTTATAGAGACAGCGGTGTAGATATATCCATGTTCATAGAGATAGCAGTGAGGATATTTCCATGCTTATACAGATAGCAGTGTAGATATTTCCACTTTTATAGAGATAGCGGTTTAGATATTTCATATTTATACAGATAGCGGTGTAGATATTTCCATGTTTATACAGATTGCGGTGTAGATATTTCCATGTTTATACAGATAGCGGTGTGGATATTTCCACATTTATACAGATGGCGGTGTAGATATTTCCATCTTTCTACAAATGGCAGTGTAGATATTTCCATGTTTATAGAGATGGCGGTGTAGATATATCCATGTTTATATAGATGGCAGTGTAGACATTTTCTTGTTCATGTAGATGGCGTTGTAGATACCTCCATGTTTAAAGAGATGGCAGTGTGTATATTTCCATGTTGATGGAGATAGCGGTGTAGATATTTCCATGTTTATAGAGATAGCGGTGTAGATATTTCCATGTTTCTACAGATGACTGTGTAGATATTTCCATGTTTGTACAGATGGCAGTGTAGATATTACCATTTTATAGAGATAGTCGTGTAGATATTTTGATGTTTATGCAGATTGCGGTGGAGATATGTCCATGTTTATACAGATAGAAATGGAGATATTTCTACGTTAATACACATAGCGGTGTAGATATTTCCATGTTTATACAGATTGCGGTGGAGATATGTCCATGTTTATACAGATAGAAATGGAGATATTTCCACGTTAATACACATAGCGGTGTAGATATTTCCATGTTTATACAGATGGCTGTGTAGTTATTTCCATGTTTATACATATAGCGGTGTAGATATTTCCATGTTTATACAGATGGCGGTGTAGATACAGCCATGTTTCTGAAGATGGCAGTGTAGATATTTTCATGTTTACATAGATGGCGGTGTACATATTTCCATGTTTACAGGGATTGCGGTGTAGATATTTCCATGTTTATAGTGCAAGTGGTGTAGGTATTTCCATGTTTATAGAGATAGCGGTGTAGACATTTCCATATTTATACAGGTAGAGGTGTAGTTATTGCCATGTTTCTACACATGGCGGTGTAGATATTTCCATGTTTCTAAACATGACGGTGTAGATATTTCCTTCTTTATACAGATAGCGTTGTAGATATTTCCATGTATATACAGATAGTGGTGTAGATATTTCCATGTTTACACAGATAGCGGTGGAGATATTTCCCTGTTTATACAGATAGCGATGTAGATATTTCCATGTTTATACAGATAGCGGTGTAGATATTTCCATG
This sequence comes from Pan paniscus, assembly GCF_029289425.2. Classification (NCBI taxonomy): domain Eukaryota; kingdom Metazoa; phylum Chordata; class Mammalia; order Primates; family Hominidae; genus Pan; species Pan paniscus. Next base: position 10,475,556 of record NC_073257.2, on the reverse strand, counting down.
TTTATAGAGATAGCGGTGTAGATATTTCCATGTTTATACAGATAGCAGTGTAGATATTTCCATTTTTATAGAGATTGCGGTTTAGATATTTCATATTCATACAGATAGCGGTGTAGATATTTCCATGTTTATACAGATTGCGGTGTAGATATTTCCATGTTTATACACATGACTGTGTAGGTATTTCCATGTTTATACAGATGGCTTTGTAGATATTTCCATGTTTATAGAGATAGCGGTGTAGATATTTCCATGTTTATACAGATAGCAGTGTAAATATTTCCATGTTTATACAGATCGTGGTGTAGATATTTCCATGTTTATACAGATTCCGGTGTAGATATTTACATGTTTATACAGACCGCAGTGTAGATATTTCCATGTTTATAGAGATAGCGTTGTAGATATTTCCATGATTGTACAGATGGCGGTGTTGATGTTTCCATCTATACACAGATTGCCGTGTATGTATTTCCATGTGTATACAGATGGTATTGTAGATATTTCCATGTTTATACAGATGGTGGTGTAGAAATTTCCATGTTGATACAGATGACTCTATAGTTATTTCCATGTTTTTACTGATGGCATTGTAGATATTTCCATGTTTATACAGATGGCGGTGTAGATATTTTCATGTTTATAAAGATAGCGGTGTAGATATTTCCATATTTATACAGATAACTATGTAGATATTTCCATGTTTATACAGATAGCGGTGTAAATATTTCCATGTTTATACAGATCATGGTGTAGATATTTCCATGTTTATAGAGATAGCGGTGTAGGTATTTCCATGTTTATACTGATGGCGGTGTAGATATTTCCATGTTTATAGAGATGGCGGTGTAGATATTTCCATGTTTATACAGATAGCGGTGTAGATATTTCCACGTTTATACAGATGGCGGTGTAGATATTTCCATCTTTCTACAAATGGCAGTGTAGATATTTCCATGTTTATAGAGACAGCGGTGTAGATATATCCATGTTCATAGAGATAGCAGTGAGGATATTTCCATGCTTAAACAGATAGCAGTGTAGATATTTCCACTTTTATAGAGATAGCGGTTTAGATATTTCATATTTATACAGATAGCGGTGTAGATATTTCCATGTTTATACAGATTGCGGTGTAGATATTTCCATGTTTATACAGATAGCGGTGTGGATATTTCCACGTTTATACAGATGGCGGTGTAGATATTTCCATCTTTCTACAAATGGCAGTGTAGATATTTCCATGTTTATAGAGATGGCGGTGTAGATATATCCATGTTTATATAGATGGCAGTGTAGACATTTTCTTGTTCATGTAGATGGCGTTGTAGATACCTCCATGTTTAAAGAGATGGCAGTGTGTATATTTCCATGTTGATGGAGATAGCGGTGTAGATATTTCCATGTTTATAGAGATAGCGGTGTAGATATTTCCATGTTTCTACAGATGACTGTGTAGATATTTCCATGTTTGTACAGATGGCAGTGTAGGTATTACCATTTTATAGAGATAGTCGTGTAGATATTTTGATGTTTATGAAGATTGCGGTGGAGATATGTCCATGTTTATACAGATAGAAATGGAGATATTTCTACGTTAATACACATAGCGGTGTAGATATTTCCATGTTTATACAGATTGCGGTGGAGATATGTCCATGTTTATACAGATAGAAATGGAGATATTTCCACGTTAATACACATAGCGGTGTAGATATTTCCATGTTTATACAGATGGCTGTGTAGTTATTTCCATGTTTATACATATAGCGGTGTAGATATTTCCATGTTTATACAGATGGCGGAGTAGATACAGCCATGTTTCTGAAGATGGCAGTGTAGATATTTTCATGTTTACATAGATGGCGGTGTACATATTTCCATGTTTACAGGGATTGCGGTGTAGATATTTCAATGTTTATAGTGCAAGTGGTGTAGGCATTTCCATGTTTATGGAGATAGCGGTGTAGACATTTCCATATTTATACAGGTAGCGGTGTAGTTATTGCCATGTTTCTACACATGGCGGTGTAGATATTTCCATGTTTCTAAACATGACGGTGTAGATATTTCCTTCTTTATACAGATAGCGTTGTAGATATTTCCATGTATATACAGATAGTGGTGTAGATATTTCCATGTTTACACAGATAGCGGTGGAGATATTTCCCTGTTTATACAGATAGCGATGTAGATATTTCCATGTTTATACAGATAGCGGTGTAGATATTTCCATGTTTATAGAGATAGCGGTGTAGATATTTCCATGTTTATACAGATAGCAGTGTAGATATTTCCATTTTTATAGAGATTGCGGTTTAGATATTTCATATTCATACAGATAGCGGTGTAGATATTTCCATGTTTATACAGATTGCGGTGTAGATATTTCCATGTTTATACACATGACTGTGTAGGTATTTCCATGTTTATACAGATGGCTTTGTAGATATTTCCATGTTTATAGAGATAGCGGTGTAGATATTTCCATGTTTATACAGATAGCAGTGTAAATATTTCCATGTTTATTCAGATCGTGGTGTAGATATTTCCATGTTTATACAGATTCCGGTGTAGATATTTACATGTTTATACAGACCGCAGTGTAGATATTTCCATGTTTATAGAGATAGCGTTGTAGATATTTCCATGATTGTACAGATGGCGGTGTTGATGTTTCCATCTATACACAGATTGCCGTGTATGTATTTCCATGTGTATACAGATGGTATTGTAGATATTTCCATGTTTATACAGATGGTGGTGTAGAAATTTCCATGTTGATACAGATGACTCTATAGTTATTTCCATGTTTTTACTGATGGCATTGTAGATATTTCCATGTTTATACAGATGGCGGTGTAGATATTTTCATGTTTATAAAGATAGCGGTGTAGATATTTCCATATTTATACAGATAACTATGTAGATATTTCCATGTTTATACAGATAGCGGTGTAAATATTTCCATGTTTATACAGATCATGGTGTAGATATTTCCATGTTTATAGAGATAGCGGTGTAGGTATTTCCATGTTTATACTGATGGCGGTGTAGATATTTCCATGTTTATAGAGATGGCGGTGTAGATATTTCCATGTTTATACAGATAGCGGTGTAGATATTTCCACGTTTATACAGATGGCGGTGTAGATATTTCCATCTTTCTACAAATGGCAGTGTAGATATTTCCATGTTTATAGAGACAGCGGTGTAGATATATCCATGTTCATAGAGATAGCAGTGAGGATATTTCCATGTTTATACAGATAGCAGTGTAGATATTTCCACTTTTATAGAGATAGCGGTTTAGATATTTCATATTTATACAGATAGCGGTGTAGATATTTCCATGTTTATACAGATTGCGGTGTAGATATTTCCATGTTTATACAGATAGCGGTGTGGATATTTCCACGTTTATACAGATGGCGGTGTAGATATTTCCATCTTTCTACAAATGGCAGTGTAGATATTTCCATGTTTATAGAGATGGCGGTGTAGATATATCCATGTTTATATAGATGGCAGTGTAGACATTTTCTTGTTCATGTAGATGGCGTTGTAGATACCTCCATGTTTAAAGAGATGGCAGTGTGTATATTTCCATGTTGATGGAGATAGCGGTGTAGATATTTCCATGTTTATAGAGATAGCGGTGTAGATATTTCCATGTTTCTACAGATGACTGTGTAGATATTTCCATGTTTGTACAGATGGCAGTGTAGGTATTACCATTTTATAGAGATAGTCGTGTAGATATTTTGATGTTTATGCAGATTGCGGTGGAGATATGTCCATGTTTATACAGATAGAAATGGAGATATTTCTACGTTAATACACATAGCGGTGTAGATATTTCCATGTTTATACAGATTGCGGTGGAGATATGTCCATGTTTATACAGATAGAAATGGAGATATTTCCACGTTAATACACATAGCGGTGTAGATATTTCCATGTTTATACAGATGGCTGTGTAGTTATTTCCATGTTTATACATATAGCGGTGTAGATATTTCCATGTTTATACAGATGGCGGTGTAGATACAGCCATGTTTCTGAAGATGGCAGTGTAGATATTTTCATGTTTACATAGATGGCGGTGTACATATTTCCATGTTTACAGGGATTGCGGTGTAGATATTTCCATGTTTATAGTGCAAGTGGTGTAGGTATTTCCATGTTTATAGAGATAGCGGTGTAGACATTTCCATATTTATACAGGTAGCGGTGTAGTTATTGCCATGTTTCTACACATGGCGGTGTAGATATTTCCATGTTTCTAAACATGACGGTGTAGATATTTCCTTCTTTATACAGATAGCGTTGTAGATATTTCCATGTATATACAGATAGTGGTGTAGATATTTCCATGTTTACACAGATAGCGGTGGAGATATTTCCCTGTTTATACAGATAGCGATGTAGATATTTCCATGTTTATACAGATAGCGGTGTAGATATTTCCATGTTTATAGAGATAGCGGTGTAGATATTTCCATGTTTATACAGATAGCAGTGTAGATATTTCCATTTTTATAGAGATTGCGGTTTAGATATTTCATATTCATACAGATAGCGGTGTAGATATTTCCATGTTTATACAGATTGCGGTGTAGATATTTCCATGTTTATACACATGACTGTGTAGGTATTTCCATGTTTATACAGATGGCTTTGTAGATATTTCCATGTTTATAGAGATAGCGGTGTAGATATTTCCATGTTTATACAGATAGCAGTGTAAATATATCCATGTTTATACAGATCGTGGTGTAGATATTTCCATGTTTATACAGATTCCGGTGTAGATATTTACATGTTTATACAGACCGCAGTGTAGATATTTCCATGTTTATAGAGATAGCGTTGTAGATATTTCCATGATTGTACAGATGGCGGTGTTGATGTTTCCATCTATACACAGATTGCCGTGTATGTATTTCCATGTGTATACAGATGGTATTGTAGATATTTCCATGTTTATACAGATGGTGGTGTAGAAATTTCCATGTTGATACAGATGACTCTATAGTTATTTCCATGTTTTTACTGATGGCATTGTAGATATTTCCATGTTTATACAGATGGCGGTGTAGATATTTTCATGTTTATAAAGATAGCGGTGTAGATATTTCCATATTTATACAGATAACTATGTAGATATTTCCATGTTTATACAGATAGCGGTGTAAATATTTCCATGTTTATACAGATCATGGTGTAGATATTTCCATGTTTATAGAGATAGCGGTGTAGGTATTTCCATGTTTATACTGATGGCGGTGTAGATATTTCCATGTTTATAGAGATGGCGGTGTAGATATTTCCATGTTTATACAGATAGCGGTGTAGATATTTCCACGTTTATACAGATGGCGGTGTAGATATTTCCATCTTTCTACAAATGGCAGTGTAGATATTTCCATGTTTATAGAGACAGCGGTGTAGATATATCCATGTTCATAGAGATAGCAGTGAGGATATTTCCATGCTTATACAGATAGCAGTGTAGATATTTCCACTTTTATAGAGATAGCGGTTTAGATATTTCATATTTATACAGATAGCGGTGTAGATATTTCCATGATTATACAGATTGCGGTGTAGATATTTCCATGTTTATACAGATAGCGGTGTGGATATTTCCACGTTTATACAGATGGCGGTGTAGATATTTCCATCTTTCTACAAATGGCAGTGTAGATATTTCCATGTTTATAGAGATGGCGGTGTAGATATATCCATGTTTATATAGATGGCAGTGTAGACATTTTCTTGTTCATGTAGATGGCGTTGTAGATACCTCCATGTTTAAAGAGATGGCAGTGTGTATATTTCCATGTTGATGGAGATAGCGGTGTAGATATTTCCATGTTTATAGAGATAGCGGTGTAGATATTTCCATGTTTCTACAGATGACTGTGTAGATATTTCCATGTTTGTACAGATGGCAGTGTAGATATTACCATTTTATAGAGATAGTCGTGTAGATATTTTGATGTTTATGCAGATTGCGGTGGAGATATGTCCATGTTTATACAGATAGAAATGGAGATACTTCTACGTTAATACACATAGCGGTGTAGATATTTCCATGTTTATACAGATTGCGGTGGAGATATGTCCATGTTTATACAGATAGAAATGGAGATATTTCCACGTTAATACACATAGCGGTGTAGATATTTCCATGTTTATACAGATGGCTGTGTAGATACAGCCATGTTTCTGAAGATGGCAGTGTAGATATTTTCATGTTTACATAGATGGCGGTGTAGATATTTCCATGTTTACAGGGATTGCGGTGTAGATATTTCCATGTTTATAGTGCAAGTGGTGTAAGTATTTCCATGTTTATAGAGATAGCGGTGTAAACATTTCCATATATATACAGGTAGCGGTGTAGTTATTGCCATGTTTCTACACATGGCGGTGTAGATATTTCCATGTTTCTAAACATGACGGTGTAGATATTTCCTTCTTTATACAGATAGCGTTGTAGATATTTCCATGTATATACAGATAGTGGTGTAGATATTTCCATGTTTACACAGATAGCGGTGGAGATATTTCCCTGTTTATACAGATAGCGATGTAGATATTTCCATGTTTATACAGATAGCGGTGTAGATATTTCCATGTTTATAGAGATAGCAGTGTAGATATTTCCATGTTTATACAGATAGCAGTGTAGATATTTCCATTTTTATAGAGATTGCGGTTTAGATATTTCATATTCATACAGATAGCGGTGTAGATATTTCCATGTTTATACAGATTGCGGTGTAGATATTTCCATGTTTATACACATGACTGTGTAGGTATTTCCATGTTTATTCTGATGGCTTTGTAGATATTTCCATGTTTATAGAGATAGAGGTGTAGATATTTCCATGTTTATACAGATCGTGGTGTAGATATTTCCATGTTTATACAGATCGTGGTGTAGATATTTCCATGTTTATACAGATTCCGGTGTAGATATTTACATGTTTATACAGACCGCAGTGTAGATATTTCCATGTTTATAGAGATAGCGTTGTAGATATTTCCATGATTGTACAGATGGCGGTGTTGATGTTTCCATCTATACACAGATGGCCGTGTAGGTATTTCCATGTGTATACAGATGGTATTGTAGATATTTCCATGTTTATACAGATGGTGGTGTAGAAATTTCCATGTTGATACAGATGACTCTATAGTTATTTCCATGTTTTTACTGATGGCATTGTAGATATTTCCATGTTTATACAGATGGCGGTGTAGATATTTTCATGTTTATAAAGATAGCGGTGTAGATATTTCCATATTTATACAGATAACTATGTAGATATTTCCATGTTTATACAGATAGCGGTGTAAATATTTCCATGTTTATACAGATCATGGTGTAGATATTTCCATGTTTATAGAGATAGCGGTGTAGGTATTTCCATGTTTATACTGATGGCGGTGTAGATATTTCCATGTTTATAGAGATGGCGGTGTAGATATTTCCATGTTTATACAGATAGCGGTGTAGATATTTCCACGTTTATACAGATGGCGGTGTAGATATTTCCATCTTTCTACAAATGGCAGTGTAGATATTTCCATGTTTATAGAGATAGCGGTGTAGATATATCCATGTTCATAGAGATAGCAGTGAGGATATTTCCATGTTTATACAGATAGCAGTGTAGATATTTCCACTTTTATAGAGATAGCGGTTTAGATATTTCATATTTATACAGATAGCGGTGTAGATATTTCCATGTTTATACAGATTGCGGTGTAGATATTTCCATGTTTATACAGATAGCGGTGTGGATATTTCCACGTTTATACAGATGGCGGTGTAGATATTTCCATCTTTCTACAAATGGCAGTGTAGATATTTCCATGTTTATAGAGATGGCGGTGTAGATATATCCATGTTTATATAGATGGCAGTGTAGACATTTTCTTGTTCATGTAGATGGCGTTGTAGATACCTCCATGTTTAAAGAGATGGCAGTGTGTATACTTCCATGTTGATGGAGATAGCGGTGTAGATATTTCCAAGTTTATAGAGATAGCGGTGTAGATATTTCCATGTTTCTACAGATTACTGTGTAGATATTTCCATGTTTGTACAGATGGCAGTGTAGATATTACCATTTTATAGAGATAGTCGTGTAGATATTTTGATGTTTATGCAGATTGCGGTGGAGATATGTCCATGTTTATACAGATAGAAATGGAGATATTTCTACGTTAATACACATAGCGTTGTAGATATTTCCATGTTTATACAGATTGCGGTGGAGATATGTCCATGTTTATACAGATAGAAATGGAGATATTTCCACGTTAATACACATAGCGGTGTAGATATTTCCATGTTTATACAGATGGCTGTGTAGTTATTTCCATGTTTATACATATAGCGGTGTAGATATTTCCATGTTTATACAGATGGCGGTGTAGATACAGCCATGTTTCTGAAGATGGCAGTGTAGATATTTTCATGTTTACATAGATGGCGGTGTAGATATTTCCATGTTTACAGGGATTGCGGTGTAGATATTTCCATGTTTATAGTGCAAGTGGTGTAGGTATTTCCATGTTTATAGAGATAGCGGTGTAGACATTTCCATATTTATACAGGTAGCGGTGTAGTTATTGCCATGTTTCTACACATGGCGGTGTAGATATTTCCATGTTTCTAAACATGACGGTGTAGATATTTCCTTCTTTATACAGATAGCGTTGTAGATATTTCCATGTATATACAGATAGTGGTGTAGATATTTCCATGTTTACACAGATAGCGGTGGAGATATTTCCCTCTTTATACAGATAGCGATGTAGATATTTCCATGTTTATACAGATAGCGGTGTAGATATTTCCATGTTTATAGAGATAGCGGTGTAGATATTTCCATGTTTATACAGATAGCAGTGTAGATATTTCCATTTTTATAGAGATTGCGGTTTAGATATTTCATATTCATACAGATAGCGGTGTAGATATTTCCATGTTTATACAGATGTCGGTGTAGATATTTCCATGTTTATACACATGACTGTGTAGGTATTTCCATGTTTATACAGATGGCTTTGTAGATATTTCCATGTTTATAGAGATAGCGGTGTAGATATTTCCATGTTTATACAGATAGCAGTGTAAATATTTCCATGTTTATACAGATCGTGGTGTAGATATTTCTATGTTTATACAGATTCCGGTGTAGATATTTACATGTTTATACAGACCGCAGTGTAGATATTTCCATGTTTATAGAGATAGCGTTGTAGATATTTCCATGATTGTACAGATGGCGGTGTTGATGTTTCCATCTATACACAGATTGCCGTGTATGTATTTCCATGTGTATACAGATGGTATTGTAGATATTTCCATGTTTATACAGATGGTGGTGTAGAAATTTCCATGTTGATACAGATGACTCTATAGTTATTTCCATGTTTTTACTGATGGCATTGTAGATATTTCCATGTTTATACAGATGGCGGTGTAGATATTTTCATGTTTATAAAGATAGCGGTGTAGATATTTCCATATTTATACAGATAACTATGTAGATATTTCCATGTTTATACAGATAGCGGTGTAAATATTTCCATGTTTATACAGATCATGGTGTAGATATTTCCATGTTTATAGAGATAGCGGTGTAGGTATTTCCATGTTTATACTGATGGCGGTGTAGATATTTCCATGTTTATAGAGATGGCGGTGTAGATATTTCCATGTTTATACAGATAGCGGTGTAGATATTTCCACGTTTATACAGATGGCGGTGTAGATATTTCCATCTTTCTACAAATGGCAGTGTAGATATTTCCATGTTTATAGAGACAGCGGTGTAGATATATCCATGTTCATAGAGATAGCAGTGAGGATATTTCCATGCTTATACAGATAGCAGTGTAGATATTTCCACTTTTATAGAGATAGCGGTTTAGATATTTCATATTTATACAGATAGCGGTGTAGATATTTCCATGTTTATACAGATTGCGGTGTAGATATTTCCATGTTTATACAGATAGCGGTGTGGATATTTCCACGTTTATACAGATGGCGGTGTAGATATTTCCATCTTTCTACAAATGGCAGTGTAGATATTTCCATGTTTATAGAGATGGCGGTGTAGATATATCCATGTTTATATAGATGGCAGTGTAGACATTTTCTTGTTCATGTAGATGGCGTTGTAGATACCTCCATGTTTAAAGAGATGGCAGTGTGTATATTTCCATGTTGATGGAGATAGCGGTGTAGATATTTCCATGTTTATAGAGATAGCGGTGTAGATATTTCCATGTTTCTACAGATGACTGTGTAGATATTTCCATGTTTGTACAGATGGCAGTGTAGGTATTACCATTTTATAGAGATAGTCGTGTAGATATTTTGATGTTTATGCAGATTGCGGTGGAGATATGTCCATGTTTATACAGATAGAAATGGAGATATTTCTACGTTAATACACATAGCGGTGTAGATATTTCCATGTTTATACAGATTGCGGTGGAGATATGTCCATGTTTATACAGATAGAAATGGAGATATTTCCACGTTAATACACATAGCGGTGTAGATATTTCCATGTTTATACAGATGGCTGTGTAGTTATTTCCATGTTTATACATATAGCGGTGTAGATATTTCCATGTTTATACAGATGGCGGTGTAGATACAGCCATGTTTCTGAAGATGGCAGTGTAGATATTTTCATGTTTACATAGATGGCGGTGTACATATTTCCATGTTTACAGGGATTGCGGTGTAGATATTTCCATGTTTATAGTGCAAGTGGTGTAGGTATTTCCATGTTTATAGAGATAGCGGTGTAGACATTTCCATATTTATACAGGTAGCGGTGTAGTTATTGCCATGTTTCTAGACATGGCGGTGTAGATATTTCCATGTTTCTAAACATGACGGTGTAGATATTTCCTTCTTTATACAGATAGCGTTGTAGATATTTCCATGTATATACAGATAGTGGTGTAGATATTTCCATGTTTACACAGATAGCGGTGGAGATATTTCCCTGTTTATACAGATAGAGATGTAGATATTTCCATGTTTATACAGATAGCGGTGTAGATATTTCCATGTTTATAGAGATAGCGGTGTAGATATTTCCATGTTTATACAGATAGCAGTGTAGATATTTCCATTTTTATAGAGATTGCGGTTTAGATATTTCATATTCATACAGATAGCGGTGTAGATATTTCCATGTTTATACAGATTGCGGTGTAGATATTTCCATGTTTATACACATGACTGTGTAGGTATTTCCATGTTTATACAGATGGCTTTGTAGATATTTCCATGTTTATAGAGATAGCGGTGTAGATATTTCCATGTTTATACAGATAGCAGTGTAAATATTTCCATGTTTATACAGATCGTGGTGTAGATATTTCCATGTTTATACAGATTCCGGTGTAGATATTTACATGTTTATACAGACCGCAGTGTAGATATTTCCATGTTTATAGAGATAGCGTTGTAGATATTTCCATGATTGTACAGATGGCGGTGTTGATGTTTCCATCTATACACAGATTGCCGTGTATGTATTTCCATGTGTATACAGATGGTATTGTAGATATTTCCATGTTTATACAGATGGTGGTGTAGAAATTTCCATGTTGATACAGATGACTCTATAGTTATTTCCATGTTTTTACTGATGGCATTGTAGATATTTCCATGTTTATACAGATGGCGGTGTAGATATTTTCATGTTTATAAAGATAGCGGTGTAGATATTTCCATATTTATACAGATAACTATGTAGATATTTCCATGTTTATACAGATAGCGGTGTAAATATTTCCATGTTTATACAGATCATGGTGTAGATATTTCCATGTTTATAGAGATAGCGGTGTAGGTATTTCCATGTTTATACTGATGGCGGTGTAGATATTTCCATGTTTATAGAGATGGCGGTGTAGATATTTCCATGTTTATACAGATAGCGGTGTAGATATTTCCACGTTTATACAGATGGCGGTGTAGATATTTCCATCTTTCTACAAATGGCAGTGTAGATATTTCCATGTTTATAGAGACAGCAGTGTAGATATATCCATGTTCATAGAGATAGCAGTGAGGATATTTCCATGCTTATACAGATAGCAGTGTAGATATTTCCACTTTTATAGAGATAGCGGTTTAGATATTTCATATTTATACAGATAGCGGTGTAGATATTTCCATGTTTATACAGATTGCGGTGTAGATATTTCCATGTTTATACAGATAGCGGTGTGGATATTTCCACGTTTATACAGATGGCGGTGTAGATATTTCCATCTTTCTACAAATGGCAGTGTAGATATTTCCATGTTTATAGAGATGGCGGTGTAGATATATCCATGTTTATATAGATGGCAGTGTAGACATTTTCTTGTTCATGTAGATGGCGTTGTAGATACCTCCATGTTTAAAGAGATGGCAGTGTGTATATTTCCATGTTGATGTAGATAGCGGTGTAGATATTTCCATGTTTATAGAGATAGCGGTGTAGATATTTCCATGTTTCTACAGATGACTGTGTAGATATTTCCATGTTTGTACAGATGGCAGTGTAGATATTACCATTTTATAGAGATAGTCGTGTAGATATTTTGATGTTTATGCAGATTGCGGTGGAGATATGTCCATGTTTATACAGATAGAAATGGAGATACTTCTACGTTAATACACATAGCGGTGTAGATATTTCCATGTTTATACAGATTGCGGTGGAGATATGTCCATGTTTATACAGATAGAAATGGAGATATTTCCACGTTAATACACATAGCGGTGTAGATATTTCCATGTTTATACAGATGGCTGTGTAGATACAGCCATGTTTCTGAAGATGGCAGTGTAGATATTTTCATGTTTACATAGATGGCGGTGTAGATATTTCCATGTTTACAGGGATTGCGGTGTAGATATTTCCATGTTTATAGTGCAAGTGGTGTAAGTATTTCCATGTTTATAGAGATAGCGGTGTAAACATTTCCATATATATACAGGTAGCGGTGTAGTTATTGCCATGTTTCTACACATGGCGGTGTAGATATTTCCATGTTTCTAAACATGACGGTGTAGATATTTCCTTCTTTATACAGATAGCGTTGTAGATATTTCCATGTATATACAGATAGTGGTGTAGATATTTCCATGTTTACACAGATAGCGGTGGAGATATTTCCCTGTTTATACAGATAGCGATGTAGATATTTCCATGTTTATACAGATAGCGGTGTAGATATTTCCATGTTTATAGAGATAGCGGTGTAGATATTTCCATGTTTATACAGATAGCAGTGTAGATATTTCCATTTTTATAGAGATTGCGGTTTAGATATTTCATATTCATACAGATAGCGGTGTAGATATTTCCATGTTTATACAGATTGCGGTGTAGATATTTCCATGTTTATACACATGACTGTGTAGGTATTTCCATGTTTATTCTGATGGCTTTGTAGATATTTCCATGTTTATAGAGATAGAGGTGTAGATATTTCCATGTTTATACAGATCGTGGTGTAGATATTTCCATGTTTATACAGATCGTGGTGTAGATATTTCCATGTTTATACAGATTCCGGTGTAGATATTTACATGTTTATACAGACCGCAGTGTAGATATTTCCATGTTTATAGAGATAGCGTTGTAGATATTTCCATGATTGTACAGATGGCGGTGTTGATGTTTCCATCTATACACAGATGGCCGTGTAGGTATTTCCATGTGTATACAGATGGTATTGTAGATATTTCCATGTTTATACAGATGGTGGTGTAGAAATTTCCATGTTGATACAGATGACTCTATAGTTATTTCCATGTTTTTACTGATGGCATTGTAGATATTTCCATGTTTATACAGATGGCGGTGTAGATATTTTCATGTTTATAAAGATAGCGGTGTAGATATTTCCATATTTATACAGATAACTATGTAGATATTTCCATGTTTATACAGATAGCGGTGTAAATATTTCCATGTTTATACAGATCATGGTGTAGATATTTCCATGTTTATAGAGATAGCGGTGTAGGTATTTCCATGTTTATACTGATGGCGGTGTAGATATTTCCATGTTTATAGAGATGGCGGTGTAGATATTTCCATGTTTATACAGATAGCGGTGTAGATATTTCCACGTTTATACAGATGGCGGTGTAGATATTTCCATCTTTCTACAAATGGCAGTGTAGATATTTCCATGTTTATAGAGATAGCGGTGTAGATATATCCATGTTCATAGAGATAGCAGTGAGGATATTTCCATGTTTATACAGATAGCAGTGTAGATATTTCCACTTTTATAGAGATAGCGGTTTAGATATTTCATATTTATACAGATAGCAGTGTAGATATTTCCATGTTTATACAGATTGCGGTGTAGATATTTCCATGTTTATACAGATAGCGGTGTGGATATTTCCACGTTTATACAGATGGCGGTGTAGATATTTCCATCTTTCTACAAATGGCAGTGTAGATATTTCCATGTTTATAGAGATGGCGGTGTAGATATATCCATGTTTATATAGATGGCAGTGTAGACATTTTCTTGTTCATGTAGATGGCGTTGTAGATACCTCCATGTTTAAAGAGATGGCAGTGTGTATATTTCCATGTTGATGGAGATAGCGGTGTAGATATTTCCATGTTTATAGAGATAGCGGTGTAGATATTTCCATGTTTCTACAGATGACTGTGTAGATATTTCCATGTTTGTACAGATGGCAGTGTAGATATTGCCATTTTATAGAGATAGTCGTGTAGATATTTTGATGTTTATGCAGATTGCGGTGGAGATATGTCCATGTTTATACAGATAGAAATGGAGATATTTCTACGTTAATACACATAGCGGTGTAGATATTTCCATGTTTATACAGATTGCGGTGGAGATATGTCCATGTTTATACAGATAGAAATGGAGATATTTCCACGTTAATACACATAGCGGTGTAGATATTTCCATGTTTATACAGATGGCTGTGTAGTTATTTCCATGTTTATACATATAGCGGTGTAGATATTTCCATGTTTATACAGATGGCGGTGTAGATACAGCCATGTTTCTGAAGATGGCAGTGTAGATATTTTCATGTTTACATAGATGGCGGTGTAGATATTTCCATGTTTACAGGGATTGCGGTGTAGATATTTCCATGTTTATAGTGCAAGTGGTGTAGGTATTTCCATGTTTATAGAGATAGCGGTGTAGACATTTCCATATTTATACAGGTAGCGGTGTAGTTATTGCCATGTTTCTACACATGGCGGTGTAGATATTTCCATGTTTCTAAACATGACGGTGTAGATATTTCCTTCTTTATACAGATAGCGTTGTAGATATTTCCATGTATATACAGATAGTGGTGTAGATATTTCCATGTTTACACAGATAGCGGTGGAGATATTTCCCTGTTTATACAGATAGCGATGTAGATATTTCCATGTTTATACAGATAGCGGTGTAGATATTTCCATGTTTATAGAGATAGCGGTGTAGATATTTCCATGTTTATACAGATAGCAGTGTAGATATTTCCATTTTTATAGAGATTGCGGTTTAGATATTTCATATTCATACAGATAGCGGTGTAGATATTTCCATGTTTATACAGATTGCGGTGTAGATATTTCCATGTTTATACACATGACTGTGTAGGTATTTCCATGTTTATACAGATGGCTTTGTAGATATTTCCATGTTTATAGAGATAGCGGTGTAGATATTTCCATGTTTATACAGATAGCAGTGTAAATATTTCCATGTTTATACAGATCGTGGTGTAGATATTTCCATGTTTATACAGATTCCGGTGTAGATATTTACATGTTTATACAGACCGCAGTGTAGATATTTCCATGTTTATAGAGATAGCGTTGTAGATATTTCCATGATTGTACAGATGGCGGTGTTGATGTTTCCATCTATACACAGATTGCCGTGTATGTATTTCCATGTGTATACAGATGGTATTGTAGATATTTCCATGTTTATACAGATGGTGGTGTAGAAATTTCCATGTTGATACAGATGACTCTATAGTTATTTCCATGTTTTTACTGATGGCATTGTAGATATTTCCATGTTTATACAGATGGCGGTGTAGATATTTTCATGTTTATAAAGATAGCGGTGTAGATATTTCCATATTTATACAGATAACTATGTAGATATTTCCATGTTTATACAGATAGCGGTGTAAATATTTCCATGTTTATACAGATCATGGTGTAGATATTTCCATGTTTATAGAGATAGCGGTGTAGGTATTTCCATGTTTATACTGATGGCGGTGTAGATATTTCCATGTTTATAGAGATGGCGGTGTAGATATTTCCATGTTTATACAGATAGCGGTGTAGATATTTCCACGTTTATACAGATGGCGGTGTAGATATTTCCATCTTTCTACAAATGGCAGTGTAGATATTTCCATGTTTAAAGAGACAGCGGTGTAGATATATCCATGTTCATAGAGATAGCAGTGAGGATATTTCCATGCTTATACAGATAGCAGTGTAGATATTTCCACTTTTATAGAGATAGCGGTTTAGATATTTCATATTTATACAGATAGCGGTGTAGATATTTCCACGTTTATACAGATGGCGGTGTAGATATTTCCATCTTTCTACAAATGGCAGTGTAGATATTTCCATGTTTATAGAGATAGCGGTGTAGATATATCCATGTTCATAGAGATAGCAGTGAGGATATTTCCATGTTTATACAGATAGCAGTGTAGATATTTCCACTTTTATAGAGATAGCGGTTTAGATATTTCATATTTATACAGATAGCAGTGTAGATATTTCCATGTTTATACAGATTGCGGTGTAGATATTTCCATGTTTATACAGATAGCGGTGTGGATATTTCCACGTTTATACAGATGGCGGTGTAGATATTTCCATCTTTCTACAAATGGCAGTGTAGATATTTCCATGTTTATAGAGATGGCGGTGTAGATATATCCATGTTTATATAGATGGCAGTGTAGACATTTTCTTGTTCATGTAGATGGCGTTGTAGATACCTCCATGTTTAAAGAGATGGCAGTGTGTATATTTCCATGTTGATGGAGATAGCGGTGTAGATATTTCCATGTTTATAGAGATAGCGGTGTAGATATTTCCATGTTTCTACAGATGACTGTGTAGATATTTCCATGTTTGTACAGATGGCAGTGTAGATATTACCATTTTATAGAGATAGTCGTGTAGATATTTTGATGTTTATGCAGATTGCGGTGGAGATATGTCCATGTTTATACAGATAGAAATGGAGATATTTCTACGTTAATACACATAGCGGTGTAGATATTTCCATGTTTATACAGATTGCGGTGGAGATATGTCCATGTTTATACAGATAGAAATGGAGATATTTCCACGTTAATACACATAGCGGTGTAGATATTTCCATGTTTATACAGATGGCTGTGTAGTTATTTCCATGTTTATACATATAGCGGTGTAGATATTTCCATGTTTATACAGATGGCGGTGTAGATACAGCCATGTTTCTGAAGATGGCAGTGTAGATATTTTCATGTTTACATAGATGGCGGTGTACATATTTCCATGTTTACAGGGATTGCGGTGTAGATATTTCCATGTTTATAGTGCAAGTGGTGTAGGTATTTCCAAGTTTATAGAGATAGCGGTGTAGACATTTCCATATTTATACAGGTAGCGGTGTAGTTATTGCCATGTTTCTACACATGGCGGTGTAGATATTTCCATGTTTCTAAACATGACGGTGTAGATATTTCCTTCTTTATACAGATAGCGTTGTAGATATTTCCATGTATATACAGATAGTGGTGTAGATATTTCCATGTTTACACAGATAGCGGTGGAGATATTTCCCTGTTTATACAGATAGCGATGTAGATATTTCCATGTTTATACAGATAGCGGTGTAGATATTTCCATGTTTATAGAGATAGCGGTGTAGATATTTCCATGTTTATACAGATAGCAGTGTAGATATTTCCATTTTTATAGAGATTGCGGTTTAGATATTTCATATTCATACAGATAGCGGTGTAGATATTTCCATGTTTATACAGATTGCGGTGTAGATATTTCCATGTTTATACACATGACTGTGTAGGTATTTCCATGTTTATACAGATGGCTTTGTAAATATTTCCATGTTTATAGAGATAGCGGTGTAGATATTTCCATGTTTATACAGATAGCAGTGTAAATATTTCCATGTTTATACAGATCGTGGTGTAGATATTTCCATGTTTATACAGATTCCGGTGTAGATATTTACATGTTTATACAGACCGCAGTGTAGATATTTCCATGTTTATAGAGATAGCGTTGTAGATATTTCCATGATTGTACAGATGGCGGTGTTGATGTTTCCATCTATACACAGATTGCCGTGTATGTATTTCCATGTGTATACAGATGGTATTGTAGATATTTCCATGTTTATACAGATGGTGGTGTAGAAATTTCCATGTTGATACAGATGACTCTATAGTTATTTCCATGTTTTTACTGATGGCATTGTAGATATTTCCATGTTTATACAGATGGCGGTGTAGATATTTTCATGTTTATAAAGATAGCGGTGTAGATATTTCCATATTTATACAGATAACTATGTAGATATTTCCATGTTTATACAGATAGCGGTGTAAATATTTCCATGTTTATACAGATCATGGTGTAGATATTTCCATGTTTATAGAGATAGCGGTGTAGGTATTTCCATGTTTATACTGATGGCGGTGTAGATATTTCCATGTTTATAGAGATGGCGGTGTAGATATTTCCATGTTTATACAGATAGCGGTGTAGATATTTCCACGTTTATACAGATGGCGGTGTAGATATTTCCATCTTTCTACAAATGGCAGTGTAGATATTTCCATGTTTATAGAGACAGCGGTGTAGATATATCCATGTTCATAGAGATAGCAGTGAGGATATTTCCATGCTTATACAGATAGCAGTGTAGATATTTCCACTTTTATAGAGATAGCGGTTTAGATATTTCATATTTATACAGATAGCGGTGTAGATATTTCCATGTTTATACAGATTGCGGTGTAGATATTTCCATGTTTATACAGATAGCGGTGTGGATATTTCCACGTTTATACAGATGGCGGTGTAGATATTTCCATCTTTCTACAAATGGCAGTGTAGATATTTCCATGTTTATAGAGATGGCGGTGTAGATATATCCATGTTTATATAGATGGCAGTGTAGACATTTTCTTGTTCATGTAGATGGCGTTGTAGATACCTCCATGTTTAAAGAGATGGCAGTGTGTATATTTCCATGTTGATGGAGATAGCGGTGTAGATATTTCCATGTTTATAGAGATAGCGGTGTAGATATTTCCATGTTTCTACAGATGACTGTGTAGATATTTCCATGTTTGTACAGATGGCAGTGTAGATATTACCATTTTATAGAGATAGTCGTGTAGATATTTTGATGTTTATGCAGATTGCGGTGGAGATATGTCCATGTTTATACAGATAGAAATGGAGATATTTCTACGTTAATACACATAGCGGTGTAGATATTTCCATGTTTATACAGATTGCGGTGGAGATATGTCCATGTTTATACAGATAGAAATGGAGATATTTCCACGTTAATACACATAGCGGTGTAGATATTTCCATGTTTATACAGATGGCTGTGTAGTTATTTCCATGTTTATACATATAGCGGTGTAGATATTTCCATGTTTATACAGATGGCGGTGTAGATACAGCCATGTTTCTGAAGATGGCAGTGTAGATATTTTCATGTTTACATAGATGGCGGTGTACATATTTCCATGTTTACAGGGATTGCGGTGTAGATATTTCCATGTTTATAGTGCAAGTGGTGTAGGTATTTCCATGTTTATAGAGATAGCGGTGTAGACATTTCCATATATATACAGGTAGCGGTGTAGTTATTGCCATGTTTCTACACATGGCGGTGTAGATATTTCCATGTTTCTAAACATGACGGTGTAGATATTTCCTTCTTTATACAGATAGCGTTGTAGATATTTCCATGTATATACAGATAGTGGTGTAGATATTTCCATGTTTACACAGATAGCGGTGGAGATATTTCCCTGTTTATACAGATAGCGATGTAGATATTTCCATGTTTATACAGATAGCGGTGTAGATATTTCCATGTTTATAGAGATAGCGGTGTAGATATTTCCATGTTTATACAGATAGCAGTGTAGATATTTCCATTTTTATAGAGATTGCGGTTTAGATATTTCATATTCATACAGATAGCGGTGTAGATATTTCCATGTTTATACAGATTGCGGTGTAGATATTTCCATGTTTATACACATGACTGTGTAGGTATTTCCATGTTTATACAGATGGCTTTGTAGATATTTCCATGTTTATAGAGATAGCGGTGTAGATATTTCCATGTTTATACAGATAGCAGTGTAAATATTTCCATGTTTTTACAGATCGTGGTGTAGATATTTCCATGTTTATACAGATTCCGTTGTAGATATTTACATGTTTATACAGACCGCAGTGTAGATATTTCCATGTTTATAGAGATAGCGTTGTAGATATTTCCATGATTGTACAGATGGCGGTGTTGATGTTTCCATCTATACACAGATTGCCGTGTATGTATTTCCATGTGTATACAGATGGTATTGTAGATATTTCCATGTTTATACAGATGGTGGTGTAGAAATTTCCATGTTGATACAGATGACTCTATAGTTATTTCCATGTTTTTACTGATGGCATTGTAGATATTTCCATGTTTATACAGATGGCGGTGTAGATATTTTCATGTTTATAAAGATAGCGGTGTAGATATTTCCATATTTATACAGATAACTATGTAGATATTTCCATGTTTATACAGATAGCGGTGTAAATATTTCCATGTTTATACAGATCATGGTGTAGATATTTCCATGTTTATAGAGATAGCGGTGTAGGTATTTCCATGTTTATACTGATGGCGGTGTAGATATTTCCATGTTTATAGAGATGGCGGTGTAGATATTTCCATGTT
The DNA here is from genome assembly GCF_029289425.2 of Pan paniscus. Classification (NCBI taxonomy): domain Eukaryota; kingdom Metazoa; phylum Chordata; class Mammalia; order Primates; family Hominidae; genus Pan; species Pan paniscus. Next base: position 10,454,463 of record NC_073257.2, on the reverse strand, counting down.
TATACAGATAGCGGTGTAGATATTTCCACGTTTATACAGATGGCGGTGTAGATATTTCCATCTTTCTACAAATGGCAGTGTAGATATTTCCATGTTTATAGAGACAGCGGTGTAGATATATCCATGTTCATAGAGATAGCAGTGAGGATATTTCCATGCTTATACAGATAGCAGTGGAGATATTTCCACTTTTATAGAGATAGCGGTTTAGATATTTCATATTTATACAGATAGCGGTGTAGATATTTCCATGTTTATACAGATTGCGGTGTAGATATTTCCATGTTTATACAGATAGCGGTGTGGATATTTCCACGTTTATACAGATGGTGGTGTAGATATTTCCATCTTTCTACAAATGGCAGTGTAGATATTTCCATGTTTATAGAGATGGCGGTGTAGATATATCCATGTTTATATAGATGGCAGTGTAGACATTTTCTTGTTCATGTAGATGGCGTTGTAGATACCTCCATGTTTAAAGAGATGGCAGTGTGTATATTTCCATGTTGATGGAGATAGCGGTGTAGATATTTCCATGTTTATAGAGATAGCGGTGTAGATATTTCCATGTTTCTACAGATGACTGTGTAGATATTTCCATGTTTGTACAGATGGCAGTGTAGGTATTACCATTTTATAGAGATAGTCGTGTAGATATTTTGATGTTTATGCAGATTGCGGTGGAGATATGTCCATGTTTATACAGATAGAAATGGAGATATTTCTACGTTAATACACATAGCGGTGTAGATATTTCCATGTTTATACAGATTGCGGTGGAGATATGTCCATGTTTATACAGATAGAAATGGAGATATTTCCACGTTAATACACATAGCGGTGTAGATATTTCCATGTTTATACAGATGGCTGTGTAGTTATTTCCATGTTTATACATATAGCGGTGTAGATATTTCCATGTTTATACAGATGGCGGTGTAGATACAGCCATGTTTCTGAAGATGGCAGTGTAGATATTTTCATGTTTACATAGATGGCGGTGTACATATTTCCATGTTTACAGGGATTGCGGTGTAGATATTTCCATGTTTATAGTGCAAGTGGTGTAGGTATTTCCTTGTTTACAGAGATAGCGGTGTAGACATTTCCATATTTATACAGGTAGCGGTGTAGTTATTGCCATGTTTCTACACATGGCGGTGCAGATATTTCCATGTTTCTAAACATGACGGTGTAGATATTTCCTTCTTTATACAGATAGCGTTGTAGATATTTCCATGTATATACAGATAGTGGTGTAGATATTTCCATGTTTACACAGATAGCGGTGGAGATATTTCCCTGTTTATACAGATAGCGATGTAGATATTTCCATGTTTATACAGATAGCGGTGTAGATATTTCCATGTTTATAGAGATAGCGGTGTAGATATTTCCATGTTTATACAGATAGCAGTGTAGATATTTCCATTTTTATAGAGATTGCGGTTTAGATATTTCATATTCATACAGATAGCGGTGTAGATATTTCCATGTTTATACAGATTGCGGTGTAGATATTTCCATGTTTATACACATGACTGTGTAGGTATTTCCATGTTTATACAGATGGCTTTGTAGATATTTCCATGTTTATAGAGATAGCGGTGTAGATATTTCCATGTTTATACAGATAGCAGTGTAAATATTTCCATGTTTATACAGATCGTGGTGTAGATATTTCCATGTTTATACAGATTCCGGTGTAGATATTTACATGTTTATACAGACCGCAGTGTAGATATTTCCATGTTTATAGAGATAGCGTTGTAGATATTTCCATGATTGTACAGATGGCGGTGTTGATGTTTCCATCTATACACAGATTGCCGTGTATGTATTTCCATGTGTATACAGATGGTATTGTAGATATTTCCATGTTTATACAGATGGTGGTGTAGAAATTTCCATGTTGATACAGATGACTCTATAGTTATTTCCATGTTTTTACTGATGGCATTGTAGATATTTCCATGTTTATACAGATGGCGGTGTAGATATTTTCATGTTTATAAAGATAGCGGTGTAGATATTTCCATATTTATACAGATAACTATGTAGATATTTCCATGTTTATACAGATAGCGGTGTAAATATTTCCATGTTTATACAGATCATGGTGTAGATATTTCCATGTTTATAGAGATAGCGGTGTAGGTATTTCCATGTTTATACTGATGGCGGTGTAGATATTTCCATGTTTATAGAGATGGCGGTGTAGATATTTCCATGTTTATACAGATAGCGGTGTAGATATTTCCACGTTTATACAGATGGCGGTGTAGATATTTCCATCTTTCTACAAATGGCAGTGTAGATATTTCCATGTTTATAGAGACAGCGGTGTAGATATATCCATGTTCATAGAGATAGCAGTGAGGATATTTCCATGCTTATACAGATAGCAGTGGAGATATTTCCACTTTTATAGAGATAGCGGTTTAGATATTTCATATTTATACAGATAGCGGTGTAGATATTTCCATGTTTATACAGATTGCGGTCTAGATATTTCCATGTTTATACAGATAGCGGTGTGGATATTTCCACATTTATACAGATGGCGGTGTAGATATTTCCATCTTTCTACAAATGGCAGTGTAGATATTTCCATGTTTATAGAGATGGCGGTGTAGATATATCCATGTTTATATAGATGGCAGTGTAGACATTTTCTTGTTCATGTAGATGGCGTTGTAGATACCTCCATGTTTAAAGAGATGGCAGTGTGTATATTTCCATGTTGATGGAGATAGCGGTGTAGATATTTCCATGTTTATAGAGATAACGGTGTAGATATTTCCATGTTTCTACAGATGACTGTGTAGATATTTCCATGTTTGTACAGATGGCAGTGTAGATATTACCATTTTATAGAGATAGTCGTGTAGATATTTTGATGTTTATGCAGATTGCGGTGGAGATATGTCCATGTTTATACAGATAGAAATGGAGATATTTCTACGTTAATACACATAGCGGTGTAGATATTTCCATGTTTATACAGATTGCGGTGGAGATATGTCCATGCTTATACAGATAGAAATGGAGATATTTCCACGTTAATACACATAGCGGTGTAGATATTTCCATGTTTATACAGATGGCTGTGTAGTTATTTCCATGTTTATACATATAGCGGTGTAGATATTTCCATGTTTATACAGATGGCGGTGTAGATACAGCCATGTTTCTGAAGATGGCAGTGTAGATATTTTCATGTTTACATAGATGGCGGTGTACATATTTCCATGTTTACAGGGATTGCGGTGTAGATATTTCCATGTTTATAGTGCAAGTGGTGTAGGTATTTCCATGTTTATAGAGATAGCGGTGTAGACATTTCCATATTTATACAGGTAGCGGTGTAGTTATTGCCATGTTTCTACACATGGCGGTGTAGATATTTCCATGTTTCTAACCATGACGGTGTAGATATTTCCTTCTTTATACAGATAGCGTTGTAGATATTTCCATGTATATACAGATAGTGGTGTAGATATTTCCATGTTTACACAGATAGCGGTGGAGATATTTCCCTGTTTATACAGATAGCGATGTAGATATTTCCATGTTTATACAGATAGCGGTGTAGATATTTCCATGTTTATAGAGATAGCGGTGTAGATATTTCCATGTTTATACAGATAGCAGTGTAGATATTTCCATTTTTATAGAGATTGCGGTTTAGTTATTTCATATTCATACAGATAGCGGTGTAGATATTTCCATGTTTATACAGATTGCGGTGTAGTTATTTCCATGTTTATACACATGACTGTGTAGGTATTTCCATGTTTATACAGATGGCTTTGTAGATATTTCCATGTTTATAGAGATAGCGGTGTAGATATTTCCATGTTTATACAGATAGCAGTGTAAATATTTCCATGTTTATACAGATCGTGGTGTAGATATTTCCATGTTTATACAGATTCCGGTGTAGATATTTACATGTTTATACAGACCGCAGTGTAGATATTTCCATGTTTATAGAGATAGCGTTGTAGATATTTCCATGATTGTACAGATGGCGGTGTTGATGTTTCCATCTATACACAGATTGCCGTGTATATATTTCCATGTGTATACAGATGGTATTGTAGATATTTCCATGTTTATACAGATGGTGGTGTAGAAATTTCCATGTTGATACAGATGACTCTATAGTTATTTCCATGTTTTTACTGATGGCATTGTAGATATTTCCATGTTTATACAGATGGCGGTGTAGATATTTTCATGTTTATAAAGATAGCGGTGTAGATATTTCCATATTTATACAGATAACTATGTAGATATTTCCATGTTTATACAGATAGCGGTGTAAATATTTCCATGTTTATACAGATCATGGTGTAGATATTTCCATGTTTATAGAGATAGCGGTGTAGGTATTTCCATGTTTATACTGATGGCGGTGTAGATATTTCCATGTTTATAGAGATGGCGGTGTAGATATTTCCATGTTTATACAGATAGCGGTGTAGATATTTCCACGTTTATACAGATGGCGGTGTAGATATTTCCATCTTTCTACAAATGGCAGTGTAGATATTTCCATGTTTATAGAGACAGCGGTGTAGATATATCCATGTTCATAGAGATAGCAGTGAGGATATTTCCATGCTTATACAGATAGCAGTGTAGATATTTCCACTTTTATAGAGATAGCGGTTTAGATATTTCATATTTATACAGATAGCGGTGTAGATATTTCCATGTTTATACAGATTGCGGTGTAGATATTTCCATGTTTATACAGATAGCGGTGTGGATATTTCCACGTTTATACAGATGGTGGTGTAGATATTTCCATCTTTCTACAAATGGCAGTGTAGATATTTCCATGTTTATAGAGATGGCGGTGTAGATATATCCATGTTTATATAGATGGCAGTGTAGACATTTTCTTGTTCATGTAGATGGCGTTGTAGATACCTCCATGTTTAAAGAGATGGCAGTGTGTATATTTCCATGTTGATGGAGATAGCGGTGTAGATATTTCCATGTTTATAGAGATAGCGGTGTAGATATTTCCATGTTTCTACAGATGACTGTGTAGATATTTCCATGTTTGTACAGATGGCAGTGTAGGTATTACCATTTTATAGAGATAGTCGTGTAGATATTTTGATGTTTATGCAGATTGCGGTGGAGATATGTCCATGTTTATACAGATAGAAATGGAGATATTTCTACGTTAATACACATAGCGGTGTAGATATTTCCATGTTTATACAGATTGCGGTGGAGATATGTCCATGTTTATACAGATAGAAATGGAGATATTTCCACGTTAATACACATAGCGGTGTAGATATTTCCATGTTTATACAGATGGCTGTGTAGTTATTTCCATGTTTATACATATAGCGGTGTAGATATTTCCATGTTTATACAGATGGCGGTGTAGATACAGCCATGTTTCTGAAGATGGCAGTGTAGATATTTTCATGTTTACATAGATGGCGGTGTACATATTTCCATGTTTACAGGGATTGCGGTGTAGATATTTCCATGTTTATAGTGCAAGTGGTGTAGGTATTTCCTTGTTTACAGAGATAGCGGTGTAGACATTTCCATATTTATACAGGTAGCGGTGTAGTTATTGCCATGTTTCTACACATGGCGGTGTAGATATTTCCATGTTTCTAAACATGACGGTGTAGATATTTCCTTCTTTATACAGATAGCGTTGTAGATATTTCCATGTATATACAGATAGTGGTGTAGATATTTCCATGTTTACACAGATAGCGGTGGAGATATTTCCCTGTTTATACAGATAGCGATGTAGATATTTCCATGTTTATACAGATAGCGGTGTAGATATTTCCATGTTTATAGAGATAGCGGTGTAGATATTTCCATGTTTATACAGATAGCAGTGTAGATATTTCCATTTTTATAGAGATTGCGGTTTAGATATTTCATATTCATACAGATAGCGGTGTAGATATTTCCATGTTTATACAGATTGCGGTGTAGATATTTCCATGTTTATACACATGACTGTGTAGGTATTTCCATGTTTATACAGATGGCTTTGTAGATATTTCCATGTTTATAGAGATAGCGGTGTAGATATTTCCATGTTTATACAGATAGCAGTGTAAATATTTCCATGTTTATACAGATCGTGGTGTAGATATTTCCATGTTTATACAGATTCCGTTGTAGATATTTACATGTTTATACAGACCGCAGTGTAGATATTTCCATGTTTATAGAGATAGCGTTGTAGATATTTCCATGATTGTACAGATGGCGGTGTTGATGTTTCCATCTATACACAGATTGCCGTGTATGTATTTCCATGTGTATACAGATGGTATTGTAGATATTTCCATGTTTATACAGATGGTGGTGTAGAAATTTCCATGTTGATACAGATGACTCTATAGTTATTTCCATGTTTTTACTGATGGCATTGTAGATATTTCCATGTTTATACAGATGGCGGTGTAGATATTTTCATGTTTATAAAGATAGCGGTGTAGATATTTCCATATTTATACAGATAACTATGTAGATATTTCCATGTTTATACAGATAGCGGTGTAAATATTTCCATGTTTATACAGATCATGGTGTAGATATTTCCATGTTTATAGAGATAGCGGTGTAGGTATTTCCATGTTTATACTGATGGCGGTGTAGATATTTCCATGTTTATAGAGATGGCGGTGTAGATATTTCCATGTTTATACAGATAGCGGTGTAGATATTTCCACGTTTATACAGATGGCGGTGTAGATATTTCCATCTTTCTACAAATGGCAGTGTAGATATTTCCATGTTTATAGAGACAGCGGTGTAGATATATCCATGTTCATAGAGATAGCAGTGAGGATATTTCCATGCTTATACAGATAGCAGTGTAGATATTTCCACTTTTATAGAGATAGCGGTTTAGATATTTCATATTTATACAGATAGCGGTGTAGATATTTCCATGTTTATACAGATTGCGGTGTAGATATTTCCATGTTTATACAGATAGCGGTGTGGATATTTCCACGTTTATACAGATGGCGGTGTAGATATTTCCATCTTTCTACAAATGGCAGTGTAGATATTTCCATGTTTATAGAGATGGCGGTGTAGATATATCCATGTTTATATAGATGGCAGTGTAGACATTTTCTTGTTCATGTAGATGGCGTTGTAGATACCTCCATGTTTAAAGAGATGGCAGTGTGTATATTTCCATGTTGATGGAGATAGCGGTGTAGATATTTCCATGTTTATAGAGATAGCGGTGTAGATATTTCCATGTTTCTACAGATGACTGTGTAGATATTTCCATGTTTGTACAGATGGCAGTGTAGGTATTACCATTTTATAGAGATAGTCGTGTAGATATTTTGATGTTTATGCAGATTGCGGTGGAGATATGTCCATGTTTATACAGATAGAAATGGAGATATTTCTACGTTAATACACATAGCGGTGTAGATATTTCCATGTTTATACAGATTGCGGTGGAGATATGTCCATGTTTATACAGATAGAAATGGAGATATTTCCACGTTAATACACATAGCGGTGTAGATATTTCCATGTTTATACAGATGGCTGTGTAGTTATTTCCATGTTTATACATATAGCGGTGTAGATATTTCCATGTTTATACAGATGGCGGTGTAGATACAGCCATGTTTCTGAAGATGGCAGTGTAGATATTTTCATGTTTACATAGATGGCGGTGTACATATTTCCATGTTTACAGGGATTGCGGTGTAGATATTTCCATGTTTATAGTGCAAGTGGTGTAGGTATTTCCTTGTTTATAGAGATAGCGGTGTAGACATTTCCATATTTATACAGGTAGCGGTGTAGTTATTGCCATGTTTCTACACATGGCGGTGTAGATATTTCCATGTTTCTAAACATGACGGTGTAGATATTTCCTTCTTTATACAGATAGCGTTGTAGATATTTCCATGTATATACAGATAGTGGTGTAGATATTTCCATGTTTACACAGATAGCGGTGGAGATATTTCCTTGTTTATACAGATAGCGATGTAGATATTTCCATGTTTATACAGATAGCGGTGTAGATATTTCCATGTTTATAGAGATAGCGGTGTAGATATTTCCATGTTTATACAGATAGCAGTGTAGATATTTCCATTTTTATAGAGATTGCGGTTTAGATATTTCATATTCATACAGATAGCGGTGTAGATATTTCCATGTTTATACAGATTGCGGTGTAGATATTTCCATGTTTATACACATGACTGTGTAGGTATTTCCATGTTTATACAGATGGCTTTGTAGATATTTCCATGTTTATAGAGATAGCGGTGTAGATATTTCCATGTTTATACAGATAGCAGTGTAAATATTTCCATGTTTATACAGATCGTGGTGTAGATATTTCCATGTTTATACAGATTCCGTTGTAGATATTTACATGTTTATACAGACCGCAGTGTAGATATTTCCATGTTTATAGAGATAGCGTTGTAGATATTTCCATGATTGTACAGATGGCGGTGTTGATGTTTCCATCTATACACAGATTGCCGTGTATGTATTTCCATGTGTATACAGATGGTATTGTAGATATTTCCATGTTTATACAGATGGTGGTGTAGAAATTTCCATGTTGATACAGATGACTCTATAGTTATTTCCATGTTTTTACTGATGGCATTGTAGATATTTCCATGTTTATACAGATGGCGGTGTAGATATTTTCATGTTTATAAAGATAGCGGTGTAGATATTTCCATATTTATACAGATAACTATGTAGATATTTCCATGTTTATACAGATAGCGGTGTAAATATTTCCATGTTTATACAGATCATGGTGTAGATATTTCCATGTTTATAGAGATAGCGGTGTAGGTGTTTCCATGTTTATACTGACGGCGGTGTAGATATTTCCATGTTTATAGAGATGGCGGTGTAGATATTTCCATGTTTATACAGATAGCGGTGTAGATATTTCCACGTTTATACAGATGGCGGTGTAGATATTTCCATCTTTCTACAAATGGCAGTGTAGATATTTCCATGTTTATAGAGACAGCGGTGTAGATATATCCATGTTCATAGAGATAGCAGTGAGGATATTTCCATGCTTATACAGATAGCAGTGTAGATATTTCCACTTTTATAGAGATAGCGGTTTAGATATTTCATATTTATACAGATAGCGGTGTAGATATTTCCACGTTTATACAGATGGCGGTGTAGATATTTCCATCTTTCTACAAATGGCAGTGTAGATATTTCCATGTTTATAGAGATAGCGGTGTAGATATATCCATGTTCATAGAGATAGCAGTGAGGATATTTCCATGTTTATACAGATAGCAGTGTAGATATTTCCACTTTTATAGAGATAGCGGTTTAGATATTTCATATTTATACAGATAGCAGTGTAGATATTTCCATGTTTATACAGATTGCGGTGTAGATATTTCCATGTTTATACAGATAGCGGTGTGGATATTTCCACGTTTATACAGATGGCGGTGTAGATATTTCCATCTTTCTACAAATGGCAGTGTAGATATTTCCATGTTTATAGAGATGGCGGTGTAGATATATCCATGTTTATATAGATGGCAGTGTAGACATTTTCTTGTTCATGTAGATGGCGTTGTAGATACCTCCATGTTTAAAGAGATGGCAGTGTGTATATTTCCATGTTGATGGAGATAGCGGTGTAGATATTTCCATGTTTATAGAGATAGCGGTGTAGATATTTCCATGTTTCTACAGATGACTGTGTAGATATTTCCATGTTTGTACAGATGGCAGTGTAGATATTACCATTTTATAGAGATAGTCGTGTAGATATTTTGATGTTTATGCAGATTGCGGTGGAGATATGTCCATGTTTATACAGATAGAAATGGAGATATTTCTACGTTAATACACATAGCGGTGTAGATATTTCCATGTTTATACAGATTGCGGTGGAGATATGTCCATGTTTATACAGATAGAAATGGAGATATTTCCACGTTAATACACATAGCGGTGTAGATATTTCCATGTTTATACAGATGGCTGTGTAGTTATTTCCATGTTTATACATATAGCGGTGTAGATATTTCCATGTTTATACAGATGGCGGTGTAGATACAGCCACGTTTCTGAAGATGGCAGTGTAGATATTTTCATGTTTACATAGATGGCGGTGTAGATATTTCCATGTTTACAGGGATTGCGGTGTAGATATTTCCATGTTTATAGTGCAAGTGGTGTAGGTATTTCCAAGTTTATAGAGATAGCGGTGTAGACATTTCCATATTTATACAGGTAGCGGTGTAGTTATTGCCATGTTTCTACACATGGCGGTGTAGATATTTCCATGTTTCTAAACATGACGGTGTAGATATTTCCTTCTTTATACAGATAGCGTTGTAGATATTTCCATGTATATACAGATAGTGGTGTAGATATTTCCATGTTTACACAGATAGCGGTGGAGATATTTCCCTGTTTATACAGATAGCGATGTAGATATTTCCATGTTTATACAGATAGCGGTGTAGATATTTCCATGTTTATAGAGATAGCGGTGTAGATATTTCCATGTTTATACAGATAGCAGTGTAGATATTTCCATTTTTATAGAGATTGCGGTTTAGATATTTCATATTCATACAGATAGCGGTGTAGATATTTCCATGTTTATACAGATTGCGGTGTAGATATTTCCATGTTTATACACATGACTGTGTAGGTATTTCCATGTTTATACAGATGGCTTTGTAGATATTTCCATGTTTATAGAGATTGCGGTGTAGATATTTCCATGTTTATACAGATAGCAGTGTAAATATTTCCATGTTTATACAGATCGTGGTGTAGATATTTCCATGTTTATACAGATTCCGGTGTAGATATTTACATGTTTATACAGACCGCAGTGTAGATATTTCCATGTTTATAGAGATAGCGTTGTAGATATTTCCATGATTGTACAGATGGCGGTGTTGATGTTTCCATCTATACACAGATTGCCGTGTATGTATTTCCATGTGTATACAGATGGTATTGTAGATATTTCCATGTTTATACAGATGGTGGTGTAGAAATTTCCATGTTGATACAGATGACTCTATAGTTATTTCCATGTTTTTACTGATGGCATTGTAGATATTTCCATGTTTATACAGATGGCGGTGTAGATATTTTCATGTTTATAAAGATAGCGGTGTAGATATTTCCATATTTATACAGATAACTATGTAGATATTTCCATGTTTATACAGATAGCGGTGTAAATATTTCCATGTTTATACAGATCATGGTGTAGATATTTCCATGTTTATAGAGATAGCGGTGTAGGTATTTCCATGTTTATACTGATGGCGGTGTAGATATTTCCATGTTTATAGAGATGGCGGTGTAGATATTTCCATGTTTATACAGATAGCGGTGTAGATATTTCCACGTTTATACAGATGGCGGTGTAGATATTTCCATCTTTCTACAAATGGCAGTGTAGATATTTCCATGTTTATAGAGACAGCGGTGTAGATATATCCATGTTCATAGAGATAGCAGTGAGGATATTTCCATGCTTATACAGATAGCAGTGTAGATATTTCCACTTTTATAGAGATAGCGGTTTAGATATTTCATATTTATACAGATAGCGGTGTAGATATTTCCATGTTTATACAGATTGCGGTGTAGATATTTCCATGTTTATACAGATAGCGGTGTGGATATTTCCACGTTTATACAGATGGCGGTGTAGATATTTCCATCTTTCTACAAATGGCAGTGTAGATATTTCCATGTTTATAGAGATGGCGGTGTAGATATATCCATGTTTATATAGATGGCAGTGTAGACATTTTCTTGTTCATGTAGATGGCGTTGTAGATACCTCCATGTTTAAAGAGATGGCAGTGTGTATATTTCCATGTTGATGGAGATAGCGGTGTAGATATTTCCATGTTTATAGAGATAGCGGTGTAGATATTTCCATGTTTCTACAGATGACTGTGTAGATATTTCCATGTTTGTACAGATGGCAGTGTAGATATTACCATTTTATAGAGATAGTCGTGTAGATATTTTGATGTTTATGCAGATTGCGGTGGAGATATGTCCATGTTTATACAGATAGAAATGGAGATATTTCTACGTTAATACACATAGCGGTGTAGATATTTCCATGTTTATACAGATTGCGGTGGAGATATGTCCATGTTTATACAGATAGAAATGGAGATATTTCCACGTTAATACACATAGCGGTGTAGATATTTCCATGTTTATACAGATGGCTGTGTAGTTATTTCCATGTTTATACATATAGCGGTGTAGATATTTCCATGTTTATACAGATGGCGGTGTAGATACAGCCATGTTTCTGAAGATGGCAGTGTAGATATTTTCATGTTTACATAGATGGCGGTGTAGATATTTCCATGTTTACAGGGATTGCGGTGTAGATATTTCCATGTTTATAGTGCAAGTGGTGTAGGTATTTCCATGTTTATAGAGATAGCGGTGTAGACATTTCCATATATATACAGGTAGCGGTGTAGTTATTGCCATGTTTCTACACATGGCGGTGTAGATATTTCCATGTTTCTAAACATGACGATGTAGATATTTCCTTCTTTATACAGATAGCGTTGTAGATATTTCCATGTATATACAGATAGTGGTGTAGATATTTCCATGTTTACACAGATAGCGGTGGAGATATTTCCCTGTTTATACAGATAGCGATGTAGATATTTCCATGTTTATACAGATAGCGGTGTAGATATTTCCATGTTTATAGAGATAGCGGTGTAGATATTTCCATGTTTATACAGATAGCAGTGTAGATATTTCCATTTTTATAGAGATTGCGGTTTAGATATTTCATATTCATACAGATAGCGGTGTAGATATTTCCATGTTTATACAGATTGCGGTGTAGATATTTCCATGTTTATACACATGACTGTGTAGGTATTTCCATGTTTATACAGATGGCTTTGTAGATATTTCCATGTTTATAGAGATAGCGGTGTAGATATTTCCATGTTTATACAGATAGCAGTGTAAATATTTCCATGTTTATACAGATCGTGGTGTAGATATTTCCATGTTTATACAGATTCCGGTGTAGATATTTACATGTTTATACAGACCGCAGTGTAGATATTTCCATGTTTATAGAGATAGCGTTGTAGATATTTCCATGATTGTACAGATGGCGGTGTTGATGTTTCCATCTATACACAGATTGCCGTGTATGTATTTCCATGTGTATACAGATGGTATTGTAGATATTTCCATGTTTATACAGATGGTGGTGTAGAAATTTCCATGTTGATACAGATGACTCTATAGTTATTTCCATGTTTTTACTGATGGCATTGTAGATATTTCCATGTTTATACAGATGGCGGTGTAGATATTTTCATGTTTATAAAGATAGCGGTGTAGATATTTCCATATTTATACAGATAACTATGTAGATATTTCCATGTTTATACAGATAGCGGTGTAAATATTTCCATGTTTATACAGATCATGGTGTAGATATTTCCATGTTTATAGAGATAGCGGTGTAGGTATTTCCATGTTTATACTGATGGCGGTGTAGATATTTCCATGTTTATAGAGATGGCGGTGTAGATATTTCCATGTTTATACAGATAGCGGTGTAGATATTTCCACGTTTATACAGATGGCGGTGTAGATATTTCCATCTTTCTACAAATGGCAGTGTAGATATTTCCATGTTTATAGAGACAGCGGTGTAGATATATCCATGTTCATAGAGATAGCAGTGAGGATATTTCCATGCTTATACAGATAGCAGTGGAGATATTTCCACTTTTATAGAGATAGCGGTTTAGATATTTCATATTTAGACAGATAGCGGTGTAGATATTTCCATGTTTATACAGATTGCGGTCTAGATATTTCCATGTTTATACAGATAGCGGTGTGGATATTTCCACATTTATACAGATGGCGGTGTAGATATTTCCATCTTTCTACAAATGGCAGTGTAGATATTTCCATGTTTATAGAGATGGCGGTGTAGATATATCCATGTTTATATAGATGGCAGTGTAGACATTTTCTTGTTCATGTAGATGGCGTTGTAGATACCTCCATGTTTAAAGAGATGGCAGTGTGTATATTTCCATGTTGATGGAGATAGCGGTGTAGATATTTCCATGTTTATAGAGATAACGGTGTAGATATTTCCATGTTTCTACAGATGACTGTGTAGATATTTCCATGTTTGTACAGATGGCAGTGTAGATATTACCATTTTATAGAGATAGTCGTGTAGATATTTTGATGTTTATGCAGATTGCGGTGGAGATATGTCCATGTTTATACAGATAGAAATGGAGATATTTCTACGTTAATACACATAGCGGTGTAGATATTTCCATGTTTATACAGATTGCGGTGGAGATATGTCCATGTTTATACAGATAGAAATGGAGATATTTCCACGTTAATACACATAGCGGTGTAGATATTTCCATGTTTATACAGATGGCTGTGTAGTTATTTCCATGTTTATACATATAGCGGTGTAGATATTTCCATGTTTATACAGATGGCGGTGTAGATACAGCCATGTTTCTGAAGATGGCAGTGTAGATATTTTCATGTTTACATAGATGGCGGTGTACATATTTCCATGTTTACAGGGATTGCGGTGTAGATATTTCCATGTTTATAGTGCAAGTGGTGTAGGTATTTCCATGTTTATAGAGATAGCGGTGTAGACATTTCCATATTTATACAGGTAGCGGTGTAGTTATTGCCATGTTTCTACACATGGCGGTGTAGATATTTCCATGTTTCTAACCATGACGGTGTAGATATTTCCTTCTTTATACAGATAGCGTTGTAGATATTTCCATGTATATACAGATAGTGGTGTAGATATTTCCATGTTTACACAGATAGCGGTGGAGATATTTCCCTGTTTATACAGATAGCGATGTAGATATTTCCATGTTTATACAGATAGCGGTGTAGATATTTCCATGTTTATAGAGATAGCGGTGTAGATATTTCCATGTTTATACAGATAGCAGTGTAGATATTTCCATTTTTATAGAGATTGCGGTTTAGATATTTCATATTCATACAGATAGCGGTGTAGATATTTCCATGTTTATACAGATTGCGGTGTAGATATTTCCATGTTTATACACATGACTGTGTAGGTATTTCCATGTTTATACAGATGGCTTTGTAGATATTTCCATGTTTATAGAGATAGCGGTGTAGATATTTCCATGTTTATACAGATAGCAGTGTAAATATTTCCATGTTTATACAGATCGTGGTGTAGATATTTCCATGTTTATACAGATTCCGGTGTAGATATTTACATGTTTATACAGACCGCAGTGTAGATATTTCCATGTTTATAGAGATAGCGTTGTAGATATTTCCATGATTGTACAGATGGCGGTGTTGATGTTTCCATCTATACACAGATTGCCGTGTATGTATTTCCATGTGTATACAGATGGTATTGTAGATATTTCCATGTTTATACAGATGGTGGTGTAGAAATTTCCATGTTGATACAGATGACTCTATAGTTATTTCCATGTTTTTACTGATGGCATTGTAGATATTTCCATGTTTATACAGATGGCGGTGTAGATATTTTCATGTTTATAAAGATAGCGGTGTAGATATTTCCATATTTATACAGATAACTATGTAGATATTTCCATGTTTATACAGATAGCGGTGTAAATATTTCCATGTTTATACAGATCATGGTGTAGATATTTCCATGTTTATAGAGATAGCGGTGTAGGTATTTCCATGTTTATACTGATGGCGGTGTAGATATTTCCATGTTTATAGAGATGGCGGTGTAGATATTTCCATGTTTATACAGATAGCGGTGTAGATATTTCCACGTTTATACAGATGGCGGTGTAGATATTTCCATCTTTCTACAAATGGCAGTGTAGATATTTCCATGTTTATAGAGACAGCGGTGTAGATATATCCATGTTCATAGAGATAGCAGTGAGGATATTTCCATGCTTATACAGATAGCAGTGGAGATATTTCCACTTTTATAGAGATAGCGGTTTAGATATTTCATATTTAGACAGATAGCGGTGTAGATATTTCCATGTTTATACAGATTGCGGTCTAGATATTTCCATGTTTATACAGATAGCGGTGTGGATATTTCCACATTTATACAGATGGCGGTGTAGATATTTCCATCTTTCTACAAATGGCAGTGTAGATATTTCCATGTTTATAGAGATGGCGGTGTAGATATATCCATGTTTATATAGATGGCAGTGTAGACATTTTCTTGTTCATGTAGATGGCGTTGTAGATACCTCCATGTTTAAAGAGATGGCAGTGTGTATATTTCCATGTTGATGGAGATAGCGGTGTAGATATTTCCATGTTTATAGAGATAACGGTGTAGATATTTCCATGTTTCTACAGATGACTGTGTAGATATTTCCATGTTTGTACAGATGGCAGTGTAGATATTACCATTTTATAGAGATAGTCGTGTAGATATTTTGATGTTTATGCAGATTGCGGTGGAGATATGTCCATGTTTATACAGATAGAAATGGAGATATTTCTACGTTAATACACATAGCGGTGTAGATATTTCCATGTTTATACAGATTGCGGTGGAGATATGTCCATGTTTATACAGATAGAAATGGAGATATTTCCACGTTAATACACATAGCGGTGTAGATATTTCCATGTTTATACAGATGGCTGTGTAGTTATTTCCATGTTTATACATATAGCGGTGTAGATATTTCCATGTTTATACAGATGGCGGTGTAGATACAGCCATGTTTCTGAAGATGGCAGTGTAGATATTTTCATGTTTACATAGATGGCGGTGTACATATTTCCATGTTTACAGGGATTGCGGTGTAGATATTTCCATGTTTATAGTGCAAGTGGTGTAGGTATTTCCATGTTTATAGAGATAGCGGTGTAGACATTTCCATATTTATACAGGTAGCGGTGTAGTTATTGCCATGTTTCTACACATGGCGGTGTAGATATTTCCATGTTTCTAACCATGACGGTGTAGATATTTCCTTCTTTATACAGATAGCGTTGTAGATATTTCCATGTATATACAGATAGTGGTGTAGATATTTCCATGTTTACACAGATAGCGGTGGAGATATTTCCCTGTTTATACAGATAGCGATGTAGATATTTCCATGTTTATACAGATAGCGGTGTAGATATTTCCATGTTTATAGAGATAGCGGTGTAGATATTTCCATGTTTATACAGATAGCAGTGTAGATATTTCCATTTTTATAGAGATTGCGGTTTAGTTATTTCATATTCATACAGATAGCGGTGTAGATATTTCCATGTTTATACAGATTGCGGTGTAGTTATTTCCATGTTTATACACATGACTGTGTAGGTATTTCCATGTTTATACAGATGGCTTTGTAGATATTTCCATGTTTATAGAGATAGCGGTGTAGATATTTCCATGTTTATACAGATAGCAGTGTAAATATTTCCATGTTTATACAGATCGTGGTGTAGATATTTCCATGTTTATACAGATTCCGGTGTAGATATTTACATGTTTATACAGACCGCAGTGTAGATATTTCCATGTTTATAGAGATAGCGTTGTAGATATTTCCATGATTGTACAGATGGCGGTGTTGATGTTTCCATCTATACACAGATTGCCGTGTATATATTTCCATGTGTATACAGATGGTATTGTAGATATTTCCATGTTTATACAGATGGTGGTGTAGAAATTTCCATGTTGATACAGATGACTCTATAGTTATTTCCATGTTTTTACTGATGGCATTGTAGATATATCCATGTTTATACAGATGGCGGTGTAGATATTTTCATGTTTATAAAGATAGCGGTGTAGATATTTCCATATTTATACAGATAACTATGTAGATATTTCCATGTTTATACAGATAGCGGTGTAAATATTTCCATGTTTATACAGATCATGGTGTAGATATTTCCATGTTTATAGAGATAGCGGTGTAGGTATTTCCATGTTTATACTGATGGCGGTGTAGATATTTCCATGTTTATAGAGATGGCGGTGTAGATATTTCCATGTTTATACAGATAGCGGTGTAGATATTTCCACGTTTATACAGATGGCGGTGTAGATATTTCCATCTTTCTACAAATGGCAGTGTAGATATTTCCATGTTTATAGAGACAGCGGTGTAGATATATCCATGTTCATAGAGATAGCAGTGAGGATATTTCCATGCTTATACAGATAGCAGTGTAGATATTTCCACTTTTATAGAGATAGCGGTTTAGATATTTCATATTTATACAGATAGCGGTGTAGATATTTCCATGTTTATACAGATTGCGGTGTAGATATTTCCATGTTTATACAGATAGCGGTGTGGATATTTCCACGTTTATACAGATGGCGGTGTAGATATTTCCATCTTTCTACAAATGGCAGTGTAGATATTTCCATGTTTATAGAGATGGCGGTGTAGATATATCCATGTTTATATAGATGGCAGTGTAGACATTTTCTTGTTCATGTAGATGGCGTTGTAGATACCTCCATGTTTAAAGAGATGGCAGTGTGTATATTTCCATGTTGATGGAGATAGCGGTGTAGATATTTCCATGTTTATAGAGATAGCGGTGTAGATATTTCCATGTTTCTACAGATGACTGTGTAGATATTTCCATGTTTGTACAGATGGCAGTGTAGGTATTACCATTTTATAGAGATAGTCGTGTAGATATTTTGATGTTTATGCAGATTGCGGTGGAGATATGTCCATGTTTATACAGATAGAAATGGAGATATTTCTACGTTAATACACATAGCGGTGTAGATATTTCCATGTTTATACAGATTGCGGTGGAGATATGTCCATGTTTATACAGATAGAAATGGAGATATTTCCACGTTAATACACATAGCGGTGTAGATATTTCCATGTTTATACAGATGGCTGTGTAGTTATTTCCATGTTTATACATATAGCGGTGTAGATATTTCCATGTTTATACAGATGGCGGTGTAGATACAGCCATGTTTCTGAAGATGGCAGTGTAGATATTTTCATGTTTACATAGATGGCGGTGTACATATTTCCATGTTTACAGGGATTGCGGTGTAGATATTTCCATGTTTATAGTGCAAGTGGTGTAGGTATTTCCTTGTTTATAGAGATAGCGGTGTAGACATTTCCATATTTATACAGGTAGCGGTGTAGTTATTGCCATGTTTCTACACATGTCGGTGTAGATATTTCCATGTTTCTAAACATGACGGTGTAGATATTTCCTTCTTTATACAGATAGCGTTGTAGATATTTCCATGTATATACAGATAGTGGTGTAGATATTTCCATGTTTACACAGATAGCGGTGGAGATATTTCCCTGTTTATACAGATAGCGATGTAGATATTTCCATGTTTATACAGATAGCGGTGTAGATATTTCCATGTTTATAGAGATAGCGGTGTAGATATTTCCATGTTTATACAGATAGCAGTGTAGATATTTCCATTTTTATAGAGATTGCGGTTTAGATATTTCATATTCATACAGATAGCGGTGTAGATATTTCCATGTTTATACAGATTGCGGTGTAGATATTTCCATGTTTATACACATGACTGTGTAGGTATTTCCATGTTTATACAGATGGCTTTGTAGATATTTCCATCTCTATAGAGATAGCGGTGCAGATATTTCCATGTTTATACAGATGGTGGTGTAGATATTTCCATGTTTATACAGATCGTGGTGTAGATATTTCCATGTTTATACAGATCGCGGTGTAGATATTTCCATGTTTATACAGATCGCGATGTAGATATTTCCAAGTTTGTACAGATGGCGATGTTGATGTTTCCATCTATACACAGATTGCCGTGTAGGTATTTCCATGTGTATACAGATGACATTGTAGATATTTCCATGTGTATACAGATGGTGGTGTAGATATTTCCATGTTTACACAGATGTCTACACAGGTATTTCCATGTTTATACAGATGGCGGTGTAGATATTTCCGTGTTTATAGAGATAGCGGTGTAGATATTTCCATATTTATACAGATAACGGTGTAGAAATTTCCATGATTATACAGATAGCGGTGTAAATATTTCCATGTTTATAGAGATCGCGGTGTAGATATTCCCTTGTTTATACAATTAGCGGTGTAGTTATTTCCATGTTTATACAGATAGTGGTGTAGATATTTCCATGTATATACAGATGGCTGTGTAGATATTTGCATGTTTATACAGATGGCTGTGTAGATATTTCCATGTTTATACAGATGACTTTGTAGGTATTTCCATGTTTATACAGATGGTCGTGTAGATATTTTAATGTTTATAGAGATAGCTGTGTAGATATTTCCATGTTTATGCAGATAGCGGTGTAGATATTTCAATGTTTATAGAGATCACGGTGTAGATATTTCCATGTTTATACAGATCGTGGTCTAGATATTTCCATGTTTGTACAGATATCGGTGTAGATATTTCCATGTTTTTACAGATATCGGTGTAGATATTTCCATGTTTACACCGATTGCGGTGTAGATATTTCCATCTTTCAACAGATGGCATTGTAGATATTTCCATGTTTATACAGATAGCGGTGTATATATTTCCATGTTTTTACAGATATCGGTGTAGATATTTCCATGTTTACACCGATTGCGGTGTAGATATTTCCATCTTTCAACAGATGGCAGTGTAGATATTTCCATGTTTATATAGATGGTGGTGTAGATATTACCATGTTTATACAGATGGGGCTGTAGATATTTCCATGTTTATACAGATCGTGGTGAAGATATTTCCATGTTTATACAGATCACGGTGTAGATATTTCCATGTTTATACAGATCGCGATGTAGATATTTCCATGTTTATACTGATAGCGGTGTTGTTATTTCCATGTTTATACAGATAGCGGTGTAGATATTTCCATGTTTATAAAGATAGTGGTGTAGGTATTTCCATGTTTATAGACATAGCGGTGTAGATATTTCCATGTTTATATCGATGGCGTTGTAGTTATTTCCATGTTTATACCGATAGCGGTGTTGGTATTTCCTCGTTTATACAAATAGCGATGTAGATATTTCCATGTTTATACAGCTCGTGGTGCAGATATTTATATCTTTATACAGATGGCATTTTAGATATTTCCTTATTGACACAGGTGGCGGTGTAGATGTTTCCATGTTTATACAGATGGCGGAGTAGTGATTTCCATGTTTATGGAGATGGCAGTGTAGATATTTTCGTGGTTATAGAGATGGCGGTGTAGATATTTCCATGTTTATAGAGATAGCAGTGTAGATATTTACATGTTTATACAGATGGCTGTGTAGATATTTCCATGTGTATACAGATGGCATTGTAGATATTTCCATGTTTATACAGATGACTGTATAGGTATTTCCATGTTTTTACAGATGGCAGTGCAGATATTTCCATGTTTATAGAGATAGCGGTGTAGATATTTCCATGTTTGTACAGATGGCGGTGTTGATATTTCCATCTATACCCAGATGGCCGTGTAGATATTTCCATGTATATACAGATGGCGGCATAGATATTTCATGGACATGCAGATGGTGGTGTAGATATTTCCATGATTATACAGATAGCGGTGTAGATATTTCCATGTTTATTCAGATGACTGTGTAGATATTTCCATGTTTTTACAGATGGCAGTTTAGATATTTCAGTGTTTATAGAGATGGTGCTGTAGATATTTCCATGTTTATACAGATCGCGGTGTAGATATTTCCATGTTTACACAGATGGTGTTGTAGATATTTCCTTGTTTATACACATGGCGGAGTAGATACCTCCATCTTTATGGAGATGGCAGTGTAGATATTTTCATGTTTATAGAGATGGTGGTGTAGATATTTCCATATTTATAGAGATAGCGGTGTAGATATTTCCATCTTTCGACAGATGGCAGTGTAGATATTTCCATGTTTATACAGAAGGCTGTGTAGATATTTCCATGTTTATACAGATGGCGGTGTAGATAATTCCATATTTATACAGATGTCTGTGTAGATATTTCCATGCGTATACAGATGGTATTGTAGGTATTTCCATGTTTATACAGACGGTGGTGTAGATATTTCCATGTTTATTCAGATGACTGTGTAGATATTTCCATATTTTTACAGATGGCAGTGTAGATATTTCAATGTTTATAGAGAAGGCGCTGTAGATATTTCCATGTTTATACAGATCTCGGTGTAGATATTTCCATGTTTATACAGATAGCGGTGTAGATATTTCCATGTTTATACAGATCGGGGTGTAGATATTTCCAGGTTTATACAGATCGTGGTGTAGATATATCCATGTTTATACAGATAGCGGTGTAGATATTTCCATGTTTATACAGATAGCGGTGAAGTTATTTCCATGTTCATGCAGATCGGGGTGTAGATATTTCCATGTTTATACAGATCGCGGTGTAGATATTTCCATGTTTATACAGATAGCGGTGTGGATATTTCCATGTTTATACAGATAGCGGTGTAGATATTTCCATGTTTATAGAGATAGCGGTGTAGGTATTTCCATGTTTATAGACATAGCAGTGTAGACATTTCCATGTTTACATAGATGGCGTTGTAGATATTTCCATGTTTTTACCGATAGCGGTGTCGATATTTCCACGTTTATACAGATAGCGATGTAGATATTTCCATGTTTATAGAGCTCGCGGTGCAGATATTTATATCTTTATTCAGATGGCATTGTAGATATTTCCTTATTCACACTGATGGCGGTGTAGTTGTTTCCATGTTTATACAGATGGCGGAGTAGTTAGTTCCATGTTTATGGAGATGGCAGTGTAGATATTTTCATGTTTATAGAGATGGCGGTGTAGATATTTCCATGTTTATAGAGATAGCAGTGTAAATATTTACATGTTTATACAAATGGCTGTGTAGATATTTCCATGTGTATACAGATAGCATTGTAGATATTTCCATGTTTATACAGATGACTGTATAGGTATTTCCATGTTTTTACAGATGGCAGTGCAGTTATTTCCATGTTTATAGAGATAGCGGTGTAGATATTTCCATGTTTGTACAGATGGTGGTGTTGATATTTCCATCTATACACAGATGTCCGTGTACATATTTCCATGTTTATACAGATGGCGGCGTAGATATTTCCATGGACATGCAGATGGCAGTGTAGATATTTCCATGTTTATGCAGATAGCGGTGTAGATATTTCCATGTTTTCACAGATGGTGGTGTAGATATTTCCGTGTTTATACACATGGCGGAGTAGATACTTCCATCTTTATGGAGATGGCAGTGTAGATATTTTCATGTTTATAGAGATGTCGGTGTAGATATTTCCATACTTATAGAGATAGCGGTGTACATATTTCCATCTTTCTACAGATGGCAGTGTAGATATTTCCATGTTTATACAGATGGTGATGTAGATATTACCATGTTTATACAGATGGCGGTGTAGATATTTCCATGTTTATACAGATCGTGGTGAAGACATTTCCATGTTTATACAGATCGCGGTGTAGATATTTCCATGTTTATACAGATAGCGTTGTAGATATTTCCATGTTTATAGAGATAGCGGTGTAGGTATTTCCATGTTTATAGACATAGCGGTGTAGATATTTCCACGTTTATATAGATGGCGATGTAGATATTTCCATATTTACACCGATAGCGGTGTTGGTATTTCCACGTTTATACAGATAGCGATGTAGATATTTCCATGTTTATAGAGCTCGCGGTGCAGATATTTATATCTTTATACAGATGGCATTGTAAATATTTCCTTATTCACACAGAAGGCGGTGTAGATGTTTCCATGTTTATACAGATGGCGGAGTAGTTAGTTCCATGTTTATGGAGATGGCAGTGTAGATATTTTCATGTTTATATAGATGGCGGTGTAGATATTTCCATGTTTATAGAGATAGCAGTGTAGATATTTACATGTTTATACGGATGGCTGTGTAGATATTTCCATGTGTATACAGATGGCATTGTAGATATTTCCATGTTTATACAGACGACTGTATAGGTATTTCCATGTTTTTACAGATGGCAGTGCAGATATTTCCATGTTTACAGAGATAGCGGTGCAGATATTTCCATGTTTGTACAGAGGGCGGTGTTGATATTTCCATCTATACCCAGATGGCCGTGTTGATGTTTCCATGTTTATGCAGGTGGCGGCGTAGATATTTCCATGGACATGCAGATGGTGGTGTAGGTATTTCCATGTTTATTCAGATGACTGTGTAGATATTTCCATGTTTTTACAGATGGCAGTGTAGATATTTCAATGTTTATAGAGATGGCGCTGTAGATATTTCCATGTTTACACAGATGGTGGTGTAGATATTTCCTTGTTTATACACATGGCGGAGTAGATACTTCCATCTTTATGGAGATGGCAGTGTAGATATTTTCATGTTTATAGAGATGGTGGTGTAGATATTTCCATATTTATAGAGATAGCGGTGTAGATATTTCCATCTTTCTACAGATGGCAGTGTAGATATTTCCATGTTTATACAGATGGCAGTGTACATATTTCCATGTTTATACAGATGGCGGTGTAGATATTTCCATATTTATACAGATGTCTGTGTAGATATTTCGATGTGTATACAGATGGTATTGTAGGTATTTCCATGTTTATACAGATGGTGGTGTAGATATTTCCATGTTTATGCAGATGACTGTGTAGATATTTCCATATTTTTACAGATGGCAGTGTAGGTATTTCAATGTTTATAGAGAAGGCGCTGTAGATATTTCCATGTTTATACAGATCGCGGTGAAGATATTTCCATGTTTATTCAGATGACTGTGTAGATATTTCCAAGTTTTTACAGATCGCAGTGTAGATATTTCAATGTTCTTAGAGATGGCGCTGTAGATATTTCTATGTTTATACAGATAACGGTGGAGATATTTCCATGTTTATACACATAGCGGTGCACATATTGCCATGTTTATAGAGACAGCAGTGTAGGTATTTCCATGTTTATACAGATAGCGGTGCAGATATTTCCATGTTTATACAGATGCGTATGCAGTTATCTCCATATTTATATGGAGGGCTCTGTAGATATTTCTATGTTTATACAGATGGCAGTGTAGATATTTCCATGTTCCTACACATGACTGTGTAGGTATTTCCATGTTTATACAGATGGCTTTGTAGATATTTCCATCTCTATAGAGATAGCGGTGCAGATATTTCCATGTTTATACAGATGGTGGTGTAGATATTTCCATGTTTACACAGATGTCTATATAGGTATTTCCATGTTTATACACATGGCGGTGTAGTTATTTCCATGTTTATAGAGATAGCGGTGTAGATATTTCCATATTTATACAGATAACGGTGTAGAAATTTCCATGATTATACAGATAGCGGTGTAAATATTTCCATGTTTATACAGATCATGGTGTAGATATTTCCTTGTTTATACAATTAGCGGTGTAGTTATTTCCATGTTTATACATATAGTGGTGTAGATATTTCCATGTATACAGATGGCTGTGTAGATATTTCCATGTTTATACAGATGGCTGTGTAGATATTTCCATTTTTATACAGATGACTTTGTAGGTATTTCCATGTTTATACAGATGGCCGTGTAGATATTTTAATGTTTATAGAGATAGCTGTGTAGATATTTCCATCTTTATGCAGATAGCGGTGTAGATATTTCCATGTTTATACAGATCACGGTGTAGATATTTCCATGTTTATACAGATCGCGGTGTAGATATTTCCATGTTTATACAGATAGCGGTGTAGATATTTCCATGTTTTTACAGATATCGGTGTAGATATTTCCATGTTTACACCGATTGCGGTGTAGATATTTCCATCTTTCTACAGATGGCATTGTAGATATTTCCATGTTTATAGAGATGGCGGTGTAGATATTTCCATGTTTATATAGATGGTGGCGTAGATATTACCATGTTTATACAGATGTCGGTGTAGATATTTCCATGTTTATACAGATCGTGGTGAAGATATTTCCATGTTTATAGAGATCGCGGTATAGATATTCCATGTTTATACAGATCGCGATGTAGATAGTTCCATGTTTATACAGATAGCGGTGTAGATATTTCCATGTTTATACAGATAGCGGTGTAGATATTTCCATGTTTATAGAGATAGCGGTGTAGGTATTTCCATGTTTATAGACATAGCGGTGTAGATATTTCCATGTTTATATAGATGACGTTGTAGATATTTCCATGTTTATACCGATAGCGGTGTTGGTATTTCCACGTTTATACAGATAGCGATGTAGATATTTCCTTGTTTATACAGCTCGCGGTGCAGATATTTATATCTTTTTACAGATGGCATTGTACATATTTCCTTATTCACACAGATGGCGGTGTAGATGTTTCCATGTTTATACAGATGGCGGAGTAGTTAGTTCCATGTTTATGGAGATGGCAGTGTAGATATTTTCATGTTTATAGAGATGGCGGTGTAGATATTTCCATGTTTATAGAGATAGCAGTGTAGATATTTACATGTTTATACAGATGGCTGTGTAGATATTTCCATGTGTATACAGATGGCATTGTAGATATTTCCATGTTCATACAGATGACTGTATAGTTATTTCCATGTTTTTACAGATGACAGTGCAGATATTTCCATGTTTATAGAGATACCGGTGTAGGTATTTCCATGGTTGTACAGATGGCGGTGTTGATATTCCCATCTATACACAGATGGCCGTGTAGATATTTCCATGTATATACAGATGGCGGCGTAGATATTTCCATGGACATGCAGATGGCGTTGTACATATTTCCATGTTTATACAGATAGCGGTGTAGA
Organism: Pan paniscus; assembly: GCF_029289425.2. Classification (NCBI taxonomy): domain Eukaryota; kingdom Metazoa; phylum Chordata; class Mammalia; order Primates; family Hominidae; genus Pan; species Pan paniscus. The sequence goes on along the minus strand of NC_073257.2, from coordinate 10,427,531 downwards.
TATTTCCATGTTTACACAGATGGTGGTGTAGAAATTTCCGTGTTTATACACATGGCGGAGTGGATAGTTCCATCTTTATGGAGATGGCAGTGTAGATATATTCATGTTTATAGAGATGGCTGTGTAGATATTTCCATATTTATAGAGATAGCGGTGTACATATTTCCATCTTTCTACAGATTGCAGTGTAGATAATTCCATGTTTATACAGATGGCCGTGTAGATATTTCCATATTTATTCAGATGTCTGTGTAGATATTTCCATGTGTATACAGATCGTATTGTAGGTATTTCCATGTTTATACAGATGGTGGTGTAGATATTTCCATGTTTATTCAGATGACTGTGTAGATATTTCCATGTTTTTACAAATGGCAGTGTAGATTTTTCAATGTTTATAGAGATGGCGCTGCAGATATTTCCATGTTTATACAGATAACGGTGGAGATATTTCCATGTTTATACAGAGAGCTGTGGAGATATTTCCATGTTTATACACATAGCGGTGTACATATTTCCATGTTTATAGAGACAGCGGTGTAGGTTTTTCCATGTTTATACAGATAGCGGTGCAGATATTTCCAGGTTTACACAGATGCCTATGCAGATATTTCCATATTTATACAGAGAGCTGTGTAGCTATTTCTATGTTTATACAGATGGCAGTGTAGATATTTAAATGTTCCTACACATGACTGTGTAGGTATTTCCATGTATATACAGATGTCTTTGTAGATATTTCCATGTTTATAGAGATAGCGGTGTAGATATTTCCATGTTTATACAGATAGCGGTGTAGATATTTCCATGTTTATACAGACCGCGGTGTAGATATTTCCAAGTTTATACAGATAGCGGTGCAGATATTTCCATGTTTGTACAGATTGCGTTGTTGTTATTTCCATCTATACACAGATGACCGTGTAGATATTTCCATGTTTATACAGATGGCGGCGCAGATATTTCCATGGATATGTAGATGGCGGTGTAGATATTTCCATGTTTATACAGATAGCGGTGTACTTATTTCCATGTTTATATAGACAGCGGTGTCGATATTTCCATGTATATACACCTGGCTGTGTAGATATTTCCTTGTTTATACAGATGGCGGTGTAGATATTTCCATGTTTCTACAGATAACTTTGTAAGTATTTCCATGTTCACACAGATGGTGGTGTAGATATTTCGATGTTTATAGAGATAGCAGTGGAGATATTTCCATGTTTATACTGATAGCGGTGTAGATATTTCCATGTTTATACTGATCGTGGTGTAGATATTTCCATGTTTATATAATTGGCGGTGTAGATATTTCCATGTTCATAGAGATAGCTGTGTTGATTTTTCCATGTTTATAGAGATAGCGGTGTGGATATTTCCATGATTATACAGATAGGGGTGTAGATATTTACATGTTTCTACAGATGGCGGTGTAGATATTTCCTTGTTTATACAGACAGCGATGTAGATATTTCCATGTTTATACATGTAGCGGTGTAGATATTTCCAAGTTTACAGAGATAGCGGTGTAGTTATTTCCATCTTTGCACAGATTGCCGTGTAGATATTTCCATGTTTACGCAGATAGCTGTGAAGATATTTCCAAGGTTACACAGATAGCTGTAGAGATATTTTAATGTTTACACACATACCGTGGTAGATATTTCCATGTTTATACAGATTGCGGTTTAGATATGTCCATGATTATACAGATAGCGGTGTAGATATTTTCATGTTTATACAGATAGCGGTGGAGATATTTCCATGTTTATAAAGACTGCGGTATAGATATTTCCATGTTTATACAGATAGCGGTGTAGATATTTCCATGTTTACAGAGATAGCAGTGTAGATATTTCCATCTTTCCACAGATTGCTGTGTAGGCATTTCCATTTTTACACAGATAGCTGTGTAGATATTTCCAAGTTTACACAGATAGCTGTGTAGATATTTCCATGTTTACACAGATATCATTGTATATATTTCCATGTTTATACAGATAGCGGTGTAGATATTTCCATCTTTATACAGAAAGCGGTGTAGGTATTTCCATGTTTATACAGATAGCGGTGTAGGTATTTCCCTGTTTACACAGATAGCGATGTATATATTTCCATGTTTATACAGATAACGGTGTAGATATTTCCATGTTTATAGAGATAGCGGTGTAGATATTTCCATGTTTATACAGATGGCTGTGTAGATATTTCCATGTTTGTACAGATGGCAGTGTAGATATTTCCATGTTTATACAGATGGCGCTGTAGATATTTCCAGGTTTATGCAGATGGCAGTGTAGATATTTCCATGTTTATACAGATAGATGTGTAGATATTTCCATGTTTACAGAGATAGCGGTGTAGATATTTCCATCTTTGCACAGATTGCGTTGTAGGTATTGCCAAATTTACACAGATTGTGGTGTAGATATTTCCAAGTTTACACAGATAGCTGTGTAGATATTTCCATGTTTACAGAGATAGCATTGTAGATATTTCCATGTTTATACAGATTATGGTGTAGTTATTTCCATGTTGATACACATAGTGGTGTAGATATTTCCATGTTTATACAGGTAGCGGTGTTGAAATTCCCATATTTATACAGATCGCTTTGTAGACATTTCCATCTTTCTACAGATGTCATTGTAGATATTTCCATGTTTATACAGAAGGCAGTGTAGATATTTCCATGTTTATACAGATGTGTGTGTAGATATTTCCATGTATACACAGATTGCGGTGTAGATATTTCCATCTTTCTACAGATGGCATTGTAGATATTTCCATGTTTATATAGATGGCGGTGTAGATATTTCCATGTTTATATAGATGGTTGTGTAGATATTACCATGTTTATACAGATTGCGGTGTAGATATTTCCATGTATATACAGATCGTGGTGTAGATATTTCCGTGTTTATACAGATCGCAGTGTAGATATTTCCATGTTTGTACAGATCGCGGTGTAGATATTTCCATGTTTATACAGATAGCGATGTAGATATTTCCATGTTTACACAGATGATGGTGTAGATGTTTCCGTGTTTATTCACATGGCGGAGTAGGTACTTCCATCTTTATGGAGATGGCAGTGTATATATTTCCATGTTTATACAGTTGGCCGTGTAGATATTTCCATATTTATACAGATGTCTGTGTAGATATTTCCATGTGTATACAGATGGTATTGTAGGTACTTCCATGTTTATACATATGGTGGTGTAGATATTTCCATGTTTGTTCAGATGACTGTGTAGATATTTCCATGTTTTTACAGATGGCGGTGTAGTTATTTCAATGTTTATAGAGATTGCGCTGTAGATATTTCCATGTTTAAACAGATAACGGTGTAGGTATTTGCATGTTTATACAGACCGCAGTGTAGATATTTCCATGTTTATAGAGATAGCAGTTTAGATATTTCCATGTTTGTACAGATGGCGATGTTGATGTTTCCATCTATACACAGATTGCCGTGTAGCTATTTCCATGTGTATACAGATGGCAATGTAGATATTTATTTGTTTATACAGATGGTGGTGTAGATATTTCCATGTTTACACAGATGACTGTATAGGTATTTCCATGTTTATACGGATGGCGGTGTAGATATTTCCAAGTTTATAGAGATAGCGGTGTAGATATTTCCATATTTATACAGCTAACGGTGTAGAAGTTTCCATGTTTATACAGATAGCGGTGTAAATATTTCCATGTTTACACAGATCACGGTGTAGATATTTCCATGTTTATAGAGATAGCGGTGTAGATATTTCCAAGTTTATACAGATAGCAGTGTAGATATTGCCAAGCTTATAGAGACCGCGATGTAGATATTTCCATGTTTATACAGATAGCGGTGCAGATATTTCCATGTTTGTACAGATGGCGGTGTTGATATTTCCATCTATCTACAGATGACAGTGTAGATATTTCCATGTTTATACAGATGGCGGCACAGATATTTCCATGGATATGTAGATGGTGGTGTAGATATTTCCATGTTTATACAGATAGCGGTGTAGTTATTTCCATGTTTATATAGATAGCGGTGTAAATATTTCCATGTATGTACACATGGCTGTGTAGATATTTCCACGTTTATACAGATGGCGGTGTAGATATTTCCATGTTTATACACATAATTTTGTAAGTATTTCCATGTTTATACAGATGGCGGTGTAGATATTTCGATGTTTATAGAGACAGCAGTGGAGATATTTCCATGTTTATACAGATAGCGGTGTAGATATTTCCATGTTTATACAGATCGCAGTGTAGATATTTCCATGTTTATACAGATCGCGGTGTAGATATTTCCATGTTTATACAGATAGCGGTGTAGGTATTTCCATGTTTTTACACATATCGGTGTAGATATTTCCATGTATACACAGATTGCAGTGTGGATATTTCCATCTTTCTACAGATGGCATTGTAGATATTTCCATGTTTATATAGATGGCGGTGTAGATATTTCTATGTTTATATAGATGGTGGTGTAGATATTACCATGTTTATACAGATAGCGTTGTAGATATTTCCATGTATATACAGATCGTGGTGTAGATATTTCCATGTTTATACAGATCGCGGTGTAGATATTTCCATGTTTATACAGATCGCGGTGTAGATATTTCCATGTTTATACAGATGACTGTGGAGATATTTCCATGTTTTTACAGATGGCGGTGTAGAAAATTCCATCTGTATACATATGACGATGTGTCTATTTCCAGGTTTACACAGATAGCGGTGTATATATATCCATGTTTATTGAGATGGCTTTGTAGTTATTTCCACGTTTATACAGATGTCAGTGTAGATATTTCCATGTTTATGCAGATAGCGGTGTAGATATTTCCATGTTTATACAGATAGCGGTGGAGACATTTCCATGTTTAAACAGATAGCGATGTAGATATTTCCATGTTTGTACAGATAGCGGTGTAGATATTTCCATGTTTATAGAGATGGCCGTGTAGAAATTTCCATGTATTTACAGATGGCGGTGTAGATATTTCCATGTGTATACATATGGCGAAGTGTCTATTTCCAGCTTTATACAGATAGCGGTGTAGATATTTCCAGGTTTATTGAGATGGCTCTGTAGATATTTCCACGTTTATAGAGACAGTGATTTAGATATTTCCATGTTTATACAGATAGCGGTGTAGATATTTCCATGAATATACTGATAGTGGTGTATATATTTCCATGTTTACTCAGATAGCGGTGTAGATATTTCCATCTTTGCACAGATTACTGTGTAGATATTTGCATCTTTACACAGATAGCGGAGTAGATATTTCCATGTTTACACAGATAGCTCTCTAGGTATTTCCATGTTTACACAGATTGTGATGTAGATGTTTCCAAGTTTATAGAGATAGAGGTTTAGATATTTCCATGTTTCTACAGATAGCGGTCTAGACATTTCCATGTATACAGTGATAGCAGTTTACATATTTCCATGTTTATACAGATAGCGGTGTAGATTTTTCCATGTTTACATAGATAGCGTTATATATATTTGCATGTTTATACAGATAGCAGTGTAGATATTTCCATGTTTATACTGATAGCGGTGTAAATGTTTCCATGTTTATACAGATAGCAGTGTAGATATTTCCATGTTTATACACATAGCGGTGTATATGATTCTATGTTTATACAGATATAGGTGGAGATATTTCCATGTTTATACAGATAGCGGGGTAGATATTTCCATGTTTACAGAGATAGCAGTGTAGTTATTTCCATATTTATACAGATGGCGGTGTAGATATTTCCATGTTTATTCATATGTCGGTGTAGATATATCCATGTTTATACAGATGGCGGTGTAGGTATTTCCATGTTTATACAGATAGAGGTGTAGATATTTCCATGTTTATACAGATAGCAGTGTAGGTATTACCATGTTTACAGAGATATCGGTGTACATATTTCCATCTTTGCAGAGATTGCGGTGAATATATTTCCATTTTCACACAGAGAGCGGTGTAGATATTTCAGTCGTTGCACAGATTGTGCTGTAGATATTTCTATCTTTACACAGATATTGGTGTAGATATTTCCATGTTTACACAGACAGCGGTGCAGATATTTCCATGTTTATTCATATGTCGGTGTAGATATATCCATGTTTATACAGATGGCGATGTAGGTATTTCCATGTTTATAGAGATAGCTATGTAGTTATTTCCATGTTTATACAGATAGAGGTGTAGACATTTCCATGTTTATAGAGATAGCGGTGTAGATATTTCCACATTTATACAGACAGCAGTGTAGATATTTCCATGTTTATAGAGATCGTGGTGTAGATATTTCCATATTTATACAGATAACGGTGTAGGTATTTCCATGTTTATTGAGATAGCGGTGTAGATATTTCTGTGTTCATACAGATGGCAGTGTACATATTTGCTTGTGTATACAGATGGCAGTGTAGATATTTCCATGATTATACAGATGGAGGTGTAGGTATTTCCATGTTTATAGAGATATTGGTGTAGATATTTCCATGTTTATACAGATAGCGGTGTAGATATTTCCATTTTTATACAGATAGTGGTGCTGATATTTACATGTTTATACAGATATCGGTGTAGATATTTCCATGTTTATACAGCTCGCGGTGTAGGTATTTCCATCTTTATACAGATGGCTGCGTAGATATTCCCATATTTATAGAGATAGCCTTGTAGATATTTCCATGATTATACAGATAGCGGTGTAGGTATTTCCATGTTTATACAGATAGCGGTGCATATAATTCCATGTTTATAGAGATAGCATTGTAGATATTTCCATCTTTATACAGATGGCAGTGAAGTTTTTTCCATGTTTATACAGATAGTGGTGTAGGTATTTCCATGTTTATACAGATGGCAGTGTAGATACAGCCATGTTTCTGAAGATGGCGGTGTAGATATTTTCATGTTTATAGAGATGGCGGTGTAGATAATTCCATGTTTACAGAGATTGAGATGTAGATATTTCCATGTTTATAGAGAAAGCGGTGTTGGTATTTCCGTGTTTATAGACATAGCGGTGTAGATATTTCCATGTTTCTACAGATAGCGGTGTAGGTATTTCCATGTTTATACAGATGGCGGTGTAGGGATTTCCATGTTTTCAGAGATAGCTGTGAAGTTATTTCCATCTTTGCACAGATTGCCGTGTAGATATTTCCATTTTTACACAGATACCTGTGTAGATATTTTCAAGTTTACACAGAGAGCTGTGTAGATATTTCCATGTTTACACAAATAGCGTTGCAGATATTTCAATGTTTATAGAGATGGCACTGTAAATATTTCCATGTTTATACAGATCGCGGTGTAGATGTTTCCATGTTTACACAGATTGCGGTGTAGGTATTTCCATGTTTTTACAGATGGCATTGTAGATATTTCCATGTTTATACAGATGGCTGTGTAGATATTTCCATGTTTATACAGATGGCGGTGTAGATATTTCCATGTTCATAGAGATAGCGGTGTAGATATATCCATGTTCATAGAGATAGCAGTAAGGATATTTCCATGTTTATACAGACAGCAGTGTAGATATTTCCATTTTTATAGAGATTGCGGTTTTGATATTTCATACTTATACAGATAGCGGTGTAGATATTTCCATTTTTGCACAGATTGCGATGTAGATATTTCCATCTTTACACAGATAGCGGTGTACATATTTCCATGTTTACACAGATAGCGGTGTAGATATTTCCTTGTTTACACAGATATTGTTGTAGATATTTCCATGTTTATACAGATAGCAGTGTATATATTTCTATGTTTATAAAGATAGCGGTGTAGATGTTTCCATCTTTATACAGATAGCGGTGTAGATATTTCCATGTTTATACAGATGGCGGTGTAGGTATTTCCATATTTATAGAGATAGCGGTGTAGATATTTCCGTGTTCATACAGACGGCAGTGTACATATTTCCTTGAGTATACAGATGGCAGTGTAGATATTTCCATGATTATACAGGTGGAGGTGTAGGTATTTCCATGTTTATAGAGATATTGGTGTCGATATTTCCATGTTTATACAGATAGCGGTGTAGATATTTCCATTTTTATACAGATAGTGGTGCTGCTATTTACATGTTTATACAGATATCGGTGTAGATATTTCCATGTTTATACAGCTCGCGGTGTAGATATTTCCATCTTTATACAGATGGCTGCGTAGATATTCCCATATTTATAGAGATAGCCTTGTAGATATTTCCATGATTATACAGATAGTGGTGTAGGTATTTCCATGTTTATGCAGATAGCGGTGCATATAATTCCATGTTTATAGAGATAGCATTGTAGATATTTCCATCTTTGCACAGATTGCGGTGTAGATATTTCCATCTTTACAGAGACAGCGGTGTAGATATTGCCATGTTTACACAGATAGCTGTTTAGATATTTCCATGTTTACACAGGTAGCGTTGTAGATATTTCCAGGTTTATACAGATAGCGGTGGAGATATTTCCATGTTTATACAGATGGAGGTATAGACATTTCCATGTTTATACAGATGACTGAGTAGAAATTTTCATGTTTTTACAGATGGCGGTGTAGATATTCCAATGTTTATATAGATAGCCGTGTGGCTATTTCCATGTTTATACAGATAGCAGTGTAGATATTTCGATGTTTATAGAGATGGTTCTGTAGATATTTCCATGTTTATACAGATGGCAGTGTAGATATTTCCATGTTTATGCAGATAGTGGTGTACATATTTTCATGTTTATACAGATCGCTGTGTAGTTATTTCCATGTTTACACAGATGGCGTTGTAGGTATTTCCATGTTTATAGAGATAGCTATGAAGATATTTCTATGTTTATACAGATAGAGGTGTAGACTTTTCCATGTTTATAGAGATAGCGGTGTAGATATTTCCATATTTATACAGACAGCAGTGTAGATATTTCCATGTTTATAGAGATCATGGTGTAGATATTTCCATATTTACACAGATAACTGTCTAGATATTTCGATGATTATAGAGAAGCTGTGTAGATATTTCCATGTTTACAGAGATAGCGGTGTAGATATTTCCATTTTTGCACAGATTGCGATGTAGATATTTCCATCTTTACACAGATAGCGGTGTACATATTTCCATGTTTACACAGATTGCGGTGTAGATATTTCCCTGTTTACACAGATATTGTTGTAGATATTTCCATGTTTATACAGATAGTAGTGTATATATTTCTATGTTTATAAAGATAGCGGTGTAGATGTTTCCATCTTTATACAGATAGAGGTGTAGATATTTCCATGTTTATACAGATGGCGGTGTAGGTATTTCCATATTTATAGAGATAGCGGTGTAGATATTTCCGTGTTCATACAGACGGCAGTGTACATATTTCCTTGAGTATACAGATGGCAGTGTAGATATTTCCATGATTATACAGGTGGAGGTGTAGGTATTTCCATGTTTATAGAGATATTGGTGTCGATATTTCCATGTTTATACAGATAGCGGTGTAGATATTTCCATTTTTATACAGATAGTGGTGCTGCTATTTACATGTTTATACAGATATCGGTGTAGATATTTCCATGTTTATACAGCTCGCGGTGTAGATATTTCCATCTTTATACAGATGGCTGCGTAGATATTCCCATATTTATAGAGATAGCCTTGTAGATATTTCCATGATTATACAGATAGGGGTGCATATAATTCCATCTTTATAGAGATAGCATTGTAGATATTTCCATCTTTGCACAGATTGCGGTGTAGATATTTCCATCTTTACAGAGACAGCGGTGTAGATATTGACATGTTTACAGAGATAGCTGTTTAGATATTTCCATGTTTACACAGATAGCGTTGTAGATTTTTCCAGGTTTATACAGATAGCGGTGGAGATATTTCCATGTTTATACAGATGGAGGTATAGACTTTTCCATGTTTATACAGATGACTGAGTAGAAATTTTCATGTTTTTGCAGATGGCGGTGTTGATATTTCAATGTTTATACAGATAGCGGTGAGCCTATTTCCACGTTTATACAGATAGCAGTGTAGATATGTCGATGTTTATAGAGATGGTTCTGTAGATATTTCCATGTTTATACAGATGGCAGTGTAGATATTTCCATGTTTATGCAGATAGTGGTGTAGATATTTTCATGTTTATACAGATCGCTGTGTAGGTGTTTCCATGTTTACACAGATGGCGTTGTAGGTATTTCCATGTTTATAGAGATAGCCATATAGATATTTCCATGTTTATACAGATAGAGGTGTAGACATTTCCATGTTTATAGAGATATCGGTGTAGATATTTCCATATTTATACAGACAGCAGTGTAGATATTTCCATGTTTACAGAGATCGTGGTGTAGATATTTCCATATTTATACAGATAACTGTGTAGATATTTCCATTTTTATAGAGATAGCTGTGTAGATATTTCCATGTTAACAGAGATAGCGGTGTAGATATTTCCATTTTTGTACAGATTGCGATGTAGATATTTCCATCTTTACACAGATAGCGGTGTACATATTTCCATGTTTACACAGATAGCGGTGTAGATATTTCCATGTTTACACAGATAGTGTTGTAGATATTTCCATGTTTATACAGATAGCAGTGTAGATATTTCTATGTTTATAAAGATAGCGGTGTAGATGTTTCCATCTTTATACAGATAGCGGTGGAGATATTTCCATGTTTATACAGATAGCGGTGGAGATATTTCCATGTTTATACAGATGGCGGTGTAGATATTTCCAAGTTTATACAACTCGTGGTGTATATATTCCCATGTTTATTCAGATAGCGGTGTAGATATTTCCATGTTTATACCGATAGCGGTATAGGTATTTCCATGTTTATAGAGATAGCGGTGTAGATAATTCCATGTTTATACAGATGGCGGTGCAGATATTTCCATGTGTATACGGATGGCAGTGTAGATATTTCCATGTGTATACAGATGGAGGTGTAGATATTTCCATGTTTATACAGATGACTGTGAAGATATTTCCATGTTTTTACAGACGGTGGTGTAGATATTTCCATGTTTATACAGAAAGTGTTGTAGCTATTTCCATGTTTATACAGATGGCTCTGTAGGTATTTCCATGTTTATACTGATGGTGGTGTAGATATTTCCATGTTTGTAGAGATAGCCATGTAGATATTTCTATGTTTACACAGATAGTGGTGTAGACATTTCCATGTTTACAGAGATAGCAGTGTATATATTTACATATTTATACACATAGCGGTGTATATATTTACATGTTTATACAGGTAGATGTGGAGATATTTACATGTTTATACAGATAGCGGTGTAGATATTTCCATGTTTACACAGATGGTGGTGTAGATATTTCCATGTTTACACAGATAGCGTTGTAGATATTTCCAGGTTTATACAGATAGCGGTGGAGATATTTCCATGTTTATACAGATGGAGGTATAGACATTTCCATGTTTGTACAGATGACTGAGTAGAAATTTTCATGTTTTTACAGATGGCGGTGTAGACATTTCAATGTTTATATAGATAGCCGTGTGGCTATTTCCATGTTTATACAGATAGCAGTGTAGATATTTCGATGTTTATAGAGATGGTTCTGTAGATATTTCCATGTTTATACAGATGGCAGTGTAGATATTTCCATGTTTATGCAGATAGTGGTGTACATATTTTCATGTTTATACAGATCGCTGTGTAGTTATTTCCATGTTTACACAGATGGCGTTGTAGGTATTTCCATGTTTATAGAGATAGCTATGAAGATATTTCTATGTTTATACAGATAGAGGTGTAGACTTTTCCATGTTTATAGAGATAGCGGTGTAGATATTTCCATATTTATACAGACAGCAGTGTAGATATTTCCATGTTTATAGAGATCATGGTGTAGATATTTCCATATTTACACAGATAACTGTCTAGATATTTCGATGATTATAGAGAAAGCTGTGTAGATATTTCCATGTTTACAGAGATAGCGGTGTAGATATTTCCATTTTTGCACAGATTGCGATGTAGATATTTCCATCTTTACACAGATAGCGGTGTACATATTTCCATGTTTACACAGATAGCGGTGTAGATATTTCCTTGTTTACACAGATATTGTTGTAGATATTTCCATGTTTATACAGATAGCAGTGTATATATTTCTATGTTTATAAAGATAGCGGTGTAGATGTTTCCATCTTTATACAGATAGCGGTGTAGATATTTCCATGTTTATACAGATGGCGGTGTAGGTATTTCCATATTTATAGAGATAGCGGTGTAGATATTTCCGTGTTCATACAGACGGCAGTGTACATATTTCCTTGAGTATACAGATGGCAGTGTAGATATTTCCATGATTATACAGGTGGAGGTGTAGGTATTTCCATGTTTATAGAGATATTGGTGTCGATATTTCCATGTTTATACAGATAGCGGTGTAGATATTTCCATTTTTATACAGATAGTGGTGCTGCTATTTACATGTTTATACAGATATCGGTGTAGATATTTCCATGTTTATACAGCTCGCGGTGTAGATATTTCCATCTTTATACAGATGGCTGCGTAGATATTCCCATATTTATAGAGATAGCCTTGTAGATATTTCCATGATTATACAGATAGTGGTGTAGGTATTTCCATGTTTATGCAGATAGCGGTGCATATAATTCCATGTTTATAGAGATAGCATTGTAGATATTTCCATCTTTGCACAGATTGCGGTGTAGATATTTCCATCTTTACAGAGACAGCGGCGTAGATATTGCCATGTTTACACAGATAGCTGTTTAGATATTTCCATGTTTACACAGGTAGCGTTGTAGATATTTCCAGGTTTATACAGATAGCGGTGGAGATATTTCCATGTTTATACAGATGGAGGTATAGACATTTCCATGTTTATACAGATGACTGAGTAGAAATTTTCATGTTTTTACAGATGGCGGTGTAGATATTCCAATGTTTATATAGATAGCCGTGTGGCTATTTCCATGTTTATACAGATAGCAGTGTAGATATTTCGATGTTTATAGAGATGGTTCTGTAGATATTTCCATGTTTATACAGATGGCAGTGTAGATATTTCCATGTTTATGCAGATAGTGGTGTACATATTTTCATGTTTATACAGATCGCTGTGTAGTTATTTCCATGTTTACACAGATGGCGTTGTAGGTATTTCCATGTTTATAGAGATAGCTATGAAGATATTTCTATGTTTATACAGATAGAGGTGTAGACTTTTCCATGTTTATAGAGATAGCGGTGTAGATATTTCCATATTTATACAGACAGCAGTGTAGATATTTCCATGTTTATAGAGATCATGGTGTAGATATTTCCATATTTACACAGATAACTGTCTAGATATTTCGATGATTATAGAGAAGCTGTGTAGATATTTCCATGTTTACAGAGATAGCGGTGTAGATATTTCCATTTTTGCACAGATTGCGATGTAGATATTTCCATGTTTACACAGATAGCGGTGTACATATTTCCATGTTTACACAGATTGCGGTGTAGATATTTCCCTGTTTACACAGATATTGTTGTAGATATTTCCATGTTTATACAGATAGCAGTGTATATATTTCTATGTTTATAAAGATAGCGGTGTAGATGTTTCCATCTTTATACAGATAGAGGTGTAGATATTTCCATGTTTATACAGATGGCGGTGTAGGTATTTCCATATTTATAGAGATAGCGGTGTAGATATTTCCGTGTTCATACAGACGGCAGTGTACATATTTCCTTGAGTATACAGATGGCAGTGTAGATATTTCCATGATTATACAGGTGGAGGTGTAGCTATTTCCATGTTTATAGAGATATTGGTGTCGATATTTCCATGTTTATACAGATAGCGGTGTAGATATTTCCATTTTTATACAGATAGTGGTGCTGCTATTTACATGTTTATACAGATATCGGTGTAGATATTTCCATGTTTATACAGCTCGCGGTGTAGATATTTCCATCTTTATACAGATGGCTGCGTAGATATTCCCATATTTATAGAGATAGCCTTGTAGATATTTCCATGATTATACAGATAGGGGTGCATATAATTCCATCTTTATAGAGATAGCATTGTAGATATTTCCATCTTTGCACAGATTGCGGTGTAGATATTTCCATCTTTACAGAGACAGCGGTGTAGATATTGACATGTTTACAGAGATAGCTGTTTAGATATTTCCATGTTTACACAGATAGCGTTGTAGATTTTTCCAGGTTTATACAGATAGCGGTGGAGATATTTCCATGTTTATACAGATGGAGGTATAGACTTTTCCATGTTTATACAGATGACTGAGTAGAAATTTTCATGTTTTTGCAGATGGCGGTGTTGATATTTCAATGTTTATACAGATAGCGGTGAGCCTATTTCCACGTTTATACAGATAGCAGTGTAGATATGTCGATGTTTATAGAGATGGTTCTGTAGATATTTCCATGTTTATACAGATGGCAGTGTAGATATTTCCATGTTTATGCAGATAGTGGTGTAGATATTTTCATGTTTATACAGATCGCTGTGTAGGTGTTTCCATGTTTACACAGATGGCGTTGTAGGTATTTCCATGTTTATAGAGATAGCCATATAGATATTTCCATGTTTATACAGATAGAGGTGTAGACATTTCCATGTTTATAGAGATATCGGTGTAGATATTTCCATATTTATACAGACAGCAGTGTAGATATTTCCATGTTTACAGAGATCGTGGTGTAGATATTTCCATATTTATACAGATAACTGTGTAGATATTTCCATTTTTATAGAGATAGCTGTGTAGATATTTCCATGTTAACAGAGATAGCGGTGTAGATATTTCCATTTTTGTACAGATTGCGATGTAGATATTTCCATCTTTACACAGATAGCGGTGTACATATTTCCATGTTTACACAGATAGCGGTGTAGATATTTCCATGTTTACACAGATAGTGTTGTAGATATTTCCATGTTTATACAGATAGCAGTGTAGATATTTCTATGTTTATAAAGATAGCGGTGTAGATGTTTCCATCTTTATACAGATAGCGGTGGAGATATTTCCATGTTTATACAGATAGCGGTGGAGATATTTCCATATTTATACAGATGGCGGTGTAGATATTTCCAAGTTTATACAACTCGTGGTGTATATATTCCCATGTTTATTCAGATAGCGGTGTAGATATTTCCATGTTTATACCGATAGCGGTATAGGTATTTCCATGTTTATAGAGATAGCGGTGTAGATAATTCCATGTTTATACAGATGGCGGTGCAGATATTTCCATGTGTATACGGATGGCAGTGTAGATATTTCCATGTGTATACAGATGGAGGTGTAGATATTTCCATGTTTATACAGATGACTGTGAAGATATTTCCATGTTTTTACAGACGGTGGTGTAGATATTTCCATGTTTATACAGAAAGTGTTGTAGCTATTTCCATGTTTATACAGATGGCTCTGTAGGTATTTCCATGTTTATACTGATGGTGGTGTAGATATTTCCATGTTTGTAGAGATAGCCATGTAGATATTTCTATGTTTACACAGATAGTGGTGTAGACATTTCCATGTTTACAGAGATAGCAGTGTATATATTTACATATTTATACACATAGCGGTGTATATATTTACATGTTTATACAGGTAGCGGTGGAGATATTTACATGTTTATACAGATAGCGGTGTAGATATTTCCATGTTTACACAGATGGTGGTGTAGATATTTCCATGTTTACACAGATAGCGTTGTAGATATTTCCATGTTTATACACATAACGGTGTACATATTTCCATGTTTATACAGATAATGGCTTAGGTGTTTCCATGTTTATACAGATACCAGTGGAGTTATTTCAATGTTTATACCGATAGCGGTGTATATATTTCCATGTTTATACAGGTAGCGGTGGAGATATTTACATGTTTATAGAAATGGCGGTGTAGTTATATCCATGTTTATACTGATAGCGTTGTAGATATTTCCATGTTTATACAGATAGCGGTGTAGATATTTCCATGTTTATACAGATCGTGATGTCGATATTTCCATGTTTATACAGATAGCGGTGTAGATATTTCCATGTTTATAGAGATGGCTTTGTAGATATTTCCATGTTTATACAGATGGCAGTGTAAATATTTCCATGTTAAGAAATATAGTGGTGTAGATATTTCCATGGTTATACAGATGACAGTGTAGTTATTTCCATGTTTATACAGAGGGCGATTTAGATATTTCCATGTTTATAAAGATAGAGGTGTAGACATTTCCATGTTCATAGAAATAGCGGTGTAGATATTTCCATATTTATTCAGATAGCTGTGTAGATATTTCCATGTTTATACAGAGAGAGGTGTAGACATTTCCATGTTTATGCAGTTGTCGGTGTAGATATTTCCATCTTTCTGCAGATGGCAGTGAGGATATATCAATGTTTATAGAGATGGCAGTGCTGATAATTCCATGTTTATACCGAAGGAGGTGAAGTTATTTCCATGCTTATGCTGATGGCGGTGTAGATATTTAAATGTTCATAGAGATGGCGGTGTAGATATTTCCAGGTTTGTAGAGATAGCATTGTAGATAATTCCATGTTTATAGAGATGGCGGTGTAGGTATTTCCATGTTTATAGAGATGGCGGTGTACATATTTCCATGTTTATAGAGATAGTGGTGTAGATATTTCCATGTTTATACAGATAGAGCTGTAGATATTTCCATGTTTATACAGATAGTAGTGTTGGTATTTCCATGTTTATACAGATAGCAGTGTACAAATTTCCATGTTTCCACAGATGGCAGTGTAGATTGTTCCATGTTTATGGAGATGGCTGTGTAGATATTTTCACGTATATAGAGATGGCGGTGTAGATATTTCCATGTTTATACAGATTGTGGTGTAGATATTTCCATGTTTATAGAGATCGCGGTGTAGATGTTTCCATGTTTACAGATAGCAGTGGAGATATTTCCATGTTTATACAGATCGTGGTGTAGATATTTCCATGTTTATGGAGATAGCGGTGTATATATTTCCATATTTATACAGATAGCGGTGTAGATATTTCCATGTTTACACAGATAGCTCTGAAGATATTTCCATGTTTACACAGATAGTGTTTTAGATATTTCCATGATTATACAGATAGCGTTGTAGATATTTCCATGTATATACAGATGGCTGTGTACATATTTCCATGTTTACACAGATGGCTGTGTAGATATTTCCATGTTTATACAGATGACTTTGTAGGTATTTCCATGTTTATACAGATGTCGGTGTAGATATTTCCATGTTTATAGAGATAGCGGTGTACATATTTGTATGTTTATTCAGATGGCGGTGTAGATATTTCCATGTTTATACAGAGAGCGATGTAGACATTTCCATGTTTATGGAGATAGCAGTGTAGATATTTCCATATTTATACAGATAACGGAGGAGATATTTCCATGTTTATACAGATAGTGGTGTAGATATTTCAATGTTTATACAGATAGCAGTGTAGATATATCCATGTTTATAGAGATTGTGGTGTAGATATTTCCATGTTTATACAGATAACAGTGTCGATATTTCCATGCTTATACAGAGAGTGGTGTAGATATTTCCATGTTTACAGAGATAGAGGTGTAGCTATTTCCGTATTTGCACAGATTGCTGTGTAGGTATTTCCATCTTCACACTGATTGCGGTGTATATATTTCCATGTTTACACAGACAGCGGTGTAGATATTTCCATGTTTACACAGAAAGTGTTGTAGGTATTTCCATGTTTATAGAGATTGCGGTGTAGATATTTCCATGTTTATACAGATAGCGGTGTAGATATTTCCATGTTTATACAGATAGCGGTATAGATATTTCCATGTTTATACAGAGAGTGGAGGAGATATTTCCATGTTTATGCAGGTAGCGGTGGAGATATTTCCATGTTTATAGAGATAGCGGTGTGGCTATTACCATGTTTATACAGATGGCAGTGTAGATATATCCATGTTTATACAGATACTGGAGTAGATATTTCCATGTTTATAAAGATAGCGGTGAAGATATTTCCAAGTTTATAGAGATAGCGGTGGAGATATTTCCATGTTCATAGAGATAGCGATGGAGATATTTCCATGTTCATAGAGATAGCGATGGAGATATTTCCATGTTTGTACAGATAACGATGTAGATATTTCCATGTCTAGGCAGACAGAGGTATAGATATTTCCGTGTTTAGGCAGAAAGCGGTGTAGACATTTCCATGTTTATAGAGATAGCAATGTAGATATTTCCATGTTTATACAGATAGCGGTGTAGACATTTCCATGTTTATAGGGATAGCGGTGTGGATATTTCCATATTTATACAGATAGCGGTGTAGATATTTCCATGTTTATAGGGATAGCGGTGTAGATATTTCCATGTTTATACAGATAGCGATGTATTTACTTCCATGTTTACACAGATGACTGTATTTCCATGTTTATACAGATAGCAGTGAAGATATTTCATTATTTATAGAGATAGCATTGTAGATATTTCCATGTTTATACAGATGGCGGTGTAGATTCATCCCTGTGTGTTCACATGGCGGTGTAGTTATTTCCATGTTTATACAGATGGCGGTGTAGATATTTCCATGTTTATACAGATAGCAGTGAAGATATTTCCTTGTTTATACAGATAATGGTGTAGATATTTCCATGTTTATACAGATGGCGGTGTAGATACATCCATGTTTCTGAAGATGGCAGTGTAGTTATTTTCATGATTATACAGATGGCAGTATAGATATTTCCATGTATATAGAGATTGCAGTGTAGATATTTCCATGTTTATAGAGAAAGCGGTGTACGTATTTCCATGTTTATAGAGATAGCGGTGTAGATATTTCCATATTTATACAGATAGCGGTGTAGGTATTTCCTTCTTTATACAGATTGCGGTGTAGATATTTCCATGTTTCTATAGATGGCGGTGTAGATATTTCCTTGTTTATACAGACAGCGGTGTAGATATTTCCATGTTTATACAGATAGCGGTGTAGATATTTCCAGGTTTACAGAGACAGCTGTGTAGTTCTTTCAACTTTGCACAGATTGCCGTGTAGATATTTGCATGTTTACGCAAATAGCTGTGTAGATATTTCCAAGTTTACACAGATAGCTGTGTAGATATTTCCATGTTTACAGAGATAGCGTTGTAGATATTTCCATGTTTATACAGATAGCGGTGTAGATATATCCATGTTTATACAGATAGCGGTGTAGATATTTCCATGTTTATACAGATAGCGGTGGAGATATTTACCTATTTATACAGACAGCGATGTAGATATTTCCATGTTTATACACATAGCGGTGTAGATATTTCCATGTTCATAGAGATAGCAGTGTAGATATTTACATGTTTATACAGATGGCTGTGT
Organism: Pan paniscus; assembly: GCF_029289425.2. NCBI lineage: Eukaryota > Metazoa > Chordata > Mammalia > Primates > Hominidae > Pan > Pan paniscus. Next base: position 10,408,058 of record NC_073257.2, on the reverse strand, counting down.
AGATATTTCCATGTGTGTACAGATGGCAGTGTAGATATTTCCATGTTTATACAGATAGCGGTGTAGATATTTACTTGTCTATAGAGGTAGCGGCGTAGGTATTTCCATATTTATACAGATTGCGGTGTAGATATTTCCATCGTTATACAGATGGTGGAGTAGATATTTCCATGTTTATAGAGATGGCAATGAAGTTATTTCCATGTTTATACAGAGAGTTGTGTAGATATTTCCACGTTTATACAGATGGCGGTGTATATACATCCATGTTTCTGAAGATGGCGGTGTAGATATTTTCACGTTTATAGAGATGGCGGCGTAGATATTTCCATGTATATAGAGATTGCAGTGTAGATATTTCCATGTTTATAGAGAAATCGGTGTAGGTATTTCCATGTTTATAGAAATATCGGTGTGCATATTTCCATATTTTTACAGATAACGGTGTAGCTATTTCCATGTTTATACAGATGGCGGTGTAAATATTTCCTTGTTTATACAGATATCGGTGCGGATATTTCCAGGTTTACAAATATAGCCGTGTAGATATTTCTATGTTTACACAGATAGAGTTGAAGATATTTCCATGTTTATAAATATAGCGGTGCAGATATTTCCATGTTTATACAAATAGCGGTGTGGCTATTTCCATGTTTATACAGATAGCGGTGTGGGTATTTCCATGTTTATACAGATAGCGGTATATGTATTTCCTTGTTTATAGAGATGACTGTCTAGATATTTGCATGTTTATACAGCTTTCCATGTAGATATTTCCATGTTTATACAGATGGTGGTGTAGATATTTCCATGTTTATACAGATGACTGTGAAGTTATTTCCATGTTTATACAGATGTCAGTGTAGATGTTTTCATGTTTATAGAGATAACGATCTAGGTATTTCCATGTTTATACAGATAGCGGTGTAGACATTTCCATGTTTACAGAGATAGCAGTGTAGATATTTCCATATTTATAGAGATGGCGTTGTAGGTAATTCCATGTTTATAGAGATAGCGGTGTAGATATTTCCATGATTATACAACACGCAGTGCAGATATTTCCATCTTTATACAGATGGCAGTGAAGTTTTTTCCATGTTTATACAGATAGTGGTGTAGGTATTTCCATGTTTATACAGATGGCAGTGTAGATACAGCCATGTTTCTGAAGATGGCGGTGTAGATATTTTCATGTTTATAGAGATGGCGGTGTAGATAATTCCATGTTTACAGAGATTGAGATGTAGATATTTCCATGTTTATAGAGAAAGCGGTGTTGGTATTTCCGTGTTTATAGACATAGCGGTGTAGATATTTCCATGTTTATAGAGATGGCGGTGTATATATTTCCATGTTTTTATAGATGGCAATGTAGATATTTTCTTGTTTATGTAGATGGCGTTGTAGATATCTCCATGTTTAAAGAGATGGTGGTGTATATATTTCCATGTTGATGGAGATAGCGGTGTAGATATTTCCATGTTTATAGAGATAGCGGTGTAGATATTTCCATGTTTATAGAGATAGCGGTGTAGATATTTCCATATTTCTACAGATGACTGTGTAGATATTTCCATGTTCGTACAGATGGCAGTGTAGATATTTCCATGTTTATAGAGATAGCGGTGTAGACATTTTCATGTTTATACAGATTGCGGTGGAGATATGTCCATGTTTATACAGATAGCAATGGAGATATTTCCACGTTAATACACATAGCGGTGTAGATATTTCCATGTTTATACAGATAGCGGTGTAGATATTTACATGTTTATATAGATGGCGTTGTAGATATTTCCATGCTTATACCGATAGCGGTCTTGGTATTTCCACGTTTATACAGATAGCGATGTAGATTTTCCATGTTTATACAGCTTGCGGTGCAGATATTTATATCTTTACACAGATGGCATTGTCGATATTTCCTTATTCACACAGATGGCGGTGTAGATGTTTCCATGTTTATAGAGTTAGCAGTGTAGATATTTACATGTTTATACAGATGGCTGTGTAGATATTTCCATGTGTATACAGATGGCATTGTAGATATTTCCATGTTTATTCAGATGACTGTAAAGGTATTTCCATGTTTTTACAGATGGCAGTGCAGATATTTCCATGTTTATAGAGATAGCGATGTAGATATTTCCATGTTTGTACAGATGGCGTTGTTGATATTTCCATGTACACACAGATGGCCGTATAGATATTTCCATGTTTATGCAGATGGTGGCGTAGATATTTACAAGGACATGAAGATGGCGGTGTAGATATTTCCATGTTTATACAGATAGCGGTGTAGATATTTCCATGTTTACACAGATGGTGGTGTAGATATTTCCGTGTTTATACAAATGGCGGAGGAGATACTTCCATCTTTATGGAGATGGCAGTGTAGATATTTTCATGTTTAGAGAGATGGCGGTGTACATATTTCCATATTTATAGAGATAGCGGTGTACATATTTCCATCTTTCTACAGATGGCAGTGCAGATATTTCCATGTTTATACAGAAGGCCGTGTAGATATTTCCATGTTTATACAGAAGGCCGTGTAGATATTTACATATTTATACAGATGTCTGTGTAGATATTTCCATGTGTATACAGATGGTATTGTAGGTATTTCCATGTTTATACAGATGGTGGTGTAGATATTTCCATGTTTATTCAGATGACTGTGTAGATATTTCCATGTTTTTACAGAGGGCAGTGTAGATATTTCAATGTTCATAGAGATGGCGCTGTAGATATTTCCATGTTTAAACAGATAACGGTGGATATATTTCCATGTTTATACACATACCGGTGTACATGTTTCCATGTTTATACAGACAGCGGTGTAGGTATTTCCATGTTTATTCAGATAGCGGTGAAGATATTTCCAAGTTTACACAGATGCCTTTGCAGATATTTTCATATTTATACAGAGGGCTCTGTAGATATTTCTATCTTTCTACAGATGGCAGTGTAGATATTTCCATGTTCCTACACATGACTGTGTAGGTTTTTCTATGTTTATACAGATGGCTTTGTAGATATTTCCATGTTTATAGAGATAGCGGTGCAGATATTTCAATGTTTATACAGATAGCGCTGTCTATATTTCCATGTTTATACAGATCGTGGTGTAGATATTTCCATGTTTATACAGATACCGGTGTAGATATTTCCATGTTTATACAGACCGCAGTGTAGATATTTCCATGTTTATAGAGATAGCAGTGTAGATATTTTCATGTTTGTACAGATGGCGGTGTTGATGTTTCCATCTATACACAGATTGCCGTGTAGTTATTTCCATGTGTATACAGATGGCATTGTAGATATTTTCATGTTTATACAGATGGCGGTGCAGATATTTCCATGTTTATAGAGATAGCAGTGTATATATTTCCATATTTATACAGATAACGGTGCGGAAGTTTCCATCTTTATACAGATAGCGTTGTAAATATTTCCATGTTTATACAGATAACGGTGCAGATATTTCCATGTTTATAGAGATAGACGTGTAGATATTTCCACGTTTATACAGATAGTGGTGTAGATATTTCCATGTTTGTACAGACCGCGGTGTAGTTATTTCCATGGTTATACAGATAGCGGTGCAGATATTTCCATGTTTGTACAGATGGCGGTGTTGATATTTCCATCTATACACAGATGACCGTGTAGATATTTCCATGTTTATACAGATGGCGGCGCAGATATTTCCATGGATATGTAGATGGCAGTGTAGATATTTCCATGTATATACAGATAGCGGTGTAGTTATTTCCATGTTTATATAGATAGCGGTGTAGATAATTCCATGTATATACACATGGCTGTGTAGATATTTCCATGTTTATACAGATGGCGGTGTAGATATTTGCATGTTTATACAGATAACTTTGTAAGTATTTCCATGTTTATACAGATGGCGGTGTAGATATTTCGATGTTTATAGAGATAGCAGTGGAGATATTTCAATGTTTATACAGATAGCGGTGTAGATATTTCCATGTTTATACTGATCGTGGTGTAGGTATTTCCATGTTTATAGAGATGGCGGTGCAGATATTTCCATGTTCATAGACATAGCGGTGTTGATTTTTCCATGTTTATATAGATAGCGGTGTGGATATTTCCATGTTTATACAGATAGGGGTGTAGATATTTCCATGTTTATAGAGATGGCGGTGTAGATATTTCCATGTTTATACAGATCACGGTGTAGATATTTGGTTGTTTATAAAAATAACGGTGTAGTTATTTCCATGTTTATACAGATAGCGGTGTAGATATTTCCATGTACATGAAGATGGCTGTGTAGATATTTCCATGTTTATACAGATGGCGGTGTAGATATTTCCATGTTTATAGAGATAGCTGTATAGATATTTCCATGTTTATACAGATTGCGGTGTAGATATTTCCATGTTTACACAGATAACGGTGTAGAAATTTCCATGTTTATACAGATAGCGGTGTAGTTATTTCCATGTTTATATAGATAGCGGTGTAGATATTTCCATGATTTTACAGATATCGGTGTAGATTTTCCATGTTTACACAGATTGCCGTGTAGATGTTTCCATCTTTCTACAGATGGCATTGTAGATATTTCCATGTTTATATAGATGGCGGTGTAGATATTTCCGTGTTTATACAGATAGCGGTGTAGATATTTCCATGTGTATACAGATGGTATTGTAGGTACTTCCATGTTTATACATATGGTGGTGTAGATATTTCCATGTTTTTTCAGATGACTGTGTAGTTATTTCCATGTTTTTACAGATGGCAGTGTAGATATTTCAATGTTTATAGAGATGTCGCTGTAGATATTTCCATGTTTAAACAGATACCGGTGTAGATATTTCCATGTTTATACAGACCGCAGTGTAGATATTTCCATGTTTATATAGATAGCAGTGTAGATATTTCCATGTTTGTACAGATGGCGGTTTTGATGTTTCCATCTATACACAGATTGCCGTGTAGGTATTTCCATGTGTATACAGATGGCATTGTAGATATTTCCATGTTTATACCGATGGCGGTGTAGATATTTCCATGTTTATAGAGATAGTGGTGTAGATATTTCCATATTTATACAGATAACGGTGTAGAAATTTCCATCTTTATACAGACAGCGGTGTAAATATTTCCATGTTTATACAGATCACGGCGTATATATTTCCATGTTTATAGAGATTGCGGTGTGGATATTTCCATGTTTTTACGGATGGCCGTGTAGATATTTCAATGTTTATAGAGATGGCGCTGTAGATATTTCCATGTTTAAACAGATACCGGTGTAGATATTTCCATGTTTATACAGACCGCAGTGTAGCTATTTCCATGTTTATAGAGATAGCAGTGTAGATATTTCCATGTTTGTACAGATGGCGGTGTTGATGTTTCCATCTATACACAGATTGCCGTGTGGGTATTTCCAGGTGTATACAGATGGCATTGAAGATATTTCCATGTTTATACAGATGGTGGTGTAGATATTTCCATGTTTACACTGATGACTTTGTAGGTTTTTCCATGTTTATACAGATGGCAGTGTAGATATTTCCATGTTTATAGAGATAGCTGAGAAGATATTTCCATGTTTATACAGATAGCGGTGTAGATATTTCCATGTTTATACAGATAGCGGTGTAGATATTTCCATATTTACACAGATAACGGTGTAGAAATTTCCATGTTTATACAGATAGCGGTGTAGATATTTCCATATTTACACAGATAACGGTGTAGAAATTTCCATGTTTATACAGATAGCGGTGTAGATATTTCCATGTTTATATAGATAGCGGTGTAGATATTTCCATGTTTTCACAGATATCGGTGTAGATATTTCCATGTTTACACAGATTGCCGTGTAGATATTTCCATCTTTCTACAGATGGCATTGTAGATATTTCCATGTTTATATAGATGGCGTTGTAGATATTTCCGTGTTTATATAGATGGTGGTGTAGATATTACCATGTTTATACAGATTACGGTGTAGATATTTCCATGTATATACAGATCGTGGTGAAGATATTTCCATGTTTATACAGATCGCGGTGTAGATATTTCCATGTTTGTACAGATCGCGGTGTAGATATTTCCATGTTTATACAGATAGCGATGAAGATATTTCCATGTTTATACAGATAGCGGTGTAGTTATTTCCATGTTTATAGAGATAGCGGTGTAGGTATTTCCATGTTTATAGACATAGCGGTGTAGATATTTCCATGTTTAAATAGAAGGCGTTGTAGATATTACCATGTTTATACCAATAGCGGTGTTGGTATTTCCACGTTTATACAGATAGCGATGTAGATATTTCCATGTTTATGCAGCTCACGGTGCAGATATTTATATCTTTATAAAGATGGCATTGTAGGTATTTCCTTGTTCACACAGATGGCGATGTAGATGTTTCCATGTTTATACAGATGGCGGAGTAGTTATTTCCATGTTTATGGAGATGGCAGTGTAGATATTTTCAAGTTTATAAAGATGGCGGGGTAGATATTTCTATGTTTATAAAGATAGCAGTGTAGATATTTAAATGTTTATACAGATGGCTGTGTAGATATTTCCATGTGTATACAGATGGCATTGTAGATATTTCCATGTTTATACAGATGACTGTATAGGTATTTCCATGTTTTTACAGATGGCAGTGCAGATATTTCCATGTTTATAGAGATAGCGGTGTAGATATTTCCATGTTTGTACAGATGGCGGTGTTGATATTTCCATCTATACACAGATGGCCGTGTAGATATTTCCATGTTTATACAGATGGCGGCGTAGATATTTCCATGGACATGCAGATTGCGGTGTAGATATTTCCATGTTTATACAGATAGCGGTGTAGATATTTCCGTGTTTACACAGATGGTGGTGTAGATATTTCCGTGTTTATACACATGGCGGAGTAGATACTTCCATCTTTATGGAGATGGCAGTGTAGATATTTTCATGTTTATAGAGATGGCGGTGTAGATATTTCCATATTTATAGAGATAGCGGTGTAGATATTTCCATCTTTCTACAGATGGCAGTGTAGATATTTCCATGTTTATACTGATGGCCGTGTAGATATTTCCATATTTATACAGATGTCTGTGTAGATATTTCCATGTGTATACAGATGGTATTGTAGGTACTTCCATGTTTATACATATGGTGGTGTAGATATTTCCATGTTTATTCAGATGACTGTGTAGTTATTTCCATGTTTTTACAGATGGCAGTGTAGATATTTCAATGTTTATAGAGATGTCGCTGTAGATATTTCCATGTTTAAACAGATAACGGTGTAGATATTTCCATGTTTATACAGACCGCAGTGTAGATATTTCCATGTTTATAGAGATAGCAGTGTAGATATTTTCATGTTTGTACAGATGGCGGTGTTGATGTTTCCATCTATACACAGATTGCCGTGTATTTATTTCCATGTGTATACAGATGGCATTGTAGATATTTCCATGTTTATACAGATGGCGGTGTAGATATTTCCATGTTTATAGAGATAGCGGTGTATATATTTCCATATTTATACCGATAACGGTGCAGAAATTTCCATCTTTATACAGATAGCGTTGTCAATATTTCCATGTTTATACAGATCACGGTGTAGATATTTCCATGTTTATAGAGATAGCCATGTAGATATTTCCACGTTTATACAGATAGTGGTGTAGATATTTCCATGTTTGTACAGACCGCGGTGTGGTTATTTCCATGGTTATACAGATAGCGGTGCAGATATTTCCATGTTTGTACAGATGGCGGTGTTGATATTTCCATCTATACACAGATGACCGTGTAGATATTTCCATGTTTATACAGATGGCGGCGCAGATATTTCCATGGATATGTAGATGGCGGTGTAGATATTTCCATGTTTATAGAGATAGCGGTGTAGTTCTTTCCATGTTTATTTAGATAGCGGTGTAGATAATTCCATGTATATACACATGGCTGTGTAGATATTTCCATGTTTATACAGATGGCGGTGTAGATATTTGCATGTTTATACAGATAACTTTGTAAGTATTTCCATGTTTATACAGATGGCGCTTAGATATTTCGATGTTTATAGAGATAGCAGTGGAGATATTTCCATGTTTATACAGATAGCGGTGTAGATATTTCCATGTTTATACTTATCGTGGTGTAGATATTTCCATGATTATAGAGACGGCGGTGCAGATATTTCCATGTTCATAGAGATAGCGGTGTTGATTTTTCCATGTTTATATAGATAGCGGTGTGGATATTTCCATGTTTATACAGATAGGGGTGTAGATATTTCCATGTTTATAGAGATGGCGGTGTAGATATTTCCATGTTTATACAGATCACGGTGTAGATATTTGCGTGTTTATAAAAATAACGGTTTAGTTATTTCCATGTTTTTCAGATAGCGGTGTAGATATTTCCATGTATACGCAGATGGCTGTGTAGATATTTCCATGTTTATACAGATGGCTGTGTAGGTATTTCCATGTTTATACAGATGACTTTGTAGTTATTTCCATGTTTATACAGATGGCGGTGTAGATATTTCCATGTTTATAGAGATAGCTGTGTAGATATTTCCATGTTTATACAGATAGCTTTGTAGATATTTCCATGTTTATAAAGATCGCGGTGTAGATATTTCCATGCTTCTACAGATCGCGGTGTAGATATTTCCATGTTTATATAGATAGCGGTGTAGATATTTCCATGTTTTTACAGATATCGGTGTAGATATTTCCATGTTTACACAGATTGCCGTGTAGATATTTCCATCTTTCTACAGATGGCATTGTAGATATTTCCATGTTTATATAGATGGCGGTGTAGATATTTCCGTGTTTATATAGATGGTGGTGTTGATATTACCATGTTTATACAGATAGCGGTGTAGATATTTCCATGTATATACAGATCGTGCTGAAGATATTTTCGTGTTTATACAGATCGCGGTGTAGATATTTCCATGTTTGTACAGATCGCGGTGTAGATATTTCCATGTTTATACAGATAGCGATGAAGATATTTCCATGTTTATACAGATAGCGGTGTAGTTATTTCCATGTTTATAGAGATAGCGGTGTAGGTATTTCCATGTTTATAGACATAGCGGTGTAGATATTTCGATGTTTATATAGATGGCGTTGTAGATATTTCCATGTTTATACCGATAGCGGTGTTGGTATTTCCACGTTTATACAGATAGCGATGTAGATATTTCCATGTTATTCTGCTCACGGTTCAGATATTTATATCTTTATAAAGATGGCATTGTAGATATTTCCTTGTTCACACAGATGGCGATGTAGATGTTTCCATGTTTATAGAGATGGCGGAGTAGTTAGTTCCATGTTTATGGAGATGGCAGTGTAGATATTTTCATGTTTATAGAGATGGCGGTGTAGATATTTCCATGTTTTTACAGATGGCAGTGCAGATATTTCCATGTTTATAGAGATAGCGGTGTAGATATTTCCATGTTTGTACAGACGGCGGTGTTGATATTTCCATCTATACACAGTTGGCAGTGTAGATATTTCCATGTTTATACAGATGGCGGCGGAGATATTTCCATGGACATGCAGATGGCGGTGTAGATATTTCCATGTATATACAGATAGCGGCGTAGATATTTCCATGTTTACACAGATGGTGGTGTAGATATTTCCGTGTTTATACACATGGCGGAGTAGATACTTCCATCTTTATGGAGATGGCAGTGTAGATATTTTCATGTTTATAGAGATGGCGGTGTAGATATTTCCATATTTATAGAGATAGCAGTGTACATATTTCCATCTTTCTACAGAAGACCGTGTAGATATTTCCATATTTATACAGATGTCTGTGTAGATATTTCCATGTTTTTACAGAGGGCATTGTAGATATTTCAATGTTTATAGCGATGGCGCTGTGGATATTTCCATGTTTAAACAGATAACGGTGGATATATTGCCATGTTTATACACATGCCGGTGTACATATTTCCATGTTTATACAGACAGCGGTGTAGGTATTTCCATGTTTATACATATAGCGGTGCAGATATTTCCAAGTTTACACAGATGCCTATGCAGATATTTCCATATTTATACAGAGGGCTCTGTAGATATTTCTATGTTTCTACAGATGGCAGTGTAGATATTTCCATGTTCCTACACATGACTGTGTAGGTTTTTCTATGTTTATACAGATGGATTTGTAGATATTTCCATGTTTATAGAGATAGCGGTGCAGATATTTCCATGTTTATACAGATAGCGCTGTCTATATTTCCATGTTTATACACATCGTGGTGTAGATATTCCCATGTTTATACAGATACCGCTGTAGATATTTCCATGTTTATATAGACCGCATTGTAGATATTTCCATGTTTATAGAGATAGCAGTGTAGATATTTTCATGTTTGTACAGATGGCGGTGTTGATGTTTCCATCTATACACAGATTGCCGTGTAGTTATTTCCATGTGTATACAGATGGCATTGTAGATATTTCCATGTTTATAAAGATGGCGGTGTACATATTTCCATGTTTATAGAGATAGCGGTGTATATATTTCCATATTTATACAGATAACGGTGCAGAAATTTCCATCTTTATACAGATAGCGTTGTAAATATTTCCATGTTTATACAGATCACGGTGTAGATATTTCCATGTTTATAGAGATAGCCGTGTAGATATTTCCACGTTTATACAGATAGTGGTGTAGATATTTCCATGTTTGTACAGACCGCGGTTTAGATATTTCCATGGTTATACAGATAGCGGTGCAGATATTTCCATGGTTGTACAGATGGCGGTGTTGATATTTCCATCTATACACAGATGACCGTGTAGATCTTTCCATGTTTATACAGATGGCGGTGTAGATATTTCCATGTTTACACACATTGCCATGTAGATATTTCCAAATTTCTACAGATGGCATTGTAGATATTTCCATGTTTATATAGATGGCGGTGTAGATTTTTCCATGTTTATATAGATGGTGGTGTAGATATTACCATGTTTATACAGATAGCGGTGTAGATATTTCCATGTATATGCAGATGGCAGTGTAGATATTTCCATGTTTATACAGATGGCCATGTAGATATTTCCATATTTATACAGATGTCTGTGTAGATATTTCCATGTGTATACAGATGGTATTGTAGGTACTTCCATGTTTATACATATGGTGGTGTAGATATTTCCATGTTTATTCAGATGACTGTGTAGTTATTTCCATGTTTTTACAGATGGCAGTGTAGATATTTCAATGTTTATAGAGATGTCGCTGTAGATATTTCCATATTTAAACACATACCGGTGTAGACATTTCCATGTTTATACAGACCGCAGTGTAGATATTTCCATGTTTATAGAGATAGCAGTGTAGATATTTCCAGGTTTGTACACATGGCGGTTTTCATGTTTCCATCTATACACAGATTGCCGTGTAGTTATTTCCATGTGTATACAGATGGCATTCTAGATATTTCCATGTTCATACAGATTGCGGTGTAGATATTTCCATGTCTATACAGATAGTGGTGTAAATATTTCCTTGTTTATACAGACCGCGGTGTAGATATTTCCATGGTTATACAGATAGCGGTGCAGATATTTCCATGTTTGTACAGATGGCGGTGTTGATAATTCCATCTATACACAGATGACCGTGCAGATATTTCCATGTTTATACAGATGGCGGCGCAGATATTTCCATGGATATGTAGATGTCGGTGTAGATGTTTCCATGTTTATACAAATAGCGGTGTAGTTATTTCCATGTTTATATAGATAGCGGTGTAGGTATTTCCATGTATATACACATGGCTGTGTAGATATTTCCATGTTTATACAGATGGCGGTGTAGATATTTCCATGTTTATACAGATAACTTTGTAAGTATTTCCATGTTCATACAGATGGCGGTGTAGATATTTCGATGTTAATAGAGATAGCAGTGGAGTTATTTCCATGTTTATACAGATAGCAGTGTAGCTATTTCCATGTTTATACTGATCGTGGTGTAGATATTTCCATGTTTATAGAGATGGCGGTGCAGATATTTCCATGTTCATAGAGATAGCGGTGTTGATATTTCCATGTTTATAGAGATAGCGGTGTGGATATTTCCATGTTTATACAGATAGGGGTGTAGATATTTCCATGTTTTTAGAGACGGCGGTGTAGGTATTTCCATGTTTATACAGATCACGTTGTAGATATTTGCTTGTTTATAAAAATAGCGGTGTAGTTATTTCCATATTTATACAGATAGCGGTGTAGATATTTCCATGTATATAAAGATGGTTGTGTAGATATTTCCATGTTTATACAGAGGGCTATGTAGATATTTCCATGTTTATACAGATGAGTTTGTAGTTATTTCCATGTTTATGCAGATGGCGGTGTAGATATTTCCATGTTTATAGAGATAGCTGTGTAGATATTTCCATGTTTATACAGATAGCGTTGTAGATATTTCCATGTTTATACAGATGACTGTAAAGATATTTCCATGTTTTTACAGATGGCAGTGCAGATATTTCCATGTTTATAGAGATAGCGATGTAGATATTTCCATGTTTGTACAGATGGCGGTGATGATATTTCCATGTACACACAGAGGGCCGTGTAGATATTTCCATGTTAATACAGATGGCGGCGTAGATATTTCCAAGGACATGAAGATGGCGGTGTAGATATTTGCATGTTTATACAGATAGCGGTGTAGATATTTCCATGTTTACACAGATGGTGGTGTAGATTGTTCCGTGTTTATACAAATGGCGGAGTAGATACTTCCATCTTTATGGAGATGGCAGTGTAGATATTTTCATGTTTATAGAGATGGCGGTGTAGATATTTCCATATTTATAGAGATAGCGGTGTACATATTTCCATCTTTCTACAGATGGCAGTGTAGATATTTCCATGTTTATACAGAAGGCCGTGTAGATATTTCCATGTTTTTTCAGATGGCCGTGTAGATATTTCCATATTTATACAGATGTCTGTGTAGATATTTCCATGTGTATACAGATGGTATTGTAGATACTTCCATGTTTATACATATGGTGCTTTAGATATTTCCATGTTTATTCAGATGACTGTGTAGATATTTCCATGTTTATACAGACCGTGGTGAAGATATTTCCATGTTTATACAGATCGTGGTGTAGATATTTCCATGTTTATACAGATCGCGGTGTTGATATTTCCATGTTTATAGAGATGGCGTTGTAGATATTTCCATGTTTGTACTGACAGCGGTGTTGGTATTTCCATGTTTATACAGATAGCGATGTAGATATTTCCATGTTTATACAGCTCGCGGTGCAGATATTTATATTTTTGTACAGATGGCATTGTAGATATTTCCTTATTCACACAGATGGCCGTGTAGATGTTTCCATATTCATACAGATTGCAGAGTAGTTAGTTCCATGTTTATGGAGATGGCAGTGTAGATATTTTCATGTTTATAGAGACGGCGGTGTAGATATTTCCATGTTTATAGAGATAGCAGTGTAGATATTTACATGTTTATACATATGGTGGTGAAGATATTTCCATGTTTATTCAGATGACTGTGTAGATATTTCCATGTTTTTACTATTGGCAGTGTAGATATTTCAATGTTTATAGAGATGGCGCTCTAGATCTTTCCATGTTTATACAGATAACGGTGGAGATATTTCCATATTTATACAGAGAGCAGTGGAGATATTTCCATGTTTATACACATAGCGGTGTACATATTTCCATGATTATAGAGACAGCGGTGTAGGTATTTCCATGTTTATACAGATAGCGGTTCTGATATTTCCATGTTTACACAGATGCCTATGCAGATATTTCCATATTTATGCAGAGGGCTCTGTAGATATTTCTATGTTTATACAGAAGGCAGTGTAGATATTTAAATGTTCCTACACATGACTGTGTAGTTATTTCCATGTTTATACAGATGTCTTTGTAGATATTTCCATGTTTATAGAGATAGCGGTGCAGATATTTCCATGTTTATACAGATAGCGGTGTATATATTTCCATGTTTATACAGATAATGGTGTAGATATTTCCATGTTTATACAGATACCGGTGTAGATATTTCCATGTTTATACAGACCGCAGTGTAGATATTTCCATGTTTATAGAGATAGCAGTGTAGATATTTCCATGTTTGTACAGATGGCGGTGTTGATGTTTCCATCTATACACAGATTGCCGTGTAGGTATTTCCATGCGTATTCAGATGGCATTGAAGATATTTCCAGGTTTATACAGATGGTGGTGTAGATATATCCATGTTGACACAGATGACTGTATAGGTATTTCCATGTTTATACAGATGGCGGTGTAGATATTTCCATGTTTATAGAGATAGCTGTGTAGATATTTCCATGTTTATACAGATAGCGGTGTAGATATTTCCATGTTTATACAGATCGCTGGGTAGATATTTCCAGGTTTATACACATCACGGTGTAGATATTTCCATGTTTATACAGATAGCAGTGTAGATATTTCCATGTGACTACAGATGGCGGTGTAGATAGTTCCATGTTTACACAGACTGCGGTGTAGGTATTTACATCTTTCAACAGATGGCATTGTAGATATTTCCATGTTTATACAGATGGCGGTGTAGATATTTCCAAGCTTATATAGATGGTGGTGTAGATATTACCATGATTATACAGATAGCGGTGTAGATATTTCCATGTTTATACAGATCGTGGTGAAGAAATTTCCTTGTTTATACAGATCGTGGTGTAGATATTTCCATGTTTATACAGATCGCGGTGTAGATATTTCCATGTTTATACAGATAGCGGTGTAGATATTTCCATGTTTATACAGATAGCGGTGTAGATATTTCCATATTTATACAGATAACGGTGTAGAAATTTCCATGTTTATACAGATAGCGGTGTAAATATTTCCATGTTTATACAGATCACGGTGTCGATATTTCCATGTTTATAGTGATAGCGGTGTTGGTATTTCCACGTTTATACAGATAGCTATGTAGATATTACCAAGTTTATACAGCTCGCGGTGCAGATATTTATATTTTTGTACAGATGGCATTGTAGATATTTCCTTATTCACACAGATGGCGGTGTAGGTGTTTCCATGTTTATACAGATGGCAGAGTAGTTAGTTCCATGTTTATGGAGATGGCAGTGTAGATATTATCATGTTTATAGAGATGGCGGTGTAGATATTTCCATGTTTATAGAGATAGCAGTGTAGATATTTACATGTTTATACAGATGGCTGTGTAAATATTTCCATGTGTATACAGATGGCATTGTAGATATTTCCATGTTTATACAGATGACTGTATACGTATTTCCATGTTTTTACAGATGGCAGTGCAGATATTTCCATGTTTATAGAGATAGCGGTGTAGATATTTCCATGTTTCTACAGATGGCGGTGTTGATATTTCCATCTATACACAGATGGCCGTGTAGATATTTCCATGTTTATACAGATGGCGGCGTAGATATTTCCATGGACATGAAGATGGCGCTGTAGATATTTCCATGTTTAAGCAGATAGCGGTGTAGATATTTCCATGTTTACACAGATAGTGGTGTAGATATTTCCGTGTTTATACACATGGCAGAGTAGATACTTCCATCTTTATGGAGATGGCAGTGTAGATATTTTCATTTTTATAGAGATGGCGGTGTAGATATTTCCATATTTATAGAGATAGCGGTGTAGATATTTCCATCTTCCTACAGATGGCAGTGTAGATATTTCCATGTTTATACATATGGCGGTGTAGTTATTTCCATATTTATACAGATGTCTGTGTAGATATTTCCATGTGTATACAGATGGTATTGTAGGTATTTCCATGTTTATACAGATGGTGGTGAAGATATTTCCATGTTTATTCAGATGACTGTGTAGATATTTCCATGTTTTTACTACTGGCAGTGTAGATATTTCAATGTTTGTAGAGATGGCGCTGTAGATATTTCCATGTTTATACAGATAACGGTGGAGATATTTCCATGTTTATACAGAGAGCAGTGGAGTTATTTCCATGTTTATACACATAGCGGTGTACATATTTCCATGATTATAGAGACAGCGGTGTAGGTATTCCCATGTTTATACAGATACTGGTGCAGATATTTGCATGTTTACACAGATGCCTATGCAGATATCTCCATATTTATACAGAGGGCTGTGTAGATATTTCTAAGTTTGTTCAGAAGGCAGTGTAGATATTTAAATGTTCCTACACATGACTGTGTAGGTATTTCCATGTTTATACAGATGTCTTTGTAGGTATTTCCATGTTTATAGAGATAGCGGTGCAGATATTTCCATGTTTATATAGATAGCGGTGTATATATTTCCATGTATATACAGATAATGGTGTAGATATTTCCATTTTTATACAGATACCGGTGTAGATATTTCCATGTTTATACAGACCGCAGTGTAGATATTTCCATGTTTATAGAGATAGCAGTGTAGATATTTCCATGTTTGTACAGATGGCGGTGTTGATGTTTCCATCTATACACAGATTGCCGTGTAGGTATTTCCATGCGTATTCAGATGGCATTGAAGATATTTCCATGTTTATACAGATGGTGGTGTAGATATTTCCATGATGACACAGATGACTGTATAGGTATTTCCAAGTTTATACAGATGGCGGTGTAGATATTTCCATGTTTATAGAGATAGCTGTGTAGATATTTCCATGTTTATACAGATAGCGGTGTAGATATTTCCATGTTTATACACATCACTGTGTAGATATTTCCATGTTTATACAGATCGCGGTGTAGATATTTCCATGTTTATACAGATAGCGGTGTAGATATTTCCATGTGACTACAGATGGCGGAATAGATAGTTCCATGTTTACACAGATTGCGGTGTGGATATTTCCATCTTTCTACAGATGGCATTGTAGATATTTCCATGTTTATACAGATGGCGGTGTAGATATTTCCGTGTTTATATAGATGGTGTTATACATATTACCATGTTTATACAGGTAGCGGTGTAGATATTTCCATGTTTATACAGATTGTGGTGAAGATATTTCCATGTTTATAGAGATCGCGGTGTAGATATTTCCATGTTTATACAGATAGCGGTTTAGATATTTCCATGTTTATACAGATAGCGGTGTAGATATTTCCATATTTATACAGATAACGGTGTAGAAATTTCCATGTTTATACAGATAGCGGTGTAAATATTTCCATGTTTATACAGATCACGGTGTCGATATTTACATGTTTATAGAGATAGCGGTGTAGATATTTCCATGTTTATACAGATAGCGGTGTAGATATTTCCATGTTTATACAGACCGCGGTGTAGATATTTCCATGGTTATACAGATAGCGGTGCAGATATTTCCATGTTTGTCTAGATGGCGGTGTTGATATTTCCATCTATACACAGATGACCGTGTAGATATTTCCATGTTTATACAGATGGCGGCGAAGATATTTCCATGGATATGTAGATGATGGTGTTGATATTTCCATGTTTATACAGATAGCGGTGTAGTTATTTCCATGTTTATATAGATAGCGTTGTAGATATTTCCATGTATATACACATGGCTGTGTAGATATTTCCATGTTTATACAGATGGCGGTGTAGATATTTCCATCTTTATACAGATAACTTTGTAAGTATTTCCATGGTTATACAGATGGCGGTGTAGGTATTTCGATGTTTATAGAGATAGCATTGGAGATATTTCCATGTTTATACAGATAGCGGTGTAGATATTTCCAGGTTTATACTGATCGTGGTATGGATATTTCCATGTTTATAGAGATGGCGGTGTAGATATTTCCATGTTCATAGAGATAGCGGTGTTGATTTTTCCATGTTTACAGAGATAGCGGTGTGGATATTTCCATGTTCATAGAGATAGCGGTGTTGATTTTTCCATGTTTACAGAGATGGCAGTGTAGATATATCCATCTTTATACAGATCGCGGTGTAGATATTTGCTTGTTTATACAAATATCGGTGTAGTTATTTCCATGTTTATACAGATAGCGGTGTAGATATTTCCATGTATATACAGATGGCTGTGTAGATATTTCCATGTTTATACCGATGGCTGTGTACATATTTCCATGTTTATACAGATGACTTTGTAGGTATTTCCATGTTTATACAGATGGCGGTGTAGATATTTCCATGTTTATAGAGATAGCTGTATAGATATTTCCATGTTTATACAGATAGCGGTGTAGATATTTCCATGTTTATAGAGATAGCTGTGTAGATATTTCCACGTTTATACAGATAGCGGTGTAGATATTTCCATGTTTATACAGATCACGGTGTAGATATTTCCATGTTTATACAGATCGCAGTGTAGACATTTCCATGTTTATACAGATAGCGGTGTAGATATTTCCATGTGTTTATAGATAGCGGTGTAGATAGTTCCATGTTTACACAGATTGCGGTGTAGATATTTCCATCTTTCTACAGATGGCATTGTAGATATTTCCATGTTTATACAGATGGCGGTGTACGTATTTCCATGTTTATATAGATGGTGGTGTAGATATTACCATGTTTATAGAGGTTGCGGTGTAGATATTTCCATGTTTATACAGATTGTGGTGAAGATATTTCCATGTTTATACATATCACGGTGTAGATATTTCCATGTTTATACAGATCTCAGTGTAGATATTTCCGTGTTTATACAGCTGGCGGTGCAGATATTTCCATGGATATGTAGATGGTGGTGTAAATATTTCCATGTTTATACAGATAGCGGTGTAGTAATTTCCTTGTTTGTATAGATAGCGGTGTAGATATTTCCATGTATATACACATGGCTGTGTAGATATTTCCATGTTTATAAAGATGGTGGTGTAGATATTTCCATGTTTATACAGATAACTTTGTAAGTATTTCCATGTTTATAAAGATGGCGGTGTAGATATTTCGATATTTATAGAGATAGCAGTGGAGATATTTCCATGTTTATACGGATAGTGGTGTAGATATTTCCATGTTTATACTGATCGTGGTGTAGATATTTCCATGTTTATAGAGACGGCGGTGTAGATATTTCCATGTTCATAGAGATAGCGGTGTTGATTTTTCCATGTTTACAGAGATAGCGGTGTGTATATTTTCATGTTTATACAGATAGGGGTGTAGATATTTCCATGTTTATGGAGATGGCGGCGTAGATATTTCCGTGTTTATACTGATCACGGTGTAGATATTTGCTTGTTTATACAAAGAGCGGTGTAGTTATTTCCATGTATACACAGATAGCGGTGTAGATATTTCCATGTATATACAGATGGCTGTGTAGATATTTCCATGTTTCTACCGATGGCTGTGTTGGAATTTCCATGTTTATACAGATGACTTTGGAGGTATTTAATTGTTTATACAGTTGGCGGTGTAGATATTTCCATGTTTATAGAGATAGCTGTGTAGATATTTCCATGTTTATACAGATAGCGGTGTAGATATTTCCATGTTTATACAGATCGTGGTGTAGATATTTCCATGTTTATACAGATCACGGTGTAGATATTTCCATGTTTATACAGATAGCGGTGTAGATATTTCCATGTTTTTACAGATATCGGTGTAGATATTTCCATGTTTACACAGATTGCGATGTAGATATTTCCATCTTTCTACAGATGGCATTGTAGATATTTCCATGTTCATATAGATGCCGGTGTAGATATTTCCATGTTTATATAGGTGGTGGTGTAGATATTACCATGTTTATACAGATGGCGGTGTAGATATTTCCATGTTTATACAGATAGCGGTGAAGATATTTCCATGTTTATACAGATAGCGGAGTAGATATTTCCATGTTTATAGAGATAGCGGTGTAGGTATTTCCATGTTTATAGACATAGCTGTGTAGATATTTCCATGTTTATATAGATGGCGTTGTAGATATTTCCATGTTTATACCGATAGCGGTGTTGGTACTTCCACATTTATACAGATAGCGATGTAGATATTTCCATGTTTATACAGCTCGCGGTGCAGATATTTATATCTTTATACAAATGGCATTGTAGATATTTCCTTGTTCACACAGATGGCGGTGTAGATGTTTCCATGTTTATACAGATGGCGGAGTAGTTAGTTCCATATTTATGGAGATGGCGTTGTAGATATTTTCATGTTTATAGAGATGGCGGTGTAGATATTTCCATGTTTATTGAGATAGCCTTGTAGATATTTACATGTTTATACAGATGGCTGTTTAGATATTTCCACGTGTATACAGATGGTATTGTAGGTATTTCCATGTTTATACAGATGGTGGTGTAGATATTTCCATGTTTATACAGTTGGCGGTGTAGATATTTCCATGTTTATACACATAGCGGTGTACATATTTCCATGTTTATACAGACCGCGGTGTAGATATTTCCATGTTTATACAGATAGCGGTGCAGATATTTCCATGTTTTTACAGATGGCGGTGTTGCTATTTCCATCTTTACACAGATGACCGTGTAGATATTTACATGTTTATTCAGATGGAGGCGCATATATTTCCATGGATATGTAGATGGCGGTGTAGATATTTCCATGTTTATACAGATAGCGGTGTAGTTATTTCCATGTTTACATGGATAGCTGTGTAGATATTTCCATGTATATAGAGATAGCGGTGTAGTTATGTCCATGTTTACAGGTAGCGGTGTAGACATTTCCCTGTTGACAGAGATATCGGTGTAGATATTTCCATATTTATACAGATAGCGGTTAAGTTATTTGTATGTTTATTCTGATGGTGGTGTAGATATTTTCATGTTTATACAGATAGCGGTGTGGCTATTACCATGTTTATACAGATGGCAGTGTAGATATATCCATGTTTATGCAGATAGTGGAGTAGATATTTCCATGTTTATAAAGATAGCGGTGAAGATATTTCCAAGTTTATAGAGATAGCGGTGGAGATATTTCCATGTTCATAGAGAAAGCGATGGAGATATTTCCATGTTCATAGAGATAGCGATGCAGATATTTCCATGTTTGTACAGATAACGATGTAGATATTTCCATGTCTATGCAGACAGAGGTGTAGATATTTCCGTGTTTAGGCAGAAAGCGGTGTAGACATTTCCATGTTTATAGAGATAGCAATGTAGATATTTCCATGTTTATACAGATAGCGGTGTAGACATTTCCATGTTTATAGGGATAGCTGTGTGGATATTTCCATATTTATACAGATAGCAGTGTAGATATTTCCATGTTTATACGGATAGCGGTGTAGATATTTCCATGTTTATACAGATAGCGATGTATTTACTTCCATGTTTATACAGATGACTGTTCTTCCATGTTTATACAGATAGCAGTGTAGATATTTCATTGTTTATAGAGATAGAGGTGTAGATATTTCCATGTTTATACAGATGGCTGTGTAGATATTTCCATGTGTGTTCACATGGCGGTGTAGATACTTCCATGTTTATACAGATGGCGGTGTAGATATTTCCATGTTTATACAGATAGCAGTGAAGATATTTCCATGTTTATACAGATAATGGTGTAGACATTTCCATGTTTATACAGATGGCGGTGTAGATACATCCATGTTTCTGAAGATGGCGGTGTAGTTATTTTCATGATTATACAGATGGCAGTGTAGATATTTCCATGTATATAGAGATTGCAGTGTAGATATTTCCATGTTTATAGAGAAAGCGGTGTACGTATTTCCAAGTTTATAGAGATAGCAGTGTAGATATTTCCATATTTATACAGATAGCGGTGTAGGTATTCCCTTGTTTATACAGATTGCGTTGTAGATATTTCCATGTTTCTATAGATGGCGGTGTAGATATTTCCTTGTTTATACACACAGCGGTGTAGATATTTCCATGTTTATACAGATAGCGGTGTAGATATTTCCAGGTTTACAGAGATAGCTGTGTAGTTCTTTCCAACTTTGCACAGATTGCCGTGTAGATATTTCCATGTTTACGCAAATAGCTGTGTAGATATTTCCAAGTTTACACAGATAGCTTTGTAGATATTTCCATGTTTACAGAGATAGCGTTGTAGATATTTCCATGTTTATACAGATCGCGGTGTAGATATTTCCATGTTTATACAGATAGCGGTGTAGATATTTCCATGTTTATAAAGATAGCGGTGGAGATATTTACCTATTTATACAGAGAGGGATGTAGATATTTCCATGTTTATACACATAGCAGTGTAGATATTTCCATGTTCATAGAGATAGCAGTGTAGATATTTCCATGTTTATACAGATGGCTGTGTAGATATTTCCAGGTGTGCACAGATGGCAGTGTAGATATTTCCATGTTTATACAGGTAGCGGTGTAGGTATTTCCATATTTATACAGATTGCGGTGTAGATATTTCCATGTTTATACGGATAGCGGTGTAGATATTTCCATGTTTATACAGATAGCGATGTATTTACTTCCATGTTTATACAGATGACTGTTCTTCCATGTTTATACAGATAGCAGTGTAGATATTTCATTGTTTATAGAGATAGAGGTGTAGATATTTCCATGTTTATACAGATGGCTGTGTAGATATTTCCATGTGTGTTCACATGGCGGTGTAGATACTTCCATGTTTATACAGATGGCGGTGTAGATATTTCCATGTTTATACAGATAGCAGTGAAGATATTTCCATGTTTATACAGATAATGGTGTAGACATTTCCATGTTTATACAGATGGCGGTGTAGATACATCCATGTTTCTGAAGATGGCGGTGTAGTTATTTTCATGATTATACAGATGGTGGTGTAGATATTTCCATGTTTATAGAGACGGCAATGAAGTTATTTCCATGTTCATACAGATAGTTGTGTAGATATTTCCATGTTTATATAGATGGCGGTGTAGATTCATCCGTGTTTCTGAAGATGGTGGTGTAGATATTTTCATGTTTATAGAGATGGCGGCGTAGATATTTCCATGTATATAGAGATTGCAGTGTAGATATTTCCATGTTTATAGAAATATCGGTGTGCATATTTCCATATTAATACAGATAACGGTGTAGGTATTTCCATGTTTATACAGATGGCGGTGAAACTATTTCCTTGATTATACAGATATCGGTGCAGATATTTCCAGGTTTACAAATATAGCCGTGTAGATATTTCTATGTTTACACAGATAGAGTTGCAGATATTTCCTTGTTTATAAATATAGCGGTGCAGATATTTCCATGTTTATACAGACAGCGGTGTGGCTATTTCCACGTTTATACAGATAGCGATGTGGGTATTTCCATGTTTATACAGATAGCGGTATAGATATTTCCATGTTTATAGAGATGACTGTCTAGATATTTGCATGTTTATACAGCTTTCCGTGTAGATATTTCCATGTTTGTTCAGATGGTGGTGTAGATATTTCCATGTTTATACAGATGACTGTGAAGTTATTTCCATGTTTATACAGATGTCAGAGTAGATATTTTCATGTTTATAGAGATAACGATCTAGATATTTCCATGTTTATACAGATAGCGGTGTAGACATTTCCATGTTTAGAGAGATAGCGGTGTAGATATTTCCATGTTTACACAGATAGCAGTGTAGATATTTCCATATTTATAGAGATGGCGTTGTAGGTAATTCCATGTTTATAGAGATAGCGGTGTAGATATTTCCATGATTATACAACACGCAGTGCAGATATATCCATCTTTATACAGATGGCATTGAAGATTTTCCATGTTTATACAGATAGTGGTGTAGGTATTTCCATGTTTATACAGATGGCGGTGTAGATACAGCCATGTTTCTGAAGATGGCGGTGTAGATATTTTCATGGTTATAGAGATGGCGGTGTAGATAATTCCATGTTTACAGAGATTGCGATGTAGATATTTCCATGTTTATAGAGAAAGTGGTGATGGTATTTCCGTGTTTATAGACACAGCGGTGTAGATATTTCCATGTTTCTACAGATAGCGGGGTAGGTATTTCCATGTTTATACTGATGACGGTGTAGAGATTTCCATGTTTTCAGAGATAGCGGTGTAGATATTTCCATCTTTGCACAGATTGCCGTGTAGATATTTCCATTTTTACACAGATACCTGTGTAGATATTTTCAAGTTTACACAGAGAGCTGTGTAGATATTTCCATGTTTACACAAATAGCGTTGTAGATATTTCAATGTTTATAGAGATGGCGCTGTAGATATTTCCATGTTTATACAGATCGTGGTGTAGATGTTTCCATGTTTACACAGATTGCGGTGTAGGTATTTCCATGTTTTTACAGATGGCATTGTAGATATTTCCATGTTTATACAGATGGCGGTGTAGATATTTCCATGTTTATATAGCTGGTGGTGTAGATATTACGATGTTTATACAGATAGCGGTGTAGATATTTCCATGTTTATACAGATCGTGGTGAAGATATTTCCATGTTTATACAGATAGCAGTGTAGATATTTACATGTTTATACAGATGGCTGTGTAGATATTTCCGTGTGTATACAGATGGCATTGTAGATATTTCCATGTTTAGACAGATGTCTGTATATTTTTTTAAGTGTTTTTACAGATGGCAGTGCAGATATTTCCATGTTTATAGATATAGCGGTGTAGATATTTCCATGTTTGTACAGATGGCGGTGTTGATATTTCAATGTATACACAGATGGCCGTGTACATATTTCCATGTTTATACAGATGGCAGCGTAGATATTTCCATGGACAAGCAGATAGCAGTGTAGATATTTAAATGTTTACACAGATGGCTGTGTAGATATTTCCATGTATATACAGAGGGCATTGTAGATATTTCCATGTTTATACTGATGACTGTATAGTTATTTCCATGTTTTTACAGATGGCAGTGCAGATATTTCCATGTTTATACAGATAGCGGTGTAGATATTTGCATGTTTGTACAGATGGCTGTGTAGATATTTCCATCTATACACAGATGTCCATGTAGATATTTTCAGGTTTATACTGAGGGCGGCATAGGTATTTCCATATTTATACAGATGTCTGTGTAGATATTTCCATGTTTATACAGATGGTATTGTAGGTGTTTCCATGTTTATACAGATGGTGGTGAAGATATTTCCATGTTTATTCAGATGACTGTGTGGATATTTCCATGTTTTTACAGATGGCATTGTAGATATTTCAATGTTTATACAGATAACGGTGGAGATATTTCCATGTTTATACAGACAGCAGTGGAGATATTTCCATGTTTATACACATAGCCGTGTACATATTTCCATGTTTATAGAGACAGCGGTGTCGGTATTTCCATGTTTATGCAGATAGCGGTGCAGATATTTCCATGTTTATACAGTTGCCTATGCAGATATCACCATATTTATACAGAGGGCTGCGTAGATATTTCTATGTTTATACAGATGGCAGTGTAGATATTTCCATGTTCCTACACATGACTGTGTAGGTATTTCCATGTTTATACAGATGGCTTTGTAGATATTTCCATGTCTATAGTGATAGCGGTGCAGGTATTTCCATGTTTATACAGATAGCGGTGTATATATTTCCATGTTTATACAGATCGTGGTGTCGATATTTCCATGTTTACACTGATACCGGTGTGGATAATTCCATGTTTATACAGACCGCAGAGTAGATATTTCCATGTTTATAGAGATAGCAGCGTAGATATTTCCAAGTTTGTACAGATGGCGGTGTTGATGCTTCCATCTATACACAGATTTCCGTCTAGTTATTTCCATGAGTATACAGATGGCATTGTAGATATTTCCATGTTTATACAGATGGTGGTGTAGATATTTCCATGTTTACACAGATGACTGTATAGGTACTTCCATGTTTATACAGATGGCGGTGTAGATATTTCCATGTTTATAGAGATAGCGGTGTAGATATTTCCATATTTATACAGATAACGGTGTAGAAATTTCCATGTTTATACAGATAGTGGTGTAAATATTTCCATGTTTATACAGATCACGGTGTAGATATTTCCTTGTTTATACAAATAGCGGTGTAGTTATTTCCATGTTTATACAGATAGCGGTGTAGATATTTCCATGTATATACAGATCGCTGTGTAGATATTTCCAAGTTTATACAGATGGCTTTGTAGATATTTCCATGTTTATACACATGACTTTGTAGGTATTTTCATGTTTTTTCAGATGGCAGTGTAGATATTTCAATGTTTATAGAGGTTGCGCTGTTGATATATCCATGTTTATGCAGATCGCGGTGTAGAAGTTTCCATGTTTACACAGATTGCAGTGTAGATATTTCCATGTTTTTACAGATGGCACTGTAGATATTTCCATGTTTATACAGATGGCGGTGTAGATATTTCCATGTTTATATAGATGGTGGTGTAGAAATTACCATGTTTATACATATAGTGGTGTAGATATTTCCATGTTTATACAGATCGTCGTGAAGATAATTCCATGTTTATACAGACCGCGGTGTAGATATTTCCATGTTTATACAGATAGCGGTGTAGGTATTTCCATGGACATGCATATGGCGTTGTAGATATTTCCATGTTTACACAGATGGCTGTGTAGATATTTCCATGTGTATACAGATGGCATTGTAGATATTTCCATGTTTATACAGATGACTGTGTAGTTATTTCCATGTTTTTACAGATGGCATTGCAGATATTTCCATGTTTATACAGATAGCGGTGCAGATATTTCCATGTTTATACACATGCCTATGCATATATCTCCATATTTATACAGTGGGCTTTGTAGATATTTCTATGTTTATACAGATGGCAGTGTAGATATTTCCATGTTCCTACACATGACTGCGTAGGTATTTCCATGTTTCTACTGATGGCGGTGTAGATATTTCCATGTTTATAGAGATAGCTGTGTAGATATTTCCATGTTTATACAGATAGCGGTGTAGATATTTCCATGTTTATACAGATGGCGGTGTAGATATTTCCATGTTCATACAGATCGCAGTGTAGATATTTCCATGTTTATACAGATAGCGGTGTTGATATTTCCATGTTTTTACAGATATCGGTGTAGATATTTCCATGTATACACAGATTGCGCTGTAGATATTTCCATCTTTCTACAGATGGCATTGTAGATATTTCCATGTTTATACACATGGCGGTGTAGATGTTTCCATGTTTATGGAGATGGCATTGTAGATATTTTCATGTTTATAGAGATGGCGGTGTAGATATTTCCATGTTTATAGAGATAGCGGTGTAGATATTTCCATATTTATACAGATCGCCGTGTAGATATTTCCAGGTTTATACAGATCGCGGTGTAGATATTTCCATGTTTATACAGATAGCAGTGTAGATATTTCCTTGTTTATACAGATAGCGGTGTAGATATTTCCATGTTTTTAGAGATAGCGGTGTAGGTATTTCCATGTGTATAGACATATTGGTGTAGATATTCACATGTTTATATCGATGGCGTTGTAGATATTTCCATGTTTATACCGATAGCGGTGTTGGTATTTCCACGTTTATACAGATAGCGATGTAGATATTTCCATGTTTATACACCTCACGGTGCAGATATTTATATCTTTATACAGAAGGCATTGTAGATATTTCCTTATTCACACAGATGGCGATGTAGATGTTTCCATGTTTATACAGATTGGGGAGTAGTTAGTTCCATGTTTATGGAGATGGCAGTGTAGATATTTTCATGTTTATAGAGATGGCGGTGTAGATATTTCCATGTATATAGAGATAGCAGTGTAGATATTTACATGTTTATACAGATGGCTGTGTAGATATTTCCACGTGTATACAGATGGCATTGTAGATATTTCCATGTTTATACAGATGACAGCGTTGGTATTTCCATGGACATGCAGATGGCGGTGTAGATAATTCCACGTTTATACAGATTGCGGTGTAGATTTTCCCATGTTTACACAGATGGTGGTGTAGATATTTCCGTGTTGATACACATGGTGGAGTAGATACTTCCATCTTTATGGAGATGGCATTGTAGATATTTTCATGTTTATAGAGATGGCGGTGTAGATATTTCCATGTTTATAGAGATAGCGGTGTAGATATTTCCATATTTATACAGATAACGGTGTAGAAATTTCCATGTTTATACAGATAGTGGTGTAAATATTTCCATGTTTATACAGATCACGGTGTAGATATTTCCTTGTTTATACAAATAGCGGTGTAGTTATTTCCATGTTTATACAGATATCGGTGTAGATATTTCCATGTATATACAAATGGCTGTGTAGATATTTCCATGTTTATACACATGGCTTTGTACATATTTCCATGTTTATGCAGATGACTTTGTAGGTATTTCCATGTTTATACAGATGGCGGTGTAGATATTTCCATGTTTATACAGATCGCGGTGTAGATATTTCCATGTATTTACAGATATCGGTGTAGATATTTCCATGTTTACACAGATAGCGGTGTAGATATTTCCATGTATATACAGATGGCTGTGTAGATATTTCCATATTTATACAGATGGCTTTGTAGATATTTCCATGTATATACACAAGACTTTGTAGGTATTTCCATGTTTATACAGATGGCGGTGTAGATATTTCCATGTTTATAGAGATAGCAGTGTAGATATTTCCATGTTTAGACAGATAGCGGTGTAGATATTTCCATGGACATGCAGATGGCACTGTAGATATTTAAATATTTATACAGATGGCTGTGTAGATATTTCCATGTGTATACTGATGGCATTGTAGATATTTCCATGTTTATACAGATGACTGTGTAGTTATTTCCATGTGTATGCAGATGGCATTGTAGATATTTCCATATTTATTCAGATGGTCGTGTAGATATTTCCATGTTTATAGAGATATCAATGTAGATATTTCCATGTTTGTACAGATGGCGGTGTTGATATTTCCATCTATACACAGATGGTCGTGTAGATATTTCCATGTTTATTCATATGGCGGCGTAGATATTTCCATGGACATGCAGATGGCGGTGTAGATATTTCCATGTATATACAGATAGCGGTGTAGATATTTCCATGTTTACACAGATGGTGGTGTAGATATTTCCGTGTTTATACACACGGCGGAGTAGATACTTCCATCTTTATGGTGATGGCAGTGTAGATATTTTCATGTTTATAGAGATGGCGTTGTAGATATTTCCATATTTATAGAGATAGCGGTGTACATATTTCCATCTTTCTACAGATGGCAGTGTAGATATTTCCATGTTTAAACAGATAACGGTGGAGATATTTCCATGTTTATACAGACAGCAGTGGAGATATTTCCATGTTTATACCCATAGCGGTGTACATATTTCCATGTTTATAGAGACAGCGGTGTAGGTATTTCCGTGTTTATACAGATAGCGGTGCAGATATTTCCTTGTTTACACAGATGCCTATGCACATATTTCCATATTTATACAGAGGGCTGTGTAGATATTTCTACGTTTATATAGATGGCAGTGTAGATATTTCCATGTTCCTACACATGACTGTGTAGGTATTTCCATGTTTATACAGATGGCTTTGTAGATATTTCCATGTTTATAGAGATAGCGGTGCAGATATTTCCATGTTTATACAGATAGCGCTGTATATATTTCCATGTTTATACAGATAGTGGTGTAGATATTTAAATGTTTATACAGATACCGGTGTAGATATTTCCATGTTTATACAGACCGCAGTGTAGATAATTCCATGTTTATAGAGATAGCACTGCAGATATTTCCAAGTTTGTACATATGGCGGTGTGGATGTTTCCATCTATACACAGATTGCCGTGTAGGTATTTCCATGTGTATACAGATGGCATTGTAGATATTTCCATGTTTATACAGACGGTGGTGTAGTGATTTCCATGTTTACACAGATGACTGTATAGATATTTCCATGTTTATACAGATGGCGGTGTAGATATTTCCATGTTTATAGAGATAGCGGTGTAGATATTTCCATATTTATACAGATAACGGTGTAGAAATTTCCATGTTTATACAGATAGCGGTGTAAATATTTCCATGTTTATACAGATCACAGTGTAGATGTTTCCATGTTTATAGAGATAGCGGTGTAGATATTTCCATGTTTATACAGATAACGGTGCAGATATTTCCATGTTTGTACAGATGGCGGTGTTGAAATTTCCATCTATACACAGATAACCGTTTATATATTTCCATGTTTATACAGATGGCGGCGCAGATATTTCCATGGATTTGTAGATGGCGGTGTAGATATTTCCATGTTTATACACATAGTGGTGTAGTTATTTCCATGTTTATATAGATAGCGGTGTAGATATTTCCATGTATATACACATGGCTGTGTAGATATTTCCATGTTTATGCAGATGGTGTTGTAGATATTTCCATGTTTATACAGATAACTTTGTAAGTATTTCCATGTTTATACAGATGGCGGTGTAGATATTTCGATGTTTATAGAGATATCAGTGGCGATATTTCCATGTTTATACAGATAGCGGTGTAGATATTTCCATGTTTACACTGATCGTGGTTTAGATATTTCCATGTTTATAGAAATGGCGGTGTAGATATTTACATGTTCATAGAGATAGCGGTGTTGATTTTTCCATGTTTATAGAGATAGCGGTGTGGATATTTCCATGTTTATACAGATAGGGGTGTAGATATTTCCATGTTTATAGAGATGGTGGTGTAAATATTTCCATGTTTATACAGATCACGGTGTAGATATTTCCTTGTTTATACAAATAGCTGTCTAGTTATTTCCATGTTTTTACAGATAGCGGTGTAGATATTTCCATGTATATACAGATGGCTGTGTAGATATTTCCATGTTTATACAGATGGCTTTGTAGATATTTCCATGTATGTACAGATGACTTTGTAGGTATTTCCATGTTTATACAGATGGCGGTGTAGATATTTCCATTTTAATAGAGATAGCTGTGTAGATATTTCCATGTTTATACAGATCGGGGTGTAGATATTTGCATGTTTATACAGATCGCGGTGTAGATATTTCCATGTTTATACAGATAGCGGTGTAGATATTTCCATGTTTTTACAGATATCGGTGTAGATATTTCCATGTTTATACAGATGGCGGTGTTGATATTTCCATCTATACACAGATGAACTTGTAGATATTTACATGTTTATACAGATGGCGGCACAGATATTTCTATGGATATGTAGATGGCGGTGTAAATATTTCCATGTATATAGAGATAGTGGTGTAGTTATTTCCATGTTTATATAGAGAGCGGTGTAGATATTTCCATGTATGTACACATGGCTTTGTAGATATTTCCATGTTTATGCAGATGTCGGTGTAGACATTTCCATGTTTATACAGATAACTTTGTAAGTATTTCCATGTTTATACATAAGGCGGTGTAGATACTTCGATGTTTATAGAGATAGCAGTGGAGATATTTCCATGTTCATAGAGGTAGCGGTGTTGATTTTTCCATGTTTATACTGATCGCGGTGTAGATATTTCCATGTTTATACAGAAAGGCATGTAGATATTTCCATGTTTGTAGAGATGACGGTGTAGATATTTCCATGTTTATACACATGACTTTGCAGGTATTTCCATGTTTATACAGATGGCGGTGTAGATATTTCCATGTTTATACAGATCGCGTTGTAGATATTTCCATGTATTTACAGATATCGTTGTAGATATTTCCATGTTTACACAGATAGCGGTGTTGATATTTCCATGTATATACAGATGGCTGTGTAGATATTTCCATATTTATACAGATGGCTTTGTAGATATTTCCATGTTTATACACATGACTTTGTAGGTATTTCCATGTTTATACAGATGGCGGTGTAGATATTTCCATATTTATAGAGATAGCTGTGTAGATATTTCCATGTTTATACAGATAGCGGTGTAGATATTTCCATGGTCATGCAGATGGCAGTGTAGATATTTAAATGTTTATACAGATGGCTGTGTAGATATTTCCATGTGTATACAGATGGCATTGTAGATATTTCCATGTTTATACAGATGACTGTGTAGTTATTTCCATGTTTTTACAGATGGCAGTGCAGATATTTCCATGTTTATACAGATAGCGGTGCAGATATTTCCAAGTTTATACACATGACTATGCAGATATCTCCATATTTATACAGTGGGCTTTGTAGATATTTCCATGTTTTTACAGATGGCAGTGTAGATATTTCCATGTTTATAGAGATGGCCCTGTAGATATTTCCATGTTTAAACAGATAACGGTGGAGATATTTCCATGTTTATACAGACAGCAGTGGAGATATTTCCATGTTTATACCCATAGCGGTGTACATATTTCCATGTTTATAGAGACAGCGGTGTAGGTATTTCCATGTTTATACAGATAGCGGTGCAGATATTTCCTTGTTTACACAGATGCCTATGCAGATATTTCCATATTTATACAGAGGGCTGTGTAGATATTTCTATGTTTATATAGATGGCAGTGTAGATATTTCCATGTTCCTACACATGACTGTGTAGGTATTTCCATGTTTATACAGATGGCTTTGTAGATATTTCCATGTTTATAGAGATAGCGGTGCAGATATTTCCATGTTTATACAGATAGCGCTGTATATATTTCCATGTTTATACAGATAGTGGTGTAGATATTTAAATGTTTATACAGATACCGGTGTAGATATTTCCATGTTTATACAGACCGCAGTGTAGATAATTCCATGTTTATAGAGATAGCACTGCAGATATTTCCAAGTTTGTACATATGGCGGTGTGGATGTTTCCATCTATACACAGATTGCCGTGTAGGTATTTCCATGTGTATACAGATGGCATTGTAGATATTTCCATGTTTATACAGACGGTGGTGTAGTGATTTCCATGTTTACACAGATGACTGTATAGATATTTCCATGTTTATACAGATGGCGGTGTAGATATTTCCATGTTTATAGAGATAGCGGTGTAGATATTTCCATGTTTATACAGATCACGGTGTAGATGTTTCCATGTTTATAGAGATAGCGGTGTAGATATTTCCATGTTTATACAGATAGCGGTGTAAATATTTCCATGTTTATACAGATCACGGCGTAGATGTTTCCATGTTTATAGAGATAGCGGTGTAGATATTTCCATGTTTATACAGATAGCGGTGCAGATATTTCCATGTTTGTACAGATGGCGGTGTTGAAATTTCCATCTATACACAGATGACCGTTTATATATTTCCATGTTTATACACATGGCGGCGCAGATATTTCCATGGATTTGTAGATGGCGGTGTAGATATTTCCATGTTTATACACATAGTGGTGTAGTTATTTCCATGTTTATATAGATAGCGGTGTAGATATTTCCATGTATATACACATGGCTGTGTAGATATTTCCATGTTTATGCAGATGGTGTTGTAGATATTTCCATGTTTATACAGATAACTTTGTAAGTATTTCCATGTTTATACAGATGGCGGTGTAGATATTTCGATGTTTATAGAGATAGCAGTGGAGATATTTCCATGTTTATACAGATAGCGGTGTAGATATTTCCATGTTTACACTGATCGTGGTTTAGATATTTCCATGTTTATAGAAATGGCGGTGTAGATATTTACATGTTCATAGAGATAGCGGTGTTGATTTTTCCATGTTTATAGAGATAGCGGTGTGGATATTTCCATGTTTATACAGATAGGGGTGTAGATATTTCCATGTTTATAGAGATGGTGGTGTAAATATTTCCATGTTTATACAGATCACGGTGTAGATATTTCCTTGTTTATACAAATAGCTCTCTAGTTATTTCCATGTTTATACTGATCGCGGTGTAGATATTTCCATGTTTATACAGAAAGGCATGTAGATATTTCCATGTTTGTAGAGATGACGGTGTAGATATTTCCATGTTTATACACATGACTTTGCAGGTATTTCCATGTTTATACAGATGGCGGTGTAGATATTTCCATGTTTATACAGATCGCGTTGTAGATATTTCCATGTATTTACAGATATCGTTGTAGATATTTCCATGTTTACACAGATAGCGGTGTTGATATTTCCATGTATATACAGATGGCTGTGTAGATATTTCCATATTTATACAGATGGCTTTGTAGATATTTCCATGTTTATACAGATGACTGTGTAGTTATTTCCATGTGTATACAGATGGCATTGTAGATATTTCCATATTTATTCAGATGGTCGTGTAGATATTTCCATGTTTATAGAGATATCGATGTAGATATTTCCATGTTTGTACAGATGGCGGTGTTGATATTTCCATCTATACACAGATGGTCGTGTAGATATTGACATGTTTATTCATATGGCGGCGTAGATATTTCCATGGACATGCAGATGGCGGTGTAGATATTTCCATGTTTATACAGATAGCGGTGTAGATATTTCCATGTTTACACAGATGGTGGTGTAGATATTTCCGTGTTTATACACACGGCGGAGTAGATACTTCCATCTTTATGGTGATGGCAGTGTAGATATTTTCATGTTTATAGAGATGGCGTTGTAGATATTTCCATATTTATAGAGATAGCGGTGTACATATTTCCATCTTTCTACAGATGGCAGTGTAGATATTTCCGTGTTTATACAGATGGCCGTGTACATAATTCCATATTTATACAGATGTCTGTGTAGATATTTCCATGTGTATACTGATGGTATTGTAGGTATTTCCATGTTTATACAGATGGTGGTGTAGATATTTCCATGTTTATTCAGATGACTGTGTAGATATTTCCATGTTTTTACAGATGGCATTGAAGATATTTCAACGTTTATAGAGATGGCCCTGTAGATATTTCCATGTTTAAACAGATAACGGTGGAGATATTTCCATGTTTATACAGACAGCAGTGGAGATATTTCCATGTTTATACCCATAGCGGTGTACATATTTCCATGTTTATAGAGACAGCGGTGTAGGTATTTCCATGTTTATACAGATAGCGGTGCAGATATTTCCTTGTTTACACAGATGCCTATGCAGATATTTCCATATTTATACAGAGGGCTGTGTAGATATTTCTATGTTTATATAGATGGCAGTGTAGATATTTCCATGTTCCTACACATGACTGTGTAGGTATTTCCATGTTTATACAGATGGCTTTGTAGATATTTCCATGTTTATAGAGATAGCGGTGCAGATATTTCCATGTTTATACAGATAGCGCTGTATATATTTCCATGTTTATACAGATAGTGGTGTAGATATTTAAATGTTTATACAGATACCGGTGTAGATATTTCCATGTTTATACAGACCGCAGTGTAGATAATTCCATGTTTATAGAGATAGCACTGCAGATATTTCCAAGTTTGTACATATGGCGGTGTGGATGTTTCCATCTATACACAGATTGCCGTGTAGGTATTTCCATGTGTATACAGATGGCATTGTAGATATTTCCATGTTTATACAGACGGTGGTGTAGTGATTTCCATGTTTACACAGATGACTGTATAGATATTTCCATGTTTATACAGATGGCGGTGTAGATATTTCCATGTTTATAGAGATAGCGGTGTAGATATTTCCATATTTATACAGATAACGGTGTAGAAATTTCCATGTTTATACAGATAGCGGTGTAAATATTTCCATGTTTATACAGATCACGGTGTAGATGTTTCCATGTTTATAGAGATAGCGGTGTAGATATTTCCATGTTTATACAGATAGCGGTGCAGATATTTCCATGTTTGTACAGATGGCGGTGTTGAAATTTCCATCTATACACAGATGACCGTTTATATATTTCCATGTTTATACAGATGGCGGCGCAGATATTTCCATGGATTTGTAGATGGCGGTGTAGATATTTCCATGTTTATACACATAGTGGTGTAGTTATTTCCATGTTTATATAGATAGCGGTGTAGATATTTCCATGTATATACACATGGCTGTGTAGATATTTCCATGTTTATACAGATGGTGTTGTAGATATTTCCATGTTTATACAGATAACTTTGTAAGTATTTCCATGTTTATACAGATGGCGGTGTAGATATTTCGATGTTTATAGAGATAGCAGTGGAGATATTTCCATGTTTATACAGATAGCGGTGTAGATATTTCCATGTTTACACTGATCGTGGTTTAGATATTTCCATGTTTATAGAAATGGCGGTGTAGATATTTACATGTTCATAGAGATAGCAGTGTTGATTTTTCCATGTTTATAGAGATAGCGGTGTGGATATTTCCATGTTTATACAGATAGGGGTGTAGATATTTCCATGTTTATAGAGATGGTGGTGTAAATATTTCCATGTTTATACAGATCACGGTGTAGCTATTTCCTTGTTTATACAAATAGCTCTCTAGTTATTTCCATGTTTATACAGATAGCGGTGTAGATATTTCCATGTATATACAGATGGCTGTGTAGATATTTCCATGTTTATACAGATGGCTTTGTAGATATTTCCATGTATGTACAGATGACTTTGTAGGTATTTCCATGTTTATACAGATGGCGGTGTAGATATTTCCATTTTTATAGAGATAGCTGTGTAGATATTTCCATGTTTATACAGATCGGGGTGTAGATATTTGCATGTTTATACAGATCGCGGTGTAGATATTTCCATGTTTATACAGATAGCGGTGTAGATATTTCCATGTTTTTACAGATATCGGTGTAGATATTTCCATGTTTATACAGATGGCGGTGTTGATATTTCCATCTATACACAGATGAACTTGTAGATATTTACATGTTTATACAGATGGCGGTGTTGATATTTCCATGTATATACAGATGGCTGTGTAGATATTTCCATATTTATACAGATGGCTTTGTAGATATTTCCATGTTTATACACATGACTTTGTTGGTATTTCCATGTTTATACAGATGGCGGTGTAGATATTTCCATGTTTATAGAGATAGCTGTGTAGATATTTCCATGTTTATACAGATAGCGGTGTAGATATTTCCATGGACATGCAGATGGCAGTGTAGATATTTAAATGTTTATACAGATAGCTGTGTAGATATTTCCATGTGTATACAGATGGCATTGTAGATATTTCCATGTTTATACAGATGACTGTGTAGTTATTTCCATGTTTTTACAGATGGCAGTGCAGATATTTCCATGTTTACAGATAGCGGTGCAGATATTTCCATGTTTATACACATGCCTATGCAAATATCTCCATATTTATACAGTGGGCTTTGTAGATATTTCTATGTTTATACAGATGGCAGTGTAGATATTTCCATGTTCCTACACATGACTGCGTAGGTATTTCCATGTTTATACTGATGGCGGTGTAGATATTTCCATGTTTATAGAGATAGCTGTGTAGATATTTCCATGTTTATACAGATAGCGGTGTAGATATTTCCATGTTTATACAGATCGCGGTGTAGATATTTCCATGTTTATACAGATCGCAGTGTAGATATTTCCATGTTTATACAGATAGCGGTGTTGATATTTCCATGTTTTTACAGATATCGGTGTAGATATTTCCATGTATTCACAGATTGCGGTGTAGATATTTCCATCTTTCTACAGATGGCATTGTAGATATTTCCATGTTTATACAGATGGCGGTGTAGATGTTTCCATGTTTATGGAGATGGCATTGTAGATATTTTCATGTTTATAGAGATAGCGGTGTAGAAATTTCCATATTTATACAGATCGCCGTGTAGATATTTCCAGGTTTATACAGATCGCGGTGTAGATATTTCCATGTTTATACAGATAGCGGTGTAGATATTTCCTTGTTTATACAGATAGCGGTGTAGATATTTCCATGTTTTTAGAGATAGCGGTGTAGGTATTTCCATGTGTATAGACATATTGGTGTAGATATTCACATGTTTATATCGATGGCGTTGTAGATATTTCCATGTTTATACCGATAGCGGTGTTGGTATTTCCACGTTTATACAGATAGCGATGTAGATATTTCCATGTTTATACAGCTCACGGTGCAGATATTTATATCTTTATACAGAAGGCATTGTAGATATTTCCTTATTCACACAGATGGCGATGTAGATGTTTCCATGTTTATACAGATGGGGGAGTAGTTTGTTCCATGTTTATGGAGATGGCAGTGTAGATATTTTCATGTATATAGAGATGGCGGTGTAGATATTTCCATGTTTATAGAGATAGCAGTGTAGATATTTACATGTTTATACAGATGGCTGTGTAGATATTTCCATGTTTATACAGATGGCATTGTAGATATTTCCATGTTTATACAGATGACTGTATAGGTTTTTCCGTGTTTTTACAGATGGCAGTGCAGATATTTCCATGTTTATAGAGATAGCTGTGTAGATATTTCCATGTTTGTACAGATGGCGGTGTTGATATTTCCATCTATACACAGATGGCCGTGTAGATATTTCCATGTTTATACAGATGGCGGCGTAGATATTTCCTTGGATATGCAGATGGCAGTGTTGATATTTAAATGTTTATACAGATGGCTGTGTAGATATTTCCATGTGTATACAGATGGCATTGTAGATATTTCCATGTTTATACAGATGACAGCGTTGGTATTTCCATGGACATGCAGATGGCGGTGTAGATAATTCCATGTTTATACAGATTGCGGTGTAGATATTTCCATGTTTACGCAGATGGTGGTGTAGATATTTCCGTGTTGATACACATGGTGGAGTAGATACTTCCATCTTTATGGAGATGGCATTGTAGATATTTTCATGTTTATAGAGATGGCGGTGTAGATATTTCCATGTTTATAGAGATAGCGGTGTAGATATTTCCATATTTATACAGATAACGGTGTAGAAATTTCCATGTTTATACAGATAGTGGTGTAAATATTTCCATGTTTATACAGATCACGGTGTAGATATTTCCTTGTTTATACAAATAGCGGTGTAGTTATTTCCATGTTTATACAGATAGCGGTGTAGATATTTCCATGTATATACAGATGGCTGTGTAGATATTTCCATGTTTATACAGATGGCTTTGTAGATATTTCCATGTTTATACACATGACTTTGTAGGTATTTCCATGTTTATACAGATGGCGGTGTAGATATTTCCATGTTTATAGAGATAGCAGTGTAGATATTTCCATGTTTATACAGATAGCGGTGTAGATATTTCCATGGACATGCAGATGGCACTGTAGATATTTAAATATTTATACAGATGGCTGTGTAGATATTTCCATGTGTATACAGATGGCATTGTAGATATTTCCATGTTTATACAGATGACTGTGTAGTTATTTCCATGTGTATACAGATGGCATTGTAGATATTTCCATATTTATTCAGATGGTCGTGTAGATATTTCCATGTTTATAGAGATATCCATGTAGATATTTCCATGTTTGTACAGATGGCGGTGTTGATATTTCCATCTATACACAGATGGTCGTGTAGATATTTCCATGTTTATTCATATGGCGGCGTAGATATTTCCATGGACATGCAGATGGCGGTGTAGATATTTCCATGTTTATACAGAGAGCGGTGTAGATATTTCCATGTTTACACAGATGGTGGTGTAGATATTTCCGTGTTTATACACACGGCGGAGTAGATACTTCCATCTTTATGGTGATGGCAGTGTAGATATTTTCATGTTTATAGAGATGGCGTTGTAGATATTTCCATATTTATAGAGATAGCGGTGTACATATTTCCATCTTTCTACAGATGGCAGTGTAGATATTTCCGTGTTTATACAGATGGCCGTGTACATAATTCCATATTTATACAGATGTCTGTGTAGATATTTCCATGTGTATACTGATGGTATTGTAGGTATTTCCATGTTTATACAGATGGTGGTGTAGATATTTCCATGTTTATTCAGATGACTGTGTAGATATATCCATGTTTTTACAGATGGCATTGTAGATATTTCAACGTTTATAGAGATGGCCCTGTAGATATTTCCATGTTTAAACAGATAACGGTGGAGATATTTCCATGTTTATACAGACAGCAGTGGAGATATTTCCATGTTTATACCCATAGCGGTGTACATATTTCCATGTTTATAGAGACAGCGGTGTAGGTATTTCCATGTTTATACAGATAGCGGTGCAGATATTTCCTTGTTTACACAGATGCCTATGCAGATATTTCCATATTTATACAGAGGGCTGTGTAGATATTTCTATGTTTATATAGATGGCAGTGTAGATATTTCCATGTTCCTACACATGACTGTGTAGGTATTTCCATGTTTATACAGATGGCTTTGTAGATATTTCCATGTTTATAGAGATAGCGGTGCAGACATTTCCATGTTTATACAGATAGCGCTGTATATATTTCCATGTTTATACAGATAGTGGTGTAGATATTTAAATGTTTATACAGATACCGGTGTAGATATTTCCATGTTTATACAGACCGCAGTGTAGATAATTCCATGTTTATAGAGATAGCACTGCAGATATTTCCAAGTTTGTACATATGGCGGTGTGGATGTTTCCATCTATACACAGATTGCCGTGTAGGTATTTCCATGTGTATACAGATGGCATTGTAGATATTTCCATGTTTATACAGACGGTGGTGTAGTGATTTCCATGTTTACACAGATGACTGTATAGATATTTCCATGTTTATACAGATGGCGGTGTAGATATTTCCATGTTTATAGAGATAGCGGTGTAGATATTTCCATATTTATACAGATAACGGTGTAGAAATTTCCATGTTTATACAGATAGCGGTGTAAATATTTCCATGTTTATACAGATCACGGTGTAGATGTTTCCATGTTTATAGAGATAGCGGTGTAGATATTTCCATGTTTATACAGATAGCGGTGCAGATATTTCCATGTTTGTACAGATGGCGGTGTTGAAATTTCCATCTATACACAGATGACCGTTTATATATTTCCATGTTTATACAGATGGCGGCGCAGATATTTCCATGGATTTGTAGATGGCGGTGTAGATATTTCCATGTTTATACACATAGTGGTGTAGTTATTTCCATGTTTATATAGATAGCGGTGTAGATATTTCCATGTATATACACATGGCTTTGTAGATATTTCCATGTTTATACAGATGGCGTTGC
Organism: Pan paniscus; assembly: GCF_029289425.2. Lineage (NCBI taxonomy): Eukaryota > Metazoa > Chordata > Mammalia > Primates > Hominidae > Pan > Pan paniscus. The sequence goes on along the minus strand of NC_073257.2, from coordinate 10,366,896 downwards.
AGATATTTCCATGTTTATACAGATAACTTTGTAAGTATTTCCATGTTTATACAGATAGCGCTGTAGATATTTCCATGTTTATACAGATAGTGGTGTAGATATTTAAATGTTTATACAGATACCGGTGTAGATATTTCCATGTTTATACAGACCGCAGTGTAGATAATTCCATGTTTATAGAGATAGCACTGCAGATATTTCCAAGTTTGTACATATGGCGGTGTGGATGTTTCCATCTATACACAGATTGCCGTGTAGGTATTTCCATGTGTATACAGATGGCATTGTAGATATTTCCATGTTTATACAGACGGTGGTGTAGTGATTTCCATGTTTACACAGATGACTGTATAGATATTTCCATGTTTATACAGATGGCGGTGTAGATATTTCCATGTTTATAGAGATAGCGGTGTAGATATTTCCATATTTATACAGATAACGGTGTAGAAATTTCCATGTTTATACAGATAGCGGTGTAAATATTTCCATGTTTATACAGATCACGGTGTAGATGTTTCCATGTTTATAGAGATAGCGGTGTAGATATTTCCATGTTTATACAGATAGCGGTGCAGATATTTCCATGTTTGTACAGATGGCGGTGTTGAAATTTCCATCTATACACAGATGACCGTTTATATATTTCCATGTTTATACAGATGGCGGCGCAGATATTTCCATGGATTTGTAGATGGCGGTGTAGATATTTCCATGTTTATACACATAGTGGTGTAGTTATTTCCATGTTTATATAGATAGCGGTGTAGATATTTCCATGTATATACACATGGCTTTGTAGATATTTCCATGTTTATACAGATGGCGTTGCAGATATTTCCATGTTTATACAGATAACTTTGTAAGTATTTCCATGTTTATACAGATGGCGGTGTAGATATTTCGATGTTTATAGAGATAGCAGTGGAGATATTTCCATGTTTATACAGATAGCGGTGTAGATATTTCCATGTTTACACTGATCGTGGTTTAGATATTTCCATGTTTATAGAAATGGCGGTGTAGATATTTCCATGTTCATAGAGATAGCGGTGTTGATTTTTCCATGTTTGTAGAGATAGCGGTGTGGATATATCCATGTTTATACAGATAGGGGTGTAGATATTTCCATGTTTATAGAGATGGTGGTGTAAATATTTCCATGTTTATACAGATCACGGTGTAGATATTTCCTTGTTTATACAAATAGCTGTCTAGTTATTTCCATGTTTATACAGATAGCGGTGTAGATATTTCCATGTATATACAGATGGCTGTGTAGATATTTCTATGTTTATACAGATGGCTTTGTAGATATTTCCATGTATGTACAGATGACTTCGTAGGTATTTCCATGTTTATACAGATGGCGGTGTAGATATTTCCATTTTTATAGAGATAGCTGTGTAGATATTTCCATGTTTATACAGATCGGGGTGTAGATATTTGTATGTTTATACAGATCGCGGTGTAGATATTTCCATGTTTATACAGATAGCGGTGTAGATATTTCCATGTTTTTACAGATATCGGTGTAGATATTTCCATGTTTATACAGATGGCGGTGTTGATATTTCCATCTATACACAGATGAACTTGTAGATATTTACATGTTTATACAGATGGCGGCGCAGATATTTCTATGGATATGTAGATGGCGGTGTAAATATTTCCATGTATATAGAGATAGTGGTGTAGTTATTTCCATGTTTATATAGAGAGCGGTGTAGATATTTCCATGTATGTACACATGGCTTTGTAGATATTTCCATGTTTATGCAGATGTCGGTGTAGACATTTCCATGTTTATACAGATAACTTTGTAAGTATTTCCATGTTTATACATAAGGCGGTGTAGATACTTCGATGTTTATAGAGATAGCAGTGGAGATATTTCCATGTTCATAGAGGTAGCGGTGTTGATTTTTCCATGTTTATACTGATCGCGGTGTAGATATTTCCATGTTTATACAGAAAGGCATGTAGATATTTCCATGTTTGTAGAGATGACGGTGTAGATATTTCCATGTTTATACACATGACTTTGTAGTTATTTCCATGTTTATACAGATGGCGGTGTAGATATTTCCATGTTTATACAGATCGTGTTGTAGATATTTCCATGTATTTACAGATATCGGTGTAGATATTTCCATGTTTACACAGATAGCGGTGTTGATATTTCCATGTATATACAGATGGCTGTGTAGATATTTCCATATTTATACAGATGGCTTTGTAGATATTTCCATGTTTATACACATGACTTTGTAGGTATTTCCATGTTTATTCAGATGGCAGTGTAGATATTTCCATGTTTATAGAGATAGCTGTGTAGATATTTCCATGTTTATACAGATAGCGGTGTAGATATTTCCATGGACATGCAGATGGCAGTGTAGACATTTAAATGTTTATACAGATGGCTGTGTAGATATTTCCATGTGTATACAGATGGCATTGTAGATATTTCCATGTTTATACAGATGACTGTGTAGTTATTTCCATGTTTTTACAGATGGTAGTGCAGATATTTCCATGTTTATACAGATAGCGGTGCAGATATTTCCATGTTTATACACATGCCTATGCAGATATCTCCATATTTATACAGTGGGCTTTGTAGATATTTCTATGTTTATACAGATGGCAGTGTAGATATTTCCATGTTCCTACACATGACTGCGTAGGTATTTCCATGTTTATACTGATGGCGGTGTAGATATTTCCATGTTTATAGAGATAGCTGTGTAGATATTTCCATGTTTATACAGATAGCGGTGTAGATATTTCCATGTTTATACAGATCGCGGTGTAGATATTTCCATGTTTATACAGATCGCAGTGTAGATATTTCCATGTTTATACAGATAGCGGTGTTGATATTTCCATGTTTTTACAGATATCGGTGTAGATATTTCCATGTATACACAGATTGCGGTGTAGATATTTCCATCTTTCTACAGATGGCATTGTAGATATTTCCATGTTTATACAGATGGCGGTGTAGATGTTTCCATGTTTATGGAGATGGCATTGTAGATATTTTCATGTTTATAGAGATGGCGGTGTAGATATTTCCATGTTTATAGAGATAGCGGTGTAGATATTTCCATATTTATACAGATCGCCGTGTAGATATTTCCAGGTTTGTACAGATCGCGGTGTAGATATTTCCATGTTTATACAGATAGCGGTGTAGATATTTCCTTGTTTATACAGATAGCGGTGTAGATATTTCCATGTTTTTAGAGATAGCGTTGTAGGTATTTCCATGTGTATAGACATATTGGTGTAGATATTCACATGTTTATATCGATGGCGTTGTAGATATTTCCATGTTTATACCGATAGCGGTGTTGGTATTTCCACGTTTATACAGATAGCGATGTAGATATTTCCATGTTTATACAGCTCACGGTGCAGATATTTATATCTTTATACAGAAGGCATTGTAGATATTTCCTTATTCACACAGATGGCGATGTAGATGTTTCCATGTTTATACAGATGGGGGAGTAGTTAGTTCCATGTTTATGGAGATGGCAGTGTAGATATTTTCATGTTTATAGAGATGGCGGTGTAGATATTTCCATGTTTATAGAGATAGCAGTGTAGATATTTACATGTTTATACAGATGGCTGTGTAGATATTTCCATGTTTATACAGATGGCATTGTAGATATTTCCATGTTTATACAGATGACTGTATAGGTTTTTCCGTGTTTTTACAGATGGCAGTGCAGATATTTCCATGTTTATAGAGATAGCTGTGTAGATATTTCCATGTTTGTACAGATGGCGGTGTTGATATTTCCATCTATACACAGATGGCCGTGTAGATATTTCCATGTTTATGCAGATGGCGGCGTAGATATTTCCTTGGATATGCAGATGGCAGTGTTGATATTTAAATGTTTATACAGATGGCTGTGTAGATATTTCCATGTGTATACAGATGGCATTGTAGATATTTCCATATTTATACAGATGACAGCGTTGGTATTTCCATGGACATGCAGATGGCGGTGTAGATAATTCCATGTTTATACAGATTGCGGTGTAGATATTTCCATGTTTACGCAGATGGTGGTGTAGATATTTCCGTGTTGATACACATGGTGGAGTAGATACTTCCATCTTTATGGAGATGGCATTGTAGATATTTTCATGTTTATAGAGATGGCGGTGTAGATATTTCCATGTTTATAGAGATAGCGGTGTAGATATTTCCATATTTATACAGATAACGGTGTAGAAATTTCCATGTTTATACAGATAGTGGTGTAAATATTTCCATGTTTATACAGATCACGGTGTAGATATTTCCTTGTTTATACAAATAGCGGTGTAGTTATTTCCATGTTTATACAGATAGCAGTGTAGATATTTCCATGTATATACAGATGGCTGTGTAGATATTTCCATGTTTATACAGATGGCTTTGTAGATATTTCCATGTTTATACACATGACTTTGTAGGTATTTCCATGTTTATACAGATGGCGGTGTAGATATTTCCATGTTTATACAGATCGCGGTGTAGATATTTCCATGTATTTACAGATATCGGTGTAGATATTTCCATGTTTACACAGATAGCGGTGTAGATATTTCCATGTATATACAGATGGCTGTGTAGATATTTCCATATTTATACAGATGGCTTTGTAGATATTTCCATGTTTATACACATGACTTTGTAGGTATTTCCATGTTTATACAGATGGCGGTGTAGATATTTCCATGTTTATAGAGATAGCAGTGTAGATATTTCCATGTTTATACAGATAGCGGTGTAGATATTTTCATGGACATGCAGATGGCACTGTAGATATTTAAATATTTATACAGATGGCTGTGTAGATATTTCCATGTGTATACAGATGGCATTGTAGATATTTCCATGTTTATACAGATGACTGTGTAGTTATTTCCATGTGTATGCAGATGGCATTGTAGATATTTCCATATTTATACTGATGGTCGTGTAGATATTTCCATGTTTGTAGAGATATCCATGTAGATATTTCCATGTTTGTACAGATGGCGGTGTTGATATTTCCATCTATACACAGATGGTCGTGTAGATATTTCCATGTTTATTCAGATGGCGGCGTAGATATTTCCATGGACATGAAGATGGCGGTGTAGATATTTCCATGTTTATACAGATAGCGGTGTAGATATTTCCATGTTTACACAGATGGTGGTGTAGATATTTCCGTGTTTATACACACGGCGGAGTAGATACTTCCATCTTTATGGTGATGGCAGTGTAGATATTTTCATGTTTATAGAGATGGCATTGTAGATATTTCCATATTTATAGAGATAGCGGTGTACATATTTCCATCTTTCTACAGATGGCAGTGTAGATATTTCCGTGTTTATACAGATGGCCGTGTAGATAATTCCATATTTATACAGATGTCTGTGTAGATATTTCCATGTGTATACAGATGGTAATGTAGGTATTTCCATGTTTATACAGATGGTGGTGTGGATATTTCCAGGTTTATTCAGATGACTGTGTAGATATTTCCATGTTTTTACAGATGGCAGTGTAGATATTTCAATGTTTATAGAGATGACCCTGTAGATATTGCCATGTTTAAACCGATAGCGGTGGAGATAATTCCATGTTTATACAGACAGCAGTGGAGATATTTCCATGTTTATACCCATAGCGGTGTACATATTTCCATGTTTATAGAGACAGCGGTGTAGGTGTTTCCATGTTTATACAGATATCGGTGCAGATATTTCCTTGTTTACACAGTTGCCTATGCAGATATTTCCATATTTATACAGAGGGCTGTGTAGATATTTCTGTGTTTATATAGATGGCAGTGTAGATATTTCCATGTTCCTACACATGACTGTGTAGGTATTTCCATGTTTATACAGATGGCTTTGTAGATATTTCCATGTTTATAGAGATAGCAGTGCAGATATTTCCATGTTTATACAGATAGCGCTGTATATATTTCCATGTTTATACAGATAGTGGTGTAGATATTTAAATGTTTATACAGATACCGGTGTAGATATATCCATGTTTATACAGACCGCAGTGTAGATAATTCCATGTTTATAGAGATAGCACTGCAGATATTTCCAAGTTTGTACACATGGCGGTGTGGATGTTTCCATCTATACACATATTGCCGTGTAGGTATTTCCATGTGTATACAGATGGCATTGTAGATATTTCCATGTTTATACAGACGGTGGTGTAGTGATTTCCATGTTTACACAGATGACTGTATAGATATTTCCATGTTTATACAGATGGCGGTGTAGATATTTCCATGTTTATAGAGATAGCGGTGTAGATATTTCCATATTTATACAGATAACGGTGTAGAAATTTCCATGTTTATAGAGATAGCGGTGTAAATATTTCCATGTTTATACAGATCACGGTGTAGATGTTTCCATGTTTATAGAGATAGCGGTGTAGATATTTCCATGTTTATACAGATAGCGGCGCAGATATTTCCATGTTTGTACAGATGGCGGTGTTGATATTTCCATCTATACACAGATGACCGTTTATATATTTCCATGTTTATACAGATGGCGGCGCAGATATTTCCATGGATTTGTAGATGGCGGTGTAGATATTTCCATGTTTATACACATAGTGGTGTAATTATTTCCATGTTTATATAGATAGCGGTGTAGATATTTCCATGTATATACACATGGCTGTGTAGATATTTCCATGTTTATACAGATGGTGGTGTAGATATTACCATGTTTATACAGATAACTTTGTAAGTATTTCCATGTTTATACAGATGGCGGTGTAGATATTTCGATGTTTATAGAGATAGCAGTGGAGATATTTCCATGTTTATACAGATATGGGTGTAGATATTTCCATGTTATTAAAGATGGCGGTGTAGATATTTCCATGTTTATACAGATCACGGTGTAGATATTTCCTTGTTTATACAAATAGCGGTGTAGGTATGTACATGTTTATACAGATAGCGGTGTAGATATTTCCATGTATATACAGATGGCTGTGTAGATATTTCCTTGTTTATACAGATGGCTGTGTAGATATTTCTATGTTTATACAGATGACTTTGTAGTTATTTCCATGTTTATACAGATGGCGGTGTAGATATTTCCATGTTTATAGAGATAGTTGTGTAGATATTTCCATGTTTATACAAATAGCGGTGTAGATATTTCCATGCTTTTACAGATATCGGTGCAGATATTTCCATGTTTACACAGATTGCGGTGTAGATATTTCCATATTTCTACAGATGGCGGTGTAGATATTTCCATGTTTATATAGATGGTGGGGTAGATATTACCATGTTTATACAGATAGCGGAGTAGATATTTCCATGTTTATACAGGTCGTGGTGAAGCTATTTCCATGTTTATACAGATCGCGATGTAGATATTTCCATGTTTATACAGATCGCGGTGTAGATATTTCCAGGTTTATACAGATAGCGGTGTAGATATTTCCATGTTTATACAGATAGTGGTGTAGCTATGTCCATGTTTACAGAGATAGCGGTGTAGGTATTTCCATGTTTACAGACATAGCGGTGTACTTATTTCCATGTTTATATAGATGTTGTTGTAGATATTTCCATGTTTATACCGATAGCGGTGTTGGTATTTCCACGTTTATACAGATAGTGATGTAGTTATTTCCATGTTTATACAGCTCGCGGTGCAGTTATTTATATCTTTATACACATGGCATTGTAGATATTTCCTTATTCACACAGATGGCGATGTAGATGTTTCCATGTTTATACAGATGGCAAAGTAGTTAGTTCCATGTTTATGGAGATGGCAGTTTAGATGTTTTCATGTTTATAGAGATGGCGGTGTAGATATTTCCATATTTATACAGATAACGGTATAGAAGTTTCCATGTTTATACAGATAGCGGTGTAAATATTTCCATGTTTATACAGATCACGGTGTAGATATTTCCATGTTTATAGAGATAGCGATGTAGATATTTCCATGTTTATACAGATAGCGGTGTAGAGATTTCCATGTTTATACAGACCGCGGTGTAGATATTTCCATATTTATACAGATAGCGGTGCAGATATTTCCATGTTTGTACAGATGGCGGTGTTGATATTTCCATCTATACAGAGATTACCGTGTAGATATTTCCATGTTTATACATATGGCGGCGAAGATATTTCCATGGATATGTAGATGGCGGTGTAGATATTTCCATGTATATACAGATATCGGTGGACATATTTCCTTGTTTATATAGAGAGCGGTGTAGATATTTCCATGTATGTACACATGGCTGTGTAGATATTTCCATGTTTATAGACATGGCGGTGTAGATATTTCCGTGTTTATACAGATAACTTTGTAAGTATTTCCATGTTTATACAGATGGCGGTGTAGATATTTCGATGTTTATAGAGATAGCAGTGGAGATATTTCCATGTTTATACAAATAGCGGTGTAGTTATTTTCATGTTTATATAGATAGCGGTGTAGGTATTACCATGTATTTACACATGGCTGTGTAGATATTTCCATGTTTATACAGATGGTGGTGTAGTATTTCCATGTTTATACAGATAACTTTGTAAGTATTTCCATGTTTATACAGATGGCGGTGTAGATATTTCGATGTTTATAGAGAGAGCAGTGGAGATATTTCCATGTTTATACAGATAGCGGTGTAGATATTTCCATATTTATATTGATCACGGTGTAGATATTTCAATGTTTATAGAGATGGCGGTGTAGATATTTCCATGTTTATACCTATGGCTGTGTAGATATATCCATGTTTACACAGATCACGGTGTAGATATTTCCATGTTTATTCAGATCTTGGTGTAGATATTTCCATGTTTATACAGATCGCGGTGTTGATATTACCATGTTTATAGGGATAGCGGTGCAAATTTTTCCACATTTATACAGATAGCGTTGTAGTTATTAGCATGTTTATACAGATAGCGGTGTAGATATTTCCATGTATAAACAGATGTCTGTGTATATATTTCCATGTTTATACAGATGGCAGTGTAGATATTTCTTTGTTTATACAAATAGCGGTGTAGTTATTTCCATGTTTATACAGATAGCGGTGTAGATATTTCCATGTATATACAGATGTCTGTGTAGATATTTCCATGTTTATACCGATGGCTGTGTAGATATTTCCAAGTTTATACAGATGACTTTGTAGGTATTTCCATGTTTATACAGATGGTTTTGTTGGTATTTCCATGTTTATAGAGATAGCTGTTTAGATTTTTCCATGTTTATACAGATAGCGGTGTAGATATTTCCATGTTTATACAGATAGCAGTGGCGATATTTCCATGTTTATACACGTAGCGGTGTACATATTTCCATGTTTATAGAGACAGCGGTTTAGGTATTTCCATGTTTATACAGATAGCGGTGCAGATATTTCCATGTTTATACAGATGCCTATGCAGATATTTCCATATTTATACAGAGGGCTCTGTAGATATTTCCATGTTCATACAGACGGCAGTGTAGATATTTCCATGTTCCTACACATGACTGTGTAGGTATTTCCATGTATATACAGATGGCTTTGTAGATATTTCCATGTTTATAGAGATAGCGGTGTAGATATTTCCATGTTTATACTGATCACGGTGTAGATATTTCCATGTTCATAGAGATACCGGTGTTGATTTTTCCACGTTTATAGAGATAGCTGTGTGGATATTTCCATGTTTATACAGATAGGGGTGTCGATATTTCCATGTTTATAGAGATGGCGGAGTAGATATTTCCATGTTTATACAGATCACGGTGTAGATATTTCCATGTTTATACAGATCGCGGTGTAGATATTTCCAGGTTTATACAGATCATGGTGTAGATATTTCCAAGTTTATACAGATCGCGGTGTTGTTATTACCATATTTATAGGGATAGCGGTGCAAATATTTCCACATTTATACAGATATCGGTGTAGTTATTAGCATGTTTATACAGATAGCGGTGTAGATATTTCCATGTATAAACAGATGTCTGTGTATACATTTCCATGTTTAAACAGATGGCGGTGTAGATATTTCCTTGTTTATACAAATGGCGGTGTAGTTTTTTCCATGTTTATACAGATATCGGTGTAGATATTTCCATGTTTATACAGATGACTGTATAGGTATTTCCGTGTTTTTACAGATGGCATTGTAGATATTTCCATGTTTATAGAGATAGCAGTGTAGATATTTCCATGTTTATACGGATGGCGGTGTAGATATTTCCATGTTTATAGAGATAGCGGTGTAGGCATTTCCATATTTATACAGATATCGGTGTAGATATTTCCATGTTTATACAGATAGCAGTGTAAATATTTCCATGTTTATACAGATCACGGTGTAGTTATTTCCATGTTTATAGAGATAGCGGTATAGATATTTCCATGTTTATACAGATAGCGGTTTAGATATTTCCATGTTTATACAGACCGCGGTGTAGATACTTCCATGTTTATACAGATGGCGGTGTTGATATTTGCATCTATACACAGATGACCGTGTAGATATTTCCATGTTTATACAGATGGCGGCACAGATATTTCCATGGGTATGCAGATGGCGGTGTAGATATTTCCATGTTTATACAGATAGCGGTGTAGTTATTTCCATGTTTATATAGATAGCGGTGTAGATGTTTCCAGGTAGATACACATGGCTGTGTAGATATTTCCATGTTTATACAGATGGCGGTGTAGATATTTCCATGTTTATATCGATATCTTTGTAAGTATTTCCATGTTTATACAGATGGCGGTGTAGATATTTCGATGTTTATAGAGATAGCAGTGGAGATATTTCCATGTTTATAGAGATAGCGGTGTAGATATTTCCACGTTTATACTGATCGCGGTGTAGATATTTCCATATTTATAGAGATGGCCGTGTAGATATTTCCATATTCATAGAGATAGCCGTGTTGATTTTTCCATGTTCATAAAGATAGCGATGTGGATATTTACATGTTTCTACTGATAGGGGTGTAGCTATTTCCATGTTTATAGAGATGGTGGTGTAGATATTTCCATGTTTATACAGATCACGGTGTAGATATTTCCATGTTTATACAGATAGCGGTGTAGATATTTCCATGTATAAACAGATGTCTGTGTATATATTTCCATGTTTAAACAGATGGCGGTGTAGATATTTACTTGTTTATACAAAAAGTGGTGTAATTATTTCCATGTTTATACAGATCATGGTGCAGATATTTCCTTGTTTATACAAATAGCGGTGTAGTTATTTCAATGTTTATACAGATAACGGTGTAGATATTTCCTTGTTTAAACAAATAGCGGTGTAGATATTTCCATCTTTATACAGATCACGGTGTAGATATTTCCTTGTTTATACAAATAGCGGTGTAGTTATTTCCATGTTTATACAGATAGCGGTGTAGATATTTCCATGTATATACAGATGGCTGTGTAGATATTTCCTTGTTTATACAAATAGCGGTGTAGTTATTTCTATGTTTATACAGTTAGCGGTGTAGATATTTCCATGTATATACAGATGGCTGTGTAGATATTTCCATGTTTATATAGATGGCTGTGTAGATATTTCCATGTTTATACTGATGACTTTGTAGGTATTTCCATGTTTATACAGATGTCGGTGAAGATATTTCCATGTTTATAGAGATAGCTGTGTAGATATTTCCATGTTTATACAGATAGCGGTGTAGATATTTCCATGTTTATACAGATCGCGGTGTAGATATTTCCATGTTTATACAGATCGCGGTGTAGATATTTCCATGTTTATGCAGATCGCGGTGTAGATATTTCAATGTTTATACAGATAGCGGTATAGATATTTCCATATTTTTACAGATATTGGTGTAATATTTCCATGTTTTCACTGATTGCGGTGTAGATATTTCCATCTTTCTACAGATGGCATTGTAGATATTTCCATGTTTATACAGATGGCGGTGTAGATATTTCCATGTTTATATTGATGGTGCTGTAGATATTACCATGTTTATACAGATAATGGTGTAGATATTTCCATGTTTATACAGATAGCATTGTAGATATTTCCATTTTTATAGAGATAGCGGTTTTGATATTTCATATTTATATAGATAGAGTTGTAGATATTTCCATGTTTATACAGATGGCAGCGCAGATATTTCCATGGATATATAGATAGCAGTGTAGATATTTCCATGTTTATTCAGATAGCGGTGTAGTTATTTCCATGTTTATATAGATAGCGGTGTAGTTATTTCCATGTATATTCACATGGCTGTGTAGATATTTCCATGTTTATACAGATAGCGGTGTAGATATTTCCATGTATATACAGATGGCTGTGTAGATATTTAAATGTTTATAGAGATGGCTGTGTAGATATTTCCATGTTTATACAGATGACTTTGTAGGTATTTCCATGTTTATTCAGATGGCGGTGTAGATATTTCATTGTTTATAGAGATAGCTGTGTAGATATTTCCATGTTTATACAGATAGCGGTGTAGATATTTCCATGTTTCTACAGATAGCGGTGTAGATATTTCCATGTTTACACAGATTGCGGTGTAGATATTTCCATCATTCTACAGATGGCATTGTAGGTATTTCCATGTTCATACAGATGGCGGTGTAGATATTTCCATGTTTATATAGATGGTGGTGTAGATATTACCATGTTCATAAAGGTAGCGGTGTAGATATTTCCATGTTTATACAGATTGTGGTGAAGATATTTCCATGTTTATACAGATCGCAGTGTAGATATTTCCATATTTATACAGATAACGGTGTAGAAATTTACATGTTTATATAGATAACGGTGTAAATATTTCCATGTTTATACAGATCACGGTGTAGATATTTCCATGTTTATAGAGATAGCGGTGTAGATATTTCCATGTTTATACAGACCGCGGTGTAGATATTTCCATGGTTATACAGATAGCGGTGCAGACATTTCCATGTTGGTACAGATGGCGGTGTTGATATTTACATCTATACACAGATGACCATGTAGATATTTCCATGTTTATACAGATGGCGGCACAGATATTTCCATGGATATGTAGACGGTGGTGTAGATATTTCCATGTTTATACAGATAGCGGTGTAGTTATTTCCATGTTTATATAGATAGCGGTGTAGATATTTCCATGTATATACACATGGCTGTGCAGATATTTCCATGTTTATACAGATGGCGGTGTAGATATTTCCATGTTTATACAGATAACTTTGTAAGTATTTCCATGTTTATACAGATGGCGGTGTAGATATTTCGATTTTTATAGAGATAGCAGTGGAGATATTTCCATGTTTATACAGATAGGGTTGTAGATGTTTCCATGTTTATACTGATCGTGGTGTAGATATTTCCATGTTTATAGAGATGGCGGTGTAGATATTTCCATGTTCATAGAGATAGCGGTGTTGATTTTTCCATGTTTATTGAGATAGCGTTGTGGATATTTCCATGTTTATACTGATAGGTGTGTAGATATTTCCATGTTTATAGAGATGGCGGTGTAGATATTTCCATGTTTATACAAATCACGGTGTAGATATTTGCTTGTTTATACAAATAGCGGAGTAGTTATTTCCATGTTTATACAGATAGCGGTGTAGATATTTCCATGTATATACAGAAGGCTGTGTAGATATTTCCATGTTTATACCGATGGCTGTGTAGATATTTCCATGTTTATACAGATGACTTTGTAGGTATTTCCATGTTTATACAGATGGCGGTGTAGATATTTCCATGTTTATAGAGATAGCGGTGTTGATATTTCCATATTTATACAGATAACGGTGTAGAAATTTCCATGTTTATACAGATACCGGTGTAAATATTTCCATGTTTATACAGATCACGGTGTAGATATTTCCATGTTTATAGAGATGGCGGTGTAGATATGTCCATATTTATACAGATAGCGGTGAAGATATTTCCATGTTTAAACAGACCGCGGTGTAGATATTTCAATGTTTATACAAATAGTGGTGCAGATATTTCCATGTTTGTACAGATGGCGGTGTTGATATTTCCATCTATACACAGATGACCGTGTAGATATTTCCATGTTTATACAGACGGCAGCGCAGATATTTCCATGGAAATGTAGATGGCGGTGTAGATATTTCCATGTTTATACAGATAGCGGTGTAGATATTTCCATGTTTATATAGATGGTGGTGTAGATATTACCATGTTTATACAGATAGCGGTGTAGATATTGCCATGTATATTCAGACCGTGGTGAAGATATTTCCATGTTTATACAGATCGCGGTGTAGATATTTACATGTTTATACCGATAGCGGTGTTGGTATTTTCACGTTTATACAGATAGCGATGTAGATATTTCCATGTTTATACAGATCGCGGTGCAGATATTTATATCTTTTTACAGATGGCATTGTAGATATTTCCTTGTTCACACAGATGGCGGTGTAGATGTTTCCATGTTTATACAGATGGCGGAGTAGTTAGTTCCATATTTATGGAGATGGCAGTGTAGATATTTTCATGTTTATAGAGATGGCGGTGTAGATATTTCCATGTTTATAGAGATAGCAGTGTAGATATTTACATGCTTATACAGATGGCTGTTTAGATATTTCCATGTGTATACAGATGGCATTGTAGATATTTCCATGTTTATACAGATGACCGTATAGGTATTTCCATGTTTTTACAGATGGCAGTGCAGATATTTCCATCTTTATAGAGATAGCGGTGTAGATATTTCCATGTTTGTACAGATGGCGGTGTTGATATTTCCATCTATACACAGATGGCCGTGTAGATATTTCCATGTTTATACAGATGGCGGCGTAGGTATTTCCATGGAGATGCAGATGGCGGTGTAGATATTTCCATGTTTATACAGACACCGGTGAAGATATTTCCACGTTTACACTGATGGTGGTGCAGATATTTCCGTGTTTATACACATGGCGGAGTAGATACTTCCATCTTTATGGAGATGGCAGTGTAGATATTTTCATGTTTATAGAGATGGCGGTGTAGATATTTCCATATTTATAGAGATAGCGGTGTAGATATTTCCATCTTTCTACAGATGGCAGTGTAGATATTTCCATGTTTATACAGATGGCCGTGTAGTTATTTCCATATTTATACAGATGTCTGTGTAGATATTTCCATGTGTATACAGATGGTATTGTAGGTATTTCCATGTTTATACAGATGGTGGTGTAGATATTTCCATGTTTATACAGTTGGCGGTGTAGATATTTCCATGTTTTTACAGATGGCAGTGTAGTTATTTCAATGTTTATACAGATGGCGCTGTAGATATTTCCATGTTTACAGATAACGGTGGAGATATATCCATGTTTATACAGGGAGAAGTGGAGATATTTCCATGTTTATACACATAGCGGTGTACATATTTCCATGTTTATAGAGACAGCGGTGTAGGTATTTCCATGTTTATACAGATAGCGGTGCAGATATTTCCATGTTTACACAGATGCCTATGCAGATATTTGCATATGTATACAGAGGGCTTTGTAGATATTTCTATGTTTATACAGATGGCAGTGTAGATACTTAAATGTTCCTACACATGACTGTGTAGGTATTTCCATGTTTATACAGATGGCTTTGAAGATATTTCCATGTTTATACAGACACCGGTGTAGATATTTCCATGTTTATACAGACCGCAGTGTAGATATTTCCATGTTTATAGAGATAGCAGTGTAGATATTTCCATGATTGTACAGATGGCGGTGTTGATGTTTCCATCTATACACAGATTGCCGTGTAGGTATTTCCATGTGTATACAGATGGCATTGAAGATATTTCCATGTTTATACAGATGGTGGTGTAGATATTTCCATGTTTACACAGATGACTGTATAGGTATTTCCATGTATATACAGATGGAGGTGTAGATATTTCCAAGTTTATAGAGATAGCGGTGTAGATATTTCCATATGTATACAGATAACGGTGTAGAAATTTCCATGTTTATACATATAGCGGTGTAAATATTTCCATGTTTATACAGATCACGGTGTAGATATTTCCATGTTTATAGAGATAGCGGTGTATATATGTCCATATTTATACAGATAGCGGTGTAGATAATTCCATGTTTATACAGACCGCGGTGTAGATATTTCCATGTTTATACCAATAGCGGTGCAGATATTTCCATGGTTTTACAGATGGCGGTGTTGATATTTCCATCTATACACAGATGACCGTGTAGATATTTCCATGTTTATACAGATGGCGGCGCAGATATTTCCATGGAAATGTAGATGGCGGTGTAGATATTTCCATGTTTATACAGATAGCGGTGTAGTTATTTCCATGTTTATATAGATAGCGGTGTAGTTATTTCCATGTATATACACATGGCTGTGTAGATATTTCCATGTTTATACAGATGGCGGTGTAGATATTTCCATGTTTATACAGATAACTTCGTAAGTATTTCCATGTTTATAGAGATGGCGGTGTAGATATTTTGATGTTTATAGAGATAGCAGTGGAGATATTTCCATGTTTATACAGATAGCGATGTAGATATTTCCATGTTTATTCTGATCGTGGTGTAGATATTTCCATGTTTATAGAGATGGCGGTGTAGATATTTCCATGTTCATAGAGATAGCGTTGTTGATTTTTCCATGTTTATAGAGAAAGCGGTGTGGATATTTCCATGCTTATACAGATAGGGGTGTAGATATTTCCATGTTTATTGAGATAGCGGTGTAGATATTTCCATGTTTATACAGATAGCAGTGTAGATATTTCCATGTTTATACAGACCGCGGTGTAGATATTTCCATGTTTATACAGATACCGGTGGAGATATTTCCATGTTTGTACAGATGGCGGTGTTGATATTTCCATCTATATACAGATGACCGTGTAGATATTTCCAAGTTTATACAGATGGCACCGCAGATATTTCCATGGATATGTAGATAGCGGTGTAGATATTTCCATGTTTATACAGATAGCGGTGTAGTTATTTCCATGTTTACATAGATAGCGGTGTAGTTATTTCCATGTATATACACATGGCTGTGTAGATATTTCCATGTTTATGCAGATAGCGGTGTAGATATTTCCATGTATATACAGATGGCTGTGTAGATATTTCCATGTTTATACAGATGGCTGTGCAGATATTTCCATGTTTATACAGATGACTTTGTAGGTATTTCCATGTTTATACAGATGGCGGTGTAGATATTTCGTTGTTTATAGAGATAGCTGTGTAGATATTTCCATGTTTATAGAAATAGCGGTGTAGGTATTTCCATGTTTATAGACATAGCGTTGTAGATATTTCCATGTTTATATAGATGGTGTTGTAGATATTTCCATGTTTATACTGATAGGTGTGTAGATATTTCCATGTTTATAGAGATGGCGGTGTAGATATTTCCATGTTTATACAGATCACGGTGTAGATATTTGCTTGTTTATACAAATAGCGGTGTAGTTATTCCCATGTTTATACAGATAGCAGTGTAGATATTTCCATGTATATACAGAAGGCTGTGTAGATATTTCCATGTTTATACCGATTGCTGTGGAGATATTTCCATGTTTATACAGATGACTTTGTAGGTATTTCCATGTTTATACAGATGGCGGTGTAGATATTTCCATGTTTATAGAGATAGCGGTGTAGATATTTCCATATTTATACAGATAACGGTGTAGAAATTTCCATGTTTATACAGATGGCAGTGTAGTTATTTCAATGTTTATACAGATGGCGCTGTAGATATTTCCATGTTTACAGATAACGATGGAGATATTTCCATGTTTATACAGAGAGCAGTGGAGATAATTCCATGTTTATACACATAGCGGTGTACATATTTCCATGTTTATAGAGACAGCGGTGTAGGTATTTCCATGTTTATACAGATAGCGGTGCAGATATTTCCATGTTTACACAGATGCCTATGCAGATATTTCCATATTTATACAGAGGGCTTTGTAGATATTTCTATGTTTATACAGACGGCAGTGTAGATATTTAAATGTTCCTACACATGACTGTGTAGGTATTTCCATGTTTATACAGATGTCTTTGTAGATATTTCCATGTTTATAGAGATAGCAGTGCAGATATTTCCATGTTTATACAGATAGCGGTGTATATATTTCCATGTTTATACAGATTATGGTGTAGATATTTCCATGTTTATACAGACACCAGTGTAGATATTTCCATGTTTATACAGACCACAGTGTAGATATTTCCATGTTTATAGAGATAGCAGTGAAGATATTTCCATGATTGTACAGATCGCGGTGTTGATGTTTCCATCTATACACAGATTGCCGTGTAGGTATTTCCATGTGTATACAGATGGCATTGAAGATATCTCCATGTTTATACAGATGGTGGTGTAGATATTTCCATGTTTACACAGATGACTGTATAGGTATTTCCATGTTTATACAGATGGCGGTGTAGATATTTCCATGTTTATAGAGATAGCGGTGTAGATATTTCCATATTTATACAGATAACGGTGTAGAAATTTCCATGTTTATACATATAGCGGTGTAAATAATTCCATGTTTATACAGATCACGGTGTAGATATTTCCATGTTTATAGAGATAGCGGTGTAGATATGTCCATATTTATACAGATAGCGGTGTAGATATTTCCATGTTTATACAGACCGCGGTGTAGATATTTCCATGTTTATACAAATAGCGGTGCAGACATTTCCATGTTTTTACAGATGGCTTTGTTGATATTTCCATCTCTACACAGATGACCGTGTAGATATTTCCATGTTTATACAGATGGTGGCGCAGATATTTCCATGGAAATGTAGATGGCGGTGTAGATATTTCCATGTTTATACAGATAGCGGTGTAGTTATTTCCATGTTTATATAGATAGCGGTGTAGTTATTTCCATGTATATACACATGGCTGTGTAGATATTTCCATGTTTATACAGATGGCGGTGTAGATATTTCCATGTTTATACAGATAACTTCGTAAGTATTTCCATGTTTATAGAGATGGCGGTGTAGATATTTTGATGTTTATAGAGATAGCATTGGAGATATTTCCATGTTTATACAGATAGCGATGTAGATATTTCCATGTTTATTCTGATCGTGGCGTAGATATTTCCATGTTTATAGAGATGGCGGTGTAGATATTTCCATGTTCATAGAGATAGCGTTGTTGATTTTTCCATGTTTATAGAGATAGCGGTGTGGATATTTCCATGCTTATACAGATAGGGGTGTAGATATTTCCATGTTTATAGAGATAGCGGTGTAGATATTTCCATGTTTATACAGATAGCAGTGTAGATATTTCCATGTTTATACAGACCGCGGTGTAGATATTTCCATGTTTATACAGACACCGGTGGAGATATTTCCATGTTTGTACAGATGGCGGTGTTGATATTTCCATCTATATACAGATGACCGTGTAGATATTTCCAAGTTTATACAGATTGCAGCGCAGATATTTCCATGGATATGTAGATAGCGGTGTAGATATTTCCATGTTTATACAGATAGCGGTGTAGTTATTTCCATGTTTATATAGATAGCGGTGTAGTTATTTCCATGTATATACACATGGCTGTGTAGATATTTCCATGTTTATGCAGATAGCGGTGTAGATATTTCCATGTATATACAGATGGCTGTGTAGATATTTCCATGTTTATACAGATGGCTGTGCAGATATTTCCATGTTTATACAGATGACTTTGTAGGTATTTCCATGTTTATACAGATGGCGGTGGAGTTATTTCGTTGTTTATAGAGATAGCTGTGTAGATATTTCCATGTTTATAGAGATAGCGGTGTAGGTATTTCCATGTTTATAGACATAGCGTTGTAGATATTTCCATGTTTATATAGATGGCGTTGTAGATATTTCCATGTTTATACTGATAGGTGTGTAGATATTTCCATGTTTATAGAGATGGCGGTGTAGATATTTCCATGTTTATACAGATCACGGTGTAGATATTTGCTTGTTTATACAAATAGCGGTGTAGTTATTCCCATGTTTATACAGATAGCAGTGTAGATATTTCCATGTATATACAGAAGGCTGTGTAGATATTTCCATGTTTATACCGATGGCTGTGGAGATATTTCCATGTTTATACAGATGACTTTGTAGGTATTTCCATGTTTATACAGATGGCGGTGTAGATATTTCCATGTTTATAGAGATAGCGGTGTAGATATTTCCATATTTATACAGATAACGGTGTAGAAATTTCCATGTTTATACAGATGGCAGTGTAGTTATTTCAATGTTTATACAGATGGCGCTGTAGATATTTCCATGTTTACAGATAACGATGGAGATATTTCCATGTTTATACAGAGAGCAGTGGAGATACTTCCATGTTTATACACATAGCGGTGTACATATTTCCATGTTTATAGAGACAGCGGTGTAGGTATTTCCATGTTTATACAGATAGCGGTGCAGATATTTCCATGTTTACACAGATGCCTATGCAGATATTTCCATATTTATACAGAGGGCTGTGTAGCTATTTCTATGTTTATACAGATGGCAGTGTAGATATTTAAATGTTCCTACACATGACTGTGTAGGTATTTCCATGTTTATACAGATGTCTTTGTAGATATTTCCATGTTTATAGAGATAGCAGTGCAGATATTTCCATGTTTATACAGAGAGTGGTGTATATATTTCCATGTTTATACAGATTATGGTGTAGATATTTCCATGTTTATACAGACACCGGTGTAGATATTTCCATGTTTATACAGACCACAGTGTAGATATTTCCATGTTTATAGAGATAGCAGTGAAGATATTTCCATGATTGTACAGATGGCGGTGTTGATGTTTCCATCTATACACAGATTGCCGTGTAGGTATTTCCATGTGTATACAGATGGCATTGAAGATATCTCCATGTTTATACAGATGGTGGTGTAGATATTTCCATGTTTACACAGATGACTGTATAGGTATTTCCATGTTTATACAGATGGCGGTGTAGATATTTCCATGTTTATAGAGATAGAGGTGTAGATATTTCCATATTTATACAGATAACGGTGTAGAAATTTCCATGTTTATACATATAGCGGTGTAAATATTTCCATGTTTATACACATCACGGTGTAGATATTTCCATGTTTATAGAGATAGCGGTGTAGATATGTCCATATTTATACAGATAGCGGTGTAGATATTTCCATGTTTATACAGACCGCGGTGTAGATATTTCCATGTTTATACAAATAGCGGTGCAGACATTTCCATGTTTTTACAGATGGCGGTGTTGATATTTCCATCTCTACACAGATGACCGTGTAGATATTTCCATGTTTATACAGATGGCGGTGCAGATATTTCCATGGAAATGTAGACGGCGGTGTAGATATTTCCATGTTTATACAGATAGCGGTGTAGTTATTTCCATGTTTATATAGATAGCGGTGTAGTTATTTCCATCTATATACACATGGCTGTGTAGATATTTCCATGTTTATACAGATGGCGGTGTAGATATTTCCATGTTTATACAGATAACGTCGTAAGTATTTCCATGTTTATAGAGATGGCGGTGTAGATATTTCGATGTTTATAGAGATAGCAGTGGAGATATTTCCATGTTTATACAGATAGCGATGTAGATATTTCCATGTTTATTCTGATCGTGGTGTAGATATTTCCATGTTTATAGAGATGGCGGTGTAGATATTTCCATGTTCATAGAGATAGCGTTGTTGATTTTTCCATGTTTCTAGAGATATCGGTGTGGATATTTCCATGCTTATACAGATAGGGGTGTAGATATTTCCATGTTTATAGAGATAGCGGTGTAGATATTTCCATGTTTATACAGATAGCAGTGTAGATATTTCCATGTTTATACAGACCGCGGTGTAGATATTTCCATGTTTATACAGATACCGGTGGAGATATTTCCATGTTTGTACAGATGGCGGTGTTGTTATTTCCATCTATATACAGATGACCGTGTAGATATTTCCAAGTTTATACAGATGGCAGCGCAGATATTTCCATGGATATGTAGATAGCGGTGTAGATATTTCCATGTTTATACAGATAGCGGTGTAGTTATTTCCATGTTTATATAGATAGCGGTGTAGTTATTTCCATGTATATACACATGGCTGTGCAGATTATTTCCATGTTTATGCAGATAGCGGTGTAGATATTTCCATGTATATACAGATGGCTGTGTAGATATTTCCATGTTTATACAGATGGCTGTGCAGATATTTCCATGTTTATACAGATGACTTTGTAGGTATTTCCATGTTTATACAGATGGCGGTGTAGATATTTCGTTGTTTATAGAGATAGCTGTGTAGATATTTCCATGTTTATACAGATAGCGGTGTAGATATTTCCATGTTTTTACAGATAGCGGTGTAGATATTTCCATGTTTACACAGATTGCGGTGTAGATATTTCCATCTTTCTACAGATGGCATTGTAGGTATTTCAATGTTTATACAGATGGCGGTGTAGATATTTCCATGTTTATATAGATGGTGGTGTAGATATTACCATGTTTATACAGGTAGCGGTGTAGATATTTCCATGTTTATACAGATTGTGGTGAAGATATTTCCATGTTTATACAGATAGCGGTGTAGATATTTCCATGTTTATACAGATAGCGGTGTAGATATTTCCATGTTTATAGAGATAGCGGTGTAGGTATTTCCATGTTTATAGACATAGCGGTGTAGATATTTCCATGTTTATATAGATGGCGTTTTAGATATTTCCATGTTTATACCGATAGCGGTGTTGGTTTTTCCACGTTTATACAGACAGCGATGTAGATATTTCCAAGTTTATACAGATCGCGGTGCAGATATTCATATCTTTTTACAGATGCCATTTTAGATATTTCCTTGTTCACACAGAAGGCGGTGTAGATGTTTCCATGTTTATACAGATGGCGGAGTAGTTAGTTCCATATTTATGGAGATGGCAGTGTAGATATTTTCATGTTTATAGAGATGGTGGTGTAGATATTTCCATGTTTCTAGAGATAGCAGTGTAGATATTTACATGCTTATACAGATGGCTGTTTAGATATTTCCATGTGTATACAGATGGCATTGTAGATATTTCTATGTTTATACTGATGACTGTATAGGTATTTCCATGTTTTTACAGATTGCAGTGCAGATATTTCCATGTTTATAGAGATAGCGGTTTACATATTTCCATGTTTGTACAGATGGCGGTGTTGATATTTCCATCTATACACAGATGGCCGTGTAGATATTTCCATGTTTATACAGATGGCGGCGTAGATATTTCCATGGAGATGCAGATGGTGGTGTAGATATTTCCATGTTTATACAGATAGCGGTGAAGATATTTCCATGTTTACACAGATGGTGGTGCAGATAATTCCGTGTTTATACACATGGCGGAGTAGATACTTCCATCTTTATGGAGATGGCAGTGTAGTTATTTTCATGTTTATAGAGATGGCGGTGTAGATATTTCCATATTTATAGAGATAGCGGTGTAGATATTTCCATGTTTATACAGACCGCGGTGTAGATATTTCCATGTTTATACAAATAGCCGTGCAGACATTTCCATGTTTTTACAGATGGCGGTGTTGATATTTCCATCTCTACACAGATGACCGTGTAGATATTTCCATGTTTATACAGATGGCGGTGCAGATATTTCCATGGAAATGTAGACGGCGGTGTAGATATTTCCATGTTTATACAGATAGCGGTGTAGTTATTTCCATGTTTATATAGATAGCGGTGTAGTTATTTCCATCTATATACACATGGCTGTGTAGATATTTCCATGTTTATACAGATGGCGGTGTAGATATTTCCATGTTTATACAGATAACGTCGTAAGTATTTCCATGTTTATAGAGATGGCGGTGTAGATATTTCGATGTTTATAGAGATAGCAGTGGAGATATTTCCATGTTTATACAGATAGCGATGTAGATATTTCCATGTTTATTCTGATCGTGGTGTAGATATTTCCATGTTTATAGAGATGGCGGTGTAGATATTTCCATGTTCATAGAGATAGCGTTGTTGATTTTTCCATGTTTCTAGAGATATCGGTGTGGATATTTCCATGCTTATACAGATAGGGGTGTAGATATTTCCATGTTTATAGAGATAGCGGTGTAGATATTTCCATGTTTATACAGATAGCAGTGTAGATATTTCCATGTTTATACAGACCGCGGTGTAGATATTTCCATGTTTATACAGATACCGGTGGAGATATTTCCATGTTTGTACAGATGGCGGTGTTGTTATTTCCATCTATATACAGATGACCGTGTAGATATTTCCAAGTTTATACAGATGGCAGCGCAGATATTTCCATGGATATGTAGATAGCGGTGTAGATATTTCCATGTTTATACAGATAGCGGTGTAGTTATTTCCATGTTTATATAGATAGCGGTGTAGTTATTTCCATGTATATACACATGGCTGTGCAGATTATTTCCATGTTTATGCAGATAGCGGTGTAGATATTTCCATGTATATACAGATGGCTGTGTAGATATTTCCATGTTTATACAGATGGCTGTGCAGATATTTCCATGTTTATACAGATGACTTTGTAGGTATTTCCATGTTTATACAGATGGCGGTGTAGATATTTCGTTGTTTATAGAGATAGCTGTGTAGATATTTCCATGTTTATACAGATAGCGGTGTAGATATTTCCATGTTTTTACAGATAGCGGTGTAGATATTTCCATGTTTACACAGATTGCGGTGTAGATATTTCCATCTTTCTACAGATGGCATTGTAGGTATTTCAATGTTTATACAGATGGCGGTGTAGATATTTCCATGTTTATATAGATGGTGGTGTAGATATTACCATGTTTATAGAGGTAGCGGTGTAGATATTTCCATGTTTATACAGATTGTGGTGAAGATATTTCCATGTTTATACAGATAGCGGTGTAGATATTTCCATGTTTATACAGATAGCGGTGTAGATATTTCCATGTTTATAGAGATAGCGGTGTAGGTATTTCCATGTTTATAGACATAGCGGTGTAGATATTTCCATGTTTATATAGATGGCGTTTTAGATATTTCCATGTTTATACCGATAGCGGTGTTGGTTTTTCCACGTTTATACAGACAGCGATGTAGATATTTCCATGTTTATACAGATCGCGGTGCAGATATTCATATCTTTTTACAGATGCCATTGTAGATATTTCCTTGTTCACACAGAAGGCGGTGTAGATGTTTCCATGTTTATACAGATGGCGGAGTAGTTAGTTCCATATTTATGGAGATGGCAGTGTAGATATTTTCATGTTTATAGAGATGGTGGTGTAGATATTTCCATGTTTCTAGAGATAGCAGTGTAGATATTTACATGCTTATACAGATGGCTGTTTAGATATTTCCATGTGTATACAGATGGCATTGTAGATATTTCTATGTTTATACTGATGACTGTATAGGTATTTCCATGTTTTTACAGATTGCAGTGCAGATATTTCCATGTTTATAGAGATAGCGGTTTACATATTTCCATGTTTGTACAGATGGCGGTGTTGATATTTCCATCTATACACAGATGGCCGTGTAGATATTTCCATGTTTATACAGATGGCGGCGTAGATATTTCCATGGAGATGCAGATGGTGGTGTAGATATTTCCATGTTTATACAGATAGCGGTGAAGATATTTCCATGTTTACACAGATGGTGGTGCAGATAATTCCGTGTTTATACACATGGCGGAGTAGATACTTCCATCTTTATGGAGATGGCAGTGTAGTTATTTTCATGTTTATAGAGATGGCGGTGTAGATATTTCCATATTTATAGAGATAGCGGTGTAGATATTTCCATCTTTCTACAGATGGCAGTGTAGATATTTCCATGTTTATACAGATGGCCGTGTAGTTATTTCCATATTTATACAGATGTCTGTGTAGATATTTCCATGTGTATACAGATGGTATTGTATTTATTTCCATGTTTATACAGATGGTGGTGTAGATATTTCCATGTTTATACAGTTGGCGGTGTAGATATTTCCATGTTTTTACAGATGGCAGTGTAGTTATTTCAATGTTTATACAGATGGCGCTGTAGATATTTCCATGTTTACAGATAACGGTGGAGATATTTCCATGTTTATACAGAGAGAAGTGGAGATATTTCCATGTTTATACACATAGCGGTGTACATATTTCCATGTTTATAGAGACAGCGGTGTAGGTATTTCCATGTTTATACAGATAGCGGTGCAGATATTTCCATGTTTACACAGATGCCTATGCAGATATTTCCATATTTATACAGAGGGCTTTGTTGATATTTCTATGTTTATACAGATGTCAGTGTAGATATTAAAATTTTCCTACACATGACTGTGTAGGTATTTCCATGTTTATACAGATGTCTTTGTAGATATTTCCATATTTATAGAGATAGCAGTGCAGATATTTCCTTGTTTATACAGATAGGGGTGTATATATTTCCATGTTTATACAGATTATGGTGTAGATATTTCCATGTTTATACAGACACCAGTGTAGATATTTACATCTTTATACAGACAGCAGTGTAGATATTTCCATGTTTATAGAGATAGCAGTGTAGATATTTCCATGATTGTAAAGATGGCGGTGTTGATGTTTCCATGTATACACATATTGCCATGAAGGTATTTCCATGTGTATACAGATGGCATTGAAGATATTTCCATGTTTATACAGATGGTGGTGTAGATATTTCCATGTTTATACAGATGACTGTATAGGTATTTCCATGTTTATACAGATGGCGGTGTAGATATTTCCATATTTATACAGATAACGGTGTAGAGATTTCCATGTTTATACATATAGCGGTGTAAATATTTCCATGTTTATACAGATCACGGTGTAGATATTTCCATGTTTATAGAGATAGCGGTGTAGATATGTCCATATTTATACAGATAGCGGTGTAGATATTTCCATGTTTATACAGACCACGGTGTAGATATTTCCATGTTTATACAAATAGCGGTGCAGATATTTCCATGTTTTTACAGATGGCGGTGTTGATATTTCCATCTATACACAGATGACCGTGTAGATATCTCCATGTTTATACAGATTGCGGCAAAGATATTTCCATGGAAATGTAGATGGCGGTGTAGATATTTCCATGTTTATACAGATAGCGGTGTAGTTATTTCCATGTTTATATAGATAGCGGTGTAGTTATTTCCATCTATATACACATGGCTGTGTAGATATTTCCATGTTTATACAGATGGCGGTGTAGATATTTCCATGTTTATACAGATAACGTCGTAAGTATTTCCATGTTTATAGAGATGGCGGTGTAGATATTTCGATGTTTATAGAGATAGCAGTGGAGATATTTCCATGTTTATACAGATAGCGATGTAGATATTTCCATGTTTATTCTGATCGTGGTGTAGATATTTCCATGTTTATAGAGATGGCGGTGTAGATATTTCCATGTTCATAGAGATAGCGTTGTTGATTTTTCCATGTTTCTAGAGATATCGGTGTGGATATTTCCATGCTTATACAGATAGGGGTGTAGATATTTCCATGTTTATAGAGATAGCGGTGTAGATATTTCCATGTTTATACAGATAGCAGTGTAGATATTTCCATGTTTATACAGACCGCGGTGTAGATATTTCCATGTTTATACAGATACCGGTGGAGATATTTCCATGTTTGTACAGATGGCGGTGTTGTTATTTCCATCTATATACAGATGACCGTGTAGATATTTCCAAGTTTATACAGATGGCAGCGCAGATATTTCCATGGATATGTAGATAGCGGTGTAGATATTTCCATGTTTATACAGATAGCGGTGTAGTTATTTCCATGTTTATATAGATAGCGGTGTAGTTATTTCCATGTATATACACATGGCTGTGCAGATTATTTCCATGTTTATGCAGATAGCGGTGTAGATATTTCCATGTATATACAGATGGCTGTGTAGATATTTCCATGTTTATACAGATGGCTGTGCAGATATTTCCATGTTTATACAGATGACTTTGTAGGTATTTCCATGTTTATACAGATGGCGGTGTAGATATTTCGTTGTTTATAGAGATAGCTGTGTAGATATTTCCATGTTTATACAGATAGCGGTGTAGTTATTTCCATGTTTTTACAGATAGCGGTGTAGATATTTCCATGTTTACACAGATTGCGGTGTAGATATTTCCATCTTTCTACAGATGGCATTGTAGGTATTTCAATGTTTATACAGATGGCGGTGTAGATATTTCCATGTTTATATAGATGGTGGTGTAGATATTACCATGTTTATAGAGGTAGCGGTGTAGATATTTCCATGTTTATACAGATTGTGGTGAAGATATTTCCATGTTTATACAGATAGCGGTGTAGATATTTCCATGTTTATACAGATAGCGGTGTAGATATTTCCATGTTTATAGAGATAGCGGTGTAGGTATTTCCATGTTTATAGACATAGCGGTGTAGATATTTCCATGTTTATATAGATGGCGTTTTAGATATTTCCATGTTTATACCGATAGCGGTGTTGGTTTTTCCACGTTTATACAGACAGCGATGTAGATATTTCCATGTTTATACAGATCGCGGTGCAGATATTCATATCTTTTTACAGATGCCATTGTAGATATTTCCTTGTTCACACAGAAGGCGGTGTAGATGTTTCCATGTTTATACAGATGGCGGAGTAGTTAGTTCCATATTTATGGAGATGGCAGTGTAGATATTTTCATGTTTATAGAGATGGTGGTGTAGATATTTCCATGTTTCTAGAGATAGCAGTGTAGATATTTACATGCTTATACAGATGGCTGTTTAGATATTTCCATGTGTATACAGATGGCATTGTAGATATTTCTATGTTTATACTGATGACTGTATAGGTATTTCCATGTTTTTACAGATTGCAGTGCAGATATTTCCATGTTTATAGAGATAGCGGTTTACATATTTCCATGTTTGTACAGATGGCGGTGTTGATATTTCCATCTATACACAGATGGCCGTGTAGATATTTCCATGTTTATACAGATGGCGGCGTAGATATTTCCATGGAGATGCAGATGGTGGTGTAGATATTTCCATGTTTATACAGATAGCGGTGAAGATATTTCCATGTTTACACAGATGGTGGTGCAGATAATTCCGTGTTTATACACATGGCGGAGTAGATACTTCCATCTTTATGGAGATGGCAGTGTAGTTATTTTCATGTTTATAGAGATGGCGGTGTAGATATTTCCATATTTATAGAGATAGCGGTGTAGATATTTCCATCTTTCTACAGATGGCAGTGTAGATATTTCCATGTTTATACAGATGGCCGTGTAGTTATTTCCATATTTATACAGATGTCTGTGTAGATATTTCCATGTGTATACAGATGGTATTGTATTTATTTCCATGTTTATACAGATGGTGGTGTAGATATTTCCATGTTTATACAGTTGGCGGTGTAGATATTTCCATGTTTTTACAGATGGCAGTGTAGTTATTTCAATGTTTATACAGATGGCGCTGTAGATATTTCCATGTTTACAGATAACGGTGGAGATATTTCCATGTTTATACAGAGAGAAGTGGAGATATTTCCATGTTTATACACATAGCGGTGTACATATTTCCATGTTTATAGAGACAGCGGTGTAGGTATTTCCATGTTTATACAGATAGCGGTGCAGATATTTCCATGTTTACACAGATGCCTATGCAGATATTTCCATATTTATACAGAGGGCTTTGTTGATATTTCTATGTTTATACAGATGTCAGTGTAGATATTAAAATTTTCCTACACATGACTGTGTAGGTATTTCCATGTTTATACAGATGTCTTTGTAGATATTTCCATATTTATAGAGATAGCAGTGCAGATATTTCCTTGTTTATACAGATAGGGGTGTATATATTTCCATGTTTATACAGATTATGGTGTAGATATTTCCATGTTTATACAGACACCAGTGTAGATATTTACATCTTTATACAGACCGCAGTGTAGATATTTCCATGTTTATAGAGATAGCAGTGTAGATATTTCCATGATTGTAAAGATGGCGGTGTTGATGTTTCCATGTATACACATATTGCCATGAAGGTATTTCCATGTGTATACAGATGGCATTGAAGATATTTCCATGTTTATACAGATGGTGGTGTAGATATTTCCATGTTTATACAGATGACTGTATAGGTATTTCCATGTTTATACAGATGGCGGTGTAGATATTTCCATATTTATACAGATAACGGTGTAGAGATTTCCATGTTTATACATATAGCGGTGTAAATATTTCCATGTTTATACAGATCACGGTGTAGATATTTCCATGTTTATAGAGATAGCGGTGTAGATATGTCCATATTTATACAGATAGCGGTGTAGATATTTCCATGTTTATACAGACCACGGTGTAGATATTTCCATGTTTATACAAATAGCGGTGCAGATATTTCCATGTTTTTACAGATGGCGGTGTTGATATTTCCATCTATACACAGATGACCGTGTAGATATCTCCATGTTTATACAGATTGCGGCAAAGATATTTCCATGGAAATGTAGATGGCGGTGTAGATATTTCCATGTTTATACAGATAGCGGTGTAGTTATTTCCATGTTTATATAGATAGCGGTGTAGTTATTTCCATGTATATACACATGGCTGTGTAGATATTTCCATGTTTATACAGATGGCGGTGTAGATATTTCCATGTTTATTCAGATAACTTCGTAAGTATTTCCAAGTTTATAGAGATGGCGGTGTAGATATTTCGATGTTTATAGAGATAGCAGTGGAGATATTTCCATGTTTATACAGATAGCGATGTAGATATTTCCATGTTTATTCTGATCGTGGTGTAGATATTTCCATGTTTATAGAGATGGCAGTGTAGATATTTCCATGTTCATAGAGATAGCGTTGTTGATTTTTCCATGTTTATAGAGATAGCGGTGTGGATATTTCCATGCTTATACAGATAGGGGTGTAGATATTTCCATGTTTATAGAGATAGTGGGGTAGATATTTCCGTGTTTATACAGATAGCAGTGTAGATATTTCCATGTTTATACAGACCGCGGTGTAGATATTTCCATGTTTATACAGATACCGGTGGATATAGTTCCATGTTTGTACAGATGGCGGTGTTGATATTTCCATCTATATACAGATGACCGTGTAGATATTCCCATGTTTATACAATTGGCTGCGCAGATATTTCCATGGATATGTAGATAGCGGTGTAGATATTTCCATGTTTATACAGATAGCGGTGTAGTTATTTCCATGTTTATATAGATAGCGGTGTAGTTATTTCCATGTATATACACATGGCTGTGTAGATATTTCCATGTTTATACAGATAGCGGTGTAGATATTTCCATGTATATACAGATGGCTGTGTAGATATTTCCATGTTTATACAGATGGCTGTGCAGATATTTCCATGTTTATACAGATGACTTTGTAGGTATTTCCATGTTTATACAGATGGCGGTGTAGATATTTCATTGTTTATAGAGATAGCTGTGTAGATATTTCCATGTTTATACAGATAGCGGTGTAGATATTTCCATGTTTTTACAGATAGCGGTGTAGATATTTCCATGTTTACACAGATTGCGGTGTAGATATTTCCATCTTTCTACAGATGGCATTGTAGATATTTCCATGTTTATACAGATGGCGGTGTAGATATTTCCATGTTTATATAGATGGTGGTGTAGATATTACCATGTTTATACAGGTAGCGGTGTAGATATTTCCATGTTTATACAGATTGTGGTGAAGATATTTCCATGTTTATACAGATCGCGGTGTACATTTTTCCATGTTTATACAGATCGCGGTGTAGATATTTCCATGTTTATACAGATAGCAGTGTAAGATATTTCCATATTTATACAGATAACGGTGTAAAAATTTACATGTTTATACAGATAGCGGTGTAAATATTTCCATGTTTATACAGATCACCGTGTAGATATTTCCATGTTTATAGATATAGCGGTGTAGATATTTCCATGTTTATACAGACCGCGGTGCAGATATTTCCATGGTTATACTGATAGCGGTGCAGATATTTCCATGTTTGTACAGATGGTGGTGTTGATATTTACATCTATACACAGATGACCATGTAGATATTTCCATGTTTATACAGGTTGCGGCGCAGTTATTTCCATGGATATGTAGATGGTG
Source organism: Pan paniscus (assembly GCF_029289425.2). Classification (NCBI taxonomy): domain Eukaryota; kingdom Metazoa; phylum Chordata; class Mammalia; order Primates; family Hominidae; genus Pan; species Pan paniscus. The sequence goes on along the minus strand of NC_073257.2, from coordinate 10,334,557 downwards.
GTGTAGATATTTCCTTGTTTATACAGATAGCGGTGTAGTTATTTCCATGTTTATATAGATAGCGGTGTAGATATTTCCATGTATATACACATGGCTCTGTAGATATTTCCATGTTTATACAGATGGCGGTGTAGATATTTCCATGTTTATACATATAACTTCGTAAGTATTTCCATGTTTATAGAGATGGCGGTGTAGATATTTCGATGTTTATAGAGATAGCAGTGGAGATATTTCCATGTTTATACAGATAGCGATGTAGATATTTCCATGTTTATTCTGATCGTGGTGTAGATATTTCCATGTTTATAGAGATGGCGGTGTAGATATTTCCATGTTCATAGAGATAGCGTTGTTGATTTTTCCATGTTTATAGAGATAGCGGTGTGGATATTTCCATGCTTATACAGATAGGGGTGTAGATACTTCCATGTTTATAGAAATAGTGTGGTAGATATTTCCGTGTTTATACAGATAGCAGTGTAGATATTTCCATGTTTATACAGACCGCGGTGTAGATATTTCCATGTTTATACAGATACCGGTGGAGATATTTCCATGTTTGTACAGATGGCGGTGTTGATATTTCCATCTATATACAGATGACCGTGTAGATATTTCCATGTTTATACAGATGGCAGCGCAGATATTTCCATGGATATGTAGATAGCGGTGTAGATATTTCCATGTTTATACAGATAGCGGTGTAGTTATTTCCATGTTTATATAGATAGCGGTGTAGTTATTTCCATGTATATACATATGGCTGTGTAGATATTTCCATGTTTATACAGATGGCTGTGCAGATATTTCCATGTTTATACAGATGGCTGTGTAGATATTTCCATGTTTATACAGATGGCTGTGCAGATATTTCCATGTTTATACAGATGACTTTGTAGGTATTTCCATGTTTATACAGATGGCGGTGTAGATATTTCATTGTTTATAGAGATAGCTGTGTAGATATTTCCATGTTTATACAGATAGCGGTGTAGATATTTCCATATTTATACAGATAATGTTGTAGAAATTTACATGTTTATACAGATAGCGGTGTAAATATTTCCATGTTTATACAGATCACGGTGTAGATATTTCCATGTTTATAGAGATAGCGGTGTAGATATTTCCATGTTTATACAGACCGCGGTGTAGATATTTCCATGGTTATACTGATAGCGGTGCAGATATTTCCATGTTTGTACAGATGGTGGTGTTGATATTTACATCTATACACAGATGACCATGTAGATATTTCCATGTTTATACAGATTGCGGCGCAGATATTTCCATGGATATGTAGATGGTTGTGTAGATATTTCCATGTTTATACAGATAGCGGTGTAGTTATTTCCATGTTTATATAGATAGCGGTGTAGGTATTTCCATGTATATACACATGGCTGTGTAGATATTTCCATGTTTATACAGATGGCGGTGTAGATATTTCCATGTTTATACAGATAACTTCGTTAGTATTTCCATGTTTATAGAGATGGCGGTGTAGATATTTCGATGTTTATAGAGATAGCAGTGGAGATATTTCCATGTTTATACAGATAGCGATGTAGATATTTCCATGTTTATTCTGATCGTGGTGTAAATATTTCCATGTTTATAGAGATGGCGGTGTAGATATTTCCATGTTCATAGAGATAGCGTTGTTGATTTTTCCATGTTTATAGAGATAGCGGTGTGGATATTTCCATGCTTATACAGATAGGGGTGTAGATATTTCCATGTTTATAGAAATAGTGGGGTAGATATTTCCGTGTTTATACAGATAGCAGTGTAGATATTTCCATGTTTATACAGACCGCGGTGTAGATATTTCCATGTTTATACAGATACCGGTGGAGTTATTTCCATGTTTGTACAGTTGGCGGTGTTGATATTTCCATCTATATACAGATGACCGTGTAGATATTTCCATGTTTATACAGATGGCAGCGCAGATATTTCCATGGATATGTAGATAGCGGTGTAGATATTTCCATGTTTATACAGATAGCGGTGTAGTAATTTCCATGTTTATATAGATAGCGGTGTAGTTATTTCCATGTATATACATATGGCTGTGTAGATATTTCCATGTTTATACAGATGGCTGTGCAGATATTTCCATGTTTATACAGATGACTTTGTAGGTATTTCCATGTTTGTACAGATAGCGGTGTAGATATTTCCATGTATATACAGATGGCTGTGTAGATATTTCCATGTATATACAGATGGCTGTGTAGATATTTCCATGTTTATACAGATGGCTGTGCAGATATTTCCATGTTTATACATATGGCTGTGTAGATATTTCCATGTTTATACAGATAGCGGTGTAGATATTTCCATGTATATACAGATGGCTGTGTAGATATTTCCATGTTTATACAGATGGCTGTGCAGATATTTCCATGTTTATACAGATGACTTTGTAGGTATTTCCATATTTATACAGATGGCGGTGTAGATATTTCATTGTTTATAGAGATAGCTGTGTAGATATTTCCATGTTTATACAGATAGCGGTGTAGATATTTCCATGTTTTTACAGATAGCGGTGTAGATATTTCCATGTTTACACAGATTGCGGTGTAGATATTTCCATCTTTCTACAGATGGCATTGTAGATATTTCCATGTTTATACAGATGGTGGTGTAGATATTTCCATGTTTATATAGATGGTGGTGTAGATATTACCATGTTTATACAGGTAGCAGTGTAGATATTTCCATGTTTATACAGATAGTGGTGAAGATATTTCCATGTTTATACAGATCGCGGTGTACATTTTTCCATGTTTATACAGATCGCGGTGTAGATATTTCCATGTTTATACAGATAGCAGTGTAGATATTTCCATATTTATACAGATAATGGTGTAGAAATTTACATGTTTATATAGATAGCGGTGTAAATATTTCCATGTTTATACAGATCACGGTGTAGATATTTCCATGTTTATAGAGATAGCGGTGTAGATATTTCCATGTTTATACAGACTGCGGTGTAGATATTTCCATGGTTATACTGATAGCGGTGCAGATATTTCCATGTTTGTACAGATGGTGGTGTTGATATTTACATCTATACACAGATGACCATGTAGATATTTCCATGTTTATATAGATGGCGGCGCAGATATTTCCATGGATATGTAGATGGTGGTGTAGATATTTCCATGTTTATACAGATGGCGGTGTAGTTGTTTCCATGTTTATACAGATGGCGGAGTAGTTAGTTCCATATTTATGGAGATGGCAGTGTAGATATTTTCATGTTTATAGAGATGGCGGTGTAGATATTTCCATGTTTATACAGATAACTTTGTAAGTATTTCCATGTTTATACAGATGGCAGTGTAGATATTTCGATGTTTATAGAGATATCATTGGAGATATTTCCATGTTTATACAGATAGCGTTGTAGATGTTTCCAGGTTTATACTGATCGTGGTGTAGATATTTCCATGTTTATAGAGATGGCGTTGTAGTTATTTCCATGTTCATAGAGATAGCGGTGTTGATTTTTCCATGTTTATAGAGATAGCGTTGTGGATATTTCCATGTTTATACTGATAGGTGTGTAGATATTTCCATGTTTATAGAGATTGCGGTGTAGATATTTCCATGTTGATACAGATCACGGTGTAGATATTTGCTTGTTTATACAAATAGCGGTGTAGTTATTTCCATGTTTATACAGATAGCGGTGTAGATATTTCCATGTATATTCAGATGGCTGTGTAGATATTTCCATGTTTATACCGATGGCTGTGTAGATATTTCCATGTTTATACAGATGACTTTGTAGGTATTTCCATGTTTATACAGATGGCGGTGTAGATATTTCCATGTTTATAGAGATAGCTGTGTAGATATTTCCATGTTTATACAGATAGCGGTGTAGATATTTCCATTTTTATACAGATCGCGTTGTAGATATTTCCATGTTGATACAGATCGCGGTGTAGATATTTCCATGTTTATACAGATAGCGGTGTAGATATTTCCATGTTTTTACAGATATCGGTGTAGATATTTCCATGTTTACACAGATTGCAGGGTAGATATTTCCATCTTTCTACAGCTGGCATTGTAGATATTTCCATGTTTATATAGATGGCGCTGTAGATATTTCCATGTTTATATAGATGGTGGTGTAGATATTACCATGTTTATACAGATAGCGGTGTAGATATTGCCATGTATATACAGATCGTGGTGAAGATATTTCCATGTTTATACAGATCTCGGTGTAGATATTTCCATGTTTATACAGATAGCGGTGTAGATATTTCCATGTTTATACAGATAGCGGTGTAGATATTTCCATGTTTATAGAGATAGCGGTGTAGGTATTTCCATGTTTATAGACATAGCGGTGTAGATATTTCCATGATTATATAGATGGCGTTGTAGATATTTCCATGTTTATACCGATAGCGGTGTTGGTATTTCCACGTTTATACAGATAGCGATGTAGATATTTCCATGTTTATACAGCGCGTGGTGCAGATATTTATATCTTTTTACAGATGGCATTGTAGATATTTCCTTGTTCACACAGATGGCGGTGTAGACGTTTCCATGTTTATACAGATGGCGGAGTAGTTAGTTCCATATTTATGGAGATGGCAGTGTAGATATTTTCATGTTTATAGAGATGGCGGTGTAGATATTTCCATGTTTATACAGATAACTTTGTAAGTATTTCCATGTTTATACAGATGGCAGTGTAGATATTTCGATGTTTATAGAGATAGCAGTGGAGATATTTCCATGTTTATACAGAAAGCGTTGTAGATGTTTCCATGTTTATACTGATCGTGGTGTAGATATTTCCATGTTTATAGAGATGGCGTTGTAGATATTTCCATGTTCATAGGGATAGCGGTGTTGATTTTTCCATGTTTATAGAGATAGCGTTGTGGATATTTCCATGTTTATACTGATAGGTGTGTAGATATTTCCATGTTTATAGAGATGGCGGTGTAGATATTTCCATGTATATACAGATCACGGTGTAGATATTTGCTTGTTTATACAAATAGCGGTGTAGTTATTTCCATGTTTATACAGATAGCGGTGTAGATATTTCCATGTATATACAGATGGCTGTGTAGATATTTTCATGTTTATACCGATGGCTGTGTAGATATTTCCATGTTTATACAGATGACTTTGTAGGTATTTCCATGTTTATACAGATGGCGGTGTAGATATTTCCATGTTTATAGAGATAGCTGTGTAGATATTTCCATGTTTATACAGATCGCGGTGTAGATATTTCCATATTGATACAGATCGTGGTGTAGATATTTCCATGTTTATACAGATACCGGTGTAGATATTTCCATGATTTGACAGATATCGGTGTAGATATTTCCATGTTTACACAGATTGCGGGGTAGATATTTACATCTTTCTACAGCTGGCATTGTAGATATTTCCATGTTTATATAGATGGCGGTGTAGATATTTCCATGTTTATATAGATGGTGGTGTAGATATTACCATGTTTATACAGATAGCGGTGTAGATATTGCCATGTATATACAGATCGTGGTGAAGATATTTCCATGTTTATACAGATCGCGGTGTAGATATTTCCATGTTTATACAGATAGCAGTGTAGATATTTCCATGTTTATACAGATAGCGGTGTAGATATTTCCATGTTTATAGAGATAGCGGTGTAGGTATTTCCATGTTTATAGACATAGCGGTGTAGATATTTCCATGTTTATATAGATGGCGTTGTAGATATTTCCATGTTTATACCGATAGCGGTGTTGGTATTTCCACGTTTATACAGACAGCGATGTAGATATTTCCATGTTTATACAGCTCGCGGTGCAGATATTTATATCTTTTTACAGATGGCACTGTAGATATTTCCTTGTTCACACAGATGGCGGTGTAGATGTTTCCATGTTTATACAGATGGTGGAGTAGTTAGTTCCATATTTATGGAGATGGCAGTGTAGATATTTTCATGTTTATAGAGATGGCGGTGTAGATATTTCCATGTTTATAGGGATAGCAGTGTAGATATTTACATGCTTACAGATGGCTCTTTAGATATTTCCATGTGTATACAGATGGCATTGTAGATATTTCCATGTTTATACAGATGACTGTATTGGTATTTCCATGTTTTTACAGATGGCAGTGCAGATATTTCCATGTTTATAGAGATAGCGGTGTAGATATTTCCATGTTTGTACAGATGGCGGTGTTGATATTTCCATCTATTCACAGATGGCCGTGTAGATATTTCCATGTTTATACAGATGGCGGCGAAGATATTTCCATGGAGATGCAGATAACTTCGTTAGTATTTCCATGTTTATAGAGATGGCGGTGTAGATATTTCGATGTTTATAGAGATAGCAGTGGAGATATTTCCATGTTTATACAGATAGCGATGTAGATATTTCCATGTTTATTCTAATCGTGGTGTAGATATTTCCATGTTTATAGAGATGGCGGTGTAGATATTTCCATGTTCATAGAGATAGCGTTGTTGATTTTTCCATGTTTATAGAGATAGCAGTGTGGATATTTCCATGCTTATACAGATAGGGGTGTAGATATTTCCATGTTTATAGAGATAGTGGGGTAGATATTTCCGTGTTTATACAGATAGCAGTGTAGATATTTCCATGTTTATACAGACCGCGGTGTAGATATTTCCATGTTTATACAGATACCGGTGGAGTTATTTCCATGTTTGTACAGTTGGCGGTGTTGATATTTCCATCTATATACAGATGACCGTGTAGATATTTCCATGTTTATACAGATGGCAGCGCAGATATTTCCATGGATATGTAGATAGCGGTGTAGATATTTCCATGTTTATACAGATAGCGGTGTAGTAATTTCCATGTTTATATAGATAGCGGTGTAGTTATTTCCATGTATATACATATGGCTGTGTAGATATTTCCATGTTTATACAGATAGCGGTGTAGATATTTCCATGTATATACAGATGGCTGTGTAGATATTTCCATGTTTATACAGATGGCTGTGCAGATATTTCCATGTTTATACAGATGACTTTGTAGGTATTTCCATGTTTGTACAGATAGCGGTGTAGATATTTCCATGTATATACAGATGGCTGTGTAGATATTTCCATGTATATACAGATGGCTGTGTAGATATTTCCATGTTTATACAGATGGCTGTGCAGATATTTCCATGTTTACACAGATGGTGGTGCAGATATTTTCGTGTTTATACACATGGCGGAGTAGATACTTCCATCTTTATGGAGATGGCAGTGTAGATATTTTCATGTTTATAGAGATGGCGGTGTAGATATTTCCATATTTATAGAGATAGCGGTGTAGATATTTCCATCTTTCTACAGATGGCAGTGTAGATATTTCCATGTTTATAGAGATAGCGGTGCAGATATTTCCATGTTTATACAGATAGCGGTGTAGATATTTCCATGTTTATAAACATAGCGGTGTAGATATTTCCATCTTTATAGAGATAGCGGTGAAGATATTTCCATGTTTATACAGATAGCGATGTAGATATTTCCATGTTTCTACAGATAGCGGTGGAGATATTTCCATGTTTATACAGATAGCCGTGTAGACATTTCCATGTTTATAGAGATAGCGGTGTAGATATTTCCATCTTTATACAGATGGCAGTGTAGATATTTCCAGGTATATACAGATGGCAGTGTAGATATTTCCATGTTTATACAGATGGACGTGTAGATATTTCCATGTTTATAAAGATGACAGTGTAGATATTTCCATGTTTTCACAGATGGCGGTGTAGATATTTCCATGTTTATACAGATAGCGGTGTGGCTACTTCCATGTTTATACAGATAGCGGTGTAGATATTTCAATGGTTATAGAGATGTCTGTGTAGATAATTCCATGTTTATACAGATGGCAGTGTAGTTATTTCCATGTTTATACAGATAGTGGTGTAGATATTTCCATGTTTATACAGATGACTGTGTAGGTATTTCTACATGTGTACAGATGGCGGTGTCGATATTTCCATGTTTATTGAGATAGCATTGTAGATATTTCCATCTTTGCACAGACTGCGGTGTAGATATTTCCATGTTTATACAGATAACGCTGCAGATAACTCCATGTTTATACAGCTAGCGGTGTAGATGTTTCCATGTTCATACAGACAGCGGTGGAGATATTTCTTTGTTTATACAGATAACGGTGTAGATATTTCCATGTTTATAGAGATAGTGGTGTAGATATTTCCATATTTATACAGATAGCGGTGTCAATATTTCCATGTTTATACTGATAGCGGTGTAGATATTTCCATGTTTATTCACATAGCCGTGTAGATATTTCCATGTTTATATAGATGGCGGTGTAGATATTTCCTTGTTTATGTAGATGATGGTGTAGATATTTCCATGATTATGGAGATGGCGTTGTATATATTTGATGTTTATAGAGATGGTGGTGTAGATATTTCCATGTTTATAGAGATAGCGGTGTGGGTATTTCCATGTTTATAGAGATAGCGGTGTTGATATTTCCATGTTTATACAGATAGCGGTGTATATATTTCCATGTTTATACAGAAAGCGGTGTTGGTATTTCCATGTTTATACAGATAGCGATGTAGATATTTCGCTATTTATAGAGTTCGCGGTGTCAATATTTACATCTTTATACAGATGGCAGTGTAGATATTTCAATGTTTATATGGATAGCAGTGAAGATATTTCCATGTTTATAGAGATAGCGGTGTAGATATTTCCATGTTTATAGAGATAGCGGTGTAGTTATTTCCATGTTTATAGAGATAGCGGTGTAGATATTTCCATGTTTATACAGATAGCGGAGTAGATATTTCCATCTTTATGGTGATAGCTCTGTAGATATTTCCATATTTATACAGATAGCAGTGTAGATATTTCCATATTTATACTGATAGCAGTGTAGATATTTCCATGTTTATACAGATGGCTGTGTAGATATATCCATGTTTATACAGATGTCTTTGTAGGTATTTCCATGTTTATACAGATGGTGGTGTAGATATTTCATTGTTTATAGAGATAGCTGTGTAGATATTTCCATGTTTATACAGATAGCGGTGTAGATATTTCCATGTTTTTACAGATAGCGGTGTAGATATTTCCATGTTTACACAGATTGCGGTGTAGATATCTCCATCTTTCTACAGATGGCATTGTAGGTATTTCCATGTTTATACAGATGGCGGTGTAGATATTTCCATGTTTATATAGATGGTGGTGTAGATATTACCATGTTTATACAGGTAGCGGTGTAGATATTTCCATGTTTATACAGATTGTGGTGAAGATATTTCCATGTTTATACAGATCGCGGTGTAGATTTTTCCATGTTTATACAGATCGCGGTGTAGATATTTCCATGTTTATACAGATAGCAGTGTAGATATTTCCATATTTATACAGATAACGGTGTAGAAATTTACATGTTTATACAGATAGCGGTGTAAATATTTCCATGTTTATACAGATCACGGTGTAGATATTTCCATGTTTATAGAGATAGCGGTGTAGATATTTCCATGTTTATACAGACCGTGGTGTAGATATTTCCATGGTTATACAGATAGCGGTGCAGATATTTCCATGTTTGTAGAGATGGCAGTGTTGATATTTACATCTATACACAGATGGCCATGTAGATATTTCCATGTTTATACAGATGGCGGCGCAGATATTTCCATGGATATGTAGATGGTGGTGTAGATATTTCCATGTTTATACAGATAGCGGTGTAGTTACTTCCATGTTTATATAGATAGCGGTGTAGATATTTCCATGTATATACACATGGCTGTGTAGATATTTCCATGTTTATACAGATGGCGGTGTAGATATTTCCATGTTTATACAGATAACTTTGTAAGTATTTCCATGTTTATACAGATGGCGTTGTAGATATTTCGATGTTTATAGAGATAGCAGTGGAGATATTTCCATGTTTATATAGATAGCGTTGTAGATGTTTCCATGTTTATACTGATCGCGGTGTAGATATTTCCATGTTTATAGAGATGGCTTTGTAGATATTTCCATGTTCATAGAGATAGCGGTGTTGATTTTTCCATGTTTATAGAGATAGCGTTGTGGATATTTCCATGTTTATACTGATAGGTGTGTAGATATTTGCTTGTTTATACAAATAGCGGTGTAGTTATTTCCATGTTTATACAGATAGCGGTGTAGATATTTCCATGTTTATACCGATGGCTGTGTAGATATTTCCATGTTTATACAGATGACTTTGTAGGTATTTCCATGTTTATACAGATGGCGGAGTAGATATTTCCATGTTTATAGAGATAGCTGTGTAGATATTTCCATGTTTATGCAGATAGCGCTGTAGATATTTCCATGTTTATAGAGATAGCGGTGTAGGTATTTCCATGTTTATAGACATAGCGGTGTAGATATTTCCATGTTTATATAGATGGCAGTGTAGATATTTCCATGTTTATACAGATGGCCGTGTAGTTATTTCCATATTTATACAGATGTCTGTGTAGATATTTCCATGTGTATACAGATGGTATTGTAGGTATTTCCATGCTTATACAGATGGTGGTGTAGATATTTCCATGTTTATACAGTTGGCGGTGTAGATATTTCCATGTTTTTACAGATGGCAGTGTAGTTATTTTAATGTTTACTCAGATGGCGCTATAGATATTTCCATGTTTACAGATAACGGTGGAGATATTTCCATGTTTATACAGAGAGCAGTGGAGATATTTCCATGTTTATACACATAGCGGTGTACATATTTCCATGTTTATAGAGACAGCGGTCTAGGTATTTCCATGTTTATACAGATAGCGGTGCAGATATTTCCATGTTTACACAGATGCCTATGCAGATATTTCCATATTTATACAGAGGGATTTGTAGATACTTCTATGTTTATACAGATGGCAGTGTAGATATTTAAATGTTCCTACACATGACTGTGTAGGTATTTCCATGTTTATACAGATGTCTTTGTAGATATTTCCATGTTTATAGAGATAGCGGTGCAGATATTTCCATGTTTATACAGATAGCGGTGTATATATTTCCATGTTTATACAGATTATGGTGTAGATATTTCCATGTTTATACAGACACTGGTGTAGATATTTCCATGTTTATACAGACCGCAGTGTAGATATTTCTATGTTTATAGAGATAGCAGTGTAGATATTTCCATGTTTGTACAGATGGCGGTGTTGATGTTTCCATCTATACACAGATTGCCGTGTAGGTATTTCCATGTGTATACAGATGGCATTGAAGATATTTCCATGTTTATTCAGATGGTGGTGTAGATATTTCCATGTTTACACAGATGACTGTATAGGTATTTCCATGTTTATACAGATGGCGGTGTAGATATTTCCATGTTTATAGAGATAGCGGTGTAGATATTTCCATATTTATACAGATAACGGTGTAGAAATTTCCATGTTTATACAGATAGCGGTGTAAATATTTCCATGTTTACACAGATAGTGTTATAGATATTTCCATGTTTATACAGATAGCGGTGTAGATATTTCCATGTTTATAAACATAGCGGTGTAGATATTTCCATCTTTATAGAGATAGCGGTGAAGATATTTCCATGTTTATACAGATAGCGATGTAGATATTTCCATGTTTCTACAGATAGCGGTGGAGATATTTCCATGTTTATACAGATAGCCGTGTAGACATTTCCATGTTTATAGAGATAGCGGTGTAGATATTTCCATCTTTATACAGATGGCAGTGTAGATATTTCCAGGTATATACAGATGGCAGTGTAGATATTTCCATGTTTATACAGATGGACGTGTAGATATTTCCATGTTTATAAAGATGACAGTGTAGATATTTCCATGTTTTCACAGATGGCGGTGTAGATATTTCCATGTTTATACAGATAGCGGTGTGGCTACTTCCATGTTTATACAGATAGCGGTGTAGATATTTCAATGGTTATAGAGATCTCTGTGTAGATAATTCCACGTTTATACAGATGGCAGTGTAGTTATTTCCATGTTTATACAGATAGTGGTGTAGATATTTCCATGTTTATACAGATGACTGTGTAGGTATTTCTACATGTGTACAGATGGCGGTGTCGATATTTCCATGTTTATTGAGATAGCATTGTAGATATTTCCATCTTTGCACAGACTGCGGTGTAGATATTTCCATGTTTATACAGATAACGCTGCAGATAATTCCATGTTTATACAGCTAGCGGTGTAGATGTTTCCATGTTCATACAGACAGCGGTGGGGATATTTCTTTGTTTATACAGATAACGGTGTAGATATTTCCATGTTTATAGAGATAGTGGTGTAGATATTTCCATATTTATACAGATAGCGGTGTCAATATTTCCATGTTTATACTGATAGCGGTGTAGATATTTCCATGTTTATTCACATAGCGGTGTAGATATTTCCATGTTTATACACGTCGTGGTGTAGATATTTCCATGTTTATACAGATAGCGCTGTAGATATTTCCATGTTTATACTGATAGCGGTGTGGCTACTTCCATGTTTATACAGATAGCGGTGTAGATATTTCAATGATTATAGAGATGTCTGTGTAGGTAATTCCATGTTTATACAGATGGCAGTGTAGATATTTCCATGTTTATACAGATAGTGGTGTAGATATTTCCATGTTTATACAGATGACTGTGTAGGTATTTCCACGTGTGTACAGTTGTCGGTGTCGATATTTCCATGTTTATTGAGATAGCCTTGTAGATATTTCCATCTTTGCACAGACTGCGGTGTAGATAGTTCCATGTTTATACAGATAACGCTGCAGAAAATTCCATGTTTATACAGCTAGCGGTGTAGATGTTTCCATGTTCATACAGACAGCGGTGGAGATATTTCTTTGTTTATACAGATAACGGTGTAGATATTTACAAGTTTATAGGGATAGTGGTGTAAATATTTCCATATTTATACAGATAGCGGTGTCGATATTTCGATGTTTTTACTGATAGCGGTGTAGATATTTCCATGTTTATTCACATGGCGGTGTAGATATTTCCATGTTTATACATGTCGTGGTGTAGATATTTCCATGTTTATACAGATAGCGGTGTAGATATTTCCATGGTTATACTGATAGCGGTGTAGATATTTCCATGTTTATACATATAGCGGTGTATATATTTCCATGTTTATACAGATCGTGGTGTAGACATTTCCATGTTTATACAGATAGCGGTGTTGATATTTCCATGTTTATACAGAAAGCGGTGTAGATATTTCCATGTTTACTGAGATAGCGGTGCAGATATTTCCATATTTGCACAGATTGCGGTGTATATATTTCCATGTTTACACAGAGAACTGTGTACATATTTCCATGTTTACACAGATAGCTGTGTAGATATTTCCATGTTTACACAGATAGTGTTATCGATATTTCCATGTTTATACAGATAGCAGTGTAGATATTTTCATGTTTATAAAGATAGCGGTGTAGATATTTCCATCTTTATAGAGATAGCGTTGAAGATAATTCCATGTTTATACAGATAGCGAAGTAGATATTTCCATGTTTCTACAGATAGCGGTGGAGATATTTCCATGTTTATACAGATAGCCATGTGGACATTTCCATGTTTACAGAGATAGCGGTGTAGATATTTCCATGTTTATACAGATGGCAGTGTAGATATTTCCAGGTATATACAGATGGCAGTGTAGATATTTCCATGTTTATACAGATGGACGTGTAGATATTTCCATGTTTATAAAGATGACAGTGTAGATATTTCCATGTTTTCACAGATGGCAGTGTAGATATTTCCATGTTTATACAGATAGTGGTGTGGCTACTTCCATGTTTATACAGATAGCGGTGTAGATATTTCAATGGTTATAGAGATGTCTGTGTAGATAATTCCATGTTTATACAGATGGCAGTGTAGGTATTTCCATGTTTATACAGATAGTGGTGTAGATATTTCCATGTTTATACAGATGACTGTGTAGGTATTTCCATGTGTGTACAGATGGCAGTGTCGATATTTCCATGTTTATTGAGATAGCTTTGTAGATATTTCCATCTTTGCAGAGACTGCGGTGTAGATATTTCCATGTTTATACAGATAACGCTGCAGATAATTCCATGTTTATACAGCTAGCAGTGTAGATGTTTCCATGTTCATACAGACAGCGGTGGAGATATTTCTTTGTTTATACAGATAACGGTGTAGATATTTCCATGTTTATAGAGATAGTGTTGTAGATATTTCCATATTTATACAGATAGCGGTGTCAATATTTCCATGATTATACTGATAGCGGTGTAGGTATTTCCATGTTTATTCACATAGCGGTGTAGATATTTCCATGTTTATCCACGTCCTGGTGTAGATATTTCCATGTTTATACAGATAGCGGTGTAGACATTTCCATGTTTATACTGATAGAAGTGTGGCTACTTCCATGTTTATACAGATAGCGGTGTAGATATTTCAATGATTATAGAGATGTCTGTGTAGGTAATTCCAAGTTTATACAGATGGCAGTGTAGATTTTCCATGTTTATACAGATAGTGGTGTAGATATTTCCATGTTTATACAGATGACTGTGTAGGTATTTCCATGTGTGTACAGATGGCGGTGTCGATATTTCCATGTTTATTGAGATAGCATTGTAGATATTTCCATCTTTGCACAGACTGCGGTGTAGATATTTCCATGTTTATACAGATAACGCTGCAGATAATTCCATGTTTATACAGCTACCGGTGTAGATGTTTCCATGTTCATACAGACAGCGGTGGAGATATTTCTTTGTTTATACAGAAAACGGTGTAGATATTTCCATGTTTATAGAGATAGTGGTGTAGATATTTCCATATTTATTCTGATAGCGGTGTCGATATTTCCATGTTTTTACTGATAGCGGTGTAGATATGTCCATGTTTATTCACATGGCGGTGTAGGTATTTCCATGTTTATACATGTCGTGGTGTAGATATTTCCATGTTTATACAGATAGCGGTGTAGATATTTCCATGTTTATACTGATAGCGGTGTAGATATTTCCATGTTTATACATATAGCGGTGTATATATTTCCATGTTTGTACAGATCGTGGTGTAGACATTTCCATGTTTATACAGATAGCGGTGTTGATATTTCCATGTTTATACAGATAGCGGTGTAGATATTTAAATGTTTACTGAGATAGCGGTGTAAATATTTCCATATTTGCACAGATTGTGGTGTAGATATTTCCATCTTTACAGAGAGACCTGTTTACATATTTCCATGTTTACACAGATAGCTGTGTAGATATTTCCATGTTTACACAGATAGTGTTATAGATATTTCCATGTTTATACAGATAGCGGTGTAGATATTTCCATGTTTATAAAGTTAGCGGTGTAGATATTTCCATCTTTATAGAGATAGCGGTGAAGATATTTCCATGTTTATACAGATAGCGATGTAGATATTTCCATGTTTCTACAGATAGCGGTGGAGATATTTCCATGTTTATACAGGTAGCCGTGTAGACATTTCCATGTTTATAGAGATAGCGGTGTAGATATTTCCATCTTTATACAGATGGCAGTGTAGATATTTACAGGTATATACAGATGGCAGTGTAGATATTTCCATGTTTATACAGATGGACGTGTAGATATTTCCATGTTTATAAAGATGACAGTGTAGATATTTCCATGTTTTCACAGATGGCGGTGTAGATATTTCCATGTTTATACAGATAGCGGTGTGGCTACTTCCATGTTTATACAGATAGCGGTGTAGATATTTCAATGGTTATAGAGATGTCTGTGTAGATAATTCCATGTTTATACAGATGGCAGTGTAGTTATTTCCATGTTTATACAGATAGTGGTGTAGATATTTCCATGTTTATACAGATGACTGTGTAGGTATTTCTACGTGTGTACAGATGGCGGTGTCGATATTTCCATGTTTATTGAGATAGCATTGTAGATATTTCCATCTTTGCACAGACTGCGGTGTAGATATTTCCATGTTTATACAGATAACGCTGCAGATAATTCCATGTTTATACAGCTAGCGGTGTAGATGTTTCCATGTTCATACAGACAGCGGTTTAGATATTTCTTTGTTTATACAGATAACGGTGTAGATATTTCCATGTTTATAGAGATAGTGGTGTAGATATTTCCATATTTATACAGATAGTGGTGTCAATATTTCCATGTTTATACTGATAGCGGTGTAGATATTTCCATGTTTATTCTCATAGCGGTGTAGATATTTCCATGTTTATCCACGTCGTGGTGTAGATATTTCCATGTTTATACAGATAGCGGTGTAGATATTTCCATGTTTATACTGATAGCGGTGTGGCTACTTCCATGTTTATACAGATAGCGGTGTAGATATTTCAATGATTATAGAGATGTCTGTGTAGGTAATTCCAAGTTTATACAGATGGCAGTGTAGATTTTCCATGTTTATACAGATAGTGGTGTAGATATTTCCATGTTTATACAGATGACTGTGTAGGTATTTCCATGTGTGTACAGATGGCGGTGTCGATATTTCCATGTTTATTGAGATAGCATTGTAGATATTTCCATCTTTGCACAGACTGCGGTGCAGATATTTCCATGTTTATACAGATAACGCTGCAGATAATTCCATGTTTATACAGCTAGCGGTGTAGATGTTTCCATGTTCATACAGACAGCGGTGGAGATATTTCTTTGTTTATACAGAAAACGGTGTAGATATTTCCATGTTTATAGAGATAGTGGTGTACATATTTCCATATTTATACTGATAGCGGTGTCGATATTTCCATGTTTTTACTGATAGCGGTGTAGATATGTCCAGGTTTATTCACATGGCGGTGTAGTTATTTCCATGTTTATACATGTCGTGGTGTAGATATTTCCATGTTTATACAGATAGCGGTGTAGATATTTCCATGTTTATACTGATAGCGGTGTAGATATTTCCATGTTTATACATATAGCGGTGTATATATTTCCATGTTTATACAGATCGTGGTGTAGACATTTCCATGTTTATACAGATAGCGGTGTTGATATTTCCATGTTTATACAGATAGCGGTGTAGATATTTCCATGTTTACTGAGATAGCGGTGTAGATATTTCCATGTTTATTCACATAGCGGTGTAGATATTTCCATGTTTATACACGTCGTGGTGTAGATATTTCCATGTTTATACAGATAGCGGTGTAGATATTTCCATGTTTATACTGATAGCGGTGTGGCTACTTCCATGTTTATACAGATAGCGGTGTAGATATTTCAATGATTATAGAGATGTCTTTGTAGGTAATTCCATGTTTATACAGCTGGCGGTGTAGATGTTTCCATGTTCATACAGACAGCGGTGCAGATATTTCTTTGTTTATACAGATAACGGTGTAGATATTTACAAGTTTATGGAGATTGTGGTGTAGATATTTCCATATTTATACAGATAGCGGTGTCGATATTTCCATGTTTTTACTTATAGCGGTGTAGATATTTCCATGTTTATTCACATGGCGGTGTAGATATTTCCATGTTTATGCATGTCGTGGTGTAGATATTTCCATGTTTATACAGATAGCGGTGTAGATATTTCCATGTTTATACTGATAGCGGTGTAGATATTTCCATGTTTATACATATAGCGGTGTAGATATTTCCATGTTTATACAGATCGTGGTGTAGACATTTCCATGTTTATACAGATAGCGGTGTTGATATTTCCATGTTTATACTGATAGCGGTGTAGATATTTCCATGTTTACTGAGATAGCGGTGTTGATATTTCCATATTTGCACAGATTGCGGTGTAGATATTTGCATCTTTACACAGAGACCTGTGTATATATTTCCATGTTTACACAGATAGCTGTGTAGATATTTCCATGTTTACACAGATACTCTTATAGATATTTCCATGTTTATACAGATAGCGGTGTTGATATTTCCATGTTTATACAGAAAGCGGTGTAGATATTTCCATGTTTACTGAGATAGCGGTGCAGATATTTCCATATTTGCACAGATTGCGGTGTATATATTTCCATGTTTACACAGAGAACTGTGTACATATTTCCATGTTTACACAGATAGCTGTGTAGATATTTCCATGTTTACACAGATAGTGTTATCGATATTTCCATGTTTATACAGATAGCAGTGTAGATATTTTCATGTTTATAAAGATAGCGGTGTAGATATTTCCATCTTTATAGAGATAGCGTTGAAGATAATTCCATGTTTATACAGATAGCGAAGTAGATATTTCCATGTTTCTACAGATAGCGGTGGAGATATTTCCATGTTTATACAGATAGCCATGTGGACATTTCCATGTTTACAGAGATAGCGGTGTAGATATTTCCATGTTTATACAGATGGCAGTGTAGATATTTCCAGGTATATACAGATGGCAGTGTAGATATTTCCATGTTTATACAGATGGACGTGTAGATATTTCCATGTTTATAAAGATGACAGTGTAGATATTTCCATGTTTTCACAGATGGCAGTGTAGATATTTCCATGTTTATACAGATAGTGGTGTGGCTACTTCCATGTTTATACAGATAGCGGTGTAGATATTTCAATGGTTATAGAGATGTCTGTGTAGATAATTCCATGTTTATACAGATGGCAGTGTAGGTATTTCCATGTTTATACAGATAGTGGTGTAGATATTTCCATGTTTATACAGATGACTGTGTAGGTATTTCCATGTGTGTACAGATGGCAGTGTCGATATTTCCATGTTTATTGAGATAGCTTTGTAGATATTTCCATCTTTGCAGAGATTGCGGTGTAGATATTTCCATGTTTATACAGATAACGCTGCAGATAATTCCATGTTTATACAGCTAGCAGTGTAGATGTTTCCATGTTCATACAGACAGCGGTGGAGATATTTCTTTGTTTATACAGATAACGGTGTAGATATTTCCATGTTTATAGAGATAGTGTTGTAGATATTTCCATATTTATACAGATAGCGGTGTCAATATTTCCATGATTATACTGATAGCGGTGTAGGTATTTCCATGTTTATTCACATAGCGGTGTAGATATTTCCATGTTTATCCACGTCCTGGTGTAGATATTTCCATGTTTATACAGATAGCGGTGTAGACATTTCCATGTTTATACTGATAGAAGTGTGGCTACTTCCATGTTTATACAGATAGCGGTGTAGATATTTCAATGATTATAGAGATGTCTGTGTAGGTAATTCCAAGTTTATACAGATGGCAGTGTAGATTTTCCATGTTTATACAGATAGTGGTGTAGATATTTCCATGTTTATACAGATGACTGTGTAGGTATTTCCATGTGTGTACAGATGGCGGTGTCGATATTTCCATGTTTATTGAGATAGCATTGTAGATATTTCCATCTTTGCACAGACTGCGGTGTAGATATTTCCATGTTTATACAGATAACGCTGCAGATAATTCCATGTTTATACAGCTACCGGTGTAGATGTTTCCATGTTCATACAGACAGCGGTGGAGATATTTCTTTGTTTATACAGAAAACGGTGTAGATATTTCCATGTTTATAGAGATAGTGGTGTAGATATTTCCATATTTATTCTGATAGCGGTGTCGATATTTCCATGTTTTTACTGATAGCGGTGTAGATATGTCCATGTTTATTCACATGGCGGTGTAGGTATTTCCATGTTTATACATGTCGTGGTGTAGATATTTCCATGTTTATACAGATAGCGGTGTAGATATTTCCATGTTTATACTGATAGCGGTGTAGATATTTCCATGTTTATACATATAGCGGTGTATATATTTCCATGTTTGTACAGATCGTGGTGTAGACATTTCCATGTTTATACAGATAGCGGTGTTGATATTTCCATGTTTATACAGATAGCGGTGTAGATATTTAAATGTTTACTGAGATAGCGGTGTAGATATTTCCATATTTGCACAGATTGTGGTGTAGATATTTCCATCTTTACAGAGAGACCTGTTTACATATTTCCATGTTTACACAGATAGCTGTGTAGATATTTCCATGTTTACACAGATAGTGTTATAGATATTTCCATGTTTATACAGATAGCGGTGTAGATATTTCCATGTTTATAAAGTTAGTGGTGTAGATATTTCCATCTTTATAGAGATAGCGGTGAAGATATTTCCATGTTTATACAGATAGCGATGTAGATATTTCCATGTTTCTACAGATAGCGGTGGAGATATTTCCATGTTTATACAGGTAGCCGTGTAGACATTTCCATGTTTATAGAGATAGCGGTGTAGATATTTCCATCTTTATACAGATGGCAGTGTAGATATTTACAGGTATATACAGATGGCAGTGTAGATATTTCCATGTTTATACAGATGGACGTGTAGATATTTCCATGTTTATAAAGATGACAGTGTAGATATTTCCATGTTTTCACAGATGGCGGTGTAGATATTTCCATGTTTATACAGATAGCGGTGTGGCTACTTCCATGTTTATACAGATAGCGGTGTAGATATTTCAATGGTTATAGAGATGTCTGTGTAGATAATTCCATGTTTATACAGATGGCAGTGTAGTTATTTCCATGTTTATACAGATAGTGGTGTAGATATTTCCATGTTTATACAGATGACTGTGTAGGTATTTCTACGTGTGTACAGATGGCGGTGTCGATATTTCCATGTTTATTGAGATAGCATTGTAGATATTTCCATCTTTGCACAGACTGCGGTGTAGATATTTCCATGTTTATACAGATAAAGCTGCAGATAATTCCATGTTTATACAGCTAGCGGTGTAGATGTTTCCATGTTCATACAGACAGCGGTTTAGATATTTCTTTGTTTATACAGATAACGGTGTAGATATTTCCATGTTTATAGAGATAGTGGTGTAGATATTTCCATATTTATACAGATAGTGGTGTCAATATTTCCATGTTTATACTGATAGCGGTGTAGATATTTCCATGTTTATTCTCATAGCGGTGTAGATATTTCCATGTTTATCCACGTCGTGGTGTAGATATTTCCATGTTTATACAGATAGCGGTGTAGATATTTCCATGTTTATACTGATAGCGGTGTGGCTACTTCCATGTTTATACAGATAGCGGTGTAGATATTTCAATGATTATAGAGATGTCTGTGTAGGTAATTCCAAGTTTATACAGATGGCAGTGTAGATTTTCCATGTTTATACAGATAGTGGTGTAGATATTTCCATGTTTATACAGATGACTGTGTAGGTATTTCCATGTGTGTACAGATGGCGGTGTCGATATTTCCATGTTTATTGAGATAGCATTGTAGATATTTCCATCTTTGCACAGACTGCGGTGCAGATATTTCCATGTTTATACAGATAACGCTGCAGATAATTCCATGTTTATACAGCTAGCGGTGTAGATGTTTCCATGTTCATACAGACAGCGGTGGAGATATTTCTTTGTTTATACAGAAAACGGTGTAGATATTTCCATGTTTATAGAGATAGTGGTGTACATATTTCCATATTTATACTGATAGCGGTGTCGATATTTCCATGTTTTTACTGATAGCGGTGTAGATATGTCCAGGTTTATTCACATGGCGGTGTAGTTATTTCCATGTTTATACATGTCGTGGTGTAGATATTTCCATGTTTATACAGATAGCGGTGTAGATATTTCCATGTTTATACTGATAGCGGTGTAGATATTTCCATGTTTATACATATAGCGGTGTATATATTTCCATGTTTATACAGATCGTGGTGTAGACATTTCCATGTTTATACAGATAGCGGTGTTGATATTTCCATGTTTATACAGATAGCGGTGTAGATATTTCCATGTTTACTGAGATAGCGGTGTAGATATTTCCATGTTTATTCACATAGCGGTGTAGATATTTCCATGTTTATACACGTCGTGGTGTAGATATTTCCATGTTTATACAGATAGCGGTGTAGATATTTCCATGTTTATACTGATAGCGGTGTGGCTACTTCCATGTTTATACAGATAGCGGTGTAGATATTTCAATGATTATAGAGATGTCTTTGTAGGTAATTCCATGTTTATACAGCTGGCGGTGTAGATGTTTCCATGTTCATACAGACAGCGGTGGAGATATTTCTTTGTTTATACAGATAACGGTGTAGATATTTACAAGTTTATGGAGATTGTGGTGTAGATATTTCCATATTTATACAGATAGCGGTGTCGATATTTCCATGTTTTTACTTATAGCGGTGTAGATATTTCCATGTTTATTCACATGGCGGTGTAGATATTTCCATGTTTATGCATGTCGTGGTGTAGATATTTCCATGTTTATACAGATAGCGGTGTAGATATTTCCATGTTTATACTGATAGCGGTGTAGATATTTCCATGTTTATACATATAGCGGTGTAGATATTTCCATGTTTATACAGATCGTGGTGTAGACATTTCCATGTTTATACAGATAGCGGTGTTGATATTTCCATGTTTATACTGATAGCGGTGTAGATATTTCCATGTTTACTGAGATAGCGGTGTTGATATTTCCATATTTGCACAGATTGCGGTGTAGATATTTGCATCTTTACACAGAGACCTGTGTATATATTTCCATGTTTACACAGATAGCTGTGTAGATATTTCCATGTTTACACAGATACTCTTATAGATATTTCCATGTTTATACAGATAGCGGTGTAGATATTTCCATATTTATAAAGATAGCGGTGTAGATATTTCCATCGTTATAGACAAAGCAGTGGAGATATTTCCATGTTTATACAGATAGCGATGTAGATATTTCCATGTTTCTACAGATAGCGGTGGAGATATTTCCATGTTTATACAGATAGCCGTGTAGACATTTCCATGTTCATAGAGATAGCGCAGTAGATATTTCCATGTTAATACAGATGGCAGTGTAGATATTTCCAAGTATATACAGATGGCAGTGTAGATATTTTCATGTTTATACAGATGGACGTGTATATATTTCCATGTTTATAAAGATGACAGTGTAGATATTTCCATGTTTTCACAGATGGCGGTGTAGATATTTCCATGTTTATACATATAGCGGTGTGGCTACTTCCATGTTTATACAGATAGCGGTGTAGATATTTCAATGGTTATAGAGATGTCTGTATAGGTAATTCCATGTTTATACATATGGCAGTGTGGATATTTCCATGTTTATACAGATAGTGGTGTAGATATTTCCATGTTTATACAGATGACTGTGTAGGTATTTCCATGTGTGTGCAGATGGCGGTGTCGATATTTCCATGTTTATTGAGATAGCATTGTAGATATTTCCATCTTTGCACAGACTGCGTTGTAGATATTTCCATGTTTATACAGATATCGCCGCAGATAATTCCATGTTTATACAGCTAGAGGTTTAGATTTTTCCATGTTCATACAGACAGCGCTGGAGACATTTCTTTGTTTATACAGATAGCGGTGTAGATATTTCCATGTTTACTGAGATAGCGGTGTAGATATTTCCACATTTGAACAGATTGCGGTGTAGATATTTCCATCTTTACACAGAGACCTGTGTACATATTACCTTGTTTACACAGATAGCTGTGTAGATATTTCCATGTTTACACAGATAGCTGTGTAGATATTTCCATGTTTACACAAATAGTGTTATAGATATTTCCATGTTTATACAGATAGCGGTGTAGATATTTCCATGTATATTCACATAGCGGTGTAGATATTTCCATGTTTATACACGTCGTGGTGTAGATATTTCCATGTTTATACAGATAGAGGTGTAGATATTTCCATGTATATACTGATAGCGGTGTGGCTACTTCCATGTTTATACAGATAGCGGTGTAGATATTTCAATGATTATAGAGATGTCTGTGTAGGTAATTTCATGTTTATGTAGATGGCAGTGTAGATATTTCCATGTTTATACAGATAGTGGTGTAGATATTTCCATGTTTATACAGATGACTGTGAAGCTATTTCCATGTGTGTACAGATGGCGGTGTCGATATTTCCATGTTTATTGAGATAGCGTTGTGGATATTTCCATCCCTGCACAGACTGCGGTGTAGATATTTCCATGTTTATACAGATAATGCTGCAGATAATTCCATGTTTATACAGCTAGCGGTGAAGATGTTTCCATGGTCATACAGACAGCGGTGGAGATATTTCTTTGTTTATACAGATAACGGTGTAGATATTTCCATGTTTATAGAGATAGTGGTGTAGATATTTCCATATTTATACAGATAGCGGTGTCGATATTTCCATGTTTATTCACATGGCGGTGTAGATATTTCCATGTTTATACATGTCGTGGTGTAGATATTTCCATGTTTATACAGATAGCCGTGTAGATATTTCCATGTTTATACTGATAGCGGTGTAGATATTTCCATGTTTATACTGATAGCGGTGTAGATATTTCCATGTTTACACAGATAGCTGTGTAGATATTTCCATGTTTACACAGATAGTTTTATAGATATTTCCATGTTTATACAGATAGCATTGTAGATATTTCCATGTTTATAAAGATAGCGGTGTAGATATTTCCATCTTTATAGAGATAGCGGTGAAGATATTTCCATGTTTATACAGATAGCGATGTAGATATTTCCATGTTTCTACAGATAGCGGTGGAGATATTTCCATGTTTATACAGATAGCCGTGTAGACATTTCCATGTTTATAGAGATAGCGGTGTAGATATTTCCATCTTTATACAGATGGCAGTGTAGATATTTCCAGGTATATACAGATGGCAGTGTAGATATTTCCATGTTTATACAGATGGACGTGTAGATATTTCCATGTTTATAAAGATGACAGTGTAGATATTTCCATGTTTTCACAGATGGCGGTGTAGATATTTCCATGTTTATACAGATAGCGGTGTGGCTACTTCCATGTTTATACAGATAGCGGTGTAGATATTTCAATGGTTATAGAGATGTCTGTGTAGATAATTCCATGTTTATACAGATGGCAGTGTAGTTATTTCCATGTTTATACAGATAGTGGTGTAGATATTTCCATGTTTATACAGATGACTGTGTAGGTATTTCTACGTGTGCACAGATGGCGGTGTCGATATTTCCATGTTTATTGAGATAGCATTGTAGATATTTCCATCTTTGCACAGACTGCGGTGTAGATATTTCCATGTTTATACAGATAACGCTGCAGATAATTCCATGTTTATACAGCTAGCGGTGTAGATGTTTCCATGTTCATACAGACAGCGGTGGAGATATTTCTTTGTTTATACAGATAACGGTGTAGATATTTCCATGTTTATAGAGATAGTGGTGTAGATATTTCCATATTTATACAGATAGCGGTGTCAATATTTCCATGTTTATACTGATAGCGGTGTAGATATTTCCATGTTTATTCACATAGCGGTGTAGATATTTCCATGTTTATACACGTCTTGGTGTAGATATTTCCATGTTTATACAGATAGCGGTATAGATATTTCCATGTTTATACTGATAGCGGTGTGGCTACTTCCATGTTTATACAGATAGCGGTGTAGATATTTCAATGATTATAGAGATGTCTGTGTAGGTAATTCCATGTTTATACAGATGGCAGTGTAGATATTTCCATGTTTATACAGATAGTGGTGTAGATATTTCCATGTTTATACAGATGACTGTGTAGGTATTTCCACGTGTGTACAGATGGCGGTGTCGATATTTCCATGTTTATTGAGATAGCCTTATAGATATTTCCATCTTTGCACAGACTGCGGTGTAGATATTTCCATGTTTATACAGATAACGCTGCAGATAATTCCATGTTTATACAGCTAGCGGTGTAGATGTTTCCATGTTCATACAGACAGCGGTGGAGATATTTCTTTGTTTATACAGATAACGGTGTAGATATTTCCATGTTTATAGAGATAGTGTTGTAGATATTTCCATATTTATACAGATAGCGGTGTCAATATTTCCATGATTATACTGATAGCGGTGTAGGTATTTCCATGTTTATTCACATAGCGGTGTAGATATTTCCATGTTTATCCACGTCGTGGTGTAGATATTTCCATGTTTATACAGATAGCGGTGTAGACATTTCCATGTTTATACTGATAGAAGTGTGGCTACTTCCATGTTTATACAGATAGCGGTGTAGATATTTCAATGATTATAGAGATGTCTGTGTAGGTAATTCCAAGTTTATACAGATGGCAGTGTAGATTTTCCATGTTTATACAGATAGTGGTGTAGATATTTCCATGTTTATACAGATGACTGTGTAGGTATTTCCATGTGTGTACAGATGGCGGTGTCGATATTTCCATGTTTATTGAGATAGCATTGTAGATATTTCCATCTTTGCACAGACTGCGGTGCAGATATTTCCATGTTTATACAGATAACGCTGCAGATAATTCCATGTTTATACAGCTACCGGTGTAGATGTTTCCATGCTCATACAGACAGCGGTGGAGATATTTCTTTGTTTATACAGAAAACGGTGTAGATATTTCCATGTTTATAGAGATAGTGGTGTAGATATTTCCATATTTATTCTGATAGCGGTGTCGATATTTCCATGTTTTTACTGATAGCGGTGTAGATATGTCCATGTTTATTCACATGGCGGTGTAGGTATTTCCATGTTTATACATGTCGTGGTGTAGATATTTCCATGTTTATACAGATAGCGGTGGAGATATTTCCATGTTTATACTGATAGCGGTGTAGATATTTCCATGTTTATACATATAGCGGTGTATATATTTCCATGTTTGTACAGATCGTGGTGTAGACATTTCCATGTTTATACAGATAGCGGTGTTGATATTTCCATGTTTATACAGATAGCGGTGTAGATATTTAAATGTTTACTGAGATAGCGGTGTAGATATTTCCATATTTGCACAGATTGCGGTGTAGATATTTCCATCTTTACACAGAGACCTGTGTACATATTTCCATGTTTACACAGATAGCTGTGTAGATATTTCCATGTTTACACAGATACTGTTATAGATATTTCCATGTTTATACAGATAGCGGTGTAGATATTTCCATGTTTATAAAGATAGCGGTGTAGATATTTCCATCTTTATAGAGATAGCGGTGAAGTTATTTCCATGTTTATACAGATAGCGATGTAGATATTTCCATGTTTCTACAGATAGCGGTGGAGATATTTCCATGTTTATACAGATAGCCGTGTAGACATTTCCATGTTTATAGAGATAGCGGTGTAGATATTTCCATCTTTATACAGATGGCAGTGTAGATATTTCCAGGTATATACAGATGGCAGTGTAGATATTTCCATGTTTATACAGATGGACGTGTAGATATTTCCATGTTTATAAAGATGACAGTGTAGATATTTCCATGTTTTCACAGATGGCGGTGTAGATATTTCCATGTTTATACAGATAGCGGTGTGGCTACTTCCATGTTTATACAGATAGCGGTGTAGATATTTCAATGGTTATAGAGATGTCTGTGTAGATAATTCCATGTTTATACAGATGGCAGTGTAGTTATTTCCATGTTTATACAGATAGTGGTGTAGATATTTCCATGTTTATACAGATGACTGTGTAGGTATTTCTACGTGTGTACAGATGGCGGTGTCGATATTTCCATGTTTATTGAGATAGCATTGTAGATATTTCCATCTTTGCACAGACTGCGGTGTAGATATTTCCATGTTTATACAGATAACGCTGCAGATAATTCCATGTTTATACAGCTAGCGGTGTAGATGTTTCCATGTTCATACAGACAGCGGTGGAGATATTTCTTTGTTTATACAGATAACGGTGTAGATATTTCCATGTTTATAGAGATAGTGGTGTAGATATTTCCATATTTATACAGATAGTGGTGTCAATATTTCCATGTTTATACTGATAGCGGTGTAGATATTTCCATGTTTATTCTCATAGCGGTGTAGATATTTCCATGTTTATCCACGTCGTGGTGTAGATATTTCCATGTTTATACAGATAGCGGTGTAGATATTTCCATGTTTATACTGATAGCGGTGTGGCTACTTCCATGTTTATACAGATAGCGGTGTAGATATTTCAATGATTATAGAGATGTCTGTGTAGGTAATTCCAAGTTTATACAGATGGCAGTGTAGATTTTCCATGTTTATACAGATAGTGGTGTAGATATTTCCATGTTTATACAGATGACTGTGTAGGTATTTCCATGTGTGTACAGATGGCGGTGTCGATATTTCCATGTTTATTGAGATAGCATTGTAGATATTTCCATCTTTGCACAGACTGCGGTGCAGATATTTCCATGTTTATACAGATAACGCTGCAGATAATTCCATGTTTATACAGCTAGCGGTGTAGATGTTTCCATGTTCATACAGACAGCGGTGGAGATATTTCTTTGTTTATACAGAAAACGGTGTAGATATTTCCATGTTTATAGAGATAGTGGTGTACATATTTCCATATTTATACTGATAGCGGTGTCGATATTTCCATGTTTTTACTGATAGCGGTGTAGATATGTCCAGGTTTATTCACATGGAGGTGTAGTTATTTCCATGTTTATATATGTCGTGGTGTAGATATTTCCATGTTTATACAGATAGCGGTGTAGATATTTCCATGTTTATACTGATAGCGGTGTAGATATTTCCATGTTTATACATATAGCGGTGTATATATTTCCATGTTTATACAGATCGTGGTGTAGACATTTCCATGTTTATACAGATAGCGGTGTTGATATTTCCATGTTTATACAGATAGCGGTGTAGATATTTCCATGTTTACTGAGATAGCGGTTTAGATATTTCCATATTTGCACAGATTGCGGTGTAGATATTTCCATGTTTACACAGAGACCTGTGTACATATTTCCATGTTTACACAGATAGCTGTGTAGATATTTCCATGTTTACACAGATAGTGTTATAGATATTTCCATGTTTATACAGATAGCGGTGTAGATATTTCCATGTTTATAAACATAGCGGTGTAGATATTTCCATCTTTATAGAGATAGCGGTGAAGATATTTCCATATTTATACAGATAGCGATGTAGATATTTCCATGTTTCTACAGATAGCGGTGGAGATATTTCCATGTTTATACAGATAGCCGTGTAGACATTTCCATGTTTATAGAGATAGCGGTGTAGATATTTCCATGTTAATACAGATGGCAGTGTAGATATTTTCAAGTATATACAGATGGCAGTGTAGATATTTCCATGTTTATACAGATGGACGTGTATATATTTCCATGTTTATAAAGATGACAGTGTAGATATTTCCATGTTTTCAGAGATGGCGGTGTAGATATTTCCATGTTTATACATATAACGGTGTGGCTACTTCCATGTTTATACAGATAGCGGTGTAGATATTTCAATGGTTATAGAGATGTCTGTATAGGTAATTCCATGTTTATTCAGATGGCAGTGTAGATATTTCCATGTTTATACAGATAGTGGTGTAGATATTTCCATGTTTATACAGATGACTGTGTAGGTATTTCCATGTGTGTACAGATGGTGGTGTCAATATTTCCATGTTTATTGAGATAGCAGTGTAGATATTTCCATCTTTGCACAGACTGCGGTGTAGATATTTCCATGTTTATACAGATATCGCCGCAGATAATTCCATGTTTATACAGCTAGAGGTGTAGATTTTTCCATGTTCATACAGACAGCGGTGGAGACATTTCTTTGTTTATACAGATAGCGGTGTAGATATTTCCATGTTTACTGAGATAGCGGTGTAGATATTTCCATATTTGAACAGATTGCGGTGTAGATATTTCCATCTTTACACAGAGACCTGTGTACATATTACCTTGTTTACACAGATAGCTGTGTAGATATTTCCATGTTTACACAGATAGCTGTGTAGATATTTCCATGTTTATTCACATAGCGGTGTAGATATTTCCATGTTTATACACGTCGTGGTGTAGATATTTCCATGTTTATACAGATAGAGGTGTAGATATTTCCATGTTTATACTGATAGCGGTGTGGCTACTTCCATGTTTATACAGATAGCGGTGTAGATATTCCAATGATTATAGAGATGTCTGTGTAGGTAATTTCATGTTTATGTAGATGGCAGTGTAGATATTTCCATGTTTATACAGATAGTGGTGTAGATATTTCCATGTTTATACAGATGACTGTGAAGCTATTTCCATGTGTGTACAGATGGCGGTCTCGATATTTCCATGTTTATTGAGATAGCATTGTGGATATTTCCATCTTTGCACAGACTGCGGTGTAGATATTTCCATGTTTATACAGATAATGCTGCAGATAATTCCATGTTTATACAGCTAGCGGTGAAGATGTTTCCATGGTCATAGAGAGAGCGGTGGAGATATTTCTTTGTTTATACAGATAACGGTGTAGATATTTCCATGTTTATAGAGATAGTGGTGTAGATATTTCCATATTTATACAGATAGCGGTGTCGATATTTCCATGTTTATTCACATGGCGGTGTAGATATTTCCATGTTTATACATGTCGTGGTGTAGATATTTCCATGTTTATACAGATAGCCGTGTAGATATTTCCATGTTTATACTGATAGCGGTGTAGATATTTCCATGTTTATACTGATAGCGGTGTAGATATTTCCATGTTTATACAGATCGTGGTGTAGACATTTCCATGTTTATACAGATATCGGTGTTGATATTTCCATGTTTATACAGGTAGCGGTGTAGATATTTCCATGTTTACTGAGATATCGGTGTAGATATTTCCATATTTGCACAGATTGCGGTGTAGATATTTCCATGTTTATACAGATAGCCGTGTAGACATTTCCATGTTTATAGAGATAGCGGTGTAGATATTTCCATCTTTATACAGATGGCAGTGTAGATATTTCCAGGTATATACAGATGGCAGTGTAGATATTTCCATGTTTATACAGATGGACGTGTAGATATTTCCATGTTTATAAAGATGACAGTGTAGATATTTCCATGTTTTCACAGATGGCGGTGTAGTTATTTCCATGTTTATACAGATAGCGGTGTGGCTACTTCCATGTTTATACAGATAGCGGTGTAGATATTTCAATGGTTATAGAGATGTCTGTGTAGATAATTCCATGTTTATACAGATGGCAGTGTAGGTATTTCCATGTCTATACAGATAGTGGTGTAGATATTTCCATGTTTCTACAGATGACTGTGTAGGTATTTCCATGTGTGTACAGATGGCGGTGTCGATATTTCCATGTTTATTGAGATAGCATTGTAGATATTTCCATCTTTGCACAGACTGCGGTGTAGATATTTCCATGTTTATACAGATAACGCTGCAGATAATTCCATGTTTATACTGCTAGCGCTGTAGATGTTTCCATGTTCATACAGACAGCGGTGGAGATATTTCTTTGTTTATACAGATAACGGTGTAGATATTTCCATGTTTATAGAGATAGTGGTGTAGATATTTCCAAATTTATACAGATAGCGGTGTCGATATTTCCATGTTTATTCACTTGGCGGTGTAGATATTTCCATGTTTATACATGTCGTGGTGTAGATATTTCCATGTTTATACAGATAGCCATGTAGGTATTTCCATGTTTATACTGACAGCGGTGTAGATATTTCCATGTTTATACTGATAGCGGTGTAGATATTTCCATGTTTATACAGATCGTGGTGTAGACATTTCCATGTTTATACAGATAGCGGTGTTGATATTTCCATGTTTATACAGGTAGCGGTGTAGATATTTCCATGTTTACTGAGATATCGGTGTAGATATTTCCATATTTGCACAGATTGCGGTGTAGATATTTCCATCTTTACACAGAGACCTGTGTACATATTTCCATGTTTACACAGATAGCTGTGTAGATATTTCCATGTTAACACAGATACTGTTATAGATATTTCCATGTTTATAGAGGTAGTGGTGTAGATATTTCCATGTTTATAAAGATATCTGTGTAGATATTTCCATCTTTATAGAGATAGCGGTGGAGATATTTCCATGTTTATACAGATAGCGATGTAGATATTTCCATGTTTCTACAGATAGCGGAGGAGATATTTCCATGTTTATACAGATAGC
This sequence comes from Pan paniscus, assembly GCF_029289425.2. Lineage (NCBI taxonomy): Eukaryota > Metazoa > Chordata > Mammalia > Primates > Hominidae > Pan > Pan paniscus. Next base: position 10,302,409 of record NC_073257.2, on the reverse strand, counting down.
CTTGTAGACATTTCCATGTTTATAGAGATAGCGGTGTAGATATTTCCATGTTTATACAGATGGCAGTGTAGATATTTCCAGGTGTATACAGATGGCAGTGTTGATATTTCCATGTTTATACAGATGGACGTGCAGATATTTCCATGTTTAAAAAGATGACAGTGTAGATATTTCCATGTTTTCACAGATGGCGGTGTAGATATTTCCATGTTTATACAGATAGCAGTGTGGCTACTTCCATGTTTATACAGATAGCGGTGTAGATATTTCAATGGTTATAAAGATGTCTGTGTAGATAATTCCATGTTTATACAGATGGCAGTGTAGGTATTTCCATGTTTATACAGACAGTGGTGTAGATATTTCCATGTTTATACAGATGACTGTGTAGGTATTTGCTTGTGTGTACAGATGGCGGTGTCGATATTTCCATGTTTATTGAGATAGCATTGTAGATATTTCCAACTTTGCACAGACTGCTGTGTAGATATTTCCATGTTTATACAGATAACGCTGCAGATAATTCCATGTTTATACAGCTAGCGGTGTAGATGTTTCCATGTTCATACAGACAGCGGAGGAGATATTTCCTTGTTTATACAGATAACGGTGTAGATATTTCCATGTTTATAGAGATAGTGGTGTAGATATTTCCATATTTATACAGATTGCGGTGTCGATATTTCCATGTTTTTACTGATAGCGGTGTATATATTTCCATGTTTATTCACATGGCGGTGTAGGTATTTCCATTTTTATACATGTCGTGGTGTAGATATTTCCATCTTTATACAGATAGCGGTGTAGATATTTCCATGTTTATACTGATAGCGGTGTAGATATTTCCATGTTTACTGAGATAGCGGTGTAGATATTTCCAAGTTTATACAGATAGTGGTGTAGATATTTCCATGTTTACTGAGATAGCGGTGTAGATATTTCCATGTTTATACAGAACGTGATGTAGACATTTCCATGTTTATACAGATAGCAGTGTTGACATTTCCATGTTTATACAGAAAGCGGTGTAGATATTTCCATGTTTACTGAGATAGCGGTGTAGATATTTCCATATTTGCACAGATTGCGGTGTAGATATTTCCATCATTACACAGAGACCTGTGTACATATTTCCATGTTTACACAGATAGCTGTGTAGATATTTCCATGTTTACACAGATAGCTGTGTAGATATTTCCATTTTTACACAAATAGTGTTATAGGTATTTCCATGTTTATACAGATAGCGGTGTAGATATTTCCATGTTTATAAAGATAGCGGTGTAGATATTTCCATCTTTATAGAGATAGCGGAGGAGATATTTCCATGTTTATACAGATAGCGTTGTAGATATTTCCATGTTTCTACAGATAGCGGTGGAGATATTTCCATGTTTATACAGATAGCCGTGTAGACATTTCCATGTTTATAGAGATAGCGGTGTAGATATTTCCATGTTTATTCAGATGGCAGTGTAGATACTTCCAGGTGTATACAGATGGCAGTGTAGATATTTCCATGTTTATACAGATGGACGTGCATTTATTTCCATGTTTAAAAAGATGACAGTGTAGATTTTTCCATGTTTTCACAGACGGCGGTGTACATATTTCCATGTTTATACAGATAGCAGTGTGGCTACTTCCATGTTTATACAGATAGCGGTGTAGATATTTCAATGGTTATAGAGATGACTGTGTAGATAATTCCGTGTTTATACAGATGGCAGTGTAGGTATTTCCATGTTTATACAGATAGTGGTGTAGATACTTCCATGTTTATACAGATGACTGTGTAGGTATTTCCATGTGTGTACAGATGGCAGTGTCGATATTTCCATGTTTATTGAGATAGCATTGTAGATATTTCCATCTTTGCACAGACTGTTGTGTAGATATTTCCATGTTTATACAGTTAACGCTGCAGATAATTCCAAGTTTATACAGCTAGCGGTGTAGATGTTTCCATGTTCATACAGACAGCGGTGGAGATATTTCTTTGTTTATACAGATAACGGTGTAGATATTTCCATGTTTATAGAGATAGTGGTGTAGATATTTCCATATTTATACAGATAGCGGTGTCGATATTTCCATGTTTTTAATGATAGCGGTGTAGATATTTCCATGTTTATTCACATGGCGGTGTAGATATTTCCATGTTTATACATGTCGTGGAGTAGATATTTCCATGTTTATACAGATAGCCGTTTATATATTTCCATGTTTATACTGATAGCGGTGTAAATATTTCCATGTTTATACTGATAGCGGTGTAGATATTTCCATGTTTATACAGATCGTGGTGTAGACATTTCCATGTTTATACAGATAGCGGTGTTGATATTTCCATGTTTATACAGAAAGCGGTGTAGATATTTCCATGTTTACTGAGATAGCGGTTTAGATATTTCCATATTTGCACAGATTGCGGTGTAGATATTTCCGTCTTTACACAGAGACCTGTGTACATATTTCCATGTTTACACAGATAGCTGTGTAGATATTTCCATGTTTACACAGATAGCTGTGTAGATATTTCCATGTTTACACAAATAGTGTTATAGATATTTCCATATTTATACAGATAGCGGTGTAGATATTTCCATGTTTATAAAGATAGCGGTGTAGATATTTCCATCTTTATAGAGATAGCGGTGGAGATAATTCCATGTTTATACAGATAGCGATGTAGATATTTCCATGTTTCTACAGATAGCGGTGGAGATATTTCCATGTTTATACAGATAGCCATGTAGACATTTCCATGTTTATAGAGAAAGCGGTGTAGATATTTCCATGTTTATACAGATGGCTGTGTAGATATTTCCAAGTATATACAGATAGCAGTGTAGATATTTCCATGTTTATACAGCTGGACGTGTAGATATTTCCATGTTTATACAGATGACAGTGTAGATATTTCCATGTTTTCACAGATGGCGGTGTAGATATTTCCATGTTTATACTGAAAGCAGTGTGGCTAATTAAATGTTTATACAGATAGCGGTGTAGATATTTCAATGGTTATGGAGATGTCTGTGTAGGTAATTCCATGTTTATACAGCTGGCAGTGTAGATATTTCCATGTTTATACAGATAGTGGTGTAGACATTTCCATGTTTATACAGATGACTGTGTAGGTATTTCCATGTGTGTACAGATGGCGGTGTCGATATTTCCAGGTTTATTGAGATACCATTTTAGATATTTCCATCTTTGCACAGACTGCGTTGAAATTATTTCCATGTGTATACAGATAACGCTGCAGATAATTCCATGTTTATACAGCTAGCGGTGTAGATGTTTCCATGTTCATAAAGACAGCGGTGGAGATATTTCTTTGTTTATACATCTAACGGTGTAGATATTTCCATGTTTATAGAGATAGTGGTGTAGATATTTCCATATTTATACAGATAGCGGTGTCGATATTTCCATGTTTTTACTGATAACGGTGTATATATTTCCATGTTTATTCACATGGCGGTGTAGATATTTCCATGTTTATACATGTCGTGGTGTAGATATTTCCATCTTTATACAGATAGCGGTGTAGATATTTTAAATGTTTATACTGATAGCGATGTAGATATTTCCATGTTTATACATATAGCGGTGTAGATATTTCCATGTTTATACAGATCGTGGTGTAGACATTTCCATGTTTATACAGATAGCGGTGTTGATATTTCCATGTTTATACAGATAGCGGTGTAGATATTTCCATGTTTACTGAGATACCGGTGTAGCTATTTCCATATTGGCACAGATTGCGGTGTAGATATTTCCATCTTTACACAGAGACATGTGTACATATTTCCATGTTTACACAGATAGCTGTGTAGATATTTCCATGTTTACACAGATACTGTTATAGATATTTCCATGTTTATACAGATAGCGATGTAGATATTTCCATGTTTCTACAGATAGCGGTGGAGATATTTCCATGTTTATACAGATAGCCGTGTAGACATTTCCATGTTTATAGACATAGCGGTGTAGATATTTCCATGTTTATACAGATGGCAGTGTAGTTATTTCCAGGTGTATACAGATGGCAGTGTAGATATTTCCATGTTTATACAGATGGACGTGCAGATATTTCCATGTTTAAAAAGATGACAGTGTAGATATTTCCATGTTTTCACAGATGGAGGTGTAGATACTTCCATGTTTATACAGATAGCAGTGTGGCTACTTCCATGTTTGTACAGATAGCGGTGTAGATATTTCAATGGTTATAGAGATGTCTGTGTAGATAATTCCGTGTTTATACAGATGGCAGTGTAGGTATTTCCATGTTTATACAGATAGTGGCGTAGATATTTCCATGTTTATACAGATGACTGTGTAGGTATTTCCATGTATGTACCGATGGCGGTGTCGATATTTCCATGTTTATTGAGATAGCATTGTAGATATTTCCATCTTTGCACTGACTGCGGTGTAGATATTTCCATGTTTATACAGATAACGCTGCAGATAATTCCATGATTATACAGCTAGCAGAGTAGATGTTTCCTTGTTCATACAGACAGCGGTGGAGATAATTCTTTGTTTATAAAGATAACGGTGTAGATATTTCCATGTTTATAGAGATAGTGGTGTAGATATTTCCATATTTATACAGATAGCGGTGTCAGTATTTCTATGTTTTTAATGATAGCGGTGTAGATATTTCCATGTTTATTCACATAGCGGTGTAGATATTTCCATGTTTATACACGTCGTGGTGTAGATATTTCCATGTTTATACAGATAGCGGTGTAGATATTTCCATGTTTATGCTGATAGCGTTGTAGATATTTCCATGTTTATACATATAGCGGTGTAGATATTTCCATGTTTATACAGATCGTGGTGTAGACATTTCCATGTTTATACAGAAAGCGGTGTTTATATTTCCATGTTTATACAGATAGCGGTGTAGGTATTTCCATGTTTACTGAGATAGCGGTGTAGATATTTCCATATTTGCACAGAATGCGGTGTAGTTATTTCCATCTTTACACAGAGACCTGTGTTCATATTTCCAGGTTTACACAGATAGCTGTGTAGATATTTCCATGTTTACACAGATAGTGTTATAGATATTGCCATGATTATACAGATAGAGGTGTAGATATTTCCATGTTTATAAAGATAGCGGTGTAGATATTTCCATCTTTATAGAGATGGCGGTGGAGATATTTCCATGTTTATACAGATAGCGATGTAGATATTTCCATGTTTCCACAGATAGCGGTGGAGATATTTCCATGTTTATACAGATAGCCGTGTAGACATGTACATGTTTATAGAGATAGCTGTGTAGATATTTCCATCTTTATACAGATGGCAGTGTAGATATTTCCAGGTATATACAGATGGCAGTGTAGATATTTCCATGTTTTCACAGATGGCGGTGTAGATATTTCCATGTTAATACAGATAGCGGTGTGGCTACTTCCATGTTTATACAGATAGCGGTGTAGATATTTCAATGGTTATAGAGATGTCTGTGTAGATAATTCCATGTTTATACAGATGGCAGTGTAGGTATTTCCATGTTTATACTGATAGTGGTGTAGATATTTCCATGTTTATACAGATGACTGTGTCGGTATTTCCATGTGTGTACAGATGGCGGTGTCGATATTTCCATGTTTATTGAGATAGCATTGTAGATATTTCCATCTTTGCACAGACTGCGGTGTAGATATTTCAATGTTTATACAGATAACGCTGCAGATAATTCCATGTTTATACAGCTAGCGGTGTAGATGTTTCCATGTTCATACAGACAGCGGTGGAGATATTTCTTTGTTTATACAGAGAACGGTGTAGATATTTCCATGTTTATAGAGATAGTGGTGTAGATATTTCCATATTTATACAGATAGCAGTGTCAATATTTCCATGTTTATACTGATAGCGGTGTAGATATTTCCATGTTTATTCACATAGCGGTGTAGATATTTCCATGTTTATACTGATAGCGGTGTGGCTACTTCCATGTTTATACAGATAGCGGTGTAGATATTTCAATGATTATAGAGATGTCTGTGTAGGTAATTCCATGTTTATACAGATGGCAGTGTAGATATTTCCATGTTTATACAGATAGTGGTGTAGATATTTCCATGTTTATACAGATGACTGTGTAGGTATTTCCATGTGTGTACAGATGGCGGTGTCGATATTTCCATGTTTATAGAGATAGCATTGTACATATTTCCATCTTTGCACAGACTGTGGTGTAGATATTTCCATGTTTATTCAGATAACGCTGCAGATAATTCCATGTTTATACAGCTAGCGGTGTAGATGTTTCCATGATCATACAGACAACGGTGGACATATTTCTTTCTTTATACATATAACGGTGTAGATATTTCCATGTTTATAGAGATAGTGGTGTAGATATTTCCATATTTAAACAGATAGCGGTGTCGATATTTCCATGTTTTTACTGATAGCGGTGTACATATTTCCATGTTTATTCACATGGCGGTGGAGACATTTCCATGTTTATACATGTCGTGGTGTAGATATTTCCATGTTTATACAGAAAGCGGTGTAGATATTTGCATGTTTATACTGATAGCGGTGTAGATGTTTCCATGTTTATACTGATAGCGGTGTAGATATTTCCATGTTTATACAGATCGTGGTGTAGACATTTCCATGTTTATACAGACAGCGGTGTTGATATTTCCATGTTTATACAGATAGCGGTGTAGATATTTCCATGTTTACTGAGATAGCGGTGTAGATATTTCCATATTTGCACAGATTGCGGTGTAGATATTTCCATCTTTACACAGAGACCTGTGTACATATTTCCATGTTTACACAGATAGCTGTGTAGATATTTCCATGTTTACACAGATAGCTGTGTATATATTTCCATGTTTACACAAACAGTGTTATAGATATTTCCATGTTTATACAGATAGCGGTGTAGATATTTCCATGTTTATAAAGATAGCGGTGTAGATATTTCCATCTTTATAGAGATAGCAGTGGAGATATTTACATGTTTATACAGATAGCGATGTAGATATTTCCATGTTTCTACAGATAGCGGTGGAGGTATTTCCATGTTTATACAGATAGCCGTGCAGACATTTCCATGTTTATAGAGATAGCGGTGTAGATATTTCCAAATTTATACAGATGGCAGTGTAGATATTTCCAAGTATATACAGATGGCAGTGTAGATATTTCCATGTTTATACAGATGGACGTGTAGATATTTCCATGTTTATAAAGATGACAGTGTAGATATTTCCATGTTTTCACAGATGGCGGTGTAGATATTTCCATGTTTATACAGATTGCGGTGTGGCTACTTCCATGTTTATACAGATAGCGGTGCAGATATTTCAATGGTTATAGTGATGTCTGTGAAGGTAATTCCATGTTTATACAGATGGCAGTGTAGATATTTCCATATTTATACAGATAGAGGTGTAGATATTTCCATGTTTATACTGATAGCGGTGTGGCTACTTCCATGTTTATACAGACGGCGGTGTAGATATTTCAATGGTTATAGAGATGTCTGTGTAGATAATTCCATGTTTATACAGATGGCAGTGTAGGTATTTCCATGTTTATACAGATAGTGGTGTAGATATTTCCATGTTTATACAGATGACTGTGTAGGTATTTCCATGTGTGTACAGATGGCGGTGTCGATATTTCCATGTTTATTGAGATAGCATTGTAGATATTTCCATCTTTGCACAGACTGCGGTGCAGATATTTCCATGTTTATACAGATAACGCTGCAGATAATTCCATGTTTATACAGATAGCGGTGTAGATGTTTCCATGTTCATACAGACAGCGGTGGAGATATTTCTTTGTTTATACAGATAACGGTGTAGATATTTCCATGTTTATAGAGATAGTGGTGTAGATGTTTCCATATTTATACAGATAGCGGTGTCAATATTTCCATGTTTATACTGATAGCGGTGTAGATATTTCCATGTTTATTCACATAGCGGTGTAGATATTTGCATGTTTATACACGTCGTGGTGTAGGTATTTCCATGTTTATACAGATAGCGGTGTAGATATTTCCATGTTTATACTGAAAGCGGTGTGTCTACTTCCATGTTTATACAGATAGCGGTGTAGATATTTCAATGATTATAGAGATGTCTGTGTAGGTAATTCCATGTTTATACAGATGGCACTGTAGATATTTCCATGTTTATACAGATAGTGGTGTACATATTTCCATGTTTATACAGATGACTGTGTAGGTATTTCCATGTGTGTACAGATGGCGGTGTCGATATTTCCATGTTTATTGAGATAGCATTTTAGATATTTCCATCTTTGCACAGACTGCGGGGTAGATATTTCCATGTGTATACAGATGGAAGTGTAGTTATTTCCACGTTTACACAGATGGAGGTGTAGGTATTTCCATGTTTATACAGATGGCAGAGTAGATATTTCCATGATTATACAGACAGTGGTGTAGATATTTCCATGTTTATACAGTTGACTGTGTAGGTATTTCCATGTTTATACAGATAGCGATGCAGATATTTTCAGGTTTATACAGATAGCGGTGTATATATTTCCATGTTTATACAGATATCGGTGCAGATATTTCCATGTTTATAGAGATAGCGGTGTATTTATTTCCATGTTTATACAGATAGCTGTGGAGATTTTCCAGGTTTATACAGATAGCGGTGTAGATATTTCCATGTTTATACAGACGGCGGTGTAGATATTTCCAAGTTTCTACAGATAGCGGTGTAGATATTTCCATGTTTATACAGATAGTGGTGTAGGTATTTCCATGTTTATACAGATAGCGGTGGAGATTTTCCATGTTTATACAGATGGCTGTGTAGATATTTCCATGTGTATACAGATGGCAGTGTAGATATTTCCATGTTTATAGAGATGGAGGTGTAGATATTTCCATGTTTATACAGATGACTGTTTAGATATTTCCATGTTTTTACAGATGGCGGTGTAGATATTTCCATGTTTATACAGAGAGCGTAGTGGCTATTTCCATGTTTATACACATAGCATTGGAGTTATTTCCATGTTTATAGAGATGGGTGTGTACATGTTTCCATGTTTATAGAGATAGCGGTGTAGGTATTTCCATATATATACAGATAGCGGTGTAGATATTTCCATGTTTATACTGATAGCGGTGTAGATATTTCCATGTTTTTTCACATAGCGGTGTAGATATTTCCATGTTTATATAGATGGCGGTGTTTTTAGTTCCATGTTTATGGAGATGGTGGGGTAGATATTTCCATGTTTATACAGACCGTGGTGTAGACATTTCCATGTTTATACAGGTAGCGGTGTTGTCATTTCCATGTTTATACAGATAGCGGTGTAGATATTTCCATGTTTGCACAGATTGCGGTGTAGATATTTCCATCTTTACACAGAGAGCTGTGTACATATTTCCATGTTTACACAGATAGCTGTGTAGATATTTCCATGTTTACACAGATAGTGTTATACACATTTCCATGTTTATACAGATAGCGGTGTAGATATTTCCATGTTTATAAAGATACCGGTGTAGATATTTCCATCTTTATAGAGATAACGGTGGAGATATTTCCATGTTTATAGAGATAGTGGTGTAGATATTTCTATATTTATACAGATAGCGATGTAGATATTTCCATGTTTATACTGATAGCGGTGTAGATATTTCCAGGTTTATTCATATAGCGGTGTAGATATTTCCATGTTTATACACGTCGTGGTGTAAATATTTCCATGTTTATACTGATAGCAGTGTAGATATTTCCATGTTTATACTGAGAGCGGTGTAGAGATTTCCATGTTTATACATATAGCAGTGTAGATATTTCCATGTTTATACAGATCGTGGTGTAGACATTTCCATGTTTATACTGATAGCGGCGTTGATATTTCCATGTTTATACAGATAGTGGTGTAGATATTTCCATGTTTAGACACATAGCGTTGGAGATATTTCCATGTTTATACGCATAGCGGTGTAGATATTTCCATGTTTATACAGATAGCGGTGTTGGTATTTCCATGTTTATACAGATAGCGTTATAGATATTTCCAAGTTTATACAGATTGCGGTGTAGTTATTTACATGTTTATAGAGATAGCGGTGGGGATATTTCCATGTTCATACAGATAGCAGTGGAGACATTTCCATGTTTACACAGATGGTGTTGTATATATTTCCAGGTTTACAAAGATAGTGGTGTAGATAATTACTGGTTTATACAGATAGCGGTGATGGTATTTCCATGTTTATGCAGATTGCGTTGCAGGTATTTCCATGTTTATAGAGATAGCGATGTAGATATTTCCATGTTTATGCAGTTGGCTGTGTAGATATTTCCATGTGTATACAGGTGGCAGTGTAGATATTTCCATGTATATACAGATGGAGGTGTAGATATTTCCATGTATATACATATGACAGTGTAGATATTTCCATGTTTTTACAGTTGGCTGTGTAGATATTTCCATGTTTATACAGATAGCGGTTTGGCTATTTCCATGTTTATACAGATAGCGATGAAGATATTTCCAGGTTTATAGAGATGGCGGTGTAGATATTTCCATGTTTATTCAGATGGCGTTGTAGATATTTCCATGTTTATACAGATAGTTGTGCAGATATTTTCATCTTTATACAGATTACCGTGTAGGTATTTCCATGTTTATACAGATGGTGGTGTAGATATTTCCATGTTTATACAGATGGAGGTGTAGATATTTCCATGTTTATAGAGATGTCTGTGTAGATATTTCCATGTTTATACAGATGGCAGTGTAGTTATTTCTATGTTTATACAGATAGTAGTGTAGATGTTTCCATGTTTATACAGATGAGTGTTTAGTTATTTCCATGTTTATACAGATGGCGGTGTAGATATTTCCATGTTTATAGAGATAGCCCTATATATATTTCCATGTTTATACATATAGCGGTGTAGACATTTCCCAGTTTATAGAGATAGCTGTGTAGATATTTCCATATTTATACAGACAGCAGTGTAGATATTTCCATGTTTATACAGATAGCAGTGTAGATATTTCCATATTTGCACTGATTGGGGTGTAGATGTATCCATCCTTACAAAGATAGGGGTGTACATATTTCCAACTTTACACAGATAGCTGTTTAGATATTTCCACGTTTACACAGACAGTTTTGTAGATATTTCTATATTTATACAGAGAGCGGAGTAGATATTTCCATGTTTATAAAGATATTGGTGTAGATATTTCCATGTTTATACAAATGGCGGTGGATTTATGTCCATGTTTATACAGTCAGCGATGTAGATATTTCCAAGTTTATACAGATGGCAGTGTGAATATTTCCATCTTTATACAGATAGTGGTGTAGATATTTCCATGTTTATACTGATGGCCGTGTAATATTTCCATGATTATATAAAGGGCGGTGTTGATATTTCCATGTTTATAGAGATAGCCATGTAGATATTTCCATGTTTATACAGATAGTGGTGTAGACATTTCCGTGTTTATAGAGATAGCGGTGTAGATATTTCCATATTTATACAGGTAGTGGTTTAGATATTTCCATGTTTATGAAGATACCGATGTAGATATTTCCATCTTTTTATTGATAGCGGTGGAGATATTTCCTTGTTTATACAGATAGCGATGTAGATATTTCCATGTTTATACAGATAGCGATGTAGATATTTCCATGTTTATTCAGATAGCGGTGTAGATATTTCCATGTTTATACAGATAGCGGTGGAGATATTTTCAACTTTATACAGATAGCGGTGGACATATTTTCATGTTTATAGAGATAGCAGTGTAGATATTTCCAAGTTTATACACATAGCGGTGTCGATATTTCCGTGTTTATACAGATAGCGGTGTAGATGTTTCCATGTTTATACAGACAGCGGTGTAGATATAACCATGTTTATACTGATCGTGGTATATATATTTCCATGTTTATACAGATAGCGGTGGAGATATTTCAATGTTTATACAGATGACTGTGTAGATATTTCCATGTGTATACAGATGGTAGCGTAGATATTTCCATGTTTATACAGATGGCAGTGTAGATATTTCCATGTTTATACAGATTGCGGTGTGGCTATTTTCATGTTTATAGAAATAGCGGTGCAGGTATTTCCATGTTTATAGAGATGGCTGTGTAGATATTTCCATGTTTACACAGATGACTGTGTAGGTATTTCCATGTATATCCAGAAGTCAGTGTTGATATTTCAATGTTTATAGAGATAGCGGTTTAGTTATTTCCATGTTTATACAGATGGCAGTGTAGATATTTCCATGTTTATTCAGAAGGCAGTGATGATATTTCCATGTTTTTAGGGATAGCGGTGTAGATATTTTCCTGTTTATGCAGATAGCGGTGTAGATATTTCCATGTTTATAGAGATAGCCATGTAGATATTTCCATGTTTACACAGATAGCGATGTAGACATTTCCATGTTTATACAGATAGCGGTGTAGATATTTCCATGTTTATACAGAGAGTGGTGGAGTTATTTCCATGTTTATAGAGATAGCGATGGAGATATTTCCATGTTTCTAGAGATGGTGGTGTAGATATTTCGAAGTTTATGCAGTTAGCGGTGTAGATAATTCCATGTTTATAGAGATAGCGGTGTAGACATGTCCTTGTTTATACAGGTAGCAGTGTAGATATTTCCATGTTTACAGAGATAGCGGTGAAGATATTTCCATATTTATAAAGATAGCGGTGTAGTTATTTGTATGTTTATTCAGATAGTGGTGTAGATATTTCCATGTTTATACAGATAGCGGTGTGGCGATTACCATGTTTACTCAGATGGCAGTGTAGATATATCCATGTTTGTACAGATAGTGGAGTAGATATTTCCATGTTTATAAAGATAGCAGTGCAGATATTTCCAAGTTTATTGAGATAGCGGTGGAGATATTTCCATGTTCATAGAGATAGCGGTGGAGATATTTCCATGTTTGTACAGATAACGATGTAGATATTTCCATGTTTATGCAGATAGCGGTGTACATATTTCCGTGTTCATGCAGATAGTGGTGTTGATATTTCCATGTTTATAGAGATAGCCATGTAGATATTTCCATGTTTATACAGATAGCGGTGTAGATATTTCCATGTTTATAGGGATAGTGGTGTGGCTATTTCCATATTTATACAGATAGCGGTGTAGATATTTCCATGTTTATACGGATAGCGGTGTATATATTTCCATGTTTATACAGACAGCGGTGTAGTTATTTCCATGTTTATACAGATGACTGTGTACATGTTTCCTTGATTATTCAGATGGCGGTGTAGATATTTCCATCTATATAGAGATAGCGCTGTAGATGTATCCATGTTTATACAGATAGCTTCGTAGATATTTCCATGTTTATAGAGGTAGCGGTGTAGATATTTCCATATTTATACAGATAGCCGTGTAGATATTTCCATGTTTATTCAGATGGTGGTGTAGATATTTCCATGTTTATAAAACATAACGGTGTGGCTATTTCCATGTTTATACAGATGGCAGTGTTGATATTTCCATGCTTATACAGATAGCGGTGTAGATATTTCCATGTTTATACAGATAGCGGTGTAGATATTTCCATGTTTATACAGATAGCTGTGTAGATATTTCCATGTCTATATAGATAGAGGTGTGGATATTTCCATGTTTATACAGATAGCGGTGTAGATATTTCCATGTTTATAGAGATAGCGGTGGAGATATTTCCATGTTTGTACATATGGCGGTGTAGATATTTCCATGTTTCTACAGATGACTGTGTAGATATTTCCATATTTTTACAGATGGCAGTGTGGATATTTCCATGTTTATACAGATAGCGGTTTAGCTATTTCCATGTTTATACAGATATCGATGTAGATATTTCCATGTTTATAGAGATGGCTGTGTAGATATTTCCAAGTTTATACAGATGGCAGTGTAGATATTTCCATGTTTATGCAGATAGCGGTGTGGCTATATCCATGTTTATACAGATGGCAGTGTAGATATTTCCATGTTTATAGAGATAGCGGTGTAGTTATTTCCGTGTTTATACAGATGGCAGTGTAGATATTTTCATGTTTATACAGAAGGCGGTGTAGACATTTCCATGTTTATAGGGATAGCGGTGTAGGTATTTCCATATTTATACAGATAGCGGAGTAGATATTTCCATGTTTATACAGATAGTGATGTAGATATTTCCATGTTTAAAAAGATTGTGGTGTAGATATTTCCATGTTTACAGAGATAGAGGTGTAGATATTTCCATATTTGCACAGAATGCGGTGTAGATATTTCCATCCTCACACAGATTGCGGTGTACATATTTCCATGTTTACACAGACAGCTGTGTAGATATTTCCTTGTTTACACAGATAGTGTTGTAGGTATTTCCATGTTTATAGAGATTGCGGTGTAGATATTTCCATGTTTAGAAAGATAGCAGTGTAGATATTTCCATGTTTATACAGATAGCGGTGGAGATATTTCCATGTTTATACTGATAGCGCTGTAGATATTTGCATGTTTATACTGATAGCGGTGTAGATATTTCCATGTTTATACAGATAGCGGTGTAGGTATTTCCATGTTTATACAGATAGCGGTGTAGATATTTCCATGTTTATACAGAGAGCGGTGGAGATATTTCCATGTTTATACAGATAGCGGTGGAGATATTTCAATGTTTATAGAGATGGTGGTGTAGATATTTTCAAGTATATGCTGATAGCGGTGTAGTTATTTCCATGTTTATAGAGATAGTGGTGTAGATATTTCCATGTTTATACAGGTAGCGGTGTAGATATTTCCGTGTTTACAGGGATAGCAGTGTAGATACTTCCATATTTATGGAGATAGCAGTGTAGATATTTGTATGTTTATTCAGATGGCGTTGTAGGTATTTCCATGTTTATACAGAGAGCAGTGTAGACATTTCCATGTTTATAGACATAGCGGTGTAGATATTTCCATATTTATACAGATAACGGAGGAGATATTTCCATGTTTATACAGATAGTGGTGTAGATATTTCCATGTTTATACAGATAGCGGTGTAGATATATCCACGTTTATACAGATTGTGGTGTAGATATTTCCATGTTTATACAGATAGCGGTGATGATATTTCCATGCTTATACAGAGAGTGGTGTATATATTTCCATGTTACAGAGATAGAGTTGTAGATATTTCCATATTTGCACAGATTGCAGTGTAGATATTTCCATCTTCACAGAGATTGCGGTGTACATATTTCCATGTTTACACAGACAGCGTTGTAGATATTTCCATGTTTACACAGATAGTGTTGTATATATTTCCATTTTTATAGAGATTGCGGTGTAGATATTTCCATGGTTATACAGATTGCGGTATAGATATTTCCATGTTTATACAGATAGTGGTATAGATATTTCCATGTTTATACAGAGAGTGGAGGAGATATTTCCATATTTATACAGATAGCGGTGCAGATATTTCCATGTTTCTAGAGATGGTGGTGTAGATATTTCCAAGTTTATGCAGGTAGCGGTGTAGATATTTCCATGTTTATAGAGATAGCGGTGTAGATATGTAAATGTTTATACAGGTAGCGGTATAGATATTTCCAGGTTTACAAAGATATCGGTGTAGATACTTCCATATTTATACAGATAGCAGTTTTGATATTTGTATGTTTATTCAGACGGTGCTGTAGATACTTTCATGTTCATACAGATAGCGGTGTGGCTATTACCATGTTTATACAGATGGCAGTATAGATATATCCATGTTTATACAGATAGTGGAGTAGATATTTCCATGTTTATAAAGATAGCGGTGAAGATATTTCCAAGTTTATAAAGATAGCCGTGGAGATATTTCCATGTTCATAGAGATAGCGATGGAGATATTTCCATGTTTGTATACATAACGATGTAGACTTTTCCATGTCTATGCAGATAGCGGTGTAGATATTTCCGTGTTTATGCAGATAGCTGTGTAGATATGTCCATATTTATTCACATGGCGGTGTAGGTATTTCCATGTTTATACATGTCGTGGTGTAGATATTTCCATGTTTATACACATAGCGGTGTAGATATTTCCATGTCTATGCAGATAGCGGTATAGATATTTCCATGTTTATAGAGATAGCAATGTAGATATTTCCATGTTTATACAGATAGCGGTGTAGACATTTCCATGTTTATAGGGATAGCGGTGTGGATATTTCCATATTTATACAGATAGCGGGTAGACATTTCCATGTTTATACGGATAGCGGTGTAGATATTTCCATGTTTATACAGATATCGGTGTAGTTATTTCCATGTTTGTGCAGATGAGTTTGTACATATTTCCATGTTTATACAGATGGCGGTGTAGATATTTCCATGTTTATAGAGATAGCGGTGTAGATATATCCATGTTATACAGATAGCTGTGTAGATATTTCCATGTTTATAGAGGTAGCGGTGTAGATATTTCCATATTTATACAGATAGCCGTGTAGGTATTTCCATGTTTATTCAGATGGCGGTGTAGATATTTCCATATTTATACAGATAGCGGTGTGGCTATTTCCATGTTTATACAGATGGCAGTGTTGATATTTCCATGTTTATACAGATAGCGGTGTAAATATTTCCATCTTTATACAGATAGCAGTGTAGGTATTTCCATGTTTATACAGATTGCGGTATAGATATTTCCATGTCTATAAAAATAGCGGTGTAGATATTTCCATGTTTCTACTGATAGCGGTGTAGATATTTCCATGTTTATACAGATAGCGGTGGAGATATTTCCATGTGTATACAGATGGCGGTGTAGATATTTCCATGTTTCTACAGATGACTGTGAAGATATTTCCATATTTTTACAGATGGTGTTGTAGATATTTCCAGGTTTATACAGATAGCGATTTAGCTATTTCCATGTTTATTCAGATAGCGATGTAGATATTTCCATGTTTATAGAGGTGGCTGTGTAGATATTTCCATGTTTATACAGATGGCAGTGTAGATATTTCCGTGTTTATACAGATAGTGGTGTGGATATTTCTATGTTTAAACAGATGACTTTGTAGGAATTTCCATGTTTATACAAATGGCGGTGTAGGCATTTCCATGTTTATAGAGATAGCGGTGTAGATATTTCCATATTTATACAGATAGCGGTGTAGATATTTGCATGTTTATACAGATAACGGTGTAGATGTTTCCATGATTATACAGATAGCGGTGTAGATATATCCATGTTTATACAGATTGTGGTGTAGATATTTCCATGTTTATACAGACAGCGGTGTAGATATTTCCATGTTTATATTGATAGCGGAGTAGATATTTCCATATTTACAGAGATAGATGTGTAGATATTTCCGTATTTCCACAGATTGCGGTGTAGATATTTCCACCTTTATACAGACAGCGGGGTAGATATTTCCATGTTTACACAAATAACGGTGTAGATATTTCCATCTTTATACAGATGTCGATGTAGATATTTCCATGTGTATACAGATGGCAGTGTAGATATTTCCATGTTTATGCAGATAGCGGTGTGGCTATTTCCATGTTTATAGAGGTTCCTTGTAGATATTTCCATGTTTATAGAGATGGCTGTGTAGATATTTCTATGTTTATACAGATGCCAGTGTAGGTATTTCCACGTTTATACAGATAGTGGTGTAGATGTTTCTATGTTTATACAGATGACTGTGTAGATATTTCCATGTATATACAGATGGCAGTCTAGATATTTCCATGTTTATAGAGATAGCGGTGTAGTTATTTCCATGTTTATACAGATGGCAGTGTAGATATTTTCATGTTTTTACAAAACGCGGTGTAGACATTTCCATGTTTATAGAGATAGCGGTGTAGATATTTCCATATTTATACAGATAGCAGAGTAGATATTTCCATGTTAATACAGATAGTGGTGTAGATATTTCCATGTTTATACAGATTGTGGTGTAGATATTTCCATGTTTATACAGATTTTGGTGTGGATATTTCCATGTTTATACAGATAACGGTGTAGATATTTCCATGTTTACAGAGATAGAGGTGTAGATATTTCCATATTTGCACAGTTTGCGGTTTTGATATTTCCATCCTCACACAGATTGCGGTGTACATATTTCCATGTTTACACAGACAGTTGTGAAGATATTTCCATGTTTACACAGTTAGTGTTGTAGGTATTTCCATGTTTATAGAGATTGCGGTGTAGATATTTCCATGTTTATAAAGATAGCAGTGCAGATATTTCCAAGTTTATTGAGATAGCGGTGGAGATATTTCCATGTTCATAGAGATAGCGGTGGAGATATTTCCATGTTTGTACAGATAACGATGTAGATATTTCCATGTTTATGCAGATAGCGGTGTACATATTTCCATGTTCATGCAGATAGTGGTGTTGATATTTCCATGTTTATAGAGATAGCCATGTAGATATTTCCATGTTTATACAGATAGCGGTGTAGATATTTCAATGTTTATAGGGATAGTGGTGTGGCTATTTCCATATTTATACAGATAGCGGTGTAGATATTTCCATGTTTATACGGATAGCGGTGTATATATTTCCATGTTTATACAGACAGCGGTGTAGTTATTTCCATGTTTATACAGATGACTGTGTACATGTTTCCTTGATTATTCAGATGGCGGTGTAGATATTTCCATCTATATAGAGATAGCGCTGTAGATGTATCCAAGTTTATACAGATAGCTTCGTAGATATTTCCATGTTTATAGAGGTAGCGGTGTAGATATTTCCATATTTATACAGATAGCCGTGTAGATATTTCCATGTTTATTCAGATGGTGGTGTAGATATTTCCATGTTTATAAAACATAACGGTGTGGCTATTTCCATGTTTATACAGATGGCAGTGTTGATATTTCCATGCTTATACAGATAGCGGTGTAGATATTTCCATGTTTATACAGATAGCGGTGTAGATATTTCCATGTTTATACAGATAGCTGTGTAGATATTTCCATGTCTATATAGATAGAGGTGTGGATATTTCCATGTTTATACAGATAGCGGTGTAGATATTTCCATGTTTATAGAGATAGCGGTGGAGATATTTCCATGTTTGTACATATGGCGGTGTAGATATTTCCATGTTTCTACAGATGACTGTGTAGATATTTCCATATTTTTACAGATGGCAGTGTGGATATTTCCATGTTTATACAGATAGCGGTTTAGCTATTTCCATGTTTATACAGATATCGATGTAGATATTTCCATGTTTATAGAGATGGCTGTGTAGATATTTCCAAGTTTATACAGATGGCAGTGTAGATATTTCCATGTTTATGCAGATAGCGGTGTGGCTATATCCATGTTTATACAGATGGCAGTGTAGATATTTCCATGTTTATAGAGATAGCGGTGTAGTTATTTCCGTGTTTATACAGATGGCAGTGTAGATATTTTCATGTTTATACAGAAGGCGGTGTAGACATTTCCATGTTTATAGGGATAGCGGTGTAGGTATTTCCATATTTATACAGATAGCGGAGTAGATATTTCCATGTTTATACAGATAGTGATGTAGATATTTCCATGTTTAAAAAGATTGTGGTGTAGATATTTCCATGTTTACAGAGATAGAGGTGTAGATATTTCCATATTTGCACAGAATGCGGTGTAGATATTTCCATCCTCACACAGATTGCGGTGTACATATTTCCATGTTTACACAGACAGCTGTGTAGATATTTCCTTGTTTACACAGATAGTGTTGTAGGTATTTCCATGTTTATAGAGATTGCGGTGTAGATATTTCCATGTTTAGAAAGATAGCAGTGTAGATATTTCCATGTTTATACAGATAGCGGTGGAGATATTTCCATGTTTATACTGATAGCGCTGTAGATATTTGCATGTTTATACTGATAGCGGTGTAGATATTTCCATGTTTATACAGATAGCGGTGTAGGTATTTCCATGTTTATACAGACAGCGGTGTAGATATTTCCATGTTTATACAGAGAGCGGTGGAGATATTTCCATGTTTATACAGATAGCGGTGGAGATATTTCAATGTTTATAGAGATGGTGGTGTAGATATTTTCAAGTATATGCTGATAGCGGTGTAGTTATTTCCATGTTTATAGAGATAGTGGTGTAGATATTTCCATGTTTATACAGGTAGCGGTGTAGATATTTCCGTGTTTACAGGGATAGCAGTGTAGATACTTCCATATTTATTGAGATAGCAGTGTAGATATTTGTATGTTTATTCAGATGGCGTTGTAGGTATTTCCATGTTTATACAGAGAGCAGTGTAGACATTTCCATGTTTATAGAGATAGCGGTGTAGATATTTCCATATTTATACAGATAACGGAGGAGATATTTCCATGTTTATACAGATAGTGGTGTAGATATTTCCATGTTTATACAGATAGCGGTGTAGATATATCCACGTTTATACAGATTGTGGTGTAGATATTTCCATGTTTATACAGATAGCGGTGATGATATTTCCATGCTTATACAGAGAGTGGTGTATATATTTCCATGTTACAGAGATAGAGTTGTAGATATTTCCATATTTGCACAGATTGCAGTGTAGATATTTCCATCTTCACAGAGATTGCGGTGTACATATTTCCATGTTTACACAGTCAGCGTTGTAGATATTTCCATGTTTACACAGATAGTGTTGTATATATTTCCATTTTTATAGAGATTGCGGTGTAGATATTTCCATGGTTATACAGATTGCGGTGTAGATATTTCCATGTTTATACAGATAGCGGTATAGATATTTCCATGTTTATACAGAGAGTGGAGGAGATATTTCCATATTTATACAGATAGCGGTGCAGATATTTCCATGTTTCTAGAGATGGTGGTGTAGATATTTCCAAGTTTATGCAGGTAGCGGTGTAGATATTTCCATGTTTATAGAGATAGCGGTGTAGATATGTAAATGTTTATACAGGTAGCGGTATAGATATTTCCAGGTTTACAAAGATATCGGTGTAGATACTTCCATATTTATACAGATAGCAGTTTTGATATTTGTATGTTTATTCAGACGGTGCTGTAGATACTTTCATGTTCATACAGATAGCGGTGTGGCTATTACCATGTTTATACAGATGGCAGTATAGATATATCCATGTTTATACAGATAGTGGAGTAGATATTTCCATGTTTATAAAGATAGCGGTGAAGATATTTCCAAGTTTATAAAGATAGCCGTGGAGATATTTCCATGTTCATAGAGATAGCGATGGAGATATTTCCATGTTTGTATACATAACGATGTAGACTTTTCCATGTCTATGCAGATAGCGGTTTAGATATTTCCGTGTTTATGCAGATAGCGGTGTAGATATGTCCATATTTATTCACATGGCGGTGTAGGTATTTCCATGTTTATACATGTCGTGGTGTAGATATTTCCATGTTTATACACATAGCGGTGTAGATATTTCCATGTCTATGCAGATAGCGGTATAGATATTTCCATGTTTATAGAGATAGCAATGTAGATATTTCCATGTTTATACAGATAGCGGTGTAGACATTTCCATGTTTATAGGGATAGCGGTGTGGATATTTCCATATTTATACAGATAGCGGGTAGACATTTCCATGTTTATACGGATAGCGGTGTAGATATTTCCATGTTTATACAGATATCGGTGTAGTTATTTCCATGTTTGTGCAGATGAGTTTGTACATATTTCCATGTTTATACAGATGGCGGTGTAGATATTTCCATGTTTATAGAGATAGCGGTGTAGATATATCCATGTTATACAGATAGCTGTGTAGATATTTCCATGTTTATAGAGGTAGCGGTGTAGATATTTCCATATTTATACAGATAGCCGTGTAGGTATTTCCATGTTTATTCAGATGGCGGTGTAGATATTTCCATATTTATACAGATAGCGGTGTGGCTATTTCCATGTTTATACAGATGGCAGTGTTGATATTTCCATGTTTATACAGATAGCGGTGTAAATATTTCCATCTTTATACAGATAGCAGTGTAGGTATTTCCATGTTTATACAGATTGCGGTATAGATATTTCCATGTCTATAAAAATAGCGGTGTAGATATTTCCATGTTTCTACTGATAGCGGTGTAGATATTTCCATGTTTATACAGATAGCGGTGGAGATATTTCCATGTGTATACAGATGGCGGTGTAGATATTTCCATGTTTCTACAGATGACTGTGAAGATATTTCCATATTTTTACAGATGGTGTTGTAGATATTTCCAGGTTTATACAGATAGCGATTTAGCTATTTCCATGTTTATTCAGATAGCGATGTAGATATTTCCATGTTTATAGAGGTGGCTGTGTAGATATTTCCATGTTTATACAGATGGCAGTGTAGATATTTCCGTGTTTATACAGATAGTGGTGTGGATATTTCTATGTTTAAACAGATGACTTTGTAGGAATTTCCATGTTTATACAAATGGCGGTGTAGGCATTTCCATGTTTATAGAGATAGCGGTGTAGATATTTCCATATTTATACAGATAGCGGTGTAGATATTTGCATGTTTATACAGATAACGGTGTAGATGTTTCCATGATTATACAGATAGCGGTGTAGATATATCCATGTTTATACAGATTGTGGTGTAGATATTTCCATGTTTATACAGACAGCGGTGTAGATATTTCCATGTTTATATTGATAGCGGAGTAGATATTTCCATATTTACAGAGATAGATGTGTAGATATTTCCGTATTTCCACAGATTGCGGTGTAGATATTTCCACCTTTATACAGACAGCGGGGTAGATATTTCCATGTTTACACAAATAACGGTGTAGATATTTCCATCTTTATACAGATGTCGATGTAGATATTTCCATGTGTATACAGATGGCAGTGTAGATATTTCCATGTTTATGCAGATAGCGGTGTGGCTATTTCCATGTTTATAGAGGTTCCTTGTAGATATTTCCATGTTTATAGAGATGGCTGTGTAGATATTTCTATGTTTATACAGATGCCAGTGTAGGTATTTCCACGTTTATACAGATAGTGGTGTAGATGTTTCTATGTTTATACAGATGACTGTGTAGATATTTCCATGTATATACAGATGGCAGTCTAGATATTTCCATGTTTATAGAGATAGCGGTGTAGTTATTTCCATGTTTATACAGATGGCAGTGTAGATATTTTCATGTTTTTACAAAACGCGGTGTAGACATTTCCATGTTTATAGAGATAGCGGTGTAGATATTTCCATATTTATACAGATAGCAGAGTAGATATTTCCATGTTAATACAGATAGTGGTGTAGATATTTCCATGTTTATACAGATTGTGGTGTAGATATTTCCATGTTTATACAGATTTTGGTGTGGATATTTCCATGTTTATACAGATAACGGTGTAGATATTTCCATGTTTACAGAGATAGAGGTGTAGATATTTCCATATTTGCACAGTTTGCGGTTTTGATATTTCCATCCTCACACAGATTGCGGTGTACATATTTCCATGTTTACACAGACAGTTGTGAAGATATTTCCATGTTTACACAGTTAGTGTTGTAGGTATTTCCATGTTTATAGAGATTGCGGTGTAGATATTTCCATGTTTATAAAGATAGCAGTGCAGATATTTCCAAGTTTATTGAGATAGCGGTGGAGATATTTCCATGTTCATAGAGATAGCGGTGGAGATATTTCCATGTTTGTACAGATAACGATGTAGATATTTCCATGTTTATGCAGATAGCGGTGTACATATTTCCATGTTCATGCAGATAGTGGTGTTGATATTTCCATGTTTATAGAGATAGCCATGTAGATATTTCCATGTTTATACAGATAGCGGTGTAGATATTTCAATGTTTATAGGGATAGTGGTGTGGCTATTTCCATATTTATACAGATAGCGGTGTAGATATTTCCATGTTTATACGGATAGCGGTGTATATATTTCCATGTTTATACAGACAGCGGTGTAGTTATTTCCATGTTTATACAGATGACTGTGTACATGTTTCCTTGATTATTCAGATGGCGGTGTAGATATTTCCATCTATATAGAGATAGCGCTGTAGATGTATCCAAGTTTATACAGATAGCTTCGTAGATATTTCCATGTTTATAGAGGTAGCGGTGTAGATATTTCCATATTTATACAGATAGCCGTGTAGATATTTCCATGTTTATTCAGATGGTGGTGTAGATATTTCCATGTTTATAAAACATAACGGTGTGGCTATTTCCATGTTTATACAGATGGCAGTGTTGATATTTCCATGCATATACAGATAGCGGTGTAGATATTTCCATGTTTATACAGATAGCGGTGTAGATATTTCCATGTTTATACAGATAGCTGTGTAGATATTTCCATGTCTATATAGATAGAGGTGTGGATATTTCCATGTTTATACAGATAGCGGTGTAGATATTTCCATGTTTATAGAGATAGCGGTGGAGATATTTCCATGTTTGTACATATGGCGGTGTAGATATTTCCATGTTTCTACAGATGACTGTGTAGATATTTCCATATTTTTACAGATGGCAGTGTGGATATTTCCATGTTTATACAGATAGCGGTTTAGCTATTTCCATGTTTATACAGATATCGATGTAGATATTTCCATGTTTATAGAGATGGCTGTGTAGATATTTCCAAGTTTATACAGATGGCAGTGTAGATATTTCCATGTTTATGCAGATAGCGGTGTGGCTATATCCATGTTTATACAGATGGCAGTGTAGATATTTCCATGTTTATAGAGATAGCGGTGTAGTTATTTCCGTGTTTATACAGATGGCAGTGTAGATATTTTCATGTTTATACAGAAGGCGGTGTAGACATTTCCATGTTTATAGGGATAGCGGTGTAGGTATTTCCATATTTATACAGATAGCGGAGTAGATATTTCCATGTTTATACAGATAGTGATGTAGATATTTCCATGTTTAAAAAGATTGTGGTGTAGATATTTCCATGTTTACAGAGATAGAGGTGTAGATATTTCCATATTTGCACAGAATGCGGTGTAGATATTTCCATCCTCACACAGATTGCGGTGTACATATTTCCATGTTTACACAGACAGCTGTGTAGATATTTCCTTGTTTACACAGATAGTGTTGTAGGTATTTCCATGTTTATAGAGATTGCGGTGTAGATATTTCCATGTTTAGAAAGATAGCAGTGTAGATATTTCCATGTTTATACAGATAGCGGTGGAGATATTTCCATGTTTATACTGATAGCGCTGTAGATATTTGCATGTTTATACTGATAGCGGTGTAGATATTTCCATGTTTATACAGATAGCGGTGTAGGTATTTCCATGTTTATACAGATAGCGGTGTAGATATTTCCATGTTTATACAGAGAGCGGTGGAGATATTTCCATGTTTATACAGATAGCGGTGGAGATATTTCAATGTTTATAGAGATGGTGGTGTAGATATTTTCAAGTATATGCTGATAGCGGTGTAGTTATTTCCATGTTTATAGAGATAGTGGTGTAGATATTTCCATGTTTATACAGGTAGCGGTGTAGATATTTCCGTGTTTACAGGGATAGCAGTGTAGATACTTCCATATTTATTGAGATAGCAGTGTAGATATTTGTATGTTTATTCAGATGGCGTTGTAGGTATTTCCATGTTTATACAGAGAGCAGTGTAGACATTTCCATGTTTATAGAGATAGCGGTGTAGATATTTCCATATTTATACAGATAACGGAGGAGATATTTCCATGTTTATACAGATAGTGGTGTAGATATTTCCATGTTTATACAGATAGCGGTGTAGATATATCCACGTTTATACAGATTGTGGTGTAGATATTTCCATGTTTATACAGATAGCGGTGATGATATTTCCATGCTTATACAGAGAGTGGTGTATATATTTCCATGTTACAGAGATAGAGTTGTAGATATTTCCATATTTGCACAGATTGCAGTGTAGATATTTCCATCTTCACAGAGATTGCGGTGTACATATTTCCATGTTTACACAGTCAGCGTTGTAGATATTTCCATGTTTACACAGATAGTGTTGTATATATTTCCATTTTTATAGAGATTGCGGTGTAGATATTTCCATGGTTATACAGATTGCGGTGTAGATATTTCCATGTTTATACAGATAGCGGTATAGATATTTCCATGTTTATACAGAGAGTGGAGGAGATATTTCCATATTTATACAGATAGCGGTGCAGATATTTCCATGTTTCTAGAGATGGTGGTGTAGATATTTCCAAGTTTATGCAGGTAGCGGTGTAGATATTTCCATGTTTATAGAGATAGCGGTGTAGATATGTAAATGTTTATACAGGTAGCGGTATAGATATTTCCAGGTTTACAAAGATATCGGTGTAGATACTTCCATATTTATACAGATAGCAGTTTTGATATTTGTATGTTTATTCAGACGGTGCTGTAGATACTTTCATGTTCATACAGATAGCGGTGTGGCTATTACCATGTTTATACAGATGGCAGTATAGATATATCCATGTTTATACAGATAGTGGAGTAGATATTTCCATGTTTATAAAGATAGCGGTGAAGATATTTCCAAGTTTATAAAGATAGCCGTGGAGATATTTCCATGTTCATAGAGATAGCGATGGAGATATTTCCATGTTTGTATACATAACGATGTAGACTTTTCCATGTCTATGCAGATAGCGGTTTAGATATTTCCGTGTTTATGCAGATAGCGGTGTAGATATGTCCATATTTATTCACATGGCGGTGTAGGTATTTCCATGTTTATACATGTCGTGGTGTAGATATTTCCATGTTTATACACATAGCGGTGTAGATATTTCCATGTCTATGCAGATAGCGGTATAGATATTTCCATGTTTATAGAGATAGCAATGTAGATATTTCCATGTTTATACAGATAGCGGTGTAGACATTTCCATGTTTATAGGGATAGCGGTGTGGATATTTCCATATTTATACAGATAGCGGGTAGACATTTCCATGTTTATACGGATAGCGGTGTAGATATTTCCATGTTTATACAGATATCGGTGTAGTTATTTCCATGTTTGTGCAGATGAGTTTGTACATATTTCCATGTTTATACAGATGGCGGTGTAGATATTTCCATGTTTATAGAGATAGCGGTGTAGATATATCCATGTTATACAGATAGCTGTGTAGATATTTCCATGTTTATAGAGGTAGCGGTGTAGATATTTCCATATTTATACAGATAGCCGTGTAGGTATTTCCATGTTTATTCAGATGGCGGTGTAGATATTTCCATATTTATACAGATAGCGGTGTGGCTATTTCCATGTTTATACAGATGGCAGTGTTGATATTTCCATGTTTATACAGATAGCGGTGTAAATATTTCCATCTTTATACAGATAGCAGTGTAGGTATTTCCATGTTTATACAGATTGCGGTATAGATATTTCCATGTCTATAAAAATAGCGGTGTAGATATTTCCATGTTTCTACTGATAGCGGTGTAGATATTTCCATGTTTATACAGATAGCGGTGGAGATATTTCCATGTGTATACAGATGGCGGTGTAGATATTTCCATGTTTCTACAGATGACTGTGAAGATATTTCCATATTTTTACAGATGGTGTTGTAGATATTTCCAGGTTTATACAGATAGCGATTTAGCTATTTCCATGTTTATTCAGATAGCGATGTAGATATTTCCATGTTTATAGAGGTGGCTGTGTAGATATTTCCATGTTTATACAGATGGCAGTGTAGATATTTCCGTGTTTATACAGATAGTGGTGTGGATATTTCTATGTTTAAACAGATGACTTTGTAGGAATTTCCATGTTTATACAAATGGCGGTGTAGGCATTTCCATGTTTATAGAGATAGCGGTGTAGATATTTCCATATTTATACAGATAGCGGTGTAGATATTTGCATGTTTATACAGATAACGGTGTAGATGTTTCCATGATTATACAGATAGCGGTGTAGATATATCCATGTTTATACAGATTGTGGTGTAGATATTTCCATGTTTATACAGACAGCGGTGTAGATATTTCCATGTTTATATTGATAGCGGAGTAGATATTTCCATATTTACAGAGATAGATGTGTAGATATTTCCGTATTTCCACAGATTGCGGTGTAGATATTTCCACCTTTATACAGACAGCGGGGTAGATATTTCCATGTTTACACAAATAACGGTGTAGATATTTCCATCTTTATACAGATGTCGATGTAGATATTTCCATGTGTATACAGATGGCAGTGTAGATATTTCCATGTTTATGCAGATAGCGGTGTGGCTATTTCCATGTTTATAGAGGTTCCTTGTAGATATTTCCATGTTTATAGAGATGGCTGTGTAGATATTTCTATGTTTATACAGATGCCAGTGTAGGTATTTCCACGTTTATACAGATAGTGGTGTAGATGTTTCTATGTTTATACAGATGACTGTGTAGATATTTCCATGTATATACAGATGGCAGTCTAGATATTTCCATGTTTATAGAGATAGCGGTGTAGTTATTTCCATGTTTATACAGATGGCAGTGTAGATATTTTCATGTTTTTACAAAACGCGGTGTAGACATTTCCATGTTTATAGAGATAGCGGTGTAGATATTTCCATATTTATACAGATAGCAGAGTAGATATTTCCATGTTAATACAGATAGTGGTGTAGATATTTCCATGTTTATACAGATTGTGGTGTAGATATTTCCATGTTTATACAGATTTTGGTGTGGATATTTCCATGTTTATACAGATAACGGTGTAGATATTTCCATGTTTACAGAGATAGAGGTGTAGATATTTCCATATTTGCACAGTTTGCGGTTTTGATATTTCCATCCTCACACAGATTGCGGTGTACATATTTCCATGTTTACACAGACAGTTGTGAAGATATTTCCATGTTTACACAGTTAGTGTTGTAGGTATTTCCATGTTTATAGAGATTGCGGTGTAGATATTTCCATGTTTATAAAGATAGCAGTGCAGATATTTCCAAGTTTATTGAGATAGCGGTGGAGATATTTCCATGTTCATAGAGATAGCGGTGGAGATATTTCCATGTTTGTACAGATAACGATGTAGATATTTCCATGTTTATGCAGATAGCGGTGTACATATTTCCATGTTCATGCAGATAGTGGTGTTGATATTTCCATGTTTATAGAGATAGCCATGTAGATATTTCCATGTTTATACAGATAGCGGTGTAGATATTTCAATGTTTATAGGGATAGTGGTGTGGCTATTTCCATATTTATACAGATAGCGGTGTAGATATTTCCATGTTTATACGGATAGCGGTGTATATATTTCCATGTTTATACAGACAGCGGTGTAGTTATTTCCATGTTTATACAGATGACTGTGTACATGTTTCCTTGATTATTCAGATGGCGGTGTAGATATTTCCATCTATATAGAGATAGCGCTGTAGATGTATCCAAGTTTATACAGATAGCTTCGTAGATATTTCCATGTTTATAGAGGTAGCGGTGTAGATATTTCCATATTTATACAGATAGCCGTGTAGATATTTCCATGTTTATTCAGATGGTGGTGTAGATATTTCCATGTTTATAAAACATAACGGTGTGGCTATTTCCATGTTTATACAGATGGCAGTGTTGATATTTCCATGCTTATACAGATAGCGGTGTAGATATTTCCATGTTTATACAGATAGCGGTGTAGATATTTCCATGTTTATACAGATAGCTGTGTAGATATTTCCATGTCTATATAGATAGAGGTGTGGATATTTCCATGTTTATACAGATAGCGGTGTAGATATTTCCATGTTTATAGAGATAGCGGTGGAGATATTTCCATGTTTGTACATATGGCGGTGTAGATATTTCCATGTTTCTACAGATGACTGTGTAGATATTTCCATATTTTTACAGATGGCAGTGTGGATATTTCCATGTTTATACAGATAGCGGTTTAGCTATTTCCATGTTTATACAGATATCGATGTAGATATTTCCATGTTTATAGAGATGGCTGTGTAGATATTTCCAAGTTTATACAGATGGCAGTGTAGATATTTCCATGTTTATGCAGATAGCGGTGTGGCTATATCCATGTTTATACAGATGGCAGTGTAGATATTTCCATGTTTATAGAGATAGCGGTGTAGTTATTTCCGTGTTTATACAGATGGCAGTGTAGATATTTTCATGTTTATACAGAAGGCGGTGTAGACATTTCCATGTTTATAGGGATAGCGGTGTAGGTATTTCCATATTTATACAGATAGCGGAGTAGATATTTCCATGTTTATACAGATAGTGATGTAGATATTTCCATGTTTAAAAAGATTGTGGTGTAGATATTTCCATGTTTACAGAGATAGAGGTGTAGATATTTCCATATTTGCACAGAATGCGGTGTAGATATTTCCATCCTCACACAGATTGCGGTGTACATATTTCCATGTTTACACAGACAGCTGTGTAGATATTTCCTTGTTTACACAGATAGTGTTGTAGGTATTTCCATGTTTATAGAGATTGCGGTGTAGATATTTCCATGTTTAGAAAGATAGCAGTGTAGATATTTCCATGTTTATACAGATAGCGGTGGAGATATTTCCATGTTTATACTGATAGCGCTGTAGATATTTGCATGTTTATACTGATAGCGGTGTAGATATTTCCATGTTTATACAGATAGCGGTGTAGGTATTTCCATGTTTATACAGACAGCGGTGTAGATATTTCCATGTTTATACAGAGAGCGGTGGAGATATTTCCATGTTTATACAGATAGCGGTGGAGATATTTCAATGTTTATAGAGATGGTGGTGTAGATATTTTCAAGTATATGCTGATAGCGGTGTAGTTATTTCCATGTTTATAGAGATAGTGGTGTAGATATTTCCATGTTTATACAGGTAGCGGTGTAGATATTTCCGTGTTTACAGGGATAGCAGTGTAGATACTTCCATATTTATTGAGATAGCAGTGTAGATATTTGTATGTTTATTCAGATGGCGTTGTAGGTATTTCCATGTTTATACAGAGAGCAGTGTAGACATTTCCATGTTTATAGAGATAGCGGTGTAGATATTTCCATATTTATACAGATAACGGAGGAGATATTTCCATGTTTATACAGATAGTGGTGTAGATATTTCCATGTTTATACAGATAGCGGTGTAGATATATCCACGTTTATACAGATTGCGGTGTAGATATTTCCATGTTTATACAGATAGCGGTGATGATATTTCCATGCTTATACAGAGAGTGGTGTATATATTTCCATGTTACAGAGATAGAGTTGTAGATATTTCCATATTTGCACAGATTGCAGTGTAGATATTTCCATCTTCACAGAGATTGCGGTGTACATATTTCCATGTTTACACAGTCAGCGTTGTAGATATTCCCATGTTTACACAGATAGTGTTGTATATATTTCCATTTTTATAGAGATTGCGGTGTAGATATTTCCATGGTTATACAGATTGCGGTGTAGATATTTCCATGTTTATACAGATAGCGGTATAGATATTTCCATGTTTATACAGAGAGTGGAGGAGATATTTCCATATTTATACAGATAGCGGTGCAGATATTTCCATGTTTCTAGAGATGGTGGTGTAGATATTTCCAAGTTTATGCAGGTAGCGGTGTAGATATTTCCATGTTTATAGAGATAGCGGTGTAGATATGTAAATGTTTATACAGGTAGCGGTATAGATATTTCCAGGTTTACAAAGATATCGGTGTAGATACTTCCATATTTATACAGATAGCAGTTTTGATATTTGTATGTTTATTCAGACGGTGCTGTAGATACTTTCATGTTCATACAGATAGCGGTGTGGCTATTACCATGTTTATACAGATGGCAGTATAGATATATCCATGTTTATACAGATAGTGGAGTAGATATTTCCATGTTTATAAAGATAGCGGTGAAGATATTTCCAAGTTTATAAAGATAGCCGTGGAGATATTTCCATGTTCATAGAGATAGCGATGGAGATATTTCCATGTTTGTATACATAACGATGTAGACTTTTCCATGTCTATGCAGATAGCGGTGTAGATATTTCCGTGTTTATGCAGATAGCGGTGTAGATATGTCCATATTTATTCACATGGCGGTGTAGGTATTTCCATGTTTATACATGTCGTGGTGTAGATATTTCCATGTTTATACACATAGCGGTGTAGATATTTCCATGTCTATGCAGATAGCGGTATAGATATTTCCATGTTTATAGAGATAGCAATGTAGATATTTCCATGTTTATACAGATAGCGGTGTAGACATTTCCATGTTTATAGGGATAGCGGTGTGGATATTTCCATATTTATACAGATAGCGGGTAGACATTTCCATGTTTATACGGATAGCGGTGTAGATATTTCCATGTTTATACAGATATCGGTGTAGTTATTTCCATGTTTGTGCAGATGAGTTTGTACATATTTCCATGTTTATACAGATGGCGGTGTAGATATTTCCATGTTTATAGAGATAGCGGTGTAGATATATCCATGTTATACAGATAGCTGTGTAGATATTTCCATGTTTATAGAGGTAGCGGTGTAGATATTTCCATATTTATACAGATAGCCGTGTAGGTATTTCCATGTTTATTCAGATGGCGGTGTAGATATTTCCATATTTATACAGATAGCGGTGTGGCTATTTCCATGTTTATACAGATGGCAGTGTTGATATTTCCATGTTTATACAGATAGCGGTGTAAATATTTCCATCTTTATACAGATAGCAGTGTAGGTATTTCCATGTTTATACAGATTGCGGTATAGATATTTCCATGTCTATAAAAATAGCGGTGTAGATATTTCCATGTTTCTACTGATAGCGGTGTAGATATTTCCATGTTTATACAGATAGCGGTGGAGATATTTCCATGTGTATACAGATGGCGGTGTAGATATTTCCATGTTTCTACAGATGACTGTGAAGATATTTCCATATTTTTACAGATGGTGTTGTAGATATTTCCAGGTTTATACAGATAGCGATTTAGCTATTTCCATGTTTATTCAGATAGCGATGTAGATATTTCCATGTTTATAGAGGTGGCTGTGTAGATATTTCCATGTTTATACAGATGGCAGTGTAGATATTTCCGTGTTTATACAGATAGTGGTGTGGATATTTCTATGTTTAAACAGATGACTTTGTAGGAATTTCCATGTTTATACAAATGGCGGTGTAGGCATTTCCATGTTTATAGAGATAGCGGTGTAGATATTTCCATATTTATACAGATAGCGGTGTAGATATTTGCATGTTTATACAGATAACGGTGTAGATGTTTCCATGATTATACAGATAGCGGTGTAGATATATCCATGTTTATACAGATTGTGGTGTAGATATTTCCATGTTTATACAGACAGCGGTGTAGATATTTCCATGTTTATATTGATAGCGGAGTAGATATTTCCATATTTACAGAGATAGATGTGTAGATATTTCCGTATTTCCACAGATTGCGGTGTAGATATTTCCACCTTTATACAGACAGCGGGGTAGATATTTCCATGTTTACACAAATAACGGTGTAGATATTTCCATCTTTATACAGATGTCGATGTAGATATTTCCATGTGTATACAGATGGCAGTGTAGATATTTCCATGTTTATGCAGATAGCGGTGTGGCTATTTCCATGTTTATAGAGGTTCCTTGTAGATATTTCCATGTTTATAGAGATGGCTGTGTAGATATTTCTATGTTTATACAGATGCCAGTGTAGGTATTTCCACGTTTATACAGATAGTGGTGTAGATGTTTCTATGTTTATACAGATGACTGTGTAGATATTTCCATGTATATACAGATGGCAGTCTAGATATTTCCATGTTTATAGAGATAGCGGTGTAGTTATTTCCATGTTCATACAGATGGCAGTGTAGATATTCTCATGTTTTTACAAAACGCGGTGTAGACATTTCCATGTTTATAGAGATAGCGGTGTAGATATTTCCA
Source organism: Pan paniscus (assembly GCF_029289425.2). Lineage (NCBI taxonomy): Eukaryota > Metazoa > Chordata > Mammalia > Primates > Hominidae > Pan > Pan paniscus. Next base: position 10,268,359 of record NC_073257.2, on the reverse strand, counting down.
TATTTATACAGATAGCAGAGTAGATATTTCCATGTTAATACAGATAGTGGTGTAGATATTTCCATGTTTATACAGATTGTGGTGTAGATATTTCCATGTTTATACAGATTTTGGTGTGGATATTTCCATGTTTATACAGATAACGGTGTAGATATTTCCATGTTTACAGAGATAGAGGTGTAGATATTTCCATATTTGCACAGTTTGCGGTTTTGATATTTCCATCCTCACACAGATTGCGGTGTACATATTTCCATGTTTACACAGACAGTTGTGAAGATATTTCCATGTTTACACAGTTAGTGTTGTAGGTATTTCCATGTTTATAGAGATTGCGGTGTAGATATTTCCATGTTTATAAAAATAGCGCTGTAGACATTTCCATGTTTAAACAGATACCGCTGGAGATATTTTCATTTTTATACAGATAGCACTGTAGATATTTGCACGTGTATACCGATAGCAGTGTAGATATTTCCATGTTTATACAGACTGTAGTGTAGATATTTCCATGTTTATACAGATAGCGGTGTAGATATTTCCATCTTTATACAGATAGTGGTGTAGATATTTCCATGTTTACAGAGACAGAGGTGTAGATATTTCCATGATCACACAGATTGCGGTGTACATATTTCCATGTTTACACAGACAGCTGTGTAGGTATTTCCATGTTTACATAGATAGTGTTGTAGATATTTCCATGTTTATAGAGATTGCAGTGTAGATATTTCCAGGTTTATATATATAGCGCTGTAGATATTTGCATGTTTATGCAGATAGCGGTGTAGATATTTCCATGTTTATACAGAGAGCGGTGTAGATATTTCCATGTTTATAGAGATAGCGGTGAAGATATTTCCATATTTATACAGATAGCAATGTAGATATTTGAATGTTTATACAGATAGCGGTCTAGATATTTACATGTTTAGACAGATAGCGGTGTAGATATTTCCATGTTTATACAGATAGTGGTGTAGATATTTCCATGTTTATACAGATAGTGGTGGACGTATTTTCATGTTTATAGTGATGGCTGTGTAGATATTTCCAAGTATATACAGATAGCGGTGTACATATATCCGGGTTTATACAGATAGCGTTGCAGGTATTTCCATGTTTATAGAGATAGCGGTGTAGATATTTCCATGTTTATCCAGATGGCTGTGTAGATATTTCCATGTGTATACAGGTGGCTGTGTAGATATTTCCATGTTTATGCTGATTGCGGTGTAGATATTTCCATGTTTCTACAGATAGCGGTGTCGATGTTTCCATATTTACAGAGATAGAGGTGTAGATATTTCCATATTTGCACAGATTGCGGTGTACATATTTCCACGTTTATACAGATAGCGGTGTAGATATCTCAAGGTTTATAGAGATAGCGGTTTAGTTATTTCCATGTTTATACAGATGGCAGTGTAGATATTTCCATGTTTATACAGAAGGCGGTGAAGATATTTCCATGTTTTTAGAGATAGCCATGTAGATATTTCCATGTTTACACAGATAGCGGTGTTGACATTTCCATGTTTATAGAGATATCGGTGTAGATATTTTCATATTTATACAGATAGCGGAGTGGATATTTCCATATTTATACAGATAGCAGATTAGATATTAACATGTTTATACAGATAGCGGTGTAGATATATCCATGTTTATACAGATTGTGGTGTAGATATTTCCATGTTTATACAGATAGTGGTGTAGATATTGCCATGTTTACAGAGGCAGAGGTATAGATATTTCCATATTCACACAGATTGCGGTGTACATATTTCCATGTTTACACAGACAGCTGTGAAGCTATTTCCATGTTTACACAGGTAGTGTAGTAGATATTTCCATGTTTATAGAGATTGCAGTGTCGATATTTCCATGTTTATAAAGATAGCGGTGTAGATATTTCCATGTTTATACAGATAGCGGTGGAGATATTTTCATGTTTATATCGATAGCGCTGTAGATATTTGCATGTTTATACAGATAGCGGTGTAGGTATTTCCATGTTTATACAGATAGCACTGTAGATATTTCCATGTTTATACAGATAGCAATGTTGTTATTTGAATGTTTATACAGAGAGTGGTCTAGAGATTTCCATGTTTATACAGATAACGGTGTAGATATTTCCATGTTTTAACAGATATCGGTGTAGATAATTCCATGTTTATGCACTTAGCGGTGGAGATATTTTCAAGTTTATACAGATAGCGGTGGACGTATTTTCATGTTCATAGTGATGGCGGTGTAGATATTTCCAAGTATATACAGATAGCGGTGTAGATATTTCCGTGTTTATACAGATAGCGTTGCAGGTATTTCCATGTTTATAGAGATAGCGGTGTAGATATTTCCATGTTTATCCAGATGGCTGTGTAGATATTTCCATTTGTATACAGGTGGCAGTGTAGATATTTCCATGTTTATGCTGATTGCGGTGTAGATATTTCCATGTTTCTACAGATAGCGGTGTAGATATTTCCATATTTACAGAAATAGAGGTGTAGATATTTCCATATTTGCACAGATTGCGGTGTACATATTTCCAAGTTTATACAGATAGCGGTGTAGATATTTCAATGTTTATAGATTTAGCGGTTTAGTTATTTCCATGTTTATACAGATGGCAGTGTAGATATTTCCATGTTTATACAGAAGGCGGTGAAGATATTTCCATGTTTTTAGAGATAGCCATGTAGATATTTCCATGTTTATGCAGATAGCGGTGTTGACATTTCCATGTTTATAGAGATATCTGTGTAGATATTTTCATGTTTATACAGATAGCGGAGTAGATATTTCCATATTTATACAGATAGCAGTGTAGATATTAACATGTTTATACAGATAGCGGTGTAGGTATATCCATGTTTATACAGATTGTGGTGTAGATATTTCCATGTTTATACAGATAGCGGTGTAGATATTTCCATGTTTATACATATAGTGGTGTAGATATTTCCATGTTTACAGAGGCAGAGGTATAGATATTTCCATATTCACACAGATTGCGGTGTACATATTTCCATGTTTACACAGACAGCTGTGAAGATATTTCCATGTTTACACAGATAGTGTTGTAGATATTTCCATGTTTATAGAGATTGCAGTGTAGATATTTCCATGTTTATACAGATAGCGGTGGAGATATTTCCATGTTTATATCGATAGCGCTGTAGATATTTGTATGTTTATACAGATAGCGGTGTAGATATTTCCATGTTTATACAGATAGCGGTGTAGATATTTCCATGTTTATACAGATAGCAATGTTGATATTTGAATGTTTATACAGAGAGCGGTCTAGAGATTTCCATGTTTATGCAGATAACGGTGTAGATATTTCCATGTTTTAACAGATAGCGGTGTAGATAATTCCATGTTTATGCACATAGCGGTGGAGATATTTTCAAGTTTATAGAGATAGCAGTGGACATATTTTCATGTTTATAGAGATGGCAGTGTAGATATTTCCAAGTTTATACAGATAGCGGTGTCGATATTTCCGTGTTTATACAGATAGCGGTGCAGGTATTTCCATGTTTGTAGAGACAGCGGTGTAGATATTTCCATGTTTTTACAGATGGGGCTGTAGATATTTCCATGTTTATACAGATGACTGTGTAGATATTTCCATGTTTATACAGATGACTGTGTAGGTATTTCCATGTTTATACATATGGCGGTGTAGATATTTCCATGTTTAGAGAGATAGCCATGAAGATATTTCCATGTTTATGCAGACAGCGGTGTAGACATTTCCATGGTTATAGATATAGCGGTGTAGATATTTCCATATTTATATAGATCGTCGTGTAGATATTTCCATGTTTATAGAGATAGCGGTGTACATGTTTCCATGTTTATACAGATAGCGGTGTAGATATGTCCATGTTTATACAGATCGTGGTGTATATATTTCCATGTTTATACAGATAGCGGTGTAGATATTACCATGTTTATACAGTTAGCGGTGTATATATTTCCATATTTACAGAGATAGAGGTGTAGATATTTCCATATTTGCACAGATTGCGGTGTAGATATTTCCACCTCTATACAGATAGCGGTGTAGATATTTCCATGTTTATACAGATTGCGGTGTAGATATTTCCATGTTTATTCAGATAGCGGTGTAGATATTTCCATGTTTATACAGATAGCGGTGTAGATAATTCCATGTTTATACAGAAAGCGGTGGAGATATTTTCAAGTTTATACAGATAGCGGTGGACATATTTTCATGTTTATAGAGATGGCAGTGTAGATATTTCCAAGTTTATACAGGTAGCGGTGTCGATATTTCCGTGTTTATACTGATAGCGGTGCAGGTATTTCCATGTTTATACAGACAGCTGTGTAGATATTTCCATGTTGTTACAGATGGGGGTGTAAATATTTCCATGTTGATACAGATGACTGTGTCGATATTTCCATGTTTTTTACAGATTGCTGTGTAAATATTTCCACGTTACGCAGATAGCGGTGTGGATATTTCAAAGTTTATACAGATAGCGATGTAGAAATTTCCATGTTTATAGAGATGGCTGTGTAGTTATTTCCATGTTTATACAGATTGCAGTGTAGATACTTCCATGTTTATACAGATAGTGGGTAGATATTTCCATGTTTATACAGATGACTTTGTAGGTATTTCCATGTTTATTCATATGGCGGTGTAGATATGTCCATGTTTAGAGAGATAGCCATGAAGATATTTCCATGTTTATACAGACAGCGGTGTAGACATTTCCATGTTTATAGAGATAGCGGTGTAGATATTTCCATAGTTATACAGATAGCGGTGTAGATATTTCCATGTTTATACAGATAGCGGTGTAGATGTTTCCAAGTTTATACAGATAGCGGTGTAGATGTATCCGTGTTTGTACAGATCGAGGTGTATATATTTCCATGTTTATACAGATAGCGGTGTAGATATTTCCATATTTACAGAGATAGAGTTGTAGATATTTCCATATTTGCACAGACTGCTGTGTACATATTTCCACTTTTACACAGATAGCGGTGTAGATATTTCCATGTTTATACAGATAGCGGTGTAGATATTTCCATGTTTATACAGATAGCGGTGTAGTTATTTCCATGTTTATACAGATAGCGGTGTAGATATATCCATGTTTATACAGATTGCGGTGTAGATATTTCCATGTTTATAAAGATAGCGGTGTAGATATTTCTATGTTTACACAGATTGCGGTGGAAATATTTCCATGTTTATACAGACAGCGATGTATATATTTCCATGTTTATACAGATAGCGGAGGAGATATTTCCATGTTTATACAGATAGCGGTGTAGACATTTCCATGTTTATACAGATAGCAGTGTAGATATTTCCATGTTTATACAGATAGCAGTGGAGATATTTCCATGTTTAGACAGATAGCGGTGGAGATATTTCAATGTTTATACAGATGACTGTGTAGATATTTCCATGTGTTTACAGATGGCAGTGTAGATATTTCCATGTTTATACAGATGGCAGTGTAGGTATTTCCATGTTTATACAGATTGCGGTGTGGCTATTTCCACGTTTATAGAAATAGCGGTGTAGGTATTTCCATGTTTATAGAGATTGCTGTGTAGATATTTCCATGTTTACACAGATGACTGTGTAGGTTTTTCCATGTATATCCAGAAGGCAGTGTTGATATTTCAATGTTTATAGAGATAGCGGTTTAGTTATTTCCATGTTTATACAGATGGCAGTGTAGATATTTCCATGTTTATACAGAAGGCGGTGAAGATATTTCCATGTTTTTAGGGATAGCCATGTAGATATTTCCATGTTTATACAGATAGCGGTGTTGCCATTTCCATGTTTATAGAGATAGCGGTGTAGATCTTTCCATAGTTATGCAAATAGCGGAGTAGATATTTCCATGTTTATACAGATAGCAGTGTAGATATTAACATGTTTATACAGATAGCGGTTTAAATATATCCATGTTTATACAGATTGTGGTGAGATATTTCCATGTTTATACAGATAGCGGTGTAGATATTTCCATGTTTATAAAGATAGCGGTGTAGATATTTCCATGTCTATGCAGATAGCGGTGGAGATATTTCCATGTTTATATAGATAGCGCTGTAGATAGTTACTTTTTTATACACATGGCGGTGTAGATATTTCCATGTTTATACAGACAGCAGTGCAGATATTTCCATGTTTATAGAGATAGCGGAGGAGGTACTTCCATGTTTTCACAGATAGCAATGTAGATATATGAATGTTTATACAGATAGCGGTCTACATATTTCCATGTTTATACAGATAACCATGTAGATATTTCCATTTTTATACACATAACGGGGTAGTTATTTCCAAGTTTATACAGATGACTGTGTACATATTTCCATGTTTATAGAGATGGCGGTGTAGATATTTCCATGTTTATAGAGATAGCGGTCTAGATATTTCCATGTTTATGTAGAAAGCGGTGTAGATATTTCCATGTTTATATAGATAGCGGTGTAGATATTTCCATGTTTATGCAAATAGCGGTATAGGTTTTACATGTTTACAGAGATAGCGGTGTAGATATTTCCATATTTATACAGATGACTGTGTAGTCTTTTCCATGTGTATTCAGATGGCAGTGTAGATATTTCCATGTTTATACAGAAGGAGTTGTAGATATTTCCATGTTGATACAGATGACTGTGTAGATATTTCCATATTTTTACAGATGGCGGTGTAGATATTTCCATGTTTATACAGACTTCGGTGTCAATATTTCCATGTTTATAGGGATAGCGGTGTAGATATTTCCATGTTTATGGAGATGGCTGTGATGATATTTCCATGTTTATACAGATTGCAGTGTAGATATTTCCATATTTATACAGATAGTGGTGTAGATATTTCCATGTTTATAGAGATAGCGGTGTGGCTATTTCCATATTTATTCAGATAGCGGTGTAGATATCTCCATGTTCATACACGAAGTGGTGTAGATATCTCCATGTTTATACAGATGAAGGTGTAGATATTTCCATGTTTCTACAGATGGCAGTGTAGATATTTCTACGTTTATACAGATGGCGGTGTAGATATTTCCATTTTTACAAAGATCGCGGTGTAGATATTTCCAAGTTTATGCAGATGGCGGTGTAGATATTTCCATGATTACTGAGATTCGTTGTAGATATTTCTATGTTTATAGAGATAGTGGTGTAGATAATTCCATGTTTTTAGAGATGGTGGTGTAGGTATTTCCATGTTTATAGAGATAGTGGTGTAGATATTTCCATGTTTACAGTCAGCGCTGAAGATATTTCCATGTTTATACAGATAGTGGTGTTGGTATTTCCATGTTTATACACATAGCTCTGTAGATATTTCCATGTTTATACAGCTCGCGGTGTAGATATTTCCATGATTATAGAGATGGTGTTGTAGATATTTCCATGTCTATAGAGATGGTGTTGTAGATATTTTCATGTATATACAGATGACTGTGTAGATATTTCCATGTTTCTACAGATGGCGGTGTAGATATTTCCATGATTATAGAGATAGCGGTGTAGATATTTCCATGTTTATACAGATAGCGGTGCAGATATTTCCATGTTAATAGAGATAGCGTTGTATATATTTCCATATTTGCACACATTGTGGTGTAGGTATTTCCATGTTTATAGAGATAGTGGGGTAGATATTTCCGTGTTTACAGTCAGCGCTGAAAATATTTCCATGTTTATACAGATAGTGGTGTTGGTATTTCCAGGTTTATACACATAGCTCTGTAGATATTTCCATGTTTATACAGCTCGCGGTATAGATATTTCCATGATTATAGAGATGGTGTTGTAGATATTTCCATGTTTATACAGATGGCGGTGTAGATATATCCATGTTTACAGAGATGGCGGTGTAGACATTTCCATGTTCATAGAGATAGCGGTGTAGATATATCCATGTTCATAGAGATAGCAGTGAGGATATTTCCATGTTTATACAGATAGCAGTGTAGATATTTCAATTTTTATAGAGATAGCGGTTTTGATATTTTATATTTATACAGATAGCGGTGTAGAGATTTCCATGTTTATACAGATTGCGGTGTAGATATTTCCATGTTTATACAGATAGCGGTGTAGATATTTCCACGTTCATACAGATGGCGGTTTAGATATTTCCATCTTTCTACAAATGGCAGTGTAGATATTTCCAGGTTTATAGACATGGCGGTGTAGATATTTCCATGTTGATATAGATGGCAATGTAGATATTTTCTTGTTTATGTAGATGGCGTTGTAGATATATCCATGTTTAAAGAGATGGCGGTGTATATATTTCCATGTTGATGGAGATAGCTGTGTAGATATTTCCATGTTTATAGAGATATCGGTGTAGTTATTTCCATGTTTATAGAGATACCCGTGTAGGTATTTCCATATTTCTAAAGATGACAGTGTAGATATTTCCATATTTTTAGAGATAGCGGTGTAGATATTTCCATGTTTATACAGATGGCGTTGTAGATATTTCCATGGATATGCAGATGGCGGTGTGAATATTTCCATGTTTATAGAGATAGGGGTGTAGGTATTTCCATGTTTATAGAAATAGCGGTGTAGATATTTCCATGTTTATATAGATGGCGTTGTAGATATTTCCATGTTTATACCGATAGCGGTGTTGGTATTTCCATGTTTATACAGATAGCGATGTAGATATTTCCATGTTTATACAGCTCGCGGTGCAGATATTTATATCTTTATACCGACGGCATTGTAGATATTTCATTATTCACACAGATGGCGGTGTAGATGTTTCCATGTTTATACAGATGGCGGAGTAGTTAGTTCCATGATTATGGAGATGGCAGTGTAGATATTTTCATGTTTATAGAGATGGCGGTGTAGATATTTCCATGTTTATAGAGATAGCATTGTAGATATTTACATGTTTATTCAGATGGCTGTGTAGATATTTTCATGTGTATACAGATGGCATTTTAGATATTTCCATGTTTATACAGGTGACTGTATAGGTATTTCCATGTTTTTACAGATGGCAGTGCAGATATTTCCATGTTTATAGAGATAGCGGTGTAGATATTTCCATATTTGTACAGATGGCGGTGTTGATATTTCCATCTATACACATATGGCCGTGTAGATATTTCCATGTTTATACAGATGGCGGCGTAGATATTTCCATGGACATGCAGATGGCGGTGTAGTTATTTCCATGTTTATACAGATAGCGGTGTAGATATTTCCATGTTTACACAGATGGTGGTGTAGATATTTCCGTGTTTATATACATGGCGGAGTAGATACTTCCATCTTTATGGAGATGGCAGTGTAGATATTTTCATGTTTATAGAGATGGCGGTGTAGATATTTCCATATTTATAGAGATAGCGGTGTAGATATTTCCATCTTTCTACAGATGTCAGCGTAGATATTTCCATGTTTAAACACATGGCGGTGTAGATATTTCCATATTTATACAGATGTCTGTGTAGTTATTTCCATGTGTTTACAGATGGTATTGTAGCTATTTCCATGTTTATACAGATGGTGGTGTAGAGATTTCCATGTTTATTCAGATGACTGTGTAGATATTTCCATGTTTTATAGATGGCAGTGTAGATATTTCAATGTTTATAGAGATGGTTCTGTAGATATTTCCATGTTTATACAGATAACGTTGGAGATATTTCCATGTTTATACACATAGCTGTGTACATATTTCCATGTTTATAGGGACAGCGGTGTAGGTATTTCCATGTTTATACAGATAGCGGCGCAGATATTTCCATGTTTATACAGAGGGCTGAGTAGATATTTCTATGTGTATACAGATGGCAGTGTAGATATTTCCATGTTCCTACACATGACTGGGTAGGCATTTCCATGTTTATACAGATGGCTTTCTAGATATTTCCATGTTTATAGAGATAGCGGTGCAGATATTTCCATGTTTATACAGATAGCGTTGTATATATTTCCATGTTTATACAGATCGTGGTGTAGATATTTCCATGTTTATACAGATACCGGTGTAGATATTTCCATGTTTATACAGACCGCAGTGTAGATATTTCCATGTTTATAGAGATAGCAGTGTAGATATTTCCATGTTTGTTCAGATGGCGGTGTCGATGTTTCCATCTATACACAGATTGCCGTGTTGTTATTTCCATGTGTATACAGATGGCATTGTAGATATTTCCATGTTTATACAGATGGTGGTGTAGATATTTCCATGTTTACACAGATGACTGTATAGGTATTTCCATGTTTATACAAATGGCGGTGTAGATATTTCCATGTTTATAGAGATAGCCGTGTAGATATTTCCATATTTATACAGATATCGGTGTAGAAATTTCCATGTTTATACAGATATCGATGTAAGTATTTCCATGTTTATACAGATCACGGTCAAAATATTTCCATGTTTATAGAGATAGCGGTGTATATATTTCCATGTTTATACAGATACCGGTGTAGATATTTCCATGTTTATACAGACCGCAGTGTAGATATTTCCATGTTTATAGAGATAGCAGTGTAGGTATTTCCATGTTTGTACAGATGGCGGTGGTGATGTTTCCATCTATACATAGATTGCCGTGTAGTTATTTCCATGTGTATACAGATGGCATTGTAGATATTTCCAAGTTTATAGAGATGGCGGAGTAGATATTTCCATGTTTATGCAGATCACGGTGTAGATATTTCCATGTTTATACAGATCGTGGTGTAGATATTTCCATGTTTATACAGATCGCGGTGTAGATATTTCCATGTTTATACAGATAGCGGTGTAGATTTTCCATGTTTATACAGATAGCGGTGTAGATATTTCTATGTTTATACAGGTGGCGGTGTTGATATTTCCATGTTTATAGAGATGGTGGTGTAGGTATTTCCATGTTCATAGAGATAGCGGTGTAGATATATCCATGTTCATAGAGATAGCAGTGAGGATATTTCCATCTTTATACAGATAGCAGTGTAGATATTTCCGTTTTTATAGAGATAGCGGTTTTGATATTTCATATTTATACAGATAGCAGTGTAGATATTTCCATGTTTATACAGATTGCGGTGTAGATATTTCCATGTTTATACAGATTGCGGTGTAGATATTTCCACGTTTATACAGATGGCGGTGTAGATATTTCCATCTTTCTACAAATGGCTGTGTAGATATTTCCATGTATATAGAGATGGCGGTGTAGATATTTCCATGTTTATATAGATGGCGTTGTAGATATTTCCATGTTTATACCGATAGCGGTGTTGGTATTTCCATGTTTATACAGATAGCGATGTAGATATTTCCATGTTTATACAGCTCGCGGTGCAGATATTTATATCTTTATACCGACGGCATTGTAGATATTTCATTATTCACACAGATGGCGGTGTAGATGTTTCCATGTTTATACAGATGGCGGAGTAGTTAGTTCCATGATTATGGAGATGGCAGTGTAGATATTTTCATGTTTATAGAGATGGCGGTGTAGATATTTCCATGTTTATAGAGATAGCAGTGTAGATATTTACATGTTTATTCAGATGGCTGTGTAGATATTTTCATGTGTATACAGATGGCATTTTAGATATTTCCATGTTTATACAGATGACTGTATAGGTATTTCCATGTTTTTACAGATGGCAGTGCAGATATTTCCATGTTTATAGAGATAGCGGTGTAGATATTTCCATATTTGTACAGATGGCGGTGTTGATATTTCCATCTATACACAGATGGCCGTGTAGATATTTCCATGTTTATACAGATGGCGGTGTAGATATTTCCATGGACATGCAGATGGCAGTGTAGTTATTTCCATGTTTATACAGATAGCGGTGTAGATATTTCCATGTTTACACAGATGGTGGTGTAGATATTTCCGTGTTTATATACATGGCGGAGTAGATACTTCCATCTTTATGGAGATGGCAGTGTAGATATTTTCATGTTTATAGAGATGGCGGTGTAGATATTTCCATATTTATAGAGATAGCGGTGTAGATATTTCCATCTTTCTACAGATGTCAGCGTAGATATTTCCATGTTTAAACACATGGCGGTGTAGATATTTCCATATTTATACAGATGTCTGTGTAGTTATTTCCATGTGTATACAGATGGTATTGTAGCTATTTCCATGTTTATACAGATGGTGGTGTAGAGATTTCCATGTTTATTCAGATGACTGTGTAGATATTTCCATGTTTTATAGATGGCAGTGTAGATATTTCAATGTTTATAGAGATGGTTCTGTAGATATTTCCATGTTTATACAGATAACGTTGGAGATATTTCCATGTTTATACACATAGCTGTGTACATATTTCCATGTTTATAGGGACAGCGGTGTAGGTATTTCCATGTTTATACAGATAGCGGCGCAGATATTTCCATGTTTATACAGAGGGCTGAGTAGATATTTCTATGTGTATACAGATGGCAGTGTAGATATTTCCATGTTCCTACACATGACTGGGTAGGCATTTCCATGTTTATACAGATGGCTTTCTAGATATTTCCATGTTTATAGAGATAGCGGTGCAGATATTTCCATGTTTATACAGATAGCGTTGTATATATTTCCATGTTTATACAGATCGTGGTGTAGATATTTCCATGTTTATACAGATACCGGTGTAGATATTTCCATGTTTATACAGACCGCAGTGTAGATATTTCCATGTTTATAGAGATAGCAGTGTAGATATTTCCATGTTTGTACAGATGGCAGTATAGATGTTTCCATCTATACACAGATTGCCGTGTAGTTATTTCCATGTGTATACAGATGGCATTGTAGATATTTCCATGTTTATACAGATGGTGGTGTAGATATTTCCATGTTTACACAGATGACTGTATAGGTATTTCCATGTTTATACAAATGGCGGTGTAGATATTTCCATGTTTATAGAGATAGCGGTGTAGATATTTCCATATTTATACAGATATCGGTGTAGAAATTTCCATGTTTATACAGATATCGATGTAAGTATTTCCATGTTTATACAGATCACTGTCAAAATATTTCCATGTTTATAGAGATAGCGGTGTATATATTTCCATGTTTATACAGATACCGGTGTAGATATTTCCATGTTTATACAGACCGCAGTGTAGATATTTCCATGTTTATAGAGATAGCAGTGTAGGTATTTCCATGTTTGTACAGATGGCGGTGGTGATGTTTCCATCTATACATAGATTGCCGTGTAGTTATTTCCATGTGTATACAGATGGCATTGTAGATATTTCCAAGTTTATAGAGATGGCGGAGTAGATATTTCCATGTTTATGCAGATCACGGTGTAGATATTTCCATGTTTATACAGATCGCGGTGTAGATATTTCCATGTTTATACAGATCGCGGTGTAGATATTTCCATGTTTATACAGATAGCGGTGTAGATTTTCCATGTTTATACAGATAGCGGTGTAGATATTTCTATGTTTACACAGGTGGCGGTGTTGATATTTCCATGTTTATAGAGATGGTGGTGTAGGTATTTCCATGTTCATAGAGATAGCGGTGTAGATATATCCATGTTCATAGAGATAGCAGTGAGGATATTTCCATGTTTATACAGATAGCAGTGTAGATATTTCCATTTTTATAGAGATAGCGGTTTTGATATTTCATATTTATACAGATAGCAGTGTAGATATTTCCATGTTTATACAGATTGCGGTGTAGATATTTCCATGTTTATACAGATTGCGGTGTAGATATTTCCACGTTTATACAGATGGCGGTGTAGATATTTCCATCTTTCTACAAATGGCTGTGTAGATATTTCCATGTATATAGAGATGGCGGTGTAGATATTTCCATGTTTATATAGATGGCGTTGTAGATATTTCCATGTTTATACCGATAGCGGTGTTGGTATTTCCATGTTTATACAGATAGCGATGTAGATATTTCCATGTTTATACAGCTCGCGGTGCAGATATTTATATCTTTATACCGACGGCATTGTAGATATTTCATTATTCACACAGATGGCGGTGTAGATGTTTCCATGTTTATACAGATGGCGGAGTAGTTAGTTCCATGATTATGGAGATGGCAGTGTAGATATTTTCATGTTTATAGAGATGGCGGTGTAGATATTTCCATGTTTATAGAGATAGCAGTGTAGATATTTACATGTTTATTCAGATGGCTGTGTAGATATTTTCATGTGTATACAGATGGCATTTTAGATATTTCCATGTTTATACAGATGACTGTATAGGTATTTCCATGTTTTTACAGATGGCAGTGCAGATATTTCCATGTTTATAGAGATAGCGGTGTAGATATTTCCATATTTGTACAGATGGCGGTGTTGATATTTCCATCTATACACAGATGGCCGTGTAGATATTTCCATGTTTATACAGATGGCGGTGTAGATATTTCCATGGACATGCAGATGGCAGTGTAGTTATTTCCATGTTTATACAGATAGCGGTGTAGATATTTCCATGTTTACACAGATGGTGGTGTAGATATTTCCGTGTTTATATACATGGCGGAGTAGATACTTCCATCTTTATGGAGATGGCAGTGTAGATATTTTCATGTTTATAGAGATGGCGGTGTAGATATTTCCATATTTATAGAGATAGCGGTGTAGATATTTCCATCTTTCTACAGATGTCAGCGTAGATATTTCCATGTTTAAACACATGGCGGTGTAGATATTTCCATATTTATACAGATGTCTGTGTAGTTATTTCCATGTGTATACAGATGGTATTGTAGCTATTTCCATGTTTATACAGATGGTGGTGTAGAGATTTCCATGTTTATTCAGATGACTGTGTAGATATTTCCATGTTTTATAGATGGCAGTGTAGATATTTCAATGTTTATAGAGATGGTTCTGTAGATATTTCCATGTTTATACAGATAACGTTGGAGATATTTCCATGTTTATACACATAGCTGTGTACATATTTCCATGTTTATAGGGACAGCGGTGTAGGTATTTCCATGTTTATACAGATAGCGGCGCAGATATTTCCATGTTTATACAGAGGGCTGAGTAGATATTTCTATGTGTATACAGATGGCAGTGTAGATATTTCCATGTTCCTACACATGACTGGGTAGGCATTTCCATGTTTATACAGATGGCTTTCTAGATATTTCCATGTTTATAGAGATAGCGGTGCAGATATTTCCATGTTTATACAGATAGCGTTGTATATATTTCCATGTTTATACAGATCGTGGTGTAGATATTTCCATGATTATACAGATACCGGTGTAGATATTTCCATGTTTATACAGACCGCAGTGTAGATATTTCCATGTTTATAGAGATAGCAGTGTAGATATTTCCATGTTTGTACAGATGGCGGTGTCGATGTTTCCATCTATACACAGATTGCCGTGTAGTTATTTCCATGTGTATACAGATGGCATTGTAGATATTTCCATGTTTATACAGATGGTGGTGTAGATATTTCCATGTTTACACAGATGACTGTATAGGTATTTCCATGTTTATACAAATGGCGGTGTAGATATTTCCATGTTTATAGAGACAGCGGTGTAGACATTTCCATATTTATACAGATATCGGTGTAGAAATTTCCATGTTTATACAGATATCGATGTAAATATTTCCATGTTTATACAGATCACGGTCAAAATATTTCCATGTTTATAGAGATAGCGGTGTATATATTTTCATGTTTATACAGATACCGGTGTAGATATTTCCATGTTTATACAGACCGCAGTGTAGATATTTCCATGTTTATAGAGATACCAGTGTAGGTATTTCCATGTTTGTACAGATGGCGGTGGTGATGTTTCCATCTATACATAGATTGCCGTGTAGTTATTTCCATGTGTATACAGATGGCATTGTAGATATTTCCAAGTTTATAGAGATGGCGGAGTAGATATTTCCATGTTTATGCAGATCACGGTGTAGATATTTCCATGTTTATACAGATCGCGGTGTAGATATTTCCATGTTTATACAGATCGCAGTGTAGATATTTCCATGTTTATACAGATAGCGGTGTAGATTTTCCATGTTTATACAGATAGCGGTGTAGATATTTCTATGTTTATACAGGTGGCGGTGTAGATATTTCCATGTTTATAGAGATGGTGGTGTAGGTATTTCCATGTTCATAGAGATAGCGGTGTAGATATATCCATGTTCATAGAGATAGCAGTGAGGATATTTCCATGTTTATACAGATAGCAGTGTAGGTATTTCCATTTTTATAGAGATAGCGGTTTTGATATTTCATATTTATACAGATAGCAGTGTAGATATTTCCATGTTTATACAGATTGCGGTGTAGATATTTCCATGTTTATACAGATTGCGGTGTAGATATTTCCACGTTTATACAGATGGCGGTGTAGATATTTCCATCTTTCTTCAAATGGCTGTGTAGATATTTCCATGTATATAGAGATGGCGGTGTAGATATTTCCATGTTTATATAGATGGCGTTGTAGATATTTCCATGTTTATACCGATAGAGGTGTTGGTATTTCCATGTTTATACAGATAGCGATGTAGCTATTTCCATGTTTATACAGCTCGCGGTGCAGATATTTATATCTTTATACCGACGGCATTGTAGATATTTCATTATTCACACAGATGGCGGTGTAGATGTTTCCATGTTTATACAGATGGCGGAGTAGTTAGTTCCATGATTATGGAGATGGCAGTGTAGATATTTTCATGTTTATAGAGATGGCGGTGTAGATATTTCCATGTTTATAGAGATAGCAGTGTAGATATTTACATGTTTATTCAGATGGCTGTGTAGATATTTTCATGTGTATACAGATGGCATTTTAGATATTTCCATGTTTATACAGATGACTGTATAGGTATTTCCATGTTTTTACAGATGGCAGGGCAGATATTTTCATGTTTATAGAGATAGCGGTGTAGATATTTCCATATTTGTACAGATGGCGGTGTTGATATTTCCATCTATACACAGATGGCCGTGTAGATATTTCCATGTTTATACAGATGGCGGCGGAGATATTTCCAGGTTTATACAGATAACTTTGTAAGTATTTCCATGTTTATACAGATGGCGGTGTAGATATTTCGATGTTTATAGAGATAGCAGTGGAGATATTTTCATGTTTATACAAATAGCGGTGTAGTTATTTCCATGTTTATATAGATAGCGATGTAGATATTTCCATGTATATACACATCGCTGTGTAGATATTTCCATGTTTATACAGATGGCGGTGTAGATATTTCCATGTTTATACAGATAACTTTGTAAGTATTTCCATGTTTATACAGATGGCGGTGTAGATATTTCGATGTTTATAGAGAGAGAAGTGGAGATATTTCCATGTTTATACAGATAGCGGTGTAGATATTTCCATGTTTATACTGATCACGGTGTAGATATTTCCATGTTTATAGAGATGGCGGTGTAGATATTTCCATTGTCATAGAGATAGCGGTGTTGATTTTTCCATGTTTATACTGACTACTGTGTGGATATTTTATGTTTATACAGATAGGGGTGTAGATATTTCCATGTTTATAGAGATGGCGGTGTAGATATTTCCATGTTTATACAGATCACGGTGAAGATATTTCCATGTGTATACAGATCATGGTGTACATATTTCCATGTTTATACAGATCACGGTGTTGATATTACCATGTTTATAGGGATAGCGGTGCAAATATTTCCACATTTATACAGATAGCGGTGTAGTTATTAGCATGTTTATACAGATAGCGGAGTAGATATTTCCATGTATAAACAGATGTCTGTGTATATATTTCCATGTTTAAACTGATGGCCGTGTAGATATTTCTTTGTTTATACAAATAGCGGTGTAGTTATTTCCATGTTTATACAGATAGCGGTGAAGATATTTCCATGTATATACAGATGGCTTTGTAGATATTTCCATGTTTATACAGATGGCTGTGTAGATAATTCCATGTTTATACTGATGACTTTGTAGGTATTTCCATGTTTATACAGATGGCGGTGTAGGTATTTCCATGTTTATAGAGATAGCTGTGTAGATATTTCCATGTTTATACAGATAGCGGTGCAGATATATCCATGTTTATACAGACAGCAGTGAAGATATTTCCATGTTTATACACGTAGCGGTGTACATATTTCCATGTTTATAGAGACAGCGGTGTAGGTATTTCCATGTTTATACAGATAGCGGTGGAGATATTTCCATGTTTATACAGATGCCTATGAAGATATTTCCATATTTATACAGAGGTCTCTGTAGATATTTCCATGTTTATACAGATGGCAGTGTAGATATTTCCATGTTCCTTCACATGACTGTGTAGCTATTTCCATGTTTATACAGATGGCTTTGTAGATATTTCCACGTTCATAGAGATAGCGGTGCAGATATTTCCTTGTTTATACAGATAGCGGTGTAAATATTTCCATGTTTATACAGATCGTGGTGTAGATATTTCCATGTTTATACAGATACCGGTGTAGTTATTTCCATGTTTATACAGACCGCAGTGTAGATATTTCCATATTTATAGAGATAGCGGTGTAGATATTTCCATCTTTCTACAGATGTCAGTGTAGATATTTCCATGTTTATACACATGGCGGTGTAGATATTTCCATATTTATACAGATGTCTGTGTATATATTTCCATTTGTATACAGAATGTATTGTAGCTATTTCCATGTTTATACAGATGGTGGTGTAGAGATTTCCATGTTTATTCAGACGACTGCATAGATTTTTCCATGTTTTATAGATGGCAGTGTAGATATTTCAATGTTTATAATGATGGCGCTGTAGATATTTCCATGTTTATACAGATAACGTTGGAGATATTTCCATGTTTATACACATAGCGGTGTACATAATTCCATGTTTATAGGGACAGCGGTGTAGGTATTTCCATGTTTGTACAGATAGCGGTGCAGATATTTCCATGTTTATAGAGATACCTATGCAGAAATTTCCATATTTATACAGAGGGCTGTGTAGATATTTCTATGTTTATACAGATGGCAGTGTAGGTATTTCCATGTTCCTATACATGACTCTGTAGGCATTTCCATGTTTATACAGATGGCTTTGTAGATATTTCCATGTTTATAGGGATAGCGGTGCAGATATTTCCATGTTTATACAGATAGCGGTGTATATATTTCCATGTTTATACAGATCGTCGTGTAGATATTTCCATGTTTATACAGATACCGGTGTAGATATTTCCATGTTTATACAGACCGCAGTGTAGATATTTCCATGTTTATAGAGATAGCAGTGTAGATATTTCCACGTTTGTACAGATGGCGGTGTCGATGTTTCCACCTATACACAGATTGCCGTGTAGTTATTTCCATGTGTATACAGATGGCATTGTAGATATTTCCATGTTTATACAGATGGTGGTGTAGATATTTCCATGTTCATAGAGATAGCGGTGTTGATTTTTCCATGTTTATAGAGATAGCGGTGTGGATATTTCCATGTTTATACAGATAGGGGTGTAGATATTTCCATCTTTATAGAGATGGCGGTGTAGATATTTCCATGTTTATGCAGATCACGGTGTAGTTATTTCCATGTTTATACAGATCGCGGTGTAGATATTTCCATGTTTATACCGATCGCAGTGTAGATATTTCCATGTTTATACAGATAGCGGTGTAGATTTTCCATGTTTATACAGATAGCGGTATAGATATTTATATGTTAATACAGATGGCGGTGTAGATATTTCCATGTTTATAGTGATGGTGGTGTAGTTATTTCCATGTTCATACAGATAGCGGTGTAGACATATCCATGTTCATAGAGATAGCAGTGAGGATATTTCCATGTTTATACAGATAGCAGTGTAGATATTTCCATTTTTATAGAGATAGCGGTTTTGATATTTCGTATTTATACAGATAGCAGTGTAGATATTTCCATCTTTCTACAGATGTCAGTGTAGATATTTCCAAGTTTATACAGATGGCGGTGTAGATATTTCCATATTTATACAGATGTCTGTGTAGATATTTCTACGTGTATACAGATGGTATTGTAGCTATTTCTATGTTTATACAGATGGTTGTGTAGATATTTCCATGTTTACTCAGATGACTGTGTAGATATTTCCATGTTTTATAGATGGCAGTGTAGATATTTCAATGTTTATAGAGATGGCGCTGTAGATATTTCCGTGTTCATACAGATAACGGTGGAGGTATTTCCATGTTTATACACATAGCGTTGTACATATTTCCATGTTTATTGAGACAGCGGTGCAGATATTTCCATGTTTACACTGATGTCTATGCAGATATTTCCATATTTATACGGAGGGCTGTGTAGATATTTCTATGTTTATACAGATGGCAGTGTAGATATTTCCATATTCCTACACATGACTGTGTAGGCATTTCCATGTTTATACAGATGGCTTTGTAGATATTTCCATGTTTATAGAGATAGCGGTGCAGATATTTCCATGTTTATACAGATAGCGGTGTATACATTTCCATGTTTATACAGACCGCAGCGTAGATATTTCCAATTTTATAGAGATAGCAGTGTAGATATTTCCATATTTATAGAGATAGCGGTGTAGATATTTCCATCTTTCTACAGATGTCAGTGTAGATATTTCCATGTTTATACACATGGCGGTGTAGATATTTCCATATTTATACAGATGTCTGTGTATATATTTCCATTTGTATACAGAATGTATTGTAGCTATTTCCATGTTTATACAGATGGTGGTGTAGAGATTTCCATGTTTATTCAGACGACTGCATAGATTTTTCCATGTTTTATAGATGGCAGTGTAGATATTTCAATGTTTATAATGATGACGCTGTAGATATTTCCATGTTTATACAGATAACGTTGGAGATATTTCCATGTTTATACACATAGCGGTGTACATAATTCCATGTTTATAGGGACAGCGGTGTAGGTATTTCCATGTTTGTACAGATAGCGGTGCAGATATTTCCATGTTTATAGAGATACCTATGCAGAAATTTCCATATTTATACAGAGGGCTGTGTAGATATTTCTATGTTTATACAGATGGCAGTGTAGGTATTTCCATGTTCCTACACATGACTCTGTAGGCATTTCCATGTTTATACAGATGGCTTTGTAGATATTTCCATGTTTATAGGGATAGCGGTGCAGATATTTCCATGTTTATACAGATAGCGGTGTATATATTTCCATGTTTATACAGATCGTCGTGTAGATATTTCCATGTTTATACAGATACCGGTGTAGATATTTCCATGTTTATACAGACCGCAGTGTAGATATTTCCATGTTTATAGAGATAGCAGTGTAGATATTTCCACGTTTGTACAGATGGCGGTGTCGATGTTTCCACCTATACACAGATTGCCGTGTAGTTATTTCCATGTGTATACAGATGGCATTGTAGATATTTCCATGTTTATACAGATGGTGGTGTAGATATTTCCATGTTCATAGAGATAGCGGTGTTGATTTTTCCATGTTTATAGAGATAGCGGTGTGGATATTTCCATGTTTATACAGATAGGGGTGTAGATATTTCCATCTTTATAGAGATGGCGGTGTAGATATTTCCATGTTTATGCAGATCACGGTGTAGTTATTTCCATGTTTATACAGATCGCGGTGTAGATATTTCCATGTTTATACCGATCGCAGTGTAGATATTTCCATGTTTATACAGATAGCGGTGTAGATTTTCCATGTTTATACAAATAGCGGTATAGATATTTATATGTTTATACAGATGGCGGTGTAGATATTTCCATGTTTATAGTGATGGTGGTGTAGTTATTTCCATGTTCATACAGATAGCGGTGTAGACATATCCATGTTCATAGAGATAGCAGTGAGGATATTTCCATGTTTATACAGATAGCAGTGTAGATATTTCCATTTTTATAGAGATAGCGGTTTTGATATTTCGTATTTATACAGATAGCAGTGTAGATATTTCCATCTTTCTACAGATGTCAGTGTAGATATTTCCAAGTTTATACAGATGGCGGTGTAGATATTTCCATATTTATACAGATGTCTGTGTAGATATTTCTACGTGTATACAGATGGTATTGTAGCTATTTCTATGTTTATACAGATGGTTGTGTAGATATTTCCATGTTTACTCAGATGACTGTGTAGATATTTCCATGTTTTATAGATGGCAGTGTAGATATTTCAATGTTTATAGAGATGGCGCTGTAGATATTTCCGTGTTCATACAGATAACGGTGGAGGTATTTCCATGTTTATACACATAGCGTTGTACATATTTCCATGTTTATTGAGACAGCGGTGCAGATATTTCCATGTTTACACTGATGTCTATGCAGATATTTCCATATTTATACGGAGGGCTGTGTAGATATTTCTATGTTTATACAGATGGCAGTGTAGATATTTCCATATTCCTACACATGACTGTGTAGGCATTTCCATGTTTATACAGATGGCTTTGTAGATATTTCCATGTTTATAGAGATAGCGGTGCAGATATTTCCATGTTTATACAGATAGCGGTGTATACATTTCCATGTTTATACAGACCGCAGCGTAGATATTTCCATTTTTATAGAGATAGCAGTGTAGATATTTCCATGTTTATACAGAAAGCGGTGTTGATGTTTCCATCTATACAGAGATTTCCGTGAAGGTATTTCCATGTGTATACAGATGGCGTTGTAGGTATTTCCATGTTTCTACAGATGGTGGTGTAGATATTTCCATGTTTACACAGATGACTGTATAGGTATTTCCATGTTTATACAGATGGCGGTGTAGATATTTCCTTGTTTATAGAGATAGCGGTGTAGATATTTCCATATTTATACAAATAACGGTGTAGAAATTTCCATGTTTATACAGATATCGGTTTAAATATTTCCATGTTTATGCAGATCACGGTGTAAATATTTCCATGTTTATAGAGACAGCGGTGTATTTATTTACATGTTTATACAGATAGCGGTGTAGATATTTCCATGTTTATACAGTCTGCGGTGTAGATATTTCCATGTTTATACAGATAGCGGTGCAGATATTTCCATGTTTGTACAGATGGCGGTGTTGATATTTCCATCTATACACAGATGACCGTGTACATATTTCCATGTTTACACAGATGACAGCGCAGATATTTCTATGGATATGTAGATGGCGGTGTAGATAGTTCCATGTATATACAGATAGCGGTTTAGTTATTTCCATGTTTATATAGAGAGCGGTGTAGTTATTTCCATGTATGTACACATGGCTTTGTAGATATTTCCATGTTTATACAGATGGCGGTGTAGATATTTCCATGTTTATACAGATAACTTTGTAAGTATTTCCATGTTTATACAGATGGCGGTGTAGATATTTCGATGTTTAT
This sequence comes from Pan paniscus, assembly GCF_029289425.2. Classification (NCBI taxonomy): domain Eukaryota; kingdom Metazoa; phylum Chordata; class Mammalia; order Primates; family Hominidae; genus Pan; species Pan paniscus. The sequence goes on along the minus strand of NC_073257.2, from coordinate 10,244,923 downwards.
AGAGATAGCAGTGGAGATATTTCCAAGTTTATACAAATAACGGTGTAGTTATTTCCATGTTTATATAGATAGCGGTGTCGATATTTCCATGTTTATACTGATCACGGTGAAGACATTTCCATGTTTATAGAGATGGCGGTGTAGATATTTCCATGTTCATAGAGATAGCGGTGTTGATTTTTCCATGTTTATAGAGATAGCTGTGTGGATATTTCCATGTTTATACAGATAGGGGTGTAGATATTTCCAGGTTTATAGAGATGGCGGTGTAGGTATTTCCATGTTTATACAGATCGCAGTGTAGATATTTCCATGTTTATACGGATCATGGTGTAGATATTTCCATGTTTATACTGATTGCGGTGTTGTTATTACCATGTTTATAGGGATAGCGGTGCAAATATTTCCACATTTATACAGATAGCGGTGTAGTTATTAGCCTGTTTATACAGATAGCGGTGTAGACATTTCCATGTATAAACAGATGTCTGTGTAAATATTTCCATGTTTATACAGATGGCTGTGTAGATATTTCCATGTGTATACAGATGGCTGTGTAGATATTTCCATGTTTATACAGATAGCGGTGTAGATATTTCCATGTGTATACAGATGGCTGTGTAGATATTTCCATGTTTATACAGATGGCTGTGTAGATATTTCCATATTTATACAGATGACTTTGTAGGTATTTCCATGTTTATACACATGGCGGTGTAGGTATTTCCATGTTTATAGAGATAGCTGTGTAGATATTTCCATGTTTATACAGATAGCGGTGTAGATATTTCCATGTTTATACAGACAGCAGTGGAGATATTTCCATGTTTATACACGTAGCGGTGTACATATTTCCATGTTTATAGAGACAGCGGTGTAGGTATTTCCATGTTTATACAGATAGCGGTGGAGATATTTCCATGTTTATACTGATACCTATGCAGATATTTCCATATTTATACAGAGGGCTCTGTAGATATTTCCATGTTTATACAGATGGCAGTGTAGATATTTCCATGTTCCTACACATGACTGTGTATGTATTTCCATGTTTGTACAGATGGCTTTGTAGATATTTCCATGTTTATAGAGATAGCGGTGAAGATATTTCCATGTTTATACAGATAGCGGTGTACATATTTCCATGTTTATGCAGATGGTGGTGTAGATATTTCCATGTTTATACAGACGACTTTATAGATATTTCCATGTTTTTACAGATGGCATTGTAGATATTTCCATGTTTATAGAGATAGCAGTGTAGATATTTCCATGTTTATACAGATGGCGGTGTAGATATTTCCATGTTTATAGAGATAGCGGTGTAGATATTTCCATATTTATACAGATAGCGGTGTAGATATTTCCATGCTTATACAGATAGCAGTGTAAATATTTCCATGTTTATACAGATCACTGTGTAGTTATTTCCATGTTTATAGAGATAGCGGTATAGATATTTCCATGTTTATACAGATAGCGGTTTAGATATTTCCATGTTTATACAGACCGCGGTGTAGATATTTCCATGTTTATACAGGTAGCAGTGTAGATATTTCCATGTTTATACAGATAGCCGTTTAAATATTTCCATGTTTATACAGACCGCGGTGTAGATATTACCATGTTTATACATATATCGGTGCAGGTATTTCCATGTTTGTACAGATGGCGGTGTTGATATTTCCATCTATACACAGATGACCGTGTAGATATTTCCATGTTTATACAGATGGCGGGGCAGATATTTCCATGGATATGCAGATGGCGGTGTAGATATTTCCATGTTTATATAGATATTGGTGAAGATATTTCCACATATATACACATGGCAGTGAAGGTATTTCCATGTTTATACAGATGGCGGTGTAGATATTTCCATGTTTATACTGATATCTTTGTAAGTATTTCCATGTTTATACAGATGGCAGTGAAGTTATTTCCAAATTTATACAGATAGTGGTGTAGATATTTCCATGTTTATACAGATGGCTGTGTAGATACATCCATGTTTCTGAAGATGGCGGTGTAGATATTTTCATGTTTATAGAGATGGAGGTGTAGATATTTCCATGTATATAGAGATAGCAGTGTAGATATTTTCATGTTTATAGAGAAAGTGGTGTAGGTATTTCCATGTTTATACAGATGGCAGTGTAGATATTTCTATGTTTATACAGATATCGGTGTAGATATTTCCATGTTTACAGAGATAGCGCTGTAGGTATTTCTATCTTTGCACAGATTGCGGTGTAGGTATTGCCAAACTTACGGAGATAGCGGTGTAGATATTTCCAAGTTTACACAGATAGCTGTGTAGATATTTCCGTGTTTACAGAGATAGCATTGTAGATATTTCCATGTTTATGCAGATAGCTGTGTAGTTATTTCCATGTTGATACAGATATCAGTGTAGATATTTCCATGTTTATAAAAGTAGCGGTGTAGAAATTCCCATGTTTATACAGATCGCTTTGTAGACATTTCCATCTTTCTACAGATGTCAGTGTAGATATTTCCAAGTTTATACATATGGCAGTGTAGATATATCCATATTTATACAGATGTCTCTGTAGATATTTCTATGTTTATGCAGATGGCGTTGTAGATATTTCCATGTTTATAGAGATGGCGGTGTAGTTATTTCTATGTTTATAGAGATAGTGCTGTAAATATCTCCATGTTTATAGAGATGGTGGTGTAAGTATTTTCATGTTCATAGAGATAGCTCTGTAGATATTCCCATGTTTATACAGATAACGGTGTTGGTATTTCCATGTTTATACAGATAGCGGTGTAGATATTTCCATGTTTATACAGCTCACGGTGTAGATATTTCCATCTTTATACAGATGGCAGTGTAGATATTTTCATGTTTATACAGATATCGGTGTAGATATTTCCTTGTCTATAGAGATAGCAGTGTAGTTATTTCCATCTTTATACAGATTGCGGTGTAGATATTTCCATGTTTATACAGGTAGTGGTGTAGAAATTCCCATGTTTACACAGATCGCTTTGTAGACATTTCCATCTTTCTACAGATGTCAGTGTAGATATTTCCAAGTTTATACAGATGGCAGTGTAGATATTTCCATTTTATACAGATGTCTGTGTAGATATTTCTGTGTTTATGCAGATGGCGGTGTAGATATTTCCATGTTTATACAGATGGCGGTGTAGATATTTCCATGTTTATACAGATGGCAGTGAAGATATTTCCATATTTATACAAATAGTGGTGTAGATATTTCCATGTTTATGCAGATGGCGGTATGGATACATCCATGTTTCTGAAGATGGCAGTGTAGATATTTTCATGTTTATAGAGATGGAGGTGTAGATATTTCCATGTTCATACAGATATCGGTGTAGATATTTCCATGTTTATAGAGACAGCGTTGTATGTATTTTCATCTTTGCACAGATTGCGGTGTAGTTATTGCCAAACTTACACAGATAGCGGTGTAGATATTTCCAAGTTTACACAGATAGCTGTGTAGATATTTCCATGTTTACAGAGATAGCATTGTAGATATTTCCGTGTTTATACAGATTACGGAGTAGTTATCTCCATGTTGATAGAGATAGCGGTGTAAATATTTCCTTGCTTATAGAGATGGTGGTGGAAGTATTTTCATGTTTATAGAGATAGCGGTGTAGATATTTCCATGTTTATACAGATAACGGTGTTGGTATTTCCATGTTTATGCAGATAGCGGTGTAGATATTTACATGTTTATACAGCTCGCGGTGTAGGTATTTCCATCTTTATACAGATGGCAGTGTAGATATTTCCATGTTTATAGAGATGGCGGTGTAGATATTTACATGTTTATACAGGTAGCGGTGTAGGTATTTTCATATTTATACAGATTGCGGTGTAGATATTTCCATCTTTATACAGATGGTGGTGTAGATATTTCCATGTTTATAGAGATGGCAGTGAAGGTATTTCCATGTTTATACAGATAGTGGTGTAGATATTTCCATGTTTATACAGATGGCGGTGCAGATACATCCATGTTTCTGAAGATGGCGGTGTAGATATTTTCATGTTTATAGAGATGGCGGTGTAGATATTTCCATGTATTTAGAGATTGCAGTGTAGATATTTCCAAGTTTATATACTAATCGGTGTATGTATTTCCATGTTTATAGAGATAGCGGTCTGGATATTTCCATATTTATACAGATAGCGGTGTAGGTATTTCCATGTTTAAACAGATGGCGGTGTAGATATTTCCTTGTTTATACAGTTATCGGTGTTTATATTTCCATCTTTATACAGATAGCGGTGCAGATATTTCAATGTTCACACAAATAGCCGTGTAGATATTTCTATATACACAGATAGAGTTGCAGATATTTCCATGTTTATAAAGATAGCGGTGCAGATATGTCCATGTTTATACAAATAGCGGTGTGGCTATTTCCATCATTATACAGATAGCGGTGTGGGTATTTCCATGTTTATACAGATAGCGGTATAGATATTTCCATGTTTATAGAGATGACTGTCTAGATATTTCCATGTTTATACAGCTTTCCGTGTAGATATTTCCATGTTTATACAGATGGTGGTGTAGATATTTCCATGTTTATACAGATGACTGTGAATTTATTTCCATGTTTATACATATGTCAGTGTAGATATTTTATTGTTTATAGAGATAACGTTGTAGATATTTCCATGTTTATACAGATAGCGGTGTAGACATTTCCATGTTTAGAGAGACCACGTTGTAGATACTTCCATATTTATACACATAGCTGTGTAGATCTTTCCAGGTTTATACAGATAGCTGTGTAGATATTTCCATTTTTATACAGATAGCGGTGTAGATATTTCCATGTTTATAGAGATGGCGTTGTAGGTATTTCCATGTTTATAGAGATAGTGGTGTAGATATTTCCATGATTATACAATTCGCAGTGTAGGTATTTCCATCTTTATACAGATGACGGTGAAGATTTTTCCATGTTTATACAGATAGTGGTGTAGATATTTCCATCTTTATACAGATGGTGGTGTAGATACAGCCATGTTTCTGAGGATGGCGGTGTAGATATTTTCATGTTTATAGAGATGGCGGTGTAGATAATTCCATGTTTATAGAGATTGCGATGTAGATATTTCCATGTTTATAGAGAAATCGTTGTTGGTATTTCCATGTTTATAGAGACAGCGGTGTAGCTATTTCCATATTTCTACAGATAGCGGTGTAGGTATTTCCATGTTTATACAGATGGCGGTGTAGATATTTCCATGTTTCTACATTTAGCGGTGTAGATATTTCCTTGTTTATACAGATAGCGGTGTAGATATTTCCAAGTTTATACAGTTAGCGGTGTAGATATTTCCATGTTTTCACAGATAGCGGTGTAGATATTTCCCTCTTTGCAGAGATTGCCGTGTAGATATTTCCATTTTTACACAGATACCTGTGTAGATATTTCCAAGTTTACACAGATAGCAGTGTAGATATTTCCATGTTTATGCAGATAGCGTTGTAGATATGTCCATGTTTATACCGATAGCGGTGTTGGTAGTTCCACGTTTATACAGATAGCGATGTAGATATTTCCGTGTTTATACAGCTCGCCGTGCAGATATTTATATCTTTCTACAGATGGCATTGTAGATATTTCCTTATACACACAGATAGCGGTGAAGATGTTTACGTTTATACAGATGGCGGAGTAGTTAGTTCCACGTTTATGGAGTTGGAAGTGTAGATATTTTCATGTTTATAGAGATGGCGGTGTAGATATTTCCATGTTTATAGAGATAGCAGTGTAGATATTTCCATGTTTATACAGATGGCTGTGTAGATATTTCCATGTGTATACAGATGGCATTGTAGATATTTCCATGTTTATACAGACGACTGTATAGTTATTTCCATGTTTTTACAGATGGCAGTGCAGATATTTCCATGTTTATAGAGATAGCGGTGTTGATATTTCCATGTTTGTACAGATGGCGGTGTTGATATTTCCATCTATACACAGATGGCCGTGTAGATATTTCCATGTTTATACAGATGGCGGCGTAGATATTTCCATGGACATGCAGATGGCGGTGTAGATATTTCCATGTTTATACAGGTAGCGGTGTAGATATTTCCATGTTTTCACAGATGTTGGGGTAGATATTTCCGTGTTTATGCACATGGCGGAGTAGATACTTCCATCTTTATGGAGATAGCAGTGTAGATATTTTCATGTTTATAGAGATGGCGGTGTAGATATTTCCATATTTATAGAGATAGCGGTGTAGATATTTCCATCTTTCTACAGATGGCAGTGTAGGAATTTCCATATTTATACAGATGGCGGTGTAGATATTTCCATATTTATACAGATGTCTGTGTAGATATTTCCATGTGCATACAGATGGTATTGTTCGTATTTCCATGTTAATACAGATGGTGTTGTAGATATTTCCATGTTTATTCAGATGACTGTGTAGATATTTCCATATTTTTCAGACGACAGTGTAGATATTTCAATGTTTATAGAGATGGCGCTGTAGATATTTCCAAGTTTATACAGATAACGGTGGAGATATTTCGATGTTTATACAGACAGCAGCGGAGTTATTTCCACGTTTATACAGATAGCGGTGTACATATTTCCATTTTATACAGACAGCGGTGTAGGTATTTCCCTGTTTATACAGATAGCGGTGCAGATATTTCCATGTTTATACAGATGCCTATGCAGATATGTCCATATTTATACACAGGGCTGTGTAGATATTTCTATGTTTATACAGATGGCAGTGTAGATATTTCCATGTTCCTACACATGAGTGTGTAGATATTTCCATGTTTATACAGATGGCTTTGTAGACATTTCCATGTCTATAGAGATAGCGGTGCAGATATTTCCATGTTTATACAGATCGTGGTGTAGATATTTCCATGTTTATACAGATACCGGTGTAGATATTTCCATGTTTATACAGACCGCAGTGTAGATATTTCCATGTTTATAGAGATAGCAGTGTAGATATTTCCAAGTTTGTACAGATGGCGGTGTTGATGTTTCCATCTATACACAGATTGCCGTGTAGGTATTTCCATGTGTATACAGATGGCATTGTAGATATTTCCATGTTTATAAAGATGGTGGTGTAGATATTTCCATGTTTACACAGATGACTGTATAGGTATTTCCATGTTTATACAGATGGCGGTGTAGATATTTCCATGTTTATAGAGATAGCGGTGTAGATATTTCCATATTTATACAGATAACGGTGTAGAAATTTCCATGTTTATACAGATAGCGGTGTAAATATTTCCATGTTTATACAGATTACGGTGTAGATATTTCCATGTTTATAGAGATAGCGGTGCAGATATTTCCAGGTTTATACAGCTAGCGGTTTAGATATTTCCATGTTTATACAGACCGCCGTGTAGATATTTCCATGTTTATACAGATAGCGGTGCAGTTATTTCCATGTTTGTACAGATGGCGGTGTTGATATTTCCATCTATACACAGATGACCGTGTAGATATTTCCGTGTTTATACAGATGGCGGCGCAGGTATTTCCATGGATATGTAGATGGCGTTGTAGATATTTCCATGTTTATACTGATCGAGGTATAGATATTTCGATGTTTATAGAGTTGGCGGTGTAGATATTTCTATGTTCATAGAGATAGCGGTGTTGATTTTTCCATGTTTATAGAGATAGCGGTGTGGATATTTCCATGTTTATACAGATAGCGGTGCAGATATTTCCATGTTTTTACAGATATCGGAGTAGATATTTCCATGTTTACACAGATTGCGGCGTAGATATTTCCATCTTTCTACAGATGGCATTGTAGATATTTCCATGTTTATACAGATGGCGGTGTGGATATTTCCATTATTATATAGATGGTGGTGTAGATATTACCATGTTTATACAGATAGCGGTGTAGATATTTCCATGTTTATACAGATCGCGGTGAAGATATTTCCATGTTTATACAGATCGCGGTGTAGATATTTCCATGTTTAAACAGATCGCGGTGTAGGTATTTCCATGTTTATACAGATAGCGGTGTAGTTATTTCCATCTTTATTCAGGGAGTGCTGTACATATTTCCATTTTTATACATATCACTGTGTAGATATTTAAATGTTTATACAGATAACGTTGTAGATATTTCCATCTTTATAAAAACGGTGGCGTAGATATTTCCATGTTCCTACACATGACTGTGTAGTTATTTCCATGTTTATACAGATGGCGGTGTAGATATTTCCATATTTATAGAGATATCAGTGTAGATATTTCCAGGTTTATACAGATAGAGGTGTAAATATTTCCATGTTTATACAGATCGTGATGTAGGTATTTCCATGTTTATACAGATACCGGTGTAGATATTTCCATGTTTATACAGACTGCAGTGTTGATATTTGTATGTTTATACAGATAGCGGTGTAGATATTTCCATGTTTGTACAGATGGCGGTGTTGATATTTCCATCTGTAGACAGATTGCCATGTAGATATTTCCATATTTATACAGATGGCGTTGTAGATATTTCCATGGATATGCAGATGGCGGTGTGGATGTTTCCATGTTTATAGAGATAGCGGTGTAGGTATTTCCATGTTTATAAACATATCGGTGTAGATATTTCCATATTTATATAGATGGCGTTGTAGATATTTCCATGTTCATACCGATAGCGGTGTAGATATTTCCATGTTTATACAGATAGCGGTTTAGGTATTTCCATGTTTATACAGATAGCGGTGTAGGTATTTCCATGTTTATAGAGATAGCGGTGTAGGTATTTCCATGTTTATAGACATAGCGGTGTAGATATTTCCATGTTTACATAGATGGCGTTGTAGATATTTCCATGTTTTTACCAATAGCGGTGTTGGTATTTCCACGTTTATACAGATAGCGATGTAGATAGTTCCATGTTTATACAGCTCGCGGTGCAGATATTTATATCTTTATACAGATGTCATTGTAGATATTTCCTTATTCACACAGAGGGCGGTGTAGATGTTTCCATGTTTATACAGATGGCGGAGTAGTTAGTTCCATGTTTATGGAGATGGCAGTGTAGATATTTTCATGTTTATAGAGATTGCGGTGTAGATATTCCCATGTTTATAGAGATAGCAGTGTAGATATTTACATGTTTATACAGATGGCTGTGTAGATATTTCCATGTGTATAGAGACGGCATTGTATATATTTCCATGTTTATACAGATGACTGTGTAGGTTTTTCCATGTTTTTACAGATGGCAATGCAGATATTTTCATGTTTATAGAGATGGCGGTGTAGATATTTCCATGTTTATAGAGATAGCGGTGTACATATTTCCATGTTTGTACATATGGCGGTGTTGATATTTCCATCTATTCACAGATGGCTATGTAGATATTTCCACGTTTATACAGATGGCGTCGTAGATATTTCCATGGATATGCAGATGGCGGTGTAGATATTTCCATGTTTATACAGATAACGGTGTATATATTTCCATGTTTACACAGACGGTGGTGTAGATATTTCCGTGTTTATACACATGGCGGAGTAGATACTTCCATCTTTATGGAGATGGCATTGTAGATATTTTCATGTGAATAGAGATGGCGGTGTAGATATTTGCATCTTTCTACAGATGGCAGTGTAGATATTTCCATGTTTATATAGATGGCGGTGTAGATATTTCCATATTTATACAGATGTCTGTGTAGATATTTCCATGTGTATACAGTTGGTATTGTAGGTACTTCCATGTTTGTAGAGATGGTGGTGTAGATATTTCCATGTTTGTTCAGAAGACTGTGTAGATGTTTCCATGTTTTAACACATGGCAGTGTAGATATTTTAATGTTTATAGAGATGGTGGTGTAGATATTTCCATGTTTATACAGATAACGGTGGAGATATTTCCATGTTTATACAGACAGCAGTGGAGATATTTCCATGTTTATACACATAGCAGTGTACATACTTCCATGTTTATAGAGACAGCGGTGTAGGTATTTCCATGTTTATACAGATAGTGGTGCAGATATTTCCATGTTTATACAGATGCCTATGCAGATATTTCCATATTTATACAGAGGGCTGTGTAGATATTTCCATGTTTATACAGATGGCAGTGTAGATTTTTCCATGTTCCTTCACATGACTGTGTAGGTATTTCCATGTTTATACAGATGGCTTTGTAGATATTTCCATGTTAATAGAGATAGCGGTGGAGATATTTCCATGTTTCTACAGATAGCGGTGTAAATATTTCCATGTTTATACAGATCCTGGTGTAGATATTTCCATGTTTATACAGATACCGGTGTAGAAATTTCCATGTTTATACAGACCACAGTGTAGATATTTCCATGTTTATACAGATAGCGGTGTAGATATTGCCATGTTTGTACAGATGGCGGTGTTGATGTTTCCATCTATACACAGATTGCCGTGTAGGTATTTCCATGTGTATGCAGATGGCATTGTAGATATTTCCATGTTTATACAGATGGTGGTGTAGATATTTCCATGTTTATACATATGACTCTACAGGTATTTCCATGTTTTTACAGATGGCATTGTAGATATTTCCATGTTTATGGAGATAGCATTGTAGATATTTCCATGTTTATACAGATGTCGGCGTAGATATTTCCATGTTTATAGAGATAGCGTTGTAGATACTTTGATATTTATACAGACAACGGTGTAGATATTTCCATGTTTTTAGAGATAGCGGTGTAGATATTTCCATGTTTATACAGATCGTGGTGAAGATATTTCCATGTTTATACAGATCGCGGTGTAGATATTTCCATGTTTACAGAGATAGCGGTGTAGATATTTCCATGTTTATAGAGATAGCGGTTAAGATATTTCCATGTTTATACAGACCGCGGTGTAGATATTTCCATGTTTATACAGATAACAGTGTAGATATTTCCATGTTTGTACAGACGGCGTTGTTGATATTTCCATCTATACACAGATTACCGTGTAGATATTTCCATGTTTATACAGATGGCGGCGCAGATATTTCCATCGATATGTAGATGGCGGTTTATATATTTCCATGTTTATAGAGACAGCGGTGTAGATATTTCCATGTTTATACAGATAGCGGTGTAGATATTTCCATGTTTTTACAGATAACGGTGTAGATATTTCCATGTTTACACAGATTGAGTTGTAGATATTTCCATCTTTCTACAGATGGCATTGTACATATTTCCATGTTTATACAGATGGTGGTGTAGATATTTCCATGTTTATATAGATGGTGGTGTAGATATTACCATGTTTATACAGATAGCGGTGTAGATATTTCCATGTTTATACAGATCGTGGTGAAGATACTTCCATGTTTATACAGATCGTGGTGTAGATATTTCCATGTTTATACAGATCGCGGTGTAGATATTTCCATGTTTATACAGATAGAGGTGTAGATATTTTCATGTTTATACAGATCGCGGTGTAGGTATTTCCATGTTTATACAGATAGCGGTGTAGATATTTTCATGTTTATACAGATATCTGTGTAGATATTTCCATGTTTATACACATAGCGGTGTATATATTTCCATGTTTATGCAGACAGCGGTGTAGGTATTTCCATGTTTATACAGATAGAGGTGCAGATATTTCCATGTTTATACAGATAACGCTGCAGATAATTCCATGTTTATACAGCTAGCAGTGTAGATGTTTCCATGTTCATACAGACAGCGGTGGAGATATTTCTTTGTTTATACAGATAACTGTGTAGATATTTCCATGTTTATAGAGATAGTGGTGTAGATATTTCCAAATTTATACAGATAGCGGTGTCGATATTTCCATGTTTATTCACATGGCGGTGTAGATATTTCCATGTTTATACATGTCGTGGTGTAGATATTTCCATGTTTATACAGATAGCCGTGTAGATATTTCCATGTTTATACTGATAGCGGTGTAGATATTTCCATGTTTATACTGATAGCGGTGTAGATATTTCCATGTTTATACAGATCGTGGTGTAGACATTTCCATGTTTATACAGATAGCGGTGTTGATATTTCCATGTTTATACAGATAGCGGTGTAGATATTTCCATGTTTACTAAGATATCGGTGTAGATATTTCCATATTTGCACAGATTGCGGTGTAGATATTTCCATCTTTACACAGAGACCTGTGTACATATTTCCATGTTTACACAGATAGCTGTGTAGATATTTCCATGTTTACACAGATACTGTTATAGATATTTCCATGTTTATACAGATAGTGGTGTAGATATTATCATGTTTATAAAGATAGCTGTGTAGATATTTCCATCTTTATAGAGATAGCGGTGGAGATATTTCCACGTTTATACAGATAGCGATGTAGATATTTCCATGTTTCTACTGATAGCGGTGGAGATATTTCCATGTTTATACAGATAGCCGTGTAGACATTTCCATGTTTATAGAAATAGCGGTGTAGATATTTCCATGTTTATACAGATGGCAGTGTAGATATTTCCAGGTGTATACAGATGGCAGTGTAGATATTTCCATGTTTATACAGATGGACGTGCAGATATTTCCATGTTTAAAAAGATGACAGTGTAGATATTTCCATGTTTTCACAGATGGCGGTGTAGATATTTCCATGTTTATACAGATAGCAGTGTGGCTACTTCCATGTTTATACAGATAGCGGTGTAGATATTTCAATGGTTATAGACATGTCTGTGTAGATAATTCCATGTTTATACAGATGGCAGTGTAGGTATTTCCATGTTTATACAGATAGTGGTGTAGATATTTCCATGTTTATACAGATGACTGTGTAGGTATTTCCATGTGTGTACAGATGGCGGTGTCGATATTTCCATGTTTATTGAGATAGCATTGTAGATATTTCCATTTTGCACAGACTGTGGTGTAGATATTTCCATGTTTATACAGATAACGCTGCAGATAATTCCATGTTTACACAGCTAGCGGTGTAGATGTTTCGATGTTCATACAGACAGCGGTGGAGATATTTCTTTGTTTATACAGATAACGGTGTAGATATTTCCATGTTTATAGAGATAGTGGTGTAGTTATTTCCATATTTATACAGATAGCGGTGTCGATATTTCCATGTTTATTCACATGGCGGTGTAGATATTTCCATGTATACATGTCGTGGTGTAGATATTTCCATGTTTATACAGATAGCCGTGTAGATATTTCCATGTTTATACTGATAGCGGTGTAGATATTTTCATGTTTATACTGATAGCGGTGTAGATATTTCCATGTTTATACAGATCGTGGTGTAGACATTTCCATGTTTATACAGATAGCGGTGTTGATATTTCCATGTTTATACAGGTAGCGGTGTAGATATTTCCATGTTTACTGAGATATCGGTGTAGATATTTCCATATTTGCACAGATTGCGGTGTAGATATTTCCATCTTTACACAGAGACCTGTGTACATATTTCCATGTTTACACAGATAGCTGTGTAGATATTTCCATGTTTACACAGATACTGTTATAGATATTTCCATGTTTATACAGATAGTGGTGTAGATAATTCCATGTTTATAAAGATAGCTGTGTAGATATTTCCATCTTTATAGAGATAGCGGTGGAGATATTTCCATGTTTATACAGATAGCGATGTAGATATTTCCATGTTTCTACAGATAGCGGTGGAGATATTTCCATGTTTATACAGATAGCCTTGTAGACATTTCCATGTTTATAGAGATAGCGGTGTAGATATTTCCATGTTTATACAGATGGCAGTGTAGATATTTCCAGGTGTATACAGATGGCAGTGTAGATATTTCCATGTTTATACAGATGGACGTGCAGATATTGCCATGTTTAAAAAGATGACAGTGTAGATATTTCCATGTTTTCACAGATGGCGGTGTAGATATTTCCATGATTATACAGATAGCAGTGTGGCTACTTCCATGTTTATACAGATAGCGGTGTAGATATTTCAATGGTTATAAAGATGTCTGTGTAGATAATTCCATGTTTATACAGATGGCAGTGTAGGTATTTCCATGTTTATACAGATAGTGGTGTAGATATTTCCATGTTTATACAGATGACTGTGTAGGTATTTCCATGTGTGTACAGATGGCGGTGTCGATATTTCCATGTTTATTGAGATAGCATTGTAGATATTTCCATCTTTGCACAGACTGCGGTGTAGATATTTCCATGTTTATACAGATAACGCTGCAGATAATTCCATGTTTATACTGCTAGCGGTGTAGATGTTTCCATGTTCATACAGACAGCGGTGGAGATATTTCTTTGTTTATACAGATAACGGTATAGATATTTCCATGTTTATAGAGATAGTGGTGTAGATATTTCCATATTTATACAGATTGCGGTGTCGATATTTCCATGTTTTTACTGATTGCGGTGTATATATTTCCATGTTTATTCACATGGCGGTGTAGATATTTCCATGTTTATACATGTCGTGGTGTAGATATTTCCATCTTTATACAGATAGCGGTGTAGATATTTCCATCTTTATACTGATAGCGGTGTAGATATTTCCATGTTTACTGAGATAGCAGTGTAGATATTTCCAAGTTTATACAGATAGCGGTGTAGATATTTCCATGTTTACTGAGATAGCGGTGTAGATATTTCTATGTTTATACAGATCGTGGTGTAGACATTTCCATGTTTATACAGATAGCGGTGTTGATATTTCCATGTTTATACAGATAGCGGTGTAGATATTTCCATGTTTACTGAGATAGCGGTGTAGATATTTCCATCTTTACACAGAGACCTGTGTACATATTTCCATGTTTACAGAGATAGCTGTGTAGATATTTCCATGTTTACACAGATAGCTGTGTAGATATTTCCATGTTTACACAAATAGTGTTATAGATATTTCCATGTTTATACAGATAGCGGTGTAGATATTTCCATGTTTATAAAGATAGCGGTGTATATATTTCCATCTTTATAGAGATAGCGGAGGAGATATTTCCATGTTTATACAGATAGCGATGTAGATATTTCCATGTTAATACAGATAGCGGTGGAGATATTTCCATGTTTATAGAGATAGCCGTGTAGACATTTCCATGTTTATAGAGATAGCGGTGTAGATATTTCCATGTTTATACAGATGGCAGTGTAAATATTTCCAGGTGTATACAGATGGCAGTGTAGATATTTCCATGTTTATACAGATGAACGTGCAGATATTTCCATGTTTAAAAAGATGACAGTGTAGATATTTCCATGTTTTCACAGATGGCAGTGTACATATTTCCATGTTTATACAGATAGCAGTGTGGCTACTTCCATGTTTATACAGATTGCGGTGTAGATATTTCAATGGTTATAGAGATGTCTGTGTAGATAATTCCATGTTTATACAGATGGCAGTGTAGGTATTTCCATGTTTATACAGATAGTGGTGTAGATATTTCCATGTTTATACAGATGACTGTGTAGGTATTTCCATGTGTGTACAGATGGCGGTGTCGATATTTCCATGTTTATTGAGATAGCATTGTAGATATTTCCATCTTTGCACAGACTGCGGTGTAGATATTTCCATGTTTATACAGATAACGCTGCAGATAATTCCATGTTTATACAGCTAGCGGTGTAGATGTTTCCATGTTCATACAGACAGCGGTGGAGATATTTCTTTGTTTATACAGATAACGGTGTAGATATTTCCATGTTTATAGAGATAGTGGTGTAGATATTTCCATATTTATACAGATTGCGGTGTCGATATTCCCATGTTTTTACTGATAGCGGTGTATATATTTCCATGTTTATTCACATGGCGGTGTAGATATTTCCATGTTTATACATGTCGTGGTGTAGATATTTCCATCTTTATACAGATAGCGGTGTAGATATTTCCATGTTTATACTGATAGCGATGAAGATATTGCCATGGTTATACATATAGCGGTGTAGATATTTCCATGTTTATACAGATCGTGGTGTAGACATTTCCATGTTTATACAGATAGCGGTGTTGATATTTCCATGTTTATACAGATAGCGGTGTAGATATTTCCATGTTTACTGAGATACCGGTGTAGCTATTTCCATATTGGCACAGATTGCGGTGTAGATATTTCCATCTTTACACAGAGACCTGTGTACATATTTCCATGTTTACACAGATAGCTATGTAGATATTTCCATGTTTACACAGATACTGTTATAGATATTTCCATGTTTATACAGATAGTGGTGTAGATATTTCCATGTTTATAAAGATAGCGGTGTAGATATTTCCATCTTTATAGAGATAGCGGTGGAGATATTTCCATGTTTATACAGATAGCGATGTAGATATTTCCATGTTTCTACAGATAGCGGTGGAGATATTTCCATGTTTATACAGATAGCCGTGTAGACATTTCCATGTTTATAGAGATAGCGGTGTAGATATTTCCATGTTTATACAGATGGCAGTGTAGATATTTCCAGGTGTATACAGATGGCAGTGTAGATATTTCCATGTTTATACAGATGGACGTGCAGATATTTCCATGTTTAAAAAGATGACAGTGTAGATATTTCCATGTTTTCACAGATGGAGGTGTAGATACTTCCATGTTTATACAGATAGCAGTGTGGCTACTTCCATGTTTATACAGATAGCGGTGTAGATATTTCAATGGTTATAGAGATGTCTGTGTAGATAATTCCGTGTTTATACAGATGGCAGTGTAGGTATTTCCATGTTTATACAGATAGTGGTGTAGATACTTCCATGTTTATACAGATGACTGTGTAGGTATTTCCATGTGTGTACAGATGGCGGTGTCGATATTTCCATGTTTATTGAGATAGCATTGTAGATATTTCCATCTTTGCACAGACTGCGGTGTAGATATTTCCATGTTTATACAGATAACGCTGCAGATAATTCCATGTTTATACAGCTAGCGGTGTAGATGTTTCCATGTTCATACAGACAGCGGTGGAGATATTTCTTTGTTTACACAGATAACGGTGTAGATATTTCCATGTTTATAGAGATAGTGGTGTAGATATTTCCATATTTTTACAGATAGCGGTGTCGATATTTCCATGTTTTTAATGATAGCGGTGTAGATATTTCCATGTTTATTCACATGGCGGTGTAGATATTTCCATGTTTATGCATGTCGTGGTGTAGATATTTCCATGTTTATACAGATAGCCGTGTAGATATTTCCATGTTTATACTGATAGCGGTGTAAATATTTCCATGTTTATACTGATAGCGGTGTGGATATTTCCATGTTTATACAGATCGTGGTGTAGACATTTCCATGTTTATACAGATAGCGGTGTTGATATTTCCATGTTTATACAGAAAGCGGTGTAGATATTTCCATGTTTACTGAGATAGCGGTGTAGATATTTCCATATTTGCACAGATTGCGGTGTAGATATCTCCGTCTTTACACAGAGACCTGTGTACATATTTCCATGTTTACACAGATAGCTGTGTAGATATTTCCATGTTTACACAGATAGCTGTGTAGATATTTCCATGTTTACACAAATAGTGTTATAGATATTTCCATATTTATACAGATAGCGGTGTAGATATTTCAATGTTTATAAAGATAGCGGTGTAGATATTTCCATCTTTATAGAGATAGCGGTGGAGATATTTCCATGTTTATACAGATAGCGATGTAGATATTTCCATGTTTCTACAGATAGCGGTGGAGATATTTCCATGTTTATACAGATAGCCGTGTAGACATTTCCATGATTCTAGAGATAGCGGTGTAGATATTTCCATGTTTATACAGATGGCAGTGTAGATATTTCCAAGTATATACAGATGGCAGTGTAGATATTTCCATGTTTATACAGATGGACGTGTAGATATTTCCATGTTTATAAAGATGACAGTGTGGATATTTCCATGTTTTCACAGATGGCGGTGTAGTTATTTCCATGTTTATACTGATAGCAGTGTGGCTAATTAAATGTTTATACAGATAGCGGTGTAGATATTTCCATGGTTATGGAGATGTCTGTGTAGGTAATTCCATGTTTATACAGATGGCAGTGTAGATATTTCCATGTTTATACAGATAGTGGTGTAGATATTTCCATGTTTATACAGATGACTGTGTAGGTATTTCCATGTGTGTACAGATGGCGGTGTCAATATTTCCATGTTTATTGAGATAGCATTGTAGATATTTCCATCTTTGCACAGACTGCGGTGTAGATATTTCCATGTTTATACAGATAACGCTGCAGATAATTCCATATTTATACAGCTAGCGGTGTAGATGTTTCCATGTTCATACAGACAGCGGTGGAGATATTTCTTTTTTTATACAGATAATGGTGTAGATATTTCCATGTTTATAGAGATAGTGGTGTAGATATTTCCATATTTTTACAGATAGCGGTGTCGATATTTCCATGTTTTTAATGATAGCGGTGTAGATATTTCCATGTTTATTCACATGGCGGTGTAGATATTTCCATGTTTATACATGTCGTGGTGTAGATATTTCCATGTTTATACAGATAGCGGTGTAGATATTTCCAAGTTTATACTGATAGCGGTGTAAATATTTCCATGTTTATACTGATAGCGGTGTAGATATTTCCAAGTTTATACAGATCGTGGTGTAGACATTTCCATGTTTATACAGATAGCGGTGTTGATATTTCCATGTTTATACAGAAAGCGGTGTAGATATTTCCATGTTTACTGAGATAGCGGTGTAGATATTTCCATATTTGCACAGATTGCGGTGTAGATATCTCCGTCTTTACACAGACACCTGTGTACATATTTCCATGTTTACACAGACAGCTGTGTAGATATTTCCATGTTTACACAGATAGCTGTGTAGATATTTCCATGTTTACACAAATAGTGTTATAGATATTTCCATATTTACACAGATAGCGGTGTAGATATTTCCATGTTTATAAAGATAGCGGTGTAGATATTTCCATCTTTATAGAGATAGCGGTGGAGATATTTCCATGTTTATACAGATAGCGATGTAGATATTTCCATGTTTCTACAGATAGCGGTGGAGATATTTCCATGTTTATACAGATAGCCGTGTAGACATTTCCATGTTTCTAGAGATAGCGGTGTAGATATTTCCATGTTTATACAGATGGCAGTGTAGATATTTCCAAGTATATACAGATGGCAGTGTAGATATTTCCATGTTTATACAGATGGACGTGTAGATATTTCCATGTTTATAAAGATGACAGTGTAGATATTTCCATGTTTTCACAGATGGCGGTGTAGATATTTCCATGTTTATACTGATAGCAGTGTGGCTAATTAAATGTTTATACAGATTGCGGTGTAGATATTTCAATGGTTATGGAGATGTCTGTGTAGGTAATTCCCTGTTTATACAGATGGCAGTGTAGATATTTCCATGTTTATACAGATAGTGGTGTAGATATTTCCATGTTTATACAGATGACTGTGTAGGTATTTCCATGTGTGTACAGATGGCGGTGTCAATATTTCCATGTTTATTGAGATAGCATTGTAGATATTTCCATCTTTGCACAGACTGCGGTGAAATGATTTCCATGTTTATACAGATAACGCTGCAGATAATTCCATGTTTATACAGCTAGCGGTGTAGATGTTTCCATGTTCATACAGACAGCGGTGGAGATATTTCTTTGTTTATACATCTAACGGTGTAGATATTTCCATGTTTATAGAGATAGTGGTGTAGATATTTCCATATTTATACAGATAGCGGTGTCGATATTTCCATGTTTTTACTGATAACGGTGTATATATTTCCATGTTTATTCACATGGCGGTGTAGATATTTCCATGTTTATACATGTCGTGGTGAAGATATTTCCTTCTTTATACAGATAGCGGTGTAGATATTTCCATGTTTATACTGATAGCGATGTAGATATTGCCATGTTTATACATATAGCGGTGTTGATATTTCCATGTTTATACAGATAGCGGTGTAGATATTTCCATGTTTACTGAGATACCGGTGTAGCTATTTCCATATTGGCACAGATTGCGGTGTGGATATTTCCATCTTTACACAGAGACCTGTGTACATATTTCCATGTTTACACAGATAGCTGTGTAGATATTTCCATGTTTACACAGATACTGTTATAGATATTTCCATGTTTATACAGATAGTGGTGTAGATATTTCCATGTTTATAAAGATAGCGGTGTAGATATTTCCATCTTTATAGAGATAGCGGTGGAGATATTTCCATGTTTATACAGATAGCGATGTAGATATTTCCATGTTTCTACAGATAGCGGTGGAGATATTTCCATGTTTATACAGATAGCCGTGTAGACATTTCCATGTTTATAGAGATAGCGGTGTAGATATTTCCATGTTTATACAGATGGCAGTGTAGATATTTCCAGGTGTATACAGATGGCAGTGTAGATATTTCCATGTTTATACAGATGGACGTGCAGATATTTCCATGTTTAAAAAGATGACAGTGTAGATATTTCCATGTTTTCACAGATGGAGGTGTAGGTACTTCCATGTTTATACAGATAGCAGTGTGGCTACTTCCATGTTTATACAGATAGCGGTGTAGATATTTCAATGGTTATAGAGATGTCTGTGTAGATAATTCCATGTTTATACAGATGGCAGTGTAGGTATTTCCATGTTTATACAGATAGTGGTGTAGATACTTCCATGTTTATACAGATGACTGTGTAGGTATTTCCATGTGTGTACAGATGGCGGTGTCGATATTTCCATGTTTATTGAGATAGCATTGTAGATATTTCCATCTTTGCACAGACTGCGGTGTAGATATTTCCATGTTTATACAGATAACGCTGCAGATAATTCCATATTTATACAGCTAGCGGTGTAGATGTTTCCATGTTCATACAGACAGCGGTGGAGATATTTCTTTGTTTATACAGATAACGGTGTAGATATTTCCATGTTTATAGAGATAGTGGTGTAGATATTTCCATATTTTTACAGATAGCGGTGTCGATATTTCCATGTTTTTAATGATAGCGGTGTAGATATTTCCATGTTTATTCACATGGCGGTGTAGATATTTCCATGTTTATACATGTCGTGGTGTAGATATTTCCATGTTTATACAGATAGCGGTGTAGACATTTCCTTGTTTATACTGATAGCGGTGTAAATATTTCCATGTTTATACTGATAGCGGTGTAGATATTTCCATGTTTATACAGATCGTGGTGTAGACATTTCCATGTTTATACAGATAGCGGTGTTGATATTTCCATGTTTATACAGAAAGCGGTGTAGATATTTCCATGTTTACTGAGATAGCGGTGTAGATATTTCCATAATTGCACAGATTGCGGTGTAGATATCTCCGTCTTTACACAGAGACCTGTGTACATATTTCCATGTTTACACAGACAGCTGTGTAGATATTTCCATGTTTACACAGATAGCTGTGTAGATATTTCCATGTTTACACAAATAGCGTTATAGATATTTCCATATTTATACAGATAGCGGTGTAGATATTTCCATGTTTATAAAGATAGCGGTGTAGATATTTCCATCTTTATAGAGATAGCGGTGGGGATATTTCCATGTTTATACAGATAGCGATGTAGATATTTCCATGTTTCTACAGATAGCGGTGGAGATATTTCCATGTTTATACAGATAGCCGTGTAGACATTTCCATGTTTCTAGAGATAGCGGTGTAGATATTTCCATGTTTATACAGATGGCAGTGTAGATATTTCCAATTATATACAGATGGCAGTGTAGATATTTCCATGTTTATACAGATGGACGTGTAGATATTTCCATGTTTTTACTGATAGCGGTGTATATATTTCCATGTTTATTCACATGGCGGTGTAGATATTTCCATGTTTATACATGTCGTGGTGAAGATATTTCCTTCTTTATAGAGATAGCGGTGTAGATATTTCCATGTTTATACTGATAGCGATGTAGATATTGCCATGGTAATACATATAGCGGTGTAGATATTTCCATGTTTATACAGATCGTGGTGTAGGCATTTCCATGTTTATACAGATAGCGGTGTTGATATTTTCATGTTTATACAGATAGCGGTGTAGATATTTCCATGTTTACTGAGATACCGGTGTAGCTATTTCCATATTGGCACAGATTGCGGTGTAGATATTTCCATCTTTACACAGAGACCTGTGTACATATTTCCATGTTTACACAGATAGCTGTGTAGATATTTCCATGTTTACACAGATACTGTTACAGATATTTCCATGTTTATACAGATAGTGGTGTAGATATTTCCATGTTTATAAATATAGCGGTGTAGATATTTCCATCTTTATAAAGATAGCGGTGGAGATATTTCCATGTTTATACAGATAGCGATGTAGATATTTCCATGTTTCTACAGATAGCGGTGGAGATATTTCCATGTTTATACAGATAGCCGTGTAGACATTTCCATGTTTATAGAGATAGCAGTGTAGATATTTCCATGTTTATACAGATGGCAGTGTAGATATTTCCAGGTGTATACAGATGGCAGTGTAGATATTTCCATGTTTATACAGATGGACGTGCAGATATTTCCATGTTTAAAAAGATGACAGTGTAGATATTTCCATGTTTTCACAGATGGAGGTGTAGATACTTCCATGTTTATACAGATAGCAGTGTGGCTACTTCCATGTTTATACAGATAGCGGTGTAGATATTTCAATGGTTATAGAGATGTCTGTGTAGATAATTCCGTGTTTATACAGATGACAGTGTAGGTATTTCCATGTTTATACAGATAGTGGTGTAGATATTTCCATGTTTATACAGATGACTGTGTAGGTATTTCCATGTGTGTACAGATGGCGGTGTCGATATTTCCATGTTTATTGAGATAGCATTGTAGATATTTCCATTTTTGCACAGACTGCGGTGTAGATATTTCCATGTTTCTACAGATAGCGGTGGAGATATTTCCATGTTTATACAGATAGCCGTGTAGACATTTCCATGTTTCTAGAGATAGCGGTGTAGATATTTCCATGTTTATACAGATGGCAGTGTAGATATTTCCAAGTATATACAGATGGCAGTGTAGATATTTCCATGTTTATACAGATGGACGTGTAGATATTTCCATGTTTTTACTGATAGCGGTGTATATATTTCCATGTTTATTCACATGGCGGTGTAGATATTTCCATGTTTATACATGTCGTGGTGAAGATATTTCCTTCTTTATAGAGATAGCGGTGTAGATATTTCCATGTTTATACTGATAGCGATGTAGATATTGCCATGGTAATACATATAGCGGTGTAGATATTTCCATGTTTATACAGATCGTGGTGTAGGCATTTCCATGTTTATACAGATAGCGGTGTTGATATTTTCATGTTTATACAGATAGCGGTGTAGATATTTCCATGTTTACTGAGATACCGGTGTAGCTATTTCCATATTGGCACAGATTGCGGTGTAGATATTTCCATCTTTACACAGAGACCTGTGTACATATTTCCATGTTTACACAGATAGCTGTGTAGATATTTCCATGTTTACACAGATACTGTTATAGATATTTCCATGTTTATACAGATAGTGGTGTAGATATTTCCATGTTTATAAAGATAGCGGTGTAGATATTTCCATGTTTATAAAGATAGCGGTGTAGATATTTCCATGTTTATACAGATAGCGATGTAGATATTTCCATGTTTCTACAGATAGCGGTGGAGATATTTCCATGTTTATACAGATAGCCGTGTAGACATTTCCATGTTTATAGAGATAGCAGTGTAGATATTTCCATGTTTATACAGATGGACGTGCAGATATTTCCATATTTAAAAAGATGACAGTGTAGATATTTCCATGTTTTCACAGATGGAGGTGTAGATACTTCCATGTTTATACAGATAGCAGTGTGGCTACTTCCATGTTTATACAGATAGCGGTGTTGATATTTCAATGGTTATAGAGATGTCTGTGTAGATAATTCCGTGTTTATACAGATGACAGTGTAGGTATTTCCATGTTTATACAGATAGTGGTGTAGATATTTCCATGTTTATACAGATGACTGTGTAGGTATTTCCATGTGTGTACAGATGGCGGTGTCGATATTTCCATGTTTATTGAGATAGCATTGTAAATATTTCCATCTTTGCACAGACTGCGGTGTAGATATTTCCATGTTTATACAGATAACGCTGCAGATAATTCCATGATTATACAGCTAGCAGTGTAGATGTTTCCATGTTCATACAGACAGCGGTGGAGATATTTCTTTGTTTATACTGATAACGGTGTAGATATTTCCATGTATATAGAGATAGTGGTGTAGATATTTCCATATTTATACAGATAGCGGTGTCAGTATTTCCATGTTTTTAATGATAGCGGTGTAGATATTTCCATGTTTATTCACATAGCGGTGTAGATATTTCCATGTTTATACACGTCGTGGTGTAGATATTTCCACGTTTATACTGATAGCATTGTAGATATTTCCATGTTTATACATATAGCGGTGTAGATATTTCCATGTTTATACAGATCGTGGTGTAGACATTTCGATGTTTACACAGATAGCGGTGTTGATATTTCCTTGTTTATACAGATAGCGGTGTCGATATTTCCATGTTTATTCACATGGCGGTGTAGATATTTCCATGTTTATACATGTCGTGGTGTAGATATTTCCATGTTTATACAGATAGCCGTGTAGATATTTCCATGTTTATACTGATAGCGGTGTAGATATTTCCATGTTTATACTGATAGCGGTGTAGATATTTCCATGTTTATACAGATCGTGGTGTAGACATTTCCATGTTTATACAGATAGCGGTGTTGATATTTCCATGTTTATACAGGTAGCGGTGTAGATATTTCCATGTTTACTGAGATATCGGTGTAGATATTTCCATATTTGCACTGATTGCGGTGTAGATATTTCCATTTTTACACAGAGACCAGTGTACATATTTCCATGTTTACACAGATAGCTGTGTAGATATTTCCATGTTTACACAGATACTGATATAGATATTTCCATGTTTATACAGATAGTGGTGTAGATATTTCCATGTTTATAAAGATAGCGGTGTAGATATTTCCATCTTTATAGAGATAGCGGTGGAGATATTTCCATGTTCATACAGATAGCGATGTAGATATTTCCATGTTTCTACAGATAGCGGTGGAGATATTTCCATGTTTATACAGATAGCCGTTTAGACATTTCCATGTTTATAGAGATAGCAGTGTAGATATTTCCATGTTTATACAGATGGCAGTGTAGATATTTCCAGGTGTATACAGATGGCAGTGTAGATATTTCCATGTTTATACACTTGGACGTGCATTTATTTCCATGTTTAAAAAGATGACACTGTAGATATTTCCATGTTTTCACAGATGGCGGTGTAGATATTTCCATGTTTATACAGATAGCAGTGTGGCTACTTCCATGTTTATACAGATAGCGGTGTACATATTTCAATGGTTATAAAGATGTCTGTGTAGATAATTCCATGTTTATACAGATGGCAGTGTAGGTATTTCAATGTTTATACAGGTAGTGGTGTAGATATTTCCATGTTTATACAGATGACTGTGTAGGTATTTCCATGTGTGTACAGATGGCGGTGTCGATATTTCCATGTTTATTGAGATAGCATTGTAGATATTTCCATCTTTGCACAGACTGCGGTGTAGATATTTCCATGTTTATACAGATAACGCTGTAGATAATTCCATGTTTATACAGCTAGCGGTGTAGATGTTTCCATGTTCATACAGACAGCGGTGGAGATATTTCTTTGTTTATACAGATAACGGTGTAGATATTTCCATGTTTATAGAGATAGTGGTGTAGATATTTCCATATTTATACACATTGCGGTGTCGATATTTCCATGTTTTTACTGATAGCGGTGTATATATTTCCATGTTTATTCACATGGCGGTGTAGATATTTCCATTTTTATACATGTCGTGGTGTAGATATTTCCATCTTTATACAGATAGCGGTGTAGATATTTCCATGTTTATACTGATAGCGGTGTAGATATTTCCATGTTTACTGAGATAGCGGTGTAGATATTTCCATGTTTATACAGTTCGTGGTGTAGACATTTCCATGTTTATACAGATAGCGGTGTTGATATTTCCATGTTTATACAGATAGCGGTGTGGATATTTCCATGTTTACTGAGATAGCGGTGTAGATATTTCCATATTTGCACAGATTGCGGTGTAGATATTTCCATCTTTACACAGAGAACTGTGTACATATTTCCATGTTTACACAGATAGCTGTGTAGATATTTCCATGTTTACACAGATAGCTGTGTAGATATTTCCATGTTTACACAAATAGTGTTATAGGTATTTCCATGTTTATACAGATAGCGGTGTAGATATTTCCATGTTTATAAAGATAGAGGTGTAGATATTTCCATCCTTATAGAGATAGCGGAGGAGAGATTTCCATGTTTATACAGATAGCGATGTAGATATTTCCATGTTTCTACAGATAGCGGTGGAGATATTTCCATGTTTATACAGATAGCCGTGTAGACATTTCCATGTTTATAGAGATAGCGGTGTAGATATTTCCATGTTTATACAGATGGCAGTGTAGATATTTCCAGGTGTATACAGATGGCAGTGTAGATATTTCCATGTTTATACAGATGGACGTGCATTTATTTCCATGTTTAAAAAGATGACAGTGTAGATATTTCCATGTTTTCACAGATGGCGGTGTACATATTTCCATGTTTATACAGATAGCAGTGTGGCTACTTCCATGTTTATACAGATAGCGGTGTAGATATTTCAATGTTTATAGAGATGTCTGTGTAGATAATTCCATGTTTATACAGATGGCAGTGTAGGTATTTCCATGTTTATACAGATAGTGGTGTAGATATTTCCATGTTTATACAGATGACTGTGTAGGTATTTCCATGTGTGTACAGATGGCGGTGTCGATATTTCCATGTTTATTGAGATAGCATTGTAGATATTTCCATCTTTGCACAGACTGCGGTGTAGATATTTCCATGTTTATACAGATAACGCTGCAGATAATTCCATGTTTATACAGCTAGCGGTGTAGATGTTTCCATGTTCATACAGACAGCGGTGGAGATATTTCTTTGTTTATACAGATAACGGTGTAGATATTTCCATGTTTATAGAGATAGTGGTGTAGATATTTCCATATTTATACAGATTGCGGTGTCGATATTTCCATGTTTTTACTGATAGCGGTGTATATATTTCCATGTTTATTCACATGGCGGTGTAGATATTTCCATGTTTATACTGATAGCTATGTAGATATTGCCATGGTTATACATATAGCGGTGTAGATATTTCCATGTTTATACAGATCGTGGTGTAGACATTTCCATGTTTATACAGATAGCGGTGTTGATATTTCCATGTTTATACAGATAGCGGTGTAGATATTTCCATGTTTACTGAGATACCGGTGTAGCTATTTCCATATTGGCACAGATTGCGGTGTAGATATTTCCATCTTTACACAGAGACCTGTGTACATATTTCCATGTTTACACAGATAGCTGTGTAGATATTTCCATGTTTACACAGATACTGTTATAGATATTTCCATGTTTATACAGATAGTGGTGTAGATATTTCCATGTTTATAAAGATAGCGGTGTAGATATTTCCATCTTTATAGAGATAGCGGTGGAGATATTTCCATGTTTATACAGATAGCGATGTAGATATTTCCATGTTTCTACAGATAGCGGTGGAGATATTTCCATGTTTATACAGATAGCCGTGTAGACATTTCCATGTTTATAGACATAGCGGTGTAGATATTTCCATGTTTATACAGATGGCAGTGTAGATATTTCCAGGTGTATACAGATGGCAGTGTAGATATTTCCATGTTTATACAGATGGACGTGCAGATATTTCCATGTTTAAAAAGATGACAGTGTAGATATTTCCATGTTTTCACAGATGGAGGTGTAGGTACTTCCATGTTTATACAGATAGCAGTGTGGCTACTTCCATGTTTATACAGATAGCGGTGTAGATATTTCAATGGTTATAGAGATGTCTGTGTAGATAATTCCGTGTTTATACAGATGGCAGTGTAGGTATTTCCATGTTTATACAGATAGTGGTGTAGATACTTCCATGTTTATACAGATGACTGTGTAGGTACTTCCATGTGTGTACAGATGGCGGTGTCGATATTTCCATGTTTATTGAGATAGCATTGTAGATATTTCCATCTTTGCACAGACTGCGGTGTAGATATTTCCATGTTTATACAGATAACGCTGCAGATAATTCCATGTTTATACAGCTAGCGGTGTAGATGTTTCCATGTTCATACAGACAGCGGTGGAGATATTTCTTTGTTTATACAGATAACGGTGTAGATATTTCCATGTTTATAGAGATAGTGGTGTAGATATTTCCATATTTTTACAGATAGCGGTGTCGATATTTCCATGTTTTTAATGATAGCGGTGTAGATATTTCCATGTTTATTCACATGGCGGTGTAGATATTTCCATGTTTATACATGTCGTGGTGTAGATATTTCCATGTTTATACAGATAGCCGTGTAGATATTTCCATGTTTATACTGATAGCGGTGTAAATATTTCCATGTTTATACTGATAGCGGTGTAGATATTTCCATGTTTATACAGATCGTGGTGTAGACATTTCCATGTTTATACAGATAGCGGTGTTGATATTTCCATGTTTATACAGAAAGCGGTGTAGATATTTCCATGTTTACTGAGATAGCGGTGTAGATATTTCCATATTTGCACAGATTGCTGTGTAGATATCTCCGTCTTTGCACAGAGACCTGTGTACATATTTCCATGTTTACACAGATAGCTGTGTAGATATTTCCATGTTTACACAGATAGCTGTGTAGATATTTCCATGTTTACACAAATAGTGTTATAGATATTTCCATATTTATACAGATAGCGGTGTAGATATTTCCATGTTTATAAAGATAGCGGTGTAGATATTTCCATCTTTATAGAGATAGCGGTGGAGATATTTCCATGTTTATACAGATAGCGATGTAGATATTTCCATGTTTCTACAGATAGCGGTGGAGATATTTCCATGTTTATACAGATAGCCGTGTAGACATTTCCATGTTTCTAGAGATAGCGGTGTAGATATTTCCATGTTTATACAGATGGCAGTGTAGATATTTCCAAGTATATACAGATGGCAGTGTAGATATTTCCATGTTTATACAGATGGACGTGTAGATATTTCCATGTTTATAAAGATGACAGTGTAGATATTTCCATGTTTTCACAGATGGCGGTGTAGATATTTCCATGTTTATACTGATAGCAGTGTGGCTAATTAAATGTTTATACAGATAGCGGTGTAGATATTTCAATGGTTATGGAGATGTCTGTGTAGGTAATTCCATGTTTATACAGATGGCAGTGTAGATATTTCCATGTTTATACAGATAGTGGTGTAGATATTTCCATGTTTATACAGATGACTGTGTAGGTATTTCCATGTGTGTACAGATGGCGGTGTCGATATTTCCATGTTTATTGAGATAGCATTGTAGATATTTCCATCTTTGCACAGACTGCGGTGAAATGATTTCCATGTTTATACAGATAACGCTGCAGATAATTCCATGTTTATACAGCTAGCGGTGTAGATGTTTCCATGTTCATACAGACAGCGGTGGAGATATTACTTTGTTAATACATCTAACGGTGTAGATATTTCCATGTTTATAGAGATAGTGGTGTAGATATTTCCATATTTATACAGATAGCGGTGTCGATATTTCCATGTTTTTACTGATAACGGTGTATATATTTCCATGTTTATTCACATGGCGGTGTAGATATTTCCATGTTTATACATGTCGTGGTGAAGATATTTCCTTCTTTATACAGATAGCGGTGTAGATATTTCCATGTTTATACTGATAGCGATGTAGATATTGCCATGGTTATACATATAGCGGTGTAGATATTTCCATGTTTATACAGATCGTGGTGTAGGCATTTCCATGTTTATACAGATAGCGGTGTTGATATTTTCATGTTTATACAGATAGCGGTGTAGATATTTCCATGTTTACTGAGATACCGGTGTAGCTATTTCCATATTGGCACAGATTGCTGTGTAGATATTTCCATCTTTACACAGAGACCTGTGTACATATTTCCATGTTTACACAGATAGCTGTGTAGATATTTCCATGTTTACACAGATACTGTTATAGATATTTCCATGTTTATACAGATAGTGGTGTAGATATTTCCATGTTTATAAAGATAGCGGTGTAGATATTTCCATCTTTATAGAGATAGCGGTGGAGATATTTCCATGTTTATACAGATAGCGATGTAGATATTTCCATGTTTCTACAGATAGCGGTGGAGTTATTTCCATGTTTATACAGATAGCCGTGTAGACATTTCCATGTTTATAGAGATAGCAGTGTAGATATTTCCATGTTTATACAGATGGCAGTGTAGATATTTCCAGGTGTATACAGATGGCAGTGTAGATATTTCCATGTTTATACAGATGGACGTGCAGATATTTCCATGTTTAAAAAGATGACAGTGTAGATATTTCCATGTTTCAAAGATGGAGGTGTAGATACTTCCATGTTTATACAGATAGCAGTGTGGCTACTTCCATGTTTATACAGATAGCGGTGTAGACATTTCAATGGTTATAGAGATGTCTGTGTAGATAATTCCGTGTTTATACAGATGACAGTGTAGGTATTTCCATGTTTATACAGATAGTGGTGTAGATATTTCCATGTTTATACAGATGACTGTGTAGGTATTTCCATATATGTACAGATGGCGGTGTCGATATTTCCATGTTTATTGAGATAGCATTGTAGATTTTTCCATCTTTGCACAGACTGCGGTGTAGATATTTCCATGTTTATACAGATAACGCTGCAGATAATTCCATGATTATACAGCTAGCAGTGTAGATGTTTCCATGTTCATACAGACAGCGGTGGAGATATTTCTTTGTTTATACAGATAACGGTGTAGATATTTCCATGTTTATAGAGATAGTGGTGTAGATATTTCCATATTTATACAGATAGCGGTGTCAGTATTTCCATGTTTTTAATGATAGCGGTGTAGATATTTCCATGTTTATTCACATAGTGGTGTAGATATTTCCATGTTTATACACGTCGTGGTGTAGATATTTCCATGTTTATACTGATAGCATTGTAGATATTTCCATGTTTATACATATAGCGGTGTAGATATTTCCATGTTTATACAGATCGTGGTGTAGACATTTCCATGTTTATACAGATAGCGGTGTTGATATTTCCATGTTTATACAGATAGCGGTGTCGATATTTCCATGTTTATTCACATGGCGGTGTAGATATTTCCATGTTTATACATGTCGTGGTGTTGATATTTCCATGTTTATACAGATAGCCGTGTAGATATTTCCATGTTTATACTGATAGCGGTGTAGATATTTCCATGTTTATACTGATAGCGGTGTAGATATTTCCATGTTTATACAGATCGTGGTGTAGACATTTCCATGTTTATACAGATAGCGGTGTTGATATTTCCATGTTTATACAGGTAGCGGTGTAGATATTTCCATGTTTACTGAGATATCGGTGTAGATATTTCCATATTTGCACTGATTGCGGTGTAGATATTTCCATCTTTACACAGAGACCAGTGTACATATTTCCATATTTACACAGATAGCTGTGTAGATATTTCCATGTTTACACAGATACTGATATAGATATTTCCATGTTTATACAGATAGTGGTGTAGATATTTCCATGTTTATAAAGATAGCGGTGTAGATATTTCCATCTTTATAGAGATAGCGGTGGAGATATTTCCATGTTTATACAGATAGCGATGTAGATATTTCCATGTTTCTACAGATAGCGGTGGAGATATTTCCATGTTTATACAGATAGCCGTGTAGACATTTCCATGTTTATAGAGATAGCGGTGTAGATATTTCCATGTTTATACAGATGGCAGTGTAGATATTTCCAGGTGTATACAGATGGCAGTGTAGATATTTCCATGTTTATACACTTGGACGTGCATTTATTTCCATGTTTAAAAAGATGACACTGTAGATATTTCCATGTTTTCACAGATGGCGGTGTAGATATTTCCATGTTTATACAGATAGCAGTGTGGCTACTTCCATGTTTATACAGATAGCGGTGTAGATATTTCAATGGTTATAAAGATGTCTGTGTAGATAATTCCATGTTTATAAAGATGGCAGTGTAGGTATTTCCATGTTTATACAGATAGTGGTGTAGATACTTCCATGTTTATACAGATGACTGTGTAGGTATTTCCATGTGTGTACAGATGGCGGTGTCGATATTTCCATGTTTATTGAGATAGCATTGTAGATATTTCCATCTTTGCACAGACTGCGGTGTAGATATTTCCATGTTTATACAGATAACGCTGCAGATAATTCCATGTTTATACAGCTAGCGGTGTAGATGTTTCCATATTCATACAGACAGCGGTGGAGATATTTCTTTGTTTATACAGATAACGGTGTAGATATTTCCATGTTTATAGAGATAGTGGTGTAGATATTTCCATATTTATACACATTGCGGTGTCGATATTTCCATGTTTTTACTGATAGCGGTGTATATATTTCCATGTTTATTCACATGGCGGTGTAGATATTTCCATGTTTATACATGTCGTGGTGTAGATATTTCCATCTTTATAGAGATAGCGGTGTAGATATTTCCATGTTTATACTGATAGCGGTGTAGATATTTCCATGTTTACTGAGATAGCGGTGTAGATATTAAAATGTTTATACAGATCGTGGTGTAGACATTTCCATGTTTATACAGATAGCGGTGTTGATATTTCCATGTTTATACAGATAGCGGTGAGGATATTTCCATGTTTACTGAGATAGCGGTGTAGATATTTCCATATTTGCACAGATTGCGGTGCAGATATTTCCATCTTTACACAGAGACCTGTGTACATATTTCCATGTTTACACAGATAGCTGTGTAGATATTTCCATGTTTACACAGATAGCTGTGTAGATATTTCCATGTTTACACAAATAGTGTTATAGGTATTTCCATGTTTATACAGATAGCGGTGTAGATATTTCCATGTTTATAAAGATAGCGGTGTAGATATTTCCATCTTTATAGAGATAGCGGAGGAGAGATTTCCATGTTTATACAGATAGCGATGTAGATATTTCCATGTTTCTACAGATAGCGGTGGAGATATTTCCATGTTTATACAGATAGCCGTGTAGACATTTCCATGTTTATAGAGATAGCGGTGTAGATATTTCCATGTTTATACAGATGGCAGTGTAGATATTTCCAGGTGTATACAGATGGCAGTGTAGATATTTCCATGTTTATACAGATGGACGTGCATTTATTTCCATGTTTAAAAAGATGACAGTGTAGATATTTCCATGTTTTCACAGATGGCGGTGTACATATTTCCATGTTTATACAGATAGCAGTGTGGCTACTTCCATGTTTATACAGATAGCGGTGTAGATATTTCAATGTTTATAGAGATGTCTGTGTAGATAATTCCATGTTTATACAGATGGCAGTGTAGGTATTTCCATGTTTATACAGATAGTGGTGTAGATATTTCCATGTTTATACAGATGACTGTGTAGGTATTTCCATGTGTGTACAGATGGCGGTGTCGATATTTCCATGTTTATTGAGATAGCATTGTAGATATTTCCATCTTTGCACAGACTGCGGTGTAGATATTTCCATGTTTATACAGATAACGCTGCAGATAATTCCATGTTTATACAGCTAGCGGTGTAGATGTTTCCATGTTCATACAGACAGCGGTGGAGATATTTCTTTGTTTATACAGATAACGGTGTAGATATTTCCATGTTTATAGAGATAGTGGTGTAGATATTTCCATATTTATACAGATTGCGGTGTCGATATTTCCATGTTTTTACTGATAGCGGTGTATATATTTCCATGTTTATTCACATGGCGGTGTAGATATTTCCATGTTTATACTGATAGCTATGTAGATATTGCCATGGTTATACATATAGCGGTGTAGATATTTCCATGTTTATACAGATCGTGGTGTAGACATTTCCATGTTTATACAGATAGCGGTGTTGATATTTCCATGTTTATACAGATAGCGGTGTAGATATTTCCATGTTTACTGAGATACCGGTGTAGCTATTTCCATATTGGCACAGATTGCGGTGTAGATATTTCCATCTTTACACAGAGACCTGTGTACATATTTCCATGTTTACACAGATAGCTGTGTAGATATTTCCATGTTTACACAGATACTGTTATAGATATTTCCATGTTTATACAGATAGTGGTGTAGATATTTCCATGTTTATAAAGATAGCGGTGTAGATATTTCCATCTTTATAGAGATAGCGGTGGAGATATTTCCATGTTTATACAGATAGCGATGTAGATATTTCCATGTTTCTACAGATAGCGGTGGAGATATTTCCATGTTTATACAGATAGCCGTGTAGACATTTCCATGTTTATAGACATAGCGGTGTAGATATTTCCATGTTTATACAGATGGCAGTGTAGATATTTCCAGGTGTATACAGATGGCAGTGTAGATATTTCCATGTTTATACAGATGGACGTGCAGATATTTCCATGTTTAAAAAGATGACAGTGTAGATATTTCCATGTTTTCACAGATGGAGGTGTAGGTACTTCCATGTTTATACAGATAGCAGTGTGGCTACTTCCATGTTTATACAGATAGCGGTGTAGATATTTCAATGGTTATAGAGATGTCTGTGTAGATAATTCCGTGTTTATACAGATGGCAGTGTAGGTATTTCCATGTTTATACAGATAGTGGTGTAGATACTTCCATGTTTATACAGATGACTGTGTAGGTACTTCCATGTGTGTACAGATGGCGGTGTCGATATTTCCATGTTTATTGAGATAGCATTGTAGATATTTCCATCTTTGCACAGACTGCGGTGTAGATATTTCCATGTTTATACAGATAACGCTGCAGATAATTCCATGTTTATACAGCTAGCGGTGTAGATGTTTCCATGTTCATACAGACAGCGGTGGAGATATTTCTTTGTTTATACAGATAACGGTGTAGATATTTCCATGTTTATAGAGATAGTGGTGTAGATATTTCCATATTTTTACAGATAGCGGTGTCGATATTTCCATGTTTTTAATGATAGCGGTGTAGATATTTCCATGTTTATTCACATGGCGGTGTAGATATTTCCATGTTTATACATGTCGTGGTGTAGATATTTCCATGTTTATACAGATAGCCGTGTAGATATTTCCATGTTTATACTGATAGCGGTGTAAATATTTCCATGTTTATACTGATAGCGGTGTAGATATTTCCATGTTTATACAGATCGTGGTGTAGACATTTCCATGTTTATACAGATAGCGGTGTTGATATTTCCATGTTTATACAGAAAGCGGTGTAGATATTTCCATGTTTACTGAGATAGCGGTGTAGATATTTCCATATTTGCACAGATTGCTGTGTAGATATCTCCGTCTTTGCACAGAGACCTGTGTACATATTTCCATGTTTACACAGATAGCTGTGTAGATATTTCCATGTTTACACAGATAGCTGTGTAGATATTTCCATGTTTACACAAATAGTGTTATAGATATTTCCATATTTATACAGATAGCGGTGTAGATATTTCCATGTTTATAAAGATAGCGGTGTAGATATTTCCATCTTTATAGAGATAGCGGTGGAGATATTTCCATGTTTATACAGATAGCGATGTAGATATTTCCATGTTTCTACAGATAGCGGTGGAGATATTTCCATGTTTATACAGATAGCCGTGTAGACATTTCCATGTTTCTAGAGATAGCGGTGTAGATATTTCCATGTTTATACAGATGGCAGTGTAGATATTTCCAAGTATATACAGATGGCAGTGTAGATATTTCCATGTTTATACAGATGGACGTGTAGATATTTCCATGTTTATAAAGATGACAGTGTAGATATTTCCATGTTTTCACAGATGGCGGTGTAGATATTTCCATGTTTATACTGATAGCAGTGTGGCTAATTAAATGTTTATACAGATAGCGGTGTAGATATTTCAATGGTTATGGAGATGTCTGTGTAGGTAATTCCATGTTTATACAGATGGCAGTGTAGATATTTCCATGTTTATACAGATAGTGGTGTAGATATTTCCATGTTTATACAGATGACTGTGTAGGTATTTCCATGTGTGTACAGATGGCGGTGTCGATATTTCCATGTTTATTGAGATAGCATTGTAGATATTTCCATCTTTGCACAGACTGCGGTGAAATGATTTCCATGTTTATACAGATAACGCTGCAGATAATTCCATGTTTATACAGCTAGCGGTGTAGATGTTTCCATGTTCATACAGACAGCGGTGGAGATATTACTTTGTTAATACATCTAACGGTGTAGATATTTCCATGTTTATAGAGATAGTGGTGTAGATATTTCCATATTTATACAGATATCGGTGTCGATATTTCCATGTTTTTACTGATAACGGTGTATATATTTCCATGTTTATTCACATGGCGGTGTAGATATTTCCATGTTTATACATGTCGTGGTGAAGATATTTCCTTCTTTATACAGATAGCGGTGTAGATATTTCCATGTTTATACTGATAGCGATGTAGATATTGCCATGGTTATACATATAGCGGTGTAGATATTTCCATGTTTATACAGATCGTGGTGTAGGCATTTCCATGTTTATACAGATAGCGGTGTTGATATTTTCATGTTTATACAGATAGTGGTGTAGATATTTCCATGTTTACTGAGATACCGGTGTAGCTATTTCCATATTGGCACAGATTGCTGTGTAGATATTTCCATCTTTACACAGAGACCTGTGTACATATTTCCATGTTTACACAGATAGCTGTGTAGATATTTCCATGTTTACACAGATACTGTTATAGATATTTCCATGTTTATACAGATAGTGGTGTAGATATTTCCATGTTTATAAAGATAGCGGTGTAGATATTTCCATCTTTATAGAGATAGCGGTGGAGATATTTCCATGTTTATACAGATAGCGATGTAGATATTTCCATGTTTCTACAGATAGCGGTGGAGTTATTTCCATGTTTATACAGATAGCCGTGTAGACATTTCCATGTTTATAGAGATAGCAGTGTAGATATTTCCATGTTTATACAGATGGCAGTGTAGATATTTCCAGGTGTATACAGATGGCAGTGTAGATATTTCCATGTTTATACAGATGGACGTGCAGATATTTCCATGTTTAAAAAGATGACAGTGTAGATATTTCCATGTTTTCACAGATGGAGGTGTAGATACTTCCATGTTTATACAGATAGCAGTGTGGCTACTTCCATGTTTATACAGATAGCGGTGTAGATATTTCAATGGTTATAGAGATGTCTGTGTAGATAATTCCGTGTTTATACAGATGACAGTGTAGGTATTTCCATGTTTATACAGATAGTGGTGTAGATATTTCCATGTTTATACAGATGACTGTGTAGGTATTTCCATATATGTACAGATGGCGGTGTCGATATTTCCATGTTTATTGAGATAGCATTGTAGATTTTTCCATCTTTGCACAGACTGCGGTGTAGATATTTCCATGTTTATACAGATAACGCTGCAGATAATTCCATGATTATACAGCTAGCAGTGTAGATGTTTCCATGTTCATACAGACAGCGGTGGAGATATTTCTTTGTTTATACAGATAACGGTGTAGATATTTCCATGTATATAGAGATAGTGGTGTAGATATTTCCATATTTATACAGATAGCGGTGTCAGTATTTCCATGTTTTTAATGATAGCGGTGTAGATATTTCCATGTTTATTCACATAGTGGTGTAGATATTTCCATGTTTATACACGTCGTGGTGTAGATATTTCCATGTTTTTACTGATAGCATTGTAGATATTTCCATGTTTATACATATAGCGGTGTAGATATTTCCATGTTTATACAGATCGTGGTGTAGACATTTCCATGTTTATACAGATAGCGGTGTTGATATTTCCATGTTTATACAGATAGCGGTGTCGATATTTCCATGTTTATTCACATGGCGGTGTAGATATTTCCATGTTTATACATGTCGTGGTGTTGATATTTCCATGTTTATACAGATAGCCGTGTAGATATTTCCATGTTTATACTGATAGCGGTGTAGATATTTCCATGTTTATACTGATAGCGGTGTAGATATTTCCATGTTTATACAGATCGTGGTGTAGACATTTCCATGTTTATACAGATAGCGGTGTTGATATTTCCATGTTTATACAGGTAGCGGTGTAGATATTTCCATGTTTACTGAGATATCGGTGTAGATATTTCCATATTTGCACTGATTGCGGTGTAGATATTTCCATCTTTACACAGAGATCAGTGTACATATTTCCATATTTACACAGATAGCTGTGTAGATATTTCCATGTTTACACAGATACTGATATAGATATTTCCATGTTTATACAGATAGTGGTGTAGATATTTCCATGTTTATAAAGATAGCGGTGTAGATATTTCCATCTTTATAGAGATAGCGGTGGAGATATTTCCATGTTTATACAGATAGCGATGTAGATATTTCCATGTTTCTACAGATAGCGGTGGAGATATTTCCATGTTTATACAGATAGCCGTGTAGACATTTCCATGTTTATAGAGATAGCGGTGTAGATATTTCCATGTTTATACAGATGGCAGTGTAGATATTTCCAGGTGTATACAGATGGCAGTGTAGATATTTCCATGTTTATACACTTGGACGTGCATTTATTTCCATGTTTAAAAAGATGACACTGTAGATATTTCCATGTTTTCACAGATGGCGGTGTAGATATTTCCATGTTTATACAGATAGCAGTGTGGCTACTTCCATGTTTATACAGATAGCGGTGTAGATATTTCAATGGTTATAAAGATGTCTGTGTAGATAATTCCATGTTTATACAGATGGCAGTGTAGGTATTTCCATGTTTATACAGATAGTGGTGTAGATACTTCCATGTTTATACAGATGACTGTGTAGGTATTTCCATGTGTGTACAGATGGCGGTGTCGATATTTCCATGTTTATTGAGATAGCATTGTAGATATTTCCATCTTTGCACAGACTGCGGTGTAGATATTTCCATGTTTATACAGATAACGCTGCAGATAATTCCATGTTTATACAGCTAGCGGTGTAGATGTTTCCATATTCATACAGACAGCGGTGGAGATATTTCTTTGTTTATACAGATAACGGTGTAGATATTTCCATGTTTATAGAGATAGTGGTGTAGATATTTCCATATTTATACACATTGCGGTGTCGATATTTCCATGTTTTTACTGATAGCGGTGTATATATTTCCATGTTTATTCACATGGCGGTGTAGATATTTCCATGTTTATACATGTCGTGGTGTAGATATTTCCATCTTTATAGAGATAGCGGTGTAGATATTTCCATGTTTATACTGATAGCGGTGTAGATATTTCCATGTTTACTGAGATAGCGGTGTAGATATTAAAATGTTTCTACAGATCGTGGTGTAGACATTTCCATGTTTATACAGATAGCGGTGTTGATATTTCCATGTTTATACAGATAGCGGTGTGGATATTTCCATGTTTACTGAGATAGCGGTGTAGATATTTCCATATTTGCACAGATTGCGGTGTAGATATTTCCATCTTTACACAGAGACCTGTGTACATATTTCCATGTTTACACAGATAGCTGTGTAGATATTTCCATGTTTACACAGATAGCTGTGTAGATATTTCCATGTTTACACAAATAGTGTTATAGGTATTTCCATGTTTATACAGATAGCGGTGTAGATATTTCCATGTTTATAAAGATAGCGGTGTAGATATTTCCATCTTTATAGAGATAGCGGAGGAGAGATTTCCATGTTTATACAGATAGCGATGTAGATATTTCCATGTTTCTACAGATAGCGGTGGAGATATTTCCATGTTTATACAGATAGCCGTGTAGACATTTCCATGTTTATAGAGATAGCGGTGTAGATATTTCCATGTTTATACAGATGGCAGTGTAGATATTTCCAGGTGTATACAGATGGCAGTGTAGATATTTCCATGTTTATACAGATGGACGTGCATTTATTTCCATGTTTAAAAAGATGACAGTGTAGATATTTCCATGTTTTCACAGATGGCGGTGTACATATTTCCATGTTTATACAGATAGCAGTGTGGCTACTTCCATGTTTATACAGATATCTGTGTAGATATTTCAATGGTTATAGAGATGTCTGTGTAGATAATTCCATGTTTATACAGATGGCAGTGTAGGTATTTCCATGTTTATACAGATAGTGGTGTAGATATTTCCATGTTTATACAGATGAC
Source organism: Pan paniscus (assembly GCF_029289425.2). Taxonomy (NCBI): domain Eukaryota; kingdom Metazoa; phylum Chordata; class Mammalia; order Primates; family Hominidae; genus Pan; species Pan paniscus. The sequence continues at coordinate 10,204,381 of NC_073257.2, read as the reverse complement.
TGTGTAGGTATTTCCATGTGTGTACAGATGGCGTTGTCGATATTTCCATGTTTATTGAGATAGCATTGTAGATATTTCCATCTTTGCACAGACTTCGGTGTAGATATATCCATGTTTATACAGATAACGCTGCAGATAATTCCATGTTTATACAGCTAGCGGTGTAGATGTTTCCATGTTCATACAGACAGCGGTGGAGATATTTCTTTGTTTATACAGATAACGGTGTAGATATTTCCATGTTTATAGAGATAGTGGTGTAGATATTTCCATATTTATACAGATTGCGGTGTCGATATTTCCATGTTTTTACTGATAGCGGTGTATATATTTCCATGTTTATTCACATGGCGGTGTAGATATTTCCATGTTTATACATGTCGTGGTGTAGATATTTCCATCTTTATACAGATAGCGGTGTAGATATTTCCATGTTTATACTGATAGCGATGTAGATATTGCCATGGTTATACATATAGCGGTGTAGATATTTCCATGTTTATACAGATCGTGGTGTAGACATTTCCATGTTTATACAGATAGCGGTGTTGATATTTCCATGTTTATACAGATAGCGGTGTAGATATTTCCATGTTTACTGAGATACCGGTGTAGCTATTTCCATATTGGCACAGATTGCGGTGTAGATATTTCCATCTTTACACAGAGACCTGTGTACATATTTCCATGTTTACACAGATAGCTGTGTAGATTTTTCCATGTTTACACAGATACTGTTATAGATATTTCCATGTTTATACAGATAGTGGTGTAGATATTTCCATGTTTATAAAGATAGCGGTGTAGATATTTCCATCTTTATAGAGATAGCGGTGGAGATATTTCCATGTTTATACAGATAGCGATGTAGATATTTCCATGTTTCTACAGATAGCTGTGCAGATATTTCCATGTTCATACAGATAGCCGTGTAGACATTTCCATGTTTATAGAGATAGCGGTGTAGATATTTCCATGTTTATACAGATGGCAGTGTAGATATTTCCAGGTGTATTCAGATGGCAGTGTAGATATTTCCATGTTTATACAGATGGACGTGCAGATATTTCCATGTTTAAAAAGATGACAGTGTAGATATTTCCATGTTTTCACAGATGGAAGTGTAGATACTTCCATGTTTATACAGATAGCAGTGTGGCTACTTCCATGTTTATACAGATAGCGGTGTAGATATTTCAATGGTTATAGAGATGTCTGTGTAGATAATTCCGTGTTTATACAGATGGCAGTGTAGGTATTTCCATGTTTATACAGATAGTGGTGTAGATACTTCCATGTTTATACAGATGACTGTGTAGGTATTTCCATGTGTGTACAGATGGCGGTGTCGATATTTCCATGTTTATTGAGATAGCATTGTAGATATTTCCATCTTTGCACAGACTGCGGTGTAGATATTTCCATGTTTATACAGATAACGCTGCAGATAATTCCATGTTTATACAGCTAGCGGTGTAGATGTTTCCATGTTCATACAGACAGCGGTGGAGATATTTCTTTGTTTATACAGATAACGGTGTAGATATTTCCATGTTTATAGAGATAGTGGTGTAGATATTTCCATATTTATACAGATTGCGGTGTCGATATTCCCATGTTTTTACTGATAGCGGTGTATATATTTCCATGTTTATTCACATGGCGGTGTAGATATTTCCATGTTTATACATGTCGTGGTGTAGATATTTCCATGTTTATACAGATAGCCGTGTAGATATTTCCATGTTTATACTGATAGCGGTGTAAATATTTCCATGTTTATACTGATAGCGGTGTAGATATTTCCATATTTATACAGATCGTGGTGTAGACATTTCCATGTTTATACAGATAGCGGTGTTGATATTTCCATGTTTATACAGAAAGCGGTGTAGATATTTCCATGTTTACTGAGATAGCGGTGTAGATATTTCCATATTTGCACAGATTGCGGTGTAGATATCTCCGTCTTTACACAGAGACCTGTGTACATATTTCCATGTTTACACAGATAGCTGTGTAGATATTTCCATGTTTACACAGATAGCTGTGTAGATATTTCCATGTTTACACAAATAGTGTTATAGATATTTCCATATTTATACAGATAGCGGTGTAGATATTTCCATGTTTATAAAGATAGCGGTGGAGATATTTCCATCTTTATAGAGATAGCGGTGGAGATATTTCCATGTTTATACAGATAGCGATGTAGATATTTCCATGTTTCTACAGATAGCGGTGGAGATATTTCCATGTTTATACAGATAGCCGTGTAGACATTTCCATGTTTCTAGAGATAGCGGTGTAGACATTTCCATGTTTATACAGATGGCAGTGTAGATATTTCCAAGTATATACAGATGGCAGTGTAGATATTTCCATGTTTATACAGATGGACGTGTGGATATTTCCATGTTTATAAAGATGACAGTGTAGATATTTCCATGTTTTCACAGATGGCGGTGTAGATATTTCCATGTTTATACTGATAGCAGTGTGGCTGATTAAATGTTTATACAGATAGCGGTGTAGATATTTCCATGTTTATTCACATAGCGGTGTAGATATTTGCATGTTTATACACTTCTTGATGTAGGTATTTCCATGTTTATACAGATAGCGGTGTAGATATTTCCATGTTTATACTGAAAGCGGTGTGGCTACTTCCATGTTTATACAGATAGCGGTGTAGATATTTCAATGATTATAGAGATGTCTGTGTAGGTAATTCCATGTTTATACAGATGGCAGTGTAGATATTTCCATGTTTATACAGATAGTGGTGTAAATATTTCCATGTATTTACAGATGATTGTGTAGGTATTTCCATGTGTGTACAGATGGCGGTGTCGATATTTCCATGTTTATTGAGATAGCATTGTAGATATTTCCATCTTTGCACAGACTGCGGTGTAGATATTTCCATGTGTATACAGATGGCAGTGTAGTTATTTCCACGTTTACACAGATGGAGGTGTAGGTATTTCCATGTTTATACAGATGGCAGAGTAGATATTTCCATGATTATACAGACAGTGGTGTAGATATTTCCATGTTTATACAGTTGACTGTGTAGGTATTTCCATGTTTATACAGATAGCGATGCAGATATTTTCAGGTTTATACAGATAGCGGTGTATATATTTCCATGTTTATACAGATAGCGGTGCAGATATTTCCATGTTTATAGAGATAGCGGTGTATTTATTTCCATGTTTATACAGATAGCTGTGGAGATTTTCCATGTTTACACAGATAGCGGTGGAGATATTTCCATGTTTATACAGACGGCGGTGTAGATATTTCCAAGTTTATACAGATAGCGGTGTAGATATTTCCATGTTTATACAGATAGTGGTGTAGGTATTTCCATGTTTATACAAATAGCGGTGGAGAATTTCCATGTTTATACAGATGGCTGTGTAGATATTTCCATGTGTATACAGATGGCAGTGTAGATATTTCCATGTTTATAGAGATGGAGGTGTAGATATTTCCATGTTTATACAGATGACTGTGTAGATATTTCCATGTTTATACAGAGAGCGGTGTGGCTATTTCCATGTTTATACACATAGCATTGGAGTTATTTCCATTTTTATAGAGATGGCTGTGTAGATATTTCCCTGTTTATACTGATAGCGGTGTAGATAATTCCATGTTTATTCACATAGCGGTGTAGATATTTCCATGTTTATACACGTCGCGGTGTAAATATTTCCTTGTTTATACAGATAGCGGTGTAGATATTTCCATGTTTATACAGATAGCACTGTAGATATTTCCATGTTTATACATATAGCGGTGTAGATATTTCCATGTTTATATAGATGGCGGTGTTTTTAGTTCCATGTTTATGGAGATGGTGGTGTAGATATTTCCATGTTTACAGAGATAGCGGGGTAGATATTTCCATATTTGCACAGATTGCAGTGTAGATATTTCCATCTTTACACAGAGAGCTGTGTACATATTTCCATGTTTACACAGATAGCTGTGTAGATATTTCCATGTTTACACAGATAGTGTTATACATACTTCCATGTTTATACAGATAGCGGTGTAGATATTTCCATGTTTATAAAGATACCGGTGTAGATATTTCCATCTTTATAGAGATAACGGTGGAGATATTTCCATGTTTATAGAGATAGTGGTGTAGATATTTCTATATTTATACAGATAGCGATGTAGATATTTCCATGTTTATACTGATAGCGGTGTAGATATTTCCATGTTTATTCATATAGCGGTGTAGATATTTCCATGTTTATACACGTCGTGGTGTAAATATTTCCATGTTTATACAGATAGCGGTGTAGATATTTCCATGTTTATACTGAGAGCGGTGTAGAGATTTCCATGTTTATACATATAGCGGTGTAGATATTTTCATGTTGATACAGATCGTGGTGTAGACATTTCCATGTTTATACTGATAGCGGCGTTGATATTTCCATGTTTATACAGATAGTGGTGTAGATATTTCCATGTTTATACAGATAGCGTTGGAGATATTTCCATGTTTATACGCATAGCGGTGTAGATATTTCCATGTTTATACAGATAGCGGTGTAGGTATTTCCATCTTTATACAGATAGCGTTATTGATATTTCCAAGTTTATACAGGTAGCGGTGTAGATATTTACATGTTTATAGAGATAGCGGTGGGGATATTTCCATGTTCATACAGATAGCAGTGGAGACATTTCCATGTTTACACAGATGGTGTTGTATATATTTCCAGGTTTACAAAGATAGTGGTGTAGATAATTACAGGTTTATACAGATAGCGGTGATGGTATTTCCATGTTTATGCAGATTGCGTTGCAGGTATTTCCATGTTTATAGAGATAGCGATGTAGATATTTCCATGTTTATGCAGTTGGCTGTGTAGATATTTCCATGTGTATACAGGTGGCAGTGTAGATATTTCCATGTATATACAGATGGAGGTGTAGATATTTCCAAGTATATACATATGACAGTGTAGATATTTCCATGTTTTACAGATGGCGGTGAAGATATTTCCATGTTTATACAGATAGCGGTGTGGCTATTTCCATGTTTATACAGATAGCGATGAAGATATTTCCAGGTTTACAGAGATGGCGGTGTAGATATTTCCATGTTTATACAGATGGCGTTGTAGATATTTCCATGTTTATACAGATAGTTGTGCAGATATTTTCATCTTTATACAGATTACCGTGTAGGTATTTCCATGTTTATACAGATGGTGGTGTAGATATTTCCATGTTTATACAGATGGAGGTGCAGATATTTCCATGTTTCTAGAGATGTCTGTGTAGATATTTCCATGTTTATACAGATGGCAGTGTAGTTATTTCCATGTTTATACAGATAGTAGTGTAGATATTTCCATGTTTATACAGATGAGTGTTTAGTTATTTCCATGTTTATACAGATGGCGGTGTAGATGTTTCCATGTTTATAGAGATAGCCCTATAGATATTTCCATGTTTATACATATAGCGGTGTAGACATTTCACAGTTTATAGAGATAGCTGTGTAGATATTTCCATATTTATACAGACAGCGGTGTAGATATTTCCATGTTTATACAGATAGCAGTGTAGATATTTCCATATTTGCACTGATTGGGGTGTAGATGTATCCATCCTTACAAAGATAGCGGTGTACATATTTCCAACTTTACACAGATAGCTGTTTAGATATTTCCACGTTTACACAGATAGTTTTGTAGATATTTCCATATTTATACAGAGAGCGGAGTAGATATTTCCATGTTTATAAAGATATCGGTGTAGATATTTCCATGTTTATACAAATGGCGGTGGATTTATTTCCATGTTTATACAGTCAGCGATGTAGATATTTCCATGTTTATACAGACAGCGGTGTGGATATTTCCATGTTCATACAGATAGCGGTGTAGATATTTCCATGTTTATATAGATAGCATTGTAGATATTTAAATGTTTATACAGATGGTGGTGTAGATATTTCCAAGTTTATACAGATAGCGGTGTAGGCATTTCCATGTTTATAGGGATAGTGGTGTGGCTATTTCCATATTTATACCGATAGTGGTGTAGATATTTCCATGTTTATACGGATAGCGGTGTATATATTTCCATGTTTATACAGACAGCGGTGTAGTTATTTCCATGTTTATACAGATGACTGTGTACATGTTTCCATGTTTATACAGATGGCGGTGTAGGTATTTCCATGTTTATAGAGGTAGCGGTGTAGATATTTCCATATTTTTACAGATAGCCGTGTAGATATTTCCTTGTTTATTCAGATGCTGGTGTAGATATTTCCATGTTTATAAAACATAACGTTGTGGCTATTTCCATGTTTACACAGATGGCAGTGTAGATATTTCCATGTTTATACAGATAGCGGTGTAGGTATTTCCATGTTTATAGAGATAGCTTTGTAGACATTTCCAAGTTTATAGAGATAGCGGTGTTGGTATTTCCAAGTTTATATATATAGCAGTGTAGATATTTCCATGTTTACACAGATCACGGTGTAGATATTTACGTCTTTATACAGATGGCAGTGTAGATATTTCCATGTTTATACAGATGGTGGTGTACATAGTTCCATGTTTATGGAAATGGCAGTGTAGATATTTCCTTGTTTATAGATATAGTGGTGCAGGTATCTCCATGTTTATAGAGATAACGGTGTAGATATTTCCATCATTATAAAGATGGTTGTGTAGATATTTCCATGTGTATACAGATGGCAGTTTAGGTATTTCCATGTTTATACAGATGGCAGTGTTGCTATTTCCATGTTTTTAGAGATAGCAGTGTAGACATATCCATGTTTATAGAGATCGCGGTGTAGCTATTTCCGTGTTCATACAGATAGCGTTTTAGATCTGTATACGGTGAAGATATTTCCATGTTTTTAGTGATAGCCATGTAGATATTTCCATGTATATACTGATAGCGGTGTTGACATTTCCATGTTTATAGAGATAGCGGTGTAGATATTTCCATATTTATACAGATAGCGGAGTAGACATTTCCATGTTTATATAGATAGCAGTGTAGATATTTCCATGTATATACAGATAGCGGTGTAGATATATTCATGTTTATACAGACTGTGGTGTAGCTATTTCCATGTTTATACAGATAGCGGTGTAGATATTTCCATGTTTATACAGATAGTGGTGTAGATATTTCCATGTTTACAGAGACAGAGGTGTAGATATTTCCATGTTCACACAGATTGCGGTGTACATATTTCCATGTTTACACAGACAGCTGTGTAGGTATTTCCATGTTTACACAGATAGTGTTGTAGATATTTCCATGTTTATAGAGATTGCAGTGTAGATATTTCCAGGTTTATATATATAGCACTGTAGATATTAGCATGTTTATGCAGATAGCGGTGTAGATATTTCCATGTTTATACCGAGAGTGGTGTAGATATTTCCATCTTTATAGAGATAGCGGTGAAGGTATTTCCATATTTATACAGATAGCAATGTAGATATTTGAATGTTTATACAGATAGCGGTCTAGATATTTCCATGTTTAGACAGATAGCGGTGTAGATATTTCCATGTTTATACAGATAGTGGTGTAGATATTTCCATGTTTATACAGATAGTGGTGGACGTATTTTCATGTTTATAGTGATGGCGGTGTAGATATTTCCAAGTATATACAGATAGCGGTGTAGATATATCCTTGTTTACACAGATAGCGTTGCAGGTATTTCCATGTTTATATAGATAGCGGTGTAGATATTTCCATGTTTATCCAGATGGCTGTCTGGATATTTCCATGTATATACAGGTGGCTGTGTAGATATTTCCATGTTTATGCTGATTGCGGTGTAGATATTTCCATGTTTCTACAGAGAGCGGTGTAGATATTTCCATATTTACAGAGATAGAGGTGTAGATATTTCCATATTTGCACAGATTGCGGTGTACATATTTCCACGTTTATACAGATAGCGGTGTAGATATTTCAATGTTTATAGAGATAGCGGTTTAGTTATTTCCATGTTTATACAGATGGCAGTGTAGATATTTCCATGTTTATACAGAAGGCGGAGAAGATATTTCCATGTTTTTAGAGATAGCCATGTAGATATTTCCATGTTTATACAGATAGCGGTGTTGACATTTCCATGTTTATAGAGATATCGGTGTAGATATTTTCATATTTATACAGATAGCGGAGTAGATATTTCCATATTTGTACAGATAGCAGTGTAGATATTAACATGTTTATACAGATAGCGGTGTAGATATACCCATGTTTATACAGATTGTGGTGTAGATATTTCCATGTTTATACAGATAGCGGTGTTGATATTTCCATGTTTATACAGATAGTGGTGTAGATATTTCCATGTTTACAGAGGCAGAGGTATAGATATTTCCATATTCACACAGATTGTGGTGTACATATTTCCATGTTTACACAGACAGCTGTGAAGATATTTCCATGTTTACACAGATAGTGTTGTAGATATTTCCATGTTTATAGAGATTGCAGTGTCGATATTTCCATGTTTATAAAGATAGCGGTGTAGATATTTCCATGTTTATACAGATAGCGGTGGAGATATTTCCATGTTTATACCGATAGCGCTGTAGATATTTGCATGTTTATACAGATAGCGGTGTAGATATTTCCATGTTTATACAGATAGCGGTGTAGATATTTCCATGTTTATACAGATAGCAATGTTGATATTTGAATGTTTATACAGAGAGCGGTCTAGAGATTTCCATGTTTATACAGATAACGTTGTAGATATTTCCATGTTTTAACAGATAGCGGTGTAGATAATTCCATGTTTATGCACATTGCGGTGGAGATATTTTCAAGTTTATAAAGATAGCGGTGGACATATTTTCATGTTTATAGAGATGGTAGTGTAGATATTTCCAAGTTTATACAGATAGCGGTGTCGATATTTCCGTGTTTATACAGATAGCGGTGCAGGTATTTCCATGTTTGTAGAGACAGCGGTGTAGATATTTCCATGTTTTTACAGATGGGGGTGTAGATATTTCCATGTTTATACAGATGACTGTGTAGATATTTCCATGTTTGCAGATGACTGTGTAGGTATTTCCATGTTTATACATATGGCGGTGTAGATATTTCCATGTTTAGAGAGATAGCCATGAAGATATTTCCATGTTTATACAGACAGCGGTGTAGACATTTCCATGGTTATAGATATAGCGGTGTAGATATTTCCATATTTATATAGATAGTCGTGTAGATATTTCCATGTTTATACAGATAGCGGGGTACATGTTTCCATGTTTATACAGATAGCGGTGTAGATATGTCCATGTTTATACAGATCATGGTGTATATATTTCCATGTTTATACAGATAGCGGTGTAGATATTTCCATGTTTATACAGATAGCGGTGTAGATATTTCCATATTTACAGAGATAGAGGTGTAGATATTTCCATATTTGCACAGATTGCGGTGTAGATATTTCCACCTCTATACAGATAGCGGTGTAGATATATCCATGTTTATACAGATAGCGGTGTAGATATTTCCATGTTTATACAGATAGCGGTGTAGATATTTCCATGTTTATACAGACAGCGGTGTAGATAATTCCATGTTTATACAGATAGCAGTGGAGATATTTTCAAGTTTATACAGATAGCGGTGGACATATTTTCATGTTTATAGAGATGGCAGTGTAGATATTTCCAAGTTTACACAGGTAGCAGTGTCGATATTTCCGTGTTTATACAGATAGCGGTGCAGGTATTTCCATGTTTATAGAGACAGCTGTGTAGATATTTCCATGTTGTTACAGATGGGGGTGTAAATATTTCCATGTTGATACAGATGACTGTGTAGATATTTCCATGTTTTTTACAGATTGCTGTGTAAATATTTCCACGTTAGGCAGATAGCGGTGTGGATATTTCAAAGTTTATACAGATAGCGATGTAGATATTTCCATGTTTATAGAGATGGCTGTGTAGTTATTTCCATGTTTATACAGATTGCAGTGTAGATACTTCCATGTTTATACAGATAGTGGGTAGATATTTCCATGTTTATACAGATGACTTTGTAGGTATTTCCATGTTTATACATATGGCGGTGTAGATATATCCATGTTTAGAGAGATAGCCATGAAGATATTTCCATGTTTATACAGACAGCGGTGTAGACATTTCCATGTTTATAGAGATAGCGGTGTAGATATTTCCATAGTTATACAGATAGCGTTGTAGATATTTCCATGTTTATACAAATAGCGGTGTAGATGTTTCCAAGTTTATACAGATAGCGGTGTAGATATATCCGTGTTTATACAGATCGAGGTGTATATATTTCCATGTTTATACAGATAGCGGTGTAGATATTTCCATGTTAAAACAGATAGCGGTGTAGATATTTCCATATTTACAGAGATAGACGTGTAGATATTTCCATATTTGCACAGACTGCTGTGTACATATTTCCACGTTTACACAGATAGCGGTGTAGATATTTCCATGTTTATACAGATAGCGGTGTAGATATTTCCATGTTTATACAGATAGCGGTGTAGTTATTTCCATGTTTATACAGATAGCGGTGTAGATATATCCATGTTTATACAGATTGCGGTGTAGATATTTCCATGTTTATGAAGATAGCGGTGTAGATATTTCTATGTTTACACAGATTGCGGGGGAAATATTTCCATGTTTATACAGATAGCGATGTAAATATTTCCATGTTTATACAGATAGCAGAGGAGATATTTCCATGTTTATACAGATAGCGGTGTAGACATTTCCATGTTTATACAGATAGCAGTGTAGATATTTCCATGTTTATACAGATAGCAGTGGAGATATTTCCATGTTTAGACAGATAGCGGTGGAGATATTTCAAAGTATATCCGGAAGGCAGTCTTGATATTTCAATGATTATAGAGATAGCGGTTTAGTTATTTCCATGTTTATACAGATGGCAGTGTAGATATTTCCATGTTTATACAGAAGGCGGTGAAGATATTTCAATGTTTTTAGGGATAGCCATGTAGATATTTCCATGTTTATACAAATAGCGGTGTTGCCATTTCCATGTTTATAGAGATAGCGGTGTAGATATTTCCATATTTATGCAAATAGCGGAGTAGATATTTCCATGTTTATACAGATAGCAGTGTAGATATTAACATGTTTTTACAGATAGCGGTTTAAATATATCCAAGTTTATACAGATTGTGGTGAGATATTTCCATGTTTATACAGATAGCGGTGTAGATATTTCCATGTTTATACAGATAGTGGTGTAGATATTTCCATGTTTACATAGAAAGAGGTGTAGATATTTCCATATTCACACAGATTGCGGTGTACATATTTCCATATTTACACCGACAGCTGTGAAGTTATTCCCATGTTTACACAGATACTGTTGTAGATGTTTCCATGTTTATGGAGATTGCAGTGTAGATATTTCCATGTTCATAAAGATAGCGGTGTAGATATTTCCATGTCTATGCAGATAGCGGTGGAGATATTTCCATGTTTATATAGATAGCGCTGTAGATAATTGCTTTTTTATACACATGGCGGTGTAGATATTTCCATGTTTATACAGACAGCAGTGCAGATATTTCCATGTTTATAGAGATAGCGGAGGAGGTACTTCCATGTTTTCACAGATAGCAATGTAGATATATGAATGTTTATACAGATAGCGGTCTACATATTTCCATGTTTATACAGATAACCATGTAGATATTTCCATTTTTATACACATAACGGGGTAGTTATTTCCAAGTTTATACAGATGACTGTGTACATATTTCCATGTTTATACAGATGTCGGTGTAGATATTTCCATGTTTATAGAGATAGCGGTCTAGATATTTCCATGTTTATATAGATAGCGGTGTAGATATTTCCATGTTTATATAGATAGCGGTGTAGATATTTCCATGTTTATACAGATAGCGGTGGACATATTTTCAAGTTTATACAGATGGCAGTGGACATATTTTCATGTTTATACAGATGGCGGTGTAGATATTTCCAAGTTTATACATATAGCGGTGTAGATATTTCCGTGTTTATACAGATAGCGGTGTAGATATTTCCATGTTTATGCAAATAGCGGTATAGGTTTTACATGTTTACAGAGATAGCGGTGTAGATATTTCCATATTTATACAGATGACTGTGTAGTCTTTTCCATGTGTATTCAGATGGCAGTGTAGATATTTCCATGTTTATACAGAAGGAGTTGTAGATATTTCCATGTTTATACTGATGACTGTGTAGATATTTCCATATTTTTACAAATGGCGGTGTAGGTATTTCCATGTTTCTACAGACTTCGGTGTCAATATTTCCATGTTTATAGGGATAGCGGTGTAGATATTTCCATGTTTATGGAGATGGCTGTGATGATATTTCCATGTTTATACAGATTGCAGTGTAGATATTTCCATATTTATACAGATAGTGGTGTAGATATTTCCATGTTTATAGAGATAGCGGTGTGGATATTTCCATATTTATTCAGATAGCGGTGTAGATATCTCCATGTTCATACACGAAGAGGTGTAGATATCTCCATGTTTATACAGATGAAGGTGTAGATATTTCCATGTTCTACAGATGGCAGTGTAGATATTTCTACGTTTATACAGATGGCGGTGTAGATATTTCCATTTTTACAAAGATCGCGGTGTAGATATTTCCAAGTTTATGCAGATGGTGGTGTAGATATTTCCATGATTACTGAGATTCGTTGTAGATATTTCTATGTTTATAGAGATAGTGGTGTAGATAATTCCATGTTTTTAGAGATGGTGGTGTAGGTATTTCCATGTTTATAGAGATAGTGGTGTAGATATTTCCATGTTTACAGTCAGCGCTGAAGATATTTCCATGTTTATACAGATAGTGGTGTTGGTATTTCCATGTTTATACACATAGCTCTGTAGATATTTCCATGTTTATACTGCTCGCGGTGTAGATATTTCCATGATTATAGAGATGGTGTTGTAGATATTTCCATGTCTATAGAGATGGTGTTGTAGATATTTTCATGTATATACAGATGACTGTGTAGATATTTCCATGTTTCTACAGATGGCGGTGTAGATATTTCCATGATTATAGAGATAGTGGTGTAGATATTTCCATGTTTATACAGATAGCGGTGCAGATATTTCCATGTTAATAGAGATAGCGTTGTATATATTTCCATCTTTGCACACATTGTGGTGTAGGTATTTCCATGTTTATAGAGATAGTGAGGTAGATATTTCCATGTTTACAGTCAGCGCTGAAGATATTTCCATGTTTATACAGATAGTGGTGTTGATATTTCCATGTTTATACACATAGCTCTGTAGATATTTCCATGTTTATACAGCTCGCGGTATAGATATTTCCATGATTATAGAGATGGTGTTGTAGATATTTCCATGTTTATACAGATGGCGGTGTAGATATATCCATGTTTACGGAGATGGCGGTGTAGACATTTCCATGTTCATAGAGATAGCGGTGTAGATATATCCATGTTCATAGAGATAGCAGTGAGGATATTTCCATGTTTATACAGATAGCAGTGTAGATATTTCCATTTTTATAGAGATAGCGGTTTTGATATTTCATATTTATACAGATAGCGGTGTAGATATTTCCATGTTTATACAGATTGCGGTGCAGATATTTCCATGTTTATACAGATAGCGGTGTAGATATTTCCACGTTTATACAGATGGCGGTTTAGATATTTCCATCTTTCTACAAATGGCAGTGTAGATATTTTCAGGTTTATAGACATGGCGGTGTAGATATTTCCATGTTGATATAGATGGCAATGTAGATATTTTCTTGTTTATGTCGATGGCGTTGTAGATATATCCATGTTTAAAGAGATGGCGGTGTATATATTTCCATGTTGATAGAGATATCGGTGTAGTTATTTCCATGTTTATAGAGATACCCGTGTAGGTATTTCCATATTTCTAAAGATGACAGTGTAGATATTTCCATGTTTTTAGAGATAGCGGTGTAGATATTTCCATGTTTATACAGGCTGCAGTGTAGGTATTTCTATGTTTATACCGATAGCGGTGTAGATATTTCCATGTTGGTACAGATGGCGGTGTTGATATTTCCATCTGTACATAGATTGCCGTGTAGATATTTCCATCTTTATACAGATGGCGTTGTAGATATTTCCATGGATATGCAGATGGCGGTGTGAATATTTCCATGTTTATAGAGATAGCGGTGTAGGTATTTCCATGTTTTTAGACATAGCGGTGTAGATATTTCCATGTTTATATAGATGGCGTTGTAGATATTTCCATGTTTATACCGATAGCGGTGTTGGTATTTCCATGTTTATACAGATAGCGATGTAGATATTTCCATGTTTATACAGCTCGCGGTGCAGATATTTATATCTTTATACCGACGGCATCGTAGATATTTCATTATTCACACAGATGGCGGTGTAGATGTTTCCATGTTTATACAGATGGCGGAGTAGTTAGTTCCATGATTATGGAGATGGCAGTGAAGATATTTTCATGTTTATAGAGATGGTGGTGTAGATATTTCCATGTTTATAGAGATAGCAGTGTAGATATTTACATGTTTATTCAGATGGCTGTGTAGATATTTTCATGTGTATACAGATGGCATTTTAGATATTTCCATGTTTATACAGATGACTGTATAGGTATTTCCATGTTTTTACAGATGGCAGTGCAGATATTTCCATGTTTATAGTGATAGCGGTGTAGATATTTCCATATTTGTACAGATGGCGGTGTTGATATTTCCATCTATACACAGATGGCCGTGTAGATATTTCCATGTTTATACAGATGGCGGCGTAGATATTTCCATGGACATGCAGATGGCGGTGTAGTTATTTCCATGTTTATACAGATAGCGGTGTAGATATTTCCATGTTTACACAGATGGTTGTGTAGATATTTCCGTGTTTATATACATGGCGGAGTAGATACTTCCATCTTTATGGAGATGGCAGTGTAGATATTTTCATGTTTATAGAGATGGCGGTGTAGATATTTCCATATTTATAGAGATAGCGGTGTAGATATTTCCATCTTTTTACAGATGTCAGTGTAGATATTTCCATGTTTAAACACATGGCGGTGCAGATATTTACATATTTATACAGATGTCTGTGTAGTTATTTCCATGTGTATACAGATGGTATTGTAGCTATTTCCATGTTTATACAGATGGTGGTGTAGAGATTTCCATGTTTATTCAGATGACTGTGTAGATATTTCCATGTTTTATAGATGGCTGTGTAGATATTTCAATGTTTATAGAGATGGCGCTGTAGATATTTCCATGTTTATACAGATAACGTTGGAGATATTTCCATGTTTATACACATAGCTGTGTACATATTTCCATGTTTATAGGGACAGCGGTGTAGGTATTTCCATGTTTATACAGATAGCGGCGCAGATATTTCCATGTTTATACAGAGGGCTGAGTAGATATCTCTATGTGTATACAGATGGCAGTGTAGATATTTCCATGTTCCTACACATGACTGGGTAGGCATTTCCATGTTTATACAGATGGCTTTCTAGATATTTCCATGTTTATAGAGATAGCGGTGCAGATATTTCCATGTTTATACAGATAGCGGTGTATATATTTCCATGTTTATACAGATCGTGGTGTAGATATTTCCATGTTTATACAGATATCGGTGTAGATATTTCCATGTTTATACAGACCGCAGTGTAGATATTTCCATGTTTATAGAGATAGCAGTGTGGATATTTCCATGTTTGTACAGATGGCAGTGTAGATGTTTCCATCTATACACAGATTGCCGTGTAGTTATTTCCATGTGTATACAGATGGCATTGTAGATATTTCCATGTTTATACAGATGGTGGTGTAGATATTTCCATGTTTACACAGATGACTGTATAGGTATTTCCATGTTTATACAGATGGCTTTCTAGATATTTCCATGTTTATAGAGATAGCGGTGCAGATATTTCCATGTTTATACAGATAGCGGTGTATACATTTCCATGTTTATACAGACCGCAGTGTAGATATTTCCATTTTTATAGAGATAGCAGTGTAGATATTTCGATGTTTATACAGAAAGCGGTGTTGATGTTTCCATCTATACAGAGATTTCCGTGTAGGTATTTCCATGTGTATACAGATGGCATTGTAGGTATTTCCATGTTTATACAGATGGTGGTGTAGATATTTCCATGTTTACCCAGATGCCTGTATAGGTATTTCCATGTTTATACAGATGGCGGTGTAGATATTTCCATGTTAATAGAGATAGTGGTGTAGATATTTCCATATTTATACAAATAACGGTGTAGAAATTTCCATGTTTATACAGATATCGGTTTAAATATTTCCATGTTTATGCAGATCACGGTGTAAATATTTCCATGTTTATAGAGACAGCGGTGTATATATTTTCATGTTTATACAGATAGCGGTGTAGATATTTCCATGTTTATACAGTCTGCGGTGTAGATATTTCCATGTTTATACTGATCACGGTGAAGACATTTCCATGTTAATAGAGATGGCGGTGTAGATATTTCCATGTTCATAGAGATAGCGGTGTTGATTTTTCCATGTTTATAGAGATAGCTGTGTGGATATTTCCATGTTTATACAGATAGCGGTGTAGATATTTCCAGGTTTATAGAGATGGCGGTGTAGATATTTCCATGTTTATACAGATCACGGTGTAGATATTTCCATGTTTATACAGATCGCGGTGTAGATATTTCCATGTTTATACGGATCAAGGTGTAGATATTTCCATGTTTATAGAGATTGCGGTGTTGTTATTACCATGTTTATAGGGATAGCGGTGCAAATATTTCCAAATTTATACAGATAGCGGTGTAGTTATTAGCCTGTTTATACAGATAGCGGTGTAGACATTTCCATGTATAAACAGATGTCTCTGTATATATTTCCATGTTTAAACAGACGGCGATGTAGATATTTGTTTGTTTATAAAAATAGCGGTGTAGATATTTCCATGTTTATACAGATAGCGGTGTAGATATTTCCATGTATATTCAGATGGCTGTGTAGATATTTCCATGTTTATACAGATGGCTGTGTAGATATTTCCATATTTATACAGATGACTTTGTAGGTATTTCCATGTTTATACACATGGCGGTGTAGGTATTTCCATGTTTATAGACATAGCTGTGTAGATATTTCCATATTTATACATGTAGCGGTGTACATATTTCCATGTTTATAGAGACAGCGGTGTAGGTGTTTCCATGTTTATACAGATAGCGGTGGAGATATTTCCATGTTTATACAGATGCCTATGCAGATATTTCCATATTTATACGGAGGGCTCTGTAGATATTTCCATGTTTATACAGATGGCAGTGTAGATATTTCCATGTTCCTACACAAGACTGTGTATGTATTTCCATGTTTGTACAGATGGCTTTGTAGATATTTCCATGTTTATAGAGATAGCGGTGCAGATATTTCCATGTTTATACAGATAGCGGTGTACATATTTCCATGTTTATGCAGATGGTTGTATAGATATTTCCATGTTTATACAGATACCGGTGTAGATATTTCCATGTTTATACAGACCACAGTGTAGATATTTCCATGTTTATTGAGATAGCGTTGTAGATATTTCCATGTTTGTACAGATGGCGGTGTTGATGTTTCCATCTATACAGAGATTTCCGTCTAGGTATTTCCATGTTTATTCAGATGGCATTGTAGATATTTCCATGTTTATACAGATGGTGGTGTAGATATTTCCATGTTTATACAGATGACTGTATAGTTATTTCCATGTTTTTACAGATGGCATTGTAGAAATTTCCATGTTTATAGAGATAGCAGTGTAGATATTTCCATGTTTATACAGATGGCGGTGTAGATATTTCCATGTTTATAGAGATAGCGGTGTAGATATTTCCAAATTTATACAGATAGCGGTGTAGATATTTCCATGCTTATACAGATAGCGGTGTAAATATTTCCATGTTTATACAGATCACTGTGTAGTTATTTCCATGTTTATAGAGATAGCGGTATAGATATTTCCGTGTTTATACAGATAGCGGTTTAGGTATTTCCATGTTTATACAGACCGCGGTGTAGATATTTCCATGTTTATACAGATAGCGGTGTAGATATTTCCTTGTTTATACAGATAGCGGTTTAGATATTTCCATGTTTAAGCAGACCGCGGTGCAGATATTTCCATGTTTATACAGATAGCGGTGCAGGTATTTCCATGTTTGCACAGATGGCGGTGTTGATATTTCCATCTATACACAGAAGACCGTGTAGATATTTCCATGTTTATACAGATGGCGGGGCAGATATTTCCATGGATATGCAGATGGCGGTGTAGATATTTCCATGTTCATACAGATAGCGGTGTAGTTATTTCCATGTTTATATAGATAGCGGTGAAGATATTTCCACATATATACACATGGCAGTGAAGATATTTCCATGTTTATACAGATGGCGGTGTAGATATTACCATGTTTATACCGATATCTTTGTAAGTATTTCCATGTTTATACAGATGGCAGTGAAGTTATTTCCAAATTTATACAGATAGTGGTGTAGATATTTCCATGTTTATACAGATGGCTGTGTAGATACATCCATGTTTCTGAAGATGGCGGTGTAGTTATTTTCATGTTTATAGAGATGGAGGTGTAGATATTTCCATGTATATAGAGATAGCAGTGTAGATATTTTCATGTTTATAGAGAAAGTGGTGTAGGTATTTCCATGTTTATACAGATGGCAGTGTAGATATTTCTATGTTTATACAGATATCGGTGTAGATATTTCCATGTTTACAGAGATAGCGCTGTAGGTATTTCTATCTTTGCACAGATTGCGGTGTAGCTATTGCCAAACTTACAGAGATAGCGGTGTAGATATTTCCAAGTTTACACAGATAGCTGTGTAGATATTTCCATGTTTACAGAGATAGCATTGTAGATATTTCCATGTTTATGCAGATTGCTGTGTAGTTATTTCCATGTTGATACAGATATCGGTGTAGATATTTCCATGTTTATAAAAGTAGCGGTGTAGAAATTCCCATGTTTATACAGATCGCTTTGTAGACATTTCCATCTTTCTACAGATGTCAGTGTAGATATTTCCAAGTTTATACAGATGGCAGTGTAGATATATCCATATTTATACAGATGTCTGTGTAGATATTTCTATGTTTATGCAGATGGCGGTGTAGATATTTCCATGTTTATAGAGATGGCGGTCTAGTTATTTCTATGTTTATAGAGATAGTGCTGTAAATATCTCCATGTTTATAGAGATGGTGGTGTAAGTATTTTCATGTTTACAGAGATAGCGCTGTAGATATATCCATGTTTATACAGATAACGGTGTAGATATTTCCTTGTCTATAGAGATAGCAGTGTAGTTATTTCCATCTTTATACAGATTGCGGTGTAGATATTTCCATGTTTATACAGGTAGTGGTGTAGAAATTCCCATGTTTATACAGATCGCTTTGTAGACATTTCCATCTTTCTACAGATGTCAGTGTAGATATTTCCAAGTTTATACAGATGGCAGTGGAGATATTTCCATTTTATACAGATGTCTGTGTAGAGATTTCTATGTTTATGCAGATGGCGGTGTAGATATTTCCATGTTTATACAGATGGCGGTGTAGATATTTCCATGTTTATACAGATGGCTGTGTGGATACATCCATGTTTCTGAAGATGGCAGTGTAGATATTTTCATGTTTGTAGAGATGGAGGTGTAGATATTTCCATGCTCATACAGATATCGGTGTAGATATTTCCATGTTTATAGAGATAGCGGTGTAAATATTTCCATGCTTATAGAGATGGTGGTGGAAGTATTTTCATGTTTATAGAGATAGCGGTGTAGATATTTCCATGTTTATACAGATAACGGTGTTGGTATTTCCATGTTTATGCAGATAGTGGTGTAGATATTTACATGTTTATACAACTCGCGGTGTAGGTATTTCCATCTTTATACAGATGGCAGTGTAGATATTTCCATGTTTATAAAGATAGCGGTGTAGATATTTCCTTGTTTATACAGATAGTTGTGTAGACCTTTCCATCTTTATAGAGATAGCGGTGTAGATATTTACATGTTTATACAGGTAGCGGTGTAGGTATTTTCATATTTATACAGATTGCGGTGTAGATATTTCCATCTTTATACAGATGGTGGTGTAGATATTTCCATGTTTATAGAGATGGCAGTGAAGGTATTTCCATGTTTATACAGATAGTGGTGTAGATATTTCCATGTTTATACAGATGGCGGTACAGATACATCCATGTTTCTGAAGAATGGCGGTGTATATATTTTCATGTTTATAGAGATGGCGGTGTAGATATTTCCATGTATATAGAGATTGCAGTGTAGATATTTCCAAGTTTTTAGACTAATCGGTGTATGTATTTCCATGTTTATAGAGATAGCTGTGTGGATATTTCCATATTTATACAGATAGCGGTGTAGGTATTTCCATGTTTATACAGATGGCGGTGTAGATATTTCCTTGTTTATACAGTTATCGGTGTAGATATTTCCAGGTTTATACAGAGAGCGGTGTAGATATTTCCACGTTTTCCAGATAGTGGTGTTGATATTTCCATCTTTATACAGATAGCGGTGCAGATATTTCAGTGTTCACACAAATAGCCGTGTAGATATTTCTATGTATACACAGATAGAGTTGCAGATATTTCCATGTTTATAAAGATAGCGGTGCAGATATGTCCATGTTTATACAAATAGCGGTGTGGCTATTTCCATCATTATACAGATAGCGGTGTGGGTATTTCCATGTTTATACAGATAGCGGTATAGATATTTCCATGTTTATAGAGATGACTGTCTAGATATTTCCATGTTTATACAGCTTTCTGTGTAGATATTTCCATGTTTATACAGATGGTGGTGTAGATATTTCCATGTTTATACAGATGACTGTGAATTTATTTCCATGTTTATACATATCTCTGTGCAGATATTTTCATGTTTATAGAGATAACGTTGTAGATATTTCCATGTTTATACAGATAGCGGTGTAGACATTTCCATGTTTAGAGAGACCACGTTGTAGATATTTCCATATTTATACACATAGCTGTGTAGATCTTTCCAGGTTTATACAGATAGCTGTGTAGATATTTCCATTTTTATACAGATAGCGGTGTAGATATTTCCATGTTTATAGAGATGGCGTTGTAGGTATTTCCATGTTTATAGAGATAGCGGTGTAGATATTTCCATGATTATACAATTCGCAGTGTAGATATTTCCATCTTTATACAGATGACAGTGAATATTTTTCCATGTTTATACAGATAGTGGTGTAGATATTTCCATCTTTACAGATGGCGGTGTAGATACAGCCATGTTTCTGAGGATGGCGGTGTAGATATTTTCATGTTTATAGAGATGGCGGTGTAGATAATTCCATGTTGATAGAGATTGCGATGTTGATATTTCCATGTTTATAGAGAAATCGTTGTTGGTATTTCCATGTTTATAGAGACAGCGGTGTAGATATTTCCATATTTCTACAGATAGCGGTGTAGGTATTTCCATGTTTATACAGATGGCGGTGTAGATATTTCCATGTTTCTACATATAGCGGTGTAGATATTTCCTTGTTTATACAGATAGCGGTGTAGATATTTCCAAGTTTATACAGTTAGCGGTGTAGATATTTCCATGTTTTCAGAGATAGCGGTGTAGATATTTCCCTCTTTGCAGAGATTGCCGTGTAGATATTTCCATTTTTACACAGATACCTGTGTAGATATTTCCAAGTTTACATAGATAGCAGTGTAGATATTTCCATGTTTATGCAGATAGCGTTGTAGATATGTCCATGTTTATACCGATAGCGGTGTTGGTAGTTCCACGTTTATACAGATAGCGATGTAGATATTTCCGTGTTTATACAGCTCGCCGTGCAGATATTTATATCTTTCTACAGATGGCATTGTAGATATTTCCTTATTCCCACAGATAGCGGTGTAGATGTTTACATGTTTATACAGATGGCGGAGTAGTTAGTTCCACGTTTATGGAGATGGAAGTGTAGATATTTTCATGTTCATAGAGATGGCGGTGTAGATATTTCCATGTTTATAGAGATAGCAGTGTAGATATTTACATGTTTATACTGATGGCTGTGTAGATATTTCCATGTGTATACAGATGGCATTGTAGATATTTCCATGTTTATACAGATGACTGTATAGTTATTTCCATGTTTTTACAGATGGCAGTGCAGATATTTCCATGTTTATAGAGATAGCGGTGTAGATATTTCCATGTTTGTACAGATGGCGGTGTTGATATTTCCATCTATACACAGATGGCCGTGTAGATATTTCCATGTTTATACAGATGGCGGCGTAGTTATTTCCATGGACATGCAGATGGCGGTGTAGATATTTTCATGTTTATACAGATAGCGGTGTAGATATTTCCATGTTTTCACAGATGTTGGTGTAGATATTTCCGTGTTTATACACATGGCGGAGTAGATACTTCCATCTTTATGGAGATAGCAGTGTAGATATTTTCATGTTTATAGAGATGGCAGTGTAGATACTTCCATATTTATAGAGATAGCGGTGTAGATATTTCCAACTTTCTACAGATGGCAGTGTAGGAATTTCCATATTTATTCAGATGGCGGTGTAGATATTTCCATATTTATACAGATGTCTATGTAGATATTTCCATGTGCATACAGATGGTATTGTTGGCATTTCCATGTTTATACAGATGGTGTTGTAAATATTTCCATGTTTATTCAGATGACTGTGTAGATATTTCCATGGTTTTACAGACGGCAGTGTAGATATTTCAATGTTTATAGAGATGGCGCTGTAGATATTTCCAAGTTTATACAGATAACGGTGGAGATATTTCGATGTTTATACAGACAGCAGCGGAGTTATTTCCATGTTTATACAGATAGCAGTGTACATATTTCCATGTTTATACAGACAGCGGTGTAGGTATTTCCCTGTTTATACAGATAGCGGTGCAGATATTTCCATGTTTATCCAGATGCCTATGCAGATATGTCCATATTTAGACAGAGGGCTCTGTAGATATTTCTATGTTTATTCAGATGGCAGTGTAGATATTTCCATGTTCCTACACATGAGTGTGTAGGTATTTCCATGTTTATACAGATGGCTTTGTAGATATTTCCATGTCTATAGAGATAGCGGTGCAGATATTTCCATGTTTATACAGATCGTGGTGTAGATATTTCCATGTTTATACATATACCAGTGTAGATATTTCCATGTTTATACAGACCGCAGTGTAGATATTTCCATGTTTATAGAGATAGCAGTGTAGATATTTCCAAGTATGTACAGATGGCGGTGTTGATGTTTCCATCTATACACAGATTGCCGTGTAGGTATTTCCATGTGTATACAGATGGCATTGTAGATATTTCCATGTTTATAAAGATGGTGGTGTAGATATTTCCATGTTTACACAGATGACTGTATAGGTATTTCCATGTTTATACAGATGGCGGTGTAGATATTTCCATGTTTATAGAGATAGCGGTGTAGATATTTCCATATTTATACAGATAACGGTGTAGAAATCTCCATGTTTATACAGATAGCGGTGTAAATATTTCCATGTTTATACAGATTACGGTGCAGATATTTCCATGTTTATAGAGATAGCGGTGTAGATATTTCCAGGTTTATACAGATAGCGGTTTAGATATTTCCATGTTTATACAGACCGCCGTGTAGATATTTCCATGTTTATACAGATAGCGGGGCAGTTATTTCCATGTTTGTACAGATGGCGGTATTGATATTTCCATCTATACACAGATGACCGTGTAGATATTTCCGTGTTTATACAGATGGCGGCGCAGGTATTTCCATGGATATGTAGATGGCATTGTAGATATTTCCATGTTTATACTGATCGAGGTATAGATATTTCGATGTTTATAGAGTTGGCGGTGTAGATATTTCTATGTTCATAGAGATAGCGTTGTTGATTTTTCCATGTTTATAGAGATAGCGGTGTGGATATTTCCATGTTTATACAGATAGGGGTGCAGATATTTCCATGTTTTTACAGATATCGGAGTAGATATTTCCATGTTTACACAGATTGCGGCGTGGATATTTCCATCTTTCTACAGATGGCATTGTAGATATTTCCATGTTTATACAGATGGCGGTGTGGATATTTCCATTATTATATAGATGGTGGTGTAGATATTACCATGTTTATACAGATAGCGGTGTAGATATTTCCATGTTTATACAGATCGCCGTGAAGATATTTCCATGTTTATACAGATCGCGGTGTAGATATTTCCATGTTTACACAGATCGCGGTGTAGGTATTTCCAAGTTTATACAGATAGCGGTGTAGTTGTTTCCATCTTTATTCAGAGAGTGCTGAACATATTTCCATTTTTATACATATCACTGTGTAGATATTTAAATGTTTATACAGATAACGTTGTAGATATTTCCAACTTTATAAAAACGGTGGCGTAGATATTTCCATGTTCCTACACATGACTGTGTAGTTATTTCCATGTTTATACAGATGGCGGTGTAGATATTTCCATATTTATAGAGATATCTGTGTAGATATTTCCAGGTTTATACAGATAGAGGTGTAAATATTTCCATGTTTATACAGATCGTGGTGTAGGTATTTCCATGTTTATACAGATACCGGTGTAGATATTTCCATGTTTATACAGACTGCAGTGTTGATATTTGTATGTTTATACAGATAGCGGTGTAGATATTTCCATGTTTGTACAGATGGCCGTGTTGATATTTCCATCTGTAGACAGATTGCCGTGTAGATATTTCCATCTTTATACAGATGGCGTTGTAGATATTTCCATGGATATGCAGATGGCGGTGTAGATATTTCCATATTAATACAGATGACTGTGTAGATATTTCCATATGTATACAGATGGTATTGTAGGTATTTCCATGTTTATACAGATGGTGGTGTAGATATTTCCATGTTTATTCAGATGACTGTGTAGATATTTCCGTGTTTTTACAGATGGCAGAGTAGATATTTCAATGTTTATACAGATGGCGCTGTAGATATTTCCATGTTTATACAGATCGCGGTGTTGTTATTTCCATGTTTTTACAGATAGCGGTGTAGATATTTCCATGTTTTTACAGATATCGGTGTAGATATTTCCATGTTTACACAGATTGCGGTGTAGATATTTCCATCTTTCTACAGATGGCATTGTAGATATTTCCATGTTTATACAGATGGCGGTGTAGATATTTCCATGTTTATACAGATCGTGGTGAAGATATTTCCATCTTTATACAGATCGCGGTGTAGATATTTCCATGTTTAAACAGATCGCGGTGTATATGTTTCCATGTTTATACAGACAGCGGTGTAGATATTTCCATGTATATACAGATAGCGGTGTAGATATTTCCATGTTTATAGAGATAGCGGTGTAGTTATTTCCATGTTTATAGACATAGCGGTGTAGATATTTCCATGTTTATATAGATAGCGTTGTAGATATGTCCATGTTTATACCGATAGCGGTGTTGTTAGTTCCACGTTTATACAGATAGCGATGTAGATATTTCCGTGTTTATACAGCTCGCCGTGCAGATATTTATATCTTTCTATAGATGGCATTGTAGATAATTCCTTATTCACACAGATAGCGGTGAAGATGTTTACATGTTTACACAGATGGCAGAGTAGTTAGTTCCACGTTTATGGAGATGGAAGTGTAGATATTTTCTTGTTTATAGAGATGGCGGTGTAGATATTTCCATGTTTATAGAGATAGCAGTGTAGATATTTCCATGTTTATACAGATGGCTGTGTAGATATTTCCATGTGTATACAGATGGCATTGTAGGTATTTCCATGTTTATACAGATGACTGTATAGTTATTTCCATGTTTTTACAGATGGCAGTGCAGATATTTCCATGTTTATAGAGATAGCAGTGTAGATATTTCCATGTTTGTACAGATGGCGGTGTTGATATTTCCATCTATACACAGATGGCCGTGTAGATATTTCCATGTTTATACAGATGGCGGCGTAGATATTTCCATGGACATGCAGATGGCGGTGTAGATATTTCCATGTTTATACAGGTAGCGGTGTAGATATTTCCATGTTTTCACAGATGTTGGTGTAGATATTTCCGTGTTTACACACATGGCGGAGTAGATACTTCCATCTTTATGGAGATAGCAGTGTTGATATTTTCATGTTTATAGAGACGGCGGTGTAGATATTTCCATATTTATAGAGATAGCGGTGTAGATATTTCCATCTTTCTACAGATGGCAGTGTAGGAATTTCCATATTTATACAGATGGCGGTGTAGATATTTCCATATTTATACAGATGTCTGTGTAGATATTTCCATGTGCATACAGATGGTATTGTTGGTATTTCCATGTTTATACAGATGCTGTTGTAGATATTTCCATGTTTATTCAGATGACAGTGTAGATATTTCCATGTTTTTACAGACAGCAGTGTAGATATTTCAATGTTTATAGAGATGGCGCTGTAGATATTTCCAAGTTTATACAGATAACGGTGGAGATATTTCGATGTTTATACAGACAGCAGCGGAGTTATTTCCATGTTTATACAGATAGCTTTGTACATATTTCCATGTTTATACAGACAGCGGTGTAGGTATTTCCCTGTTTATACAGATAGCGGTGCGGATATTTCCATGTTTATACAGATGCCTATGCAGATATGTCCATATTTAGACAGAGGGCTGTGTAGATATTTCTATGTTTATACAGATGGCAGTGTAGTTATTTCCATGTTCCTACACATGAGTGTGTAGGTATTTCCATGTTTATACAGATGGCTTTGTAGACATTTCCATGTCTATAGAGATAGCGGTGCAGATATTTCCAAGTTTATACAGATCATGGTGTAGATATTTCCATGTTTATACAGATACCGGTGTAGATATTTCCATGTTTATACAGACCGCAGTGTAGATATTTCCATGTTTATAGAGATAGCAGTGTAGATATTTCCAAGTTTGTACAGATGGCGGTGTTGATGTTTCCATCTATACACAGATTGCCGTGTAGGTATTTCCATGTGTATACAGATGGCATTGTAGATATTTCCATGTTTATAAAGATGGTGGTGTAGATATTTCCATGTTTACACAGATGACTGTATAGGTATTTCCATGTTTATACAGATGGCGGTGTAGATATTTCCATGTTTATAGAGATAGCAGTGTAGATATTTCCATATTTATACAGATAACGGTGTACAAATTTCCATGTTTATACAGATAGCGGTGTAAATATTTCCATGTTTATACAGATTACGGTGTAGATATTTCCATGTTTATAGAGATAGCGGTGTAGATATTTCCAGGTTTATACAGATAGCGGTTTAGATATTTCCATGTTCATACAGACCGCCGTGTAGATATTTCCATGTTTATACAGATAGCGGT
This sequence comes from Pan paniscus, assembly GCF_029289425.2. Classification (NCBI taxonomy): domain Eukaryota; kingdom Metazoa; phylum Chordata; class Mammalia; order Primates; family Hominidae; genus Pan; species Pan paniscus. The sequence goes on along the minus strand of NC_073257.2, from coordinate 10,176,763 downwards.
GCAGTTATTTCCATGTTTGTACAGATGGCGCTGTTGATATTTCCATCTATACACAGATGACCGTGTAGATATTTCCGTGTTTATACAGATGGCAGCGCAGGTATTTCCATGGATATGTAGATGGCGTTGTAGATATTTCCATGTTTATACTGATCGAGGTATAGATATTTCGATGTTTATAGAGTTGGCGGTGTAGATATTTCTATGTTCATAGAGATAGCGGTATTGATTTTTCCATGTTTATAGAGATAGCGGTGTGGATATTTCCATGTTTATACAGATAGGGGTGCAGATATTTCCATGTTTTTACAGATATCGGAGTAGATATTTCCGTGTTTACACAGATTGCGGCGTAGATATTTCCATCTTCCTACAGATGGCATTTTAGATATTTCCATGTTTATACAGATGGCGGTGTGGATATTTCCATTATTATATAGATGGTGGTGTAGATATTACCATGTTTATACAGATAGCGGTGTAGATATTTCCATGTTTATGCATTTCGCGGTGAAGATATTTCCATGTTTATACAGATCGCGGTGTAGATATTTCCATGCTTATACAGATCGCGGTGTAGGTATTTCCATGTTTATAAAGATAGCGGTGTAGTTATTTCCATCTTTATTCAGAGAGTGCTGTACATATTTCCATTTTTATACATATCACTGTGTAGATATTTAAATGTTTATACAGATAACGTTGTAGATATTTCCATCTTTATAAAAACGGTGGCGTAGATATTTCCACGTTCCTACACATGACTGTGTAGTTATTTCCATGTTTATACAGATGGCGGTGTAGATATTTCCATATTTATAGAGATATCATTGTAGATATTTCCAGGTTTATACAGATAGAGGTGTAAATATTTCCATGTTTATACAGATCGTGGTGTAGGTATTTCCATGTTTATACAGATACCGGTGTAGATATTTCCATGTTTATACAGACTGCAGTGTTGATATTTGTATGTTTATACAGATAGCGGTGTAGATATTTCCACGTTTGTACAGATGGCGGTGTTGATACTTCCATCTGTAGACAGATTGCCGTGTAGATATTTCCATATTTATACAGATGGCGTTGTAGATATTTCCATGGATATGCAGATGGCGGTGTGGATGTTTCCATGTTTATAGAGATAGCGGTGTAGGTATTTCCATGTTTATAAACATATCGGTGTAGATATTTCCATATTTATATAGATGGCGTTGTAGATATTTCCATGTTCATACCGATAGCGGTGTAGATATTTCCATGTGTATACAGATAGCGGTTTAGATATTTCCATGTTTATGCAGACAGCGGTGTAGGTATTTCCATGTTTATACAGATAGCGGTGCAGATATTTCCATGTTCACACAGATGCCTATGCATATATCTCCAAATTTATACAGAGGGATGTGTAGATATTTCTATGTTTATACAGATGGCAGTGTAGATATTTCCATGTTCCTACACATGACTGTGTATGTATTTCCATGTTTAAACAGATGGCTTTGTAGATATTTCCATGTCTATAGAGATAGCGGTGCAGATATTTCCATGTTTATACAGATAGCGGTGTAGATATTTCCATGTATATACAGATGGCTGTGTAGATATTTCCATGTTTATACAGATGGCTTTGTAGATATTTCCATGTTTATTCAGAAGACTTTGTAGGTACATCCATGTTTATATAGATGGCGGTGTAGATATTTCCATGTTTATAGAGATAGCTGTGTAGATATTTCCATGTTTATACAGATAGCGGTGTAGCTATTTCCATGTTTATACAGATCACGGTGTAGATATTTCCATGTTTATACAGATGGCGGTGTAGATATTTCCATGTTTATTGAGATAGCTGTGTAGATATTTCCATGTTTATACAGATAGCGGTGTAGATATTTCCATGTTTATACAGATCACGGTGTAGATATTTCCATGTTTATACAGATCGCGGTGTAGATATTTCCATGTTTATACAGATAGCGGTGTAGATATTTCCATGTTTTTACAGATATCGCTGTAGATATTTCCATGTTTACACAGATTGCGGTGTAGATATTTCCATCTTTCTACAGATGGCATTGTAGATATTTCCATATTTATACAGACGGCGGTGTAGATTTTTCCATGTTTATACAGATCGTGGTGAAGATATTTCCATGTTTATACAGATCGCGGTGTAGATATTTCCATGTTTATACAGATTGCGGTGTAGATATTTCCATGTTTATAGAGATAGCGGTGTAGTTATTTCCATGTTTATAGAGATAGCACTGTAGGTATTTCCATGTTTATAGACATAGCGGTGTACATATTTCCATGTTTATACAGACAGCGGTGTCAGTATTTCCATGTTTATACAGATGGAGGTGTAGATATTTCCATGTTTACAGATCACGGTGTAGATATTTCCATGTTTATACACTTCGCGGTGTAGATATTTCCATGTTTATACAGATAGCGCTGTACATATTTCCATGTTTTTACAGATATCGGTGTAGATATTTCCATGTTTAAACAGATTGCGGTGTAGATATTTCTATCTTTCTACAGATGGCATTGTAGATATTTCCATATTTATACAAATGGCGGTGTAGACATTTCCATGTTTATACAGATAGCGGTGTAGATATTTCCATGTTTATACAGATCGTGGTGAAGATATTTCCATGTTTATACAGACCGCGGTGTAGATATTTCCATGTTTATACAGATAACAGTGCAGATATTTCCATGTTTGTACAGATTGCGTTGTTGAGATTTCCATCTATACACAGATTACCGTGTAGATATTTCCATGTTTATACAGATGGCGGCGCAGATATTTCCATGGATATGTAGATGGCGGTGTAGATTTTTCCATGTTTACACAGATAGCGGTGTAGTTATTTCCATGTTTATATAAATAGCGTTGTAGATATTTCCATGTATATACACATGGCTTTGTAGGTACTTTCATGTTTATACAGATCGCGGTGTAGATATTTCCATGTATATACAGATGGCTGTGTAGAAATTTGCATGTTTATACAGATGGCATTGTAGATATTTCCATGTTTATACAGAAGACTTTGAAGGTATTTCCATGTTTATGCAGATGGCGGTGTAGATATTTCGATGTTTATAGAGATAGCAGTGGAGATATTTCCATGTTTATACAGATAGTGTTGTAGATATTTCCACGTTTATACTGATCGCGGTGTTGATATTTCCACATTTATAGAGATGGTGGTGTAGATATTTCCATGTATATACACATGGCTGTGTAGATATTTCCATGTTTATACCGATGGCTTTATAGATATTTCCATGTTTATACAGATAACTTTGTAGGTATTTCCATGTATATACAGATGGCAGTGTAGAAATTTCCATGTTTATAAAGATAGCTGTGTAGATATTTCCATGTTTATACAGATGGAGGTGTAGATATTTCCATGTTTATACAGATAGCGGTGTAGATATTTCCATGTTTTTACAGATATCGGTGTAGATATTTCCATGTTTACACAGATTGCAGTGTAGATATTTCCATGTTTCTACAGATGGCATTGTAGATATTTCCATATTTATACAGATGGCGGTGTAGATATTTCCATGTTTATACAGATAGCGGTGTAGATATTTCCATGTTTATACAGATCGTGGTGAAGATATTTCCATGTTTATACAGATCGCGGTGTAGATATTTCCATGTTTATAGAGATAGTGGTGTAGATATTTCCATGTTTATAGATATTGCGGTTAAGATATTTCCATGTTTATACAGACCGCGGTGTAGATATTTCCATGTTTATACAGATAACAGTGCAGATATTTCCATGTTTGTACAGATGGCGTTGTTGATATTTCCATCTATACACAGATTACCGTGTAGATATTTCCATGTTTATACAGATGGCGGCGCAGATATTTCCATGGATATGTAGATGGCGGTGTAGATTTTTCCATGTTTACACAGATAGCGGTGTAGTTATTTCCATGTTTATATAGATAGCGTTGTAGATATTTCCATGTATATACACTTGGCTTTGTAGGTATTTCCATGTTTATACAGATAGCGGTGTAGATATTTTCATGTTTATACAGATATCTGTGTAGATATTTCCATGTTTATACACATAGCGGTGTATATATTTCCATGTTTATGCAGACACCGGTGTAGGTATTTCCATGTTTTTACAGATAGCGGTGCAGATATTTCCATGTTTACACAGATGCCTATGCAGATATCTCCATATTTATACAGAGGGCTGTGTAGATATTTCTATGTTTATACAGATGTCAGTGTAGATTTTTCCATGTTCCTACACATGACTGTGTAGGTATTTCCATGTTTAAACAGATGGCTTTGTAGATATTTCCATGTCTATAGAGATAGCGGTGCAGATATTTCCATGTTTATACAGATAGCGGTGTATATATTTCCAAGTTTATACAGATCGTGGTGTAGATATTTCCATGTTTATACAGATACCGGTGTAAATATTTCCATGTTTATACAGACAGCAGTGTAGATACTTCCATGTTTATAGAGATAGCAGTGTAGATATTTCCAAGTTTGTACAGATGGCGGTGTTGATGTTTCCATCTATACACAGATTGCCGTGTAGGTATTTCCATGTGTATACAGATGGCATTGTAGATATTTCCATGTTTATACAGATGGTGGTGTAGATATTTCCATGTTTACACAGATAGCGGTGTAGATATTTCCATGTTTATACAGATAGCGGTGTAGATGTTTCCATGTTCATAGAGATAGCGGTGTCGGTAGTTCCATGTTTATAGACATGGCGGTGTACATATTTCCATGTTTATATAGATGGCGTTGTAGATATTTCCATGTTTATACCAATAGCGGTATTGGTATTTCCACGTTTATACAGATAGCGATGTAGATATTTCCATGTTTATACAGATAGCGGTGTAGAGATTTCCATGTTTATACAGATAGCGGTGTAGATATTTCTATGTTTATAGAGATAGCGGTGAAGATATTTCCATGTTTATACAGATAGCGGTGTACATATTTCCATGTTTATACAGATCACGGTGTAGATATTTCCATGTTTATAGAGATAGTGGTGTAGATATTTCCATGTTTATACAGATTGAGGTATAGATAATTCCATGTTTATACAGACCACGGTGTATGTATTTCCATGGTTATACAGATAGCGGTGCACATATTTCCATGTTTGTACAGATGGCGGTGTTGATATTTCCATCTATACACAGATGACCGTGTAGATATTTCCATGTTTATACAGATGGCGGCGCAGATATTTCCATGGATATGTAGATGGTGGTGTAGATATTTCCATGTTTATACAGATGGCCGTGTAGATATTTCCATGTTTGTACAGATAACTTTGTAAGTATTTCCATGTTTATACAGATGGCGGTGTAGATATTTCGATGTTTATAGAGATAGTAGTGGAGATATTTCCATGTTTATACAGATAGCGATGTAGATATTTCCATGTTTATACTGATCGTGGTGTAGATATTTACATGTTTATAGAGATGGCGGTGTAGATATTTCTATGTTCATAGAGATAGCGGTGTTGATTTTTCCATGTTTACAGTGATAGCGGTGTGGATATTTCCATGTTTATACAGATAGGGGTGAAGATATTTCCAAGTTTATAGAGATGGCGGTGTAGATATTTCAATGTTTATACAGATCGCGGTGTAGATATTTGCTTGTTTATACGAATAGCGGTGTAGGTATTTCCATGTTTATACAGATAGCGGTGTAGATATTTCCATGTATATACAGATGGCTGTGTAGATATTTCCATGTTTATACCGATGGCTGTGTAGATATTTCCATGTTTATACAGATGACTTTGTAGGTATTTCCATGTTTATACAGATTGCGGGGTAGATATTTCCATGTTTTTACAGATATCAGTGTAGATATTTCCATGTTTACACAGATTGCGGGGTAGATATTTCCATCTTTCTACAGATGGCGGTGTAGATATTTCCATGATTATATAGATGGTGGTGTAGATATTACCATGTTTATACAGATAGCGGTGTAGATATTTCCATGTATATACAGATCCTAGTGAAGATATTTCCATGTTTTTACAGATCGCGGTGTAGATATTTCCATGTTTATACAGATCACCGTGTAGATATTTCCATGTTTATACAGATAGCGGTGTAGATTTTCCATGTTTTTACAGATAGCGGTGTAGATATTTCCATGTTTATAGAGATAGCGGTGTCGGTATTTCCATGTTTATAGACATGGCGGTGTTCATATTTCCATGTTTATATAGATGGCGTTGTAGATATTTCCATGTTTATACCAATAGCAGTATTGGTATTTCCACGTTTATACAGATAGCGATGTAGATATTTCCATGTTTATACAGATAGCAGTGTAGATATTTCCATGTTTATACAGATAGCGGTGTAGATATTTCCATGTTTATACAGATAGCGTTGTAGATATTTCCATGTTTATACAGACCGCGGTGTAGATATTTCCATGGTTATACAGATAGCGGTGCAGATATTTCCATGTTTGTACAGATGGCGGTGTAGATATTTCCATGTTTATACAGACCATGGTGTAGGTATTTCCATGGTTATACAGATAGCGGTGCAGATATTTCCATGTTTGTACAGATGGCGGTGTTGATATTTCCATCTATACACAGATGACCGTGTAGATATTTCCATGTTTGTACAGATGGCGGTGTAGATATTTCCATGTTTATACAGATAACTTTGTAAGTATTTCCATGTTTATACAGATGGCGGTGTAGATATTTCGATATTTATAGAGATAGTAGTGGAGATATTTCCATGTTTATACAGATAGCGGTGTAGATATTTCCATGTTTATACAGATAGCGGTGTAGATATTTCCATGTTCATAGAGATAGCGGTGTCGGTATTTCCATGTTTATAGACATGGCGGTGTACATATTTCCATGTTTATATAGATGGCGTTGTAGATATTTCCATGTTTATACCAATAGCGGTATTGGTATTTCCACCTTTATACAGATAGCGATGTAGATATTTCCATGTTTATACAGATAGCGGTGTAGATATTTCCATGTTTATACAGATAGCGGTGTAGATATTTCCATGTTTATAGAGATAGCGGTGTAGATATTTCCATATTTATACAGACAGCGGTGTAGATATTTCCATGGTTATACAGATAGCGGTGCAGATATTTCCATGTTTGTACAGATGGCGGTGTTGATATTTCCATCTATACACACATGACCGTGTAGATATTTCCATGGTTATACAGATGGCGGCGCAGATATTTCCATGGATATGTAGATGGGGGTGTACATATTTCCATGTTTATACTGATAGCGGTGTAGATATTTCCATGTTCATAGAGATAGCGGTGTTGATTTTTCCATGTTTATAGAGACAGCGGTGTGGATATTTCCATGTTTATACAGATAGGGCTGTACATATTTCCATGTTTATAGAGATGGCGGTGTAGATATTTCCATGTTTATACAGATCACGGTGTAGATATTTGCTTGTTTATACATATAGCGGTGTAGTTATTTCCATGTTTATAAAGATAGCTGTGTAGATATTTCGATGTATATACAGATGGCTGTGTAGGTATTTCCATGTTTATACCGATGGCTGTGTAGATATTTCCATGTTTATACAGATGACTTTGTAGCTATTTCCATGTTTATACAGATGGCGGTGTAGATATTTCCATATTTATAGAGATAGCGGTGTGGAGATTTCCATCTTTCTACAGATGGCAGTGTAGATATTTCCATGTTTATACAAATGGCCGTGTAGTTATTTCCATATTTATACAGATGTCTGTGTAGATATTTCCATGTGTATACAGATGGTGTTGTAGCTATTTCCATGTATATACAGACGGTGGTGTAGATATTTCAATGTTTATACAGTTGGCGGTGTAGATATTTCCATGTTTTTACAGATGGCTGTGTAGTTATTTCAATGTTTATAGAGATGGCGGTGTAGATATTTCCATGTTTCTAAAGATGGCGGTGTAGATATTTCCTTGTTTATACAGATAGCGGTGTAGATATTTCCATGTATATACAGATAGCGGTGTAGATGTTTCCATGTTTACACAGATAGCGGTGGAGTTATTTCCCTGTTTATGCAGATAGCGATGTAGATATTTAAATGTTTATACAGATAGCGGTGTAGATATTTCCATGTTTATAGAGATAGCGGTGTAGATATTTCCATGTTTATACAGCTGGTGGTGTAGATATTTCCATCTTTATACAGATGGCAGTGTAGATATTTCCATGTTTATACAGATAGCGGTGTAGATATTACCGTGTCTATAGAGATAGTGGTGTAGGTATTTCCATATTTATACAGATTGGGGTGTGGATATTTCCATCTTTATACAGATGGCGGTGTAGATACATCCATGTTTCTGAAGATGGCGGTGTAGTTATTTTCATGTTTATAGAGATGGCGGTGTAGATATTTCCATGTTTATACAGATGTCTGTGTAGGCATTTCCATGTTTATGCAGATAGCGGTGTAGATATTTCCATGTTTATAGAGATGGCGGTCTATTTATTTCTAAGTTTATAGAGATAGCGGTGTAAATATTTCCATGTTTATTGAGATGGTGGTGTAAGTATTTTCATGATTATAGAAATAGCGGTGTAGATATTTCCATGTTTATACAGAAAGCGGTGTTGGTATTTCCATGTTTATACAGATGGCGGTGTATATATTTCCATGTTCATACAGCTCGAGGTGTAGATATTTCCATCTTTATTCACATGGCAGTGTAGATATTTCCATGTTTATACAGACAGCGGTGTAGATATTTCCATGTCTATAGAGATAGCCGTGTAGATATTTCCATATTTATACAGATTGCAGTGTAGATATTTCCATCTTTATAGAGATGGTGGTGTAGATATTTCCATGTTTATACAGTTGGCAGTGAAGATATTTCCATGTATATACAGATAGTGGTGTAGATATTTCCATGTTTATACAGATGGCAGTGTAGATATTTACAGGTTTATACAGATATCGGTGTAGATATTTCCATGTTTACACTGATACCGGTGTAGGCATTTCCATCTTTGCATAGATTGCGGTTTAGGTATTGCCAAATTTACACAGATAGCGATGTAGATATTTCCATGTTTATACAGATAACGGTGTAGATATTTCCATGTTTATAGAGATAGCGGTTTAGATATTTCCATGTTTATACAGATCGCTGTGTAGATATTTCCATGTTTGTACTGATGGCATTGTAGATATTTCCATGTTTATACAGATGGCACTGTAGATATTTCCATGTTTATACAGATAGCTGTGTAGGTATTTCCATGTTTATTTAGATATCGGTGTAGATATTTTCATGTTTATACAGATAGCGGTGGAGATATTTCCATGTTTATAGAGACTGCGGTATTGATATTTCTATGTTTATACAGATAGCGTTGTAGATATTTCCATGTTTACAGAGATAGCAGTGTAGATATTTCCATCTTTGCACAGATTGCTGTGTAGATATTTCCATTTTTACACAGATAGCAGTGTAGATATTTCCAAGTTTACACAGATAGCTGTGTAGATATTTCCATGTTTACGCAGATAGCATTGTATATATTTCCATGTTTATTCAGATAGCGGTGTAGATATTTCCATCTTTATACAGAAAGCGGTGTAGATATTTCCATGTTAATACAGATAACGGTGTAGATATTTCCATGTTTATAGAGATAGCGGTGTAGATATTTCCATGTTTATACAGATGGCTGTGTAGATATTTCCATGTTTGTACAGATGGCAGTGTAGATATTTCCATGTTTATACAGATGGCGCTGTAGATATTTCCATGTTTATACAGATGGCACTGTAGATATTTCCATGTTTATACAGAAACTGTGTAGATATTTCCATGTTTACAGAGATAGCAGTGTGGATATTTCCATCTTTGCACAGATTGCGGTGTAGGTATTGCCAAATTTACACAGAATGCGGTGTAGATATTTCTAAGTTTACACAGATAGCTGTGTAGATATTTCCATGTTTACAGAGTTAGCATTGTAGATATTTCCATGTTTATACAGATTGCGGTGTAGTTATTTCCATGTTGATGCAGATAGTGGTGTAGGTATTTCCATGTTTATACAGGTAGCGGTGTAGAAATTCCCATGTTGATACAGATCGCTTTGTAGACATTTCCATCTTTCTACAGATGTCAGTGTAGATATTTCCAAGTTTATACAGACGGCAGTGTAGATATTTCCATGTTTATGCAGATGGCGGTGTAGATATTTCCATGTTTATAGAGATGGCGGTGTAGTTATTTCTATGTTTATAGAGATAGCGTTGTAAATATCTCCATGTTTATAGAGACGATGGTGTAAGTATTTTCATGTTTATAGAGAAAGCGGTGTAGATATTTCCATGTTTATACAGATATCGGTGATGGTATTTCCATGTTTGTACAGATAGCGGTGTAGATATTTCCATGTTTATACAGCTCGCGGTGTAGATATTTCCATCTTTATGCAGATGGCAGTGTAGATATTTCCATGTTTATACAGATAGCCGTGTAGAAATTTCCATGTCTATAGAGATAGCGGTGTAGGTATTTCCAGATTTATACAGATTGCAGTGTAGATATTTCCAACTTTATACAGATGGCGGTGTAGATATTTCCATGTTTATACAGATGGCAGTGAAGGTATTTCTATGTTTATACAGATAGTGGTGTAGATATTTCCATGTTTATACAGATGGCGGTGTAGATACATCCATGTTTCTGAACATGGCGGTGTAGATATTTTCATGTTTGTAGAGATGGCGGTGTAGATATTGCCATGTTTATAGAGATTGCGATGTAGATATTTCCATGTTTATACAGATATCTGTGTAGATATTTCCATGTTTATGCAGATAGCGGTGTAGATATTTCCATGTTCATAGAGATGTCGGTATAGTTATTTCTAAGTTTATAGAGATAGCGTTGTAAATATTTCCATGTTTATAGATATGGTGGTGTAAGTATTTTCATGTTTATAGAGATAGCGGTTTAGATATTTCCATGCTTATACAGATAACGGTCTTCGTATTTCCATGTTTATAGAGATAGCGGTGTAGATATTTCCATGTTTATAGAGTTCGCGGTGTAGATATTTCCATCTTTATACAGATGGCAGTGTAGATATTTCCATGTTTATACAGATAAAGGTGTTGATATTTACATGTCTATAGAGGTAGCGGTGTAGGTATTTCCTTATTTATACAGATTGCGGTATAGATATTTCCATCTTTATACAGATGGCCGGGTAGATATTTCCATGTTTATACACATGGCAGTGAAGATATTTCCATGTTTATACAGATGGCGGTGTAGATACATCCATGTTTCTGAAGATGGCGGTTTAGATATTTTCATGTTTATAAAGATGGCGGTGTAGATATTTCCATGTATATAGAGATTGCAGTGTAGATATTTCCATGTTTATAGAGAAAGCGGTGTAGGTATTTCCAAGTTTATAGAGATAGCGGTGAAGATATTTCCAGTTTTATACCGATTGCGGTGTAGAAATTTCCAAGTTTATACACATAGCGGTGCAGATATTTCCACGTTTATACACATAACGGTGTAGATATTTCCACGTCTATACAGATAGCGGTGTAGGTATTTCCACATTAATACAGATAACGGTGTAGATATTTCCAGGTTAATAGAGACAGCGGTGTAGATATTTCCATGTTTCTACAGATAGCGGTGTAGATATTTCCATGTTTATAGAGACAGCTGTGTAGTTATTTCCATCTTTATACAGATAGCGGTGTAGATATTTCCATGTTTATACAGTCAGTGGTGTAGATATTTCCATGTTTAAACAGATAGCCGTGTATATATTTCCATGTTTATACAGACAGCGGTGTAGATATTTCCATGTTTTACAGATAGTGGTGTAGATATTTCCATGTTTATAGAGATAGCGGTGTAGATATTTCCATGTTTATAGAGATAGCTTTGTAAATATTTCCATGTTTATACAGATAGCGGTTTAAGTATTTCCATGTTTATAGAGATAGCGGTGTAGATATTTCCATGTTTATACAGATAGCGGTGTAGATATTTCCACATTTATACTTATAGCGGTGTAGATATTTCCAGGTTTATAGAGTTAGCGGTGTAGATGTTCCCACGTTTATAGAGATAGCGGTGTAGATATTTCCATGTTTTTAGAGATAGCGGTGTATATATTTCCATGTTTATTGAGATAGCGGTGTAGATATTTTCATGATTCTAGAGACAGCGGTGTAGATATTGCCATGTTCATAGTGATAGCGGTGTAGATATTTCCATGTTTATAGAGACAGTGATGTAGATATTTGCGTGTTTATAGAGATAGCATTGTAGATATTTCCATGTTTATAGAAACAGTGGTGTAGATATTTCCATGTTTATAGAGACAGTGGTGTAGATATTTCCATGTTTATACAGATAGAGGTGTAGATATTTCCATGTTTACAGAGACAGCAGTGTAGATATTTCCATGTTTATACAGATAGCGGTGTAGGTATTTCCATGTTTATAGAGATAGCGGTGTAGATATTTCCATGTTTATAGAGATAGTGGTGTAGATATTTTCATGTTTATAGAGACGGCATTGTAAATAGTTCCATGTTTATACAGATAGCGTTGTAAATGTTTACACATTTACAGAGATAGCGGTGTAGATATTTCCACGTTTACAGAGATTTTATGAAAAGTTATTTTATGAAGACCAAACAAGTCATTGGGGTACCTACCTTATGTCATTTTTTACATTGAGAGTGTGAAAAATACCCCTACCCTAACCAAAACCCTGACAAATAGAGCCAGGGAAGGCCATGCAATAAAGGATTCTTGGGCTTGTATGCCTGATAACAAAAACTTATCACAGAAGACTGCAAAAAACACAATCTTGCACAAAGCCCATTGCATCTTTGCACACAACAATGCTTTTGAAGGATATTTGCCCAACAACTGCCTGTCCAACCTGTGCCTGGCATCACCTTTGTTATTGATCTTTGTAGCCAAGGACAGTCATTTCCAAATGATCATATAATCTTCCTCATTTTTTCTTTTGTCTTCCTTTACCTCCGTGAATATGCATATAGTTTACTCTGGCTTGCCTGTTTCTATTGCAAGGCTCTGTTTCCAAACGAATATCATTTTCTTTTGGAGAGCCACTCTCTGTTTGTTATTTAGGTTGATAAGAGAAATGTGAACATTTGAGAGCTCAGGTAAAAGGCCTTAGTCTACAGTGAAACTTTTTTGCACCCTTAGATGCTTACTTCCACTACAACTTGCAGGTGGGCCTTGAAAAGTTCTTGGAATAAGTTTGAGCTTTGGTCTTCTCCGATTCATTTAGCATAGATTCTCAAAATGTGGTCCCTGGACCCACAGCATCAGCATCACCTGGAGATTGTTAGAAATGCAAATCATCGGGCCTCATTCCAGACCCTCAGCTGGAAACTCTAGGGGCATGGCCAGACCCTCTGTAGCTGAACAAGCCATCCAGGTGGTTTTGATGCAGCTAAAGTTTTGGAACAACTAATGTAGCCCCATTTGGAAAACTTGCCTCTACAGGCCTCCCTAGCTGGTAAGCTGCTAGCATTTTTTGTTTGTTTGTTTCTTTGTTTTGATACAGGGTCTTGCTCTGTTGACCAGACCGTGACCTCCTGGGTTCAAGCGAGGACTCAGCCTCCTGAGTAGCCGGGACTACAGGTATGTGCCACCACCATGCCCAACTACTTTTTGTATTTTTTTTTTTTTTGTAGGGATGGGGTTTTAGCCCAGGCTAGTCTCAAACTCCTGGACTCAAGCAATCTGCCCACTTTGGCCTCACGAAGTGCTGGGATTATAGGCATGGGCCACCACTCCTGGCCCAAAGTTCATATTTTAACTACTAACCTAAATTATTTTAAAAACAAAATTCTCCTTGGACTCAAACCAGGTCAGAGTGACATGATCATGTGCCTGTTTTGTGCAGGGTGAAGTGAGATTATTATCTAGGAAACAGCTGAAATGTCCTGAGGGTGACAAAGAGGAGCTGTGTTTTCAGCCAAATATCAGAACCAGGGCCACTGCCTGCCGCTGAACCCCAGCGGGGACCCCTACTTTGTGTTTATCTGTGCTGGCTACGCTTGCCCACCTGGGTGGGAACCCCGAGAATGACTCCAGACTTTTCCAGGGACTGCATGCCAGGGTATTTTTACAATTTATGTGTAGACTTTGTTCGGGTGGAAAAGTTATTTTATGAAGACGAAACAAGCAATTGGGGTACCTACCTTATGGCATTTTTTACATTGAGAGTGTTAAAAATACCCCTCCCCTAACCAAAACCCTGACAAATAGAGCCCGGGAAGGCCATGCAATAAAGGATTCTTGGGCTTGTATGCCTGATAACAAAAACTTATCACAGAAGACTGCAAAAAACACAATCTTGCACAAAGCCCATTGCAACTTTGCACACAACAATGCTTCTGAAGGATATTTGCCCAACAACTGCCTGTCCAACCTGTGCCTGGCATCACCTTTGTTATTGATCTTTGTAGCCAAGGATAATCATTTCCAAATGATCATATAATCTTCCTCATTTTTTCTTTTGTCTTCCTTTACCTCCGTGAATATGCATATAGTTTACTCTGGCTTGCCTGTTTCTATTGCAAGGCTCTGTTTCCAAACGAATATCTTTTTCTTGTGGAGAGCCTCTCTCTGTTTGTTATTTAGGTTGATAAGAGAAATGTGAACATTTGAGAGCTCAGGTAAAAGGCCTTAGTCTACAGTGAAACTTTTTTGCACCCTTAGATGCTTACTTCCACTACAACTTGCAGGTGGGCCTTGAAAAGTTCTTGGAATAAGTTTGAGCTTTGGTCTTCTCCGATTCATTTAGCATAGATTCTCAAAATGTGGTCCCTGGACCCACAGCATCAGCATCACCTGGAGATTGTTAGAAATGCAAATCATCGGGCCTCATTCCAGACCCTCAGCTGGAAACTCTAGGGGCATGGCCAGACCCTCTGTAGCTGAACAAGCCATCCAGGTGGTTTTGATGCAGCTAAAATTCTGGAACAACTAATGTAGCCCCATTTGGAAAACTTGGCTCTACAGGCCTCCCTAGCTGGTAAGCTGCTAGCATTTTTTGTTTGTTTGTTTCTTTGTTTTGATACAGGGTCTTGCTCTGTTGACCAGACCGTGACCTCCTGGGTTCAAGCGAGGACTCAGCCTCCTGAGTAGCCGGGACTACAGGTATGTGCCACCACCATGCCCAACTACTTTTTGTATTTTTTTTTTGTAGGGATGGGGTTTTAGCCCTGGCTAATCTCAAACTCCTGGACTCAAGCAATCTGCCCACTTTGGCCTAACGAACTGCTGGGATTATAGGCATGAGCCACTGTGCCCGGCCCTGCCAGCTTTGTATAAGCTGAGGAGTTTTTAAAAATACCTAGACTCAGGGCAAACCCCAGACACTTAAGTCAGATTCTCTGGGAGGTGAAGCCCAGGCACTGGTATTTTTAAAGTCTCTACAGATGGTTCTAATGTGCTGCTAAGTTAGAGAACCGCTGATCTAGACCAGGCCTTTTCAAACTTAATGTGCACGTGAATTACCTGGACCTTGTTAAAATGCAGATTCAGTCTGCATAGGCCTGGGGTGGAGCCTGAGCTTCTGCATTTTTAACAAGTCTCTAGAGGATGCTGCTGCATCTGGGCTGCTAACTACACTTGGAGATAGGAGATTCTGGAGAGCAGAGGAAAGAGCATGAACCATAACCTAGGGGCTGGTAGTGCTGACTTCCGAGCCAAGGTTTGCCTTTATGTGGCTGGCAACTTGCTTGGACTCCTACCTCAATTCTTTGGGCCCAAGGTTTGTCCTGCCTCAGAAGGATGTCAAGAAAATTGAGTGAGTAATGCAGAATTGTTTCTTAAAGTGTGTGCAGATGCTCCATGAATTTAGAGAGTATGTGGATGCACATTAGTAAATTTTAATAGTTGTGACCATCTTGTTATGAGTACTTAGAACAAGTAATAATGGCTTTTGATGTATAGTAGTAAGAAAGCTTCCTTTTAAAAGGCGTGTATTTAAGTTTCAAAAGTGGGTCTATTTAAAAATATATGAAATAAATAATAGTAGAGGTAATTGACAGATCAAAATTAGGAAGGCAGGATGAGAATGACTCAAGTTTGGGAAATGCTGAGAAAGCAGATGCCCAAGGGCTATGAAAACTTAAAAAAATAGGTAGCACTTGATTTTGATTGGCTGAATGAGATGATGTGTTTGATTATTTATGGGGTTGGCATTTGGCAACATGCACTGGGTGGCTGGGATCACTGTTTATTAAAAAATATTTGAGTCTCCACTTTGCACCAGATACTCTTTTAGTCTCTTGGAAAAGGGATTGGGGGGCAGGCAGGATAAAAACAAATCATTTATGCCCACAAGAAAATTGCAGGAAGATAAAAGTCATGAAATAAACTCTATGCTTCTAATTTAATATTTTTTATAGATTATGAGAAAAAAGTTTTGCTCACTATCAGCTAGGAAAGCTGTCTTAGCACAACCATTCATTCTTGCACAAATCAAAATCAAGACGAGCCAGATTTAATTTAATAGTTTTTCACAGATTATGAGAAAAAAGTTCTAATTTAATTTTTTTATAGATTATGAGAAAAAAGTTTCGCTCTCTATCAGCTAGGAAAGCTGTCTTAGCACAACCATTCATTCTTGCGCAAATCAAAATCAAGATGAGCCAGAAGGCTCCATTCTGACAGCTTCTAATGGAGAAGCTACATTTACTGGACATGGGGAAAGTTGCTGGGCTCTAAGGACTGTGCATTTCTTGAACTAGATAAATGGTCTTGGTGTAGCATAATACCAAAACTTCTTGTCGCAGCCTGTAAGGACAGAACTCAATCAGCCTGAAAAGGAAGTCAGTGACTCCGACTCAACACAGGAATGTTCTGTGATTCCTAAAGAAGGATGTAGGAGTGTGGCACAATTCAACCACAGTCTGTGGCCCTGTGCCTCTGCCTTGACATGAGTGGGATTTCCCAGCTGGTCATTTTCTTCTTATCTAAGACATTGGGAACAAATTACTTGACCTCCTCTGGGCTTCAGTACTCCCACTCATCAAATTAGAGGACTGGCAGTCGCTAGGCTCTCTTTAGGCATCATATTTTAGTTTCTGTGATTTTAAATTTGAGAAGGGGTGTCTAAGGGAGAATACATAGGGGAGGGGGAAAGGCTTATTAAAAGTGTAGTTAGACACTGAATGTTTAAGAATTGCATTTTGTAATAATACCTTTACCTAATCAGGACTGACAATCTTACCTGATGACAGAACATGGAGGAATGGCTGCATTCAAAAATAAAAATGAAATAAAACAAGACCTTATTTGAACTTAGCAATAATGCTGATTCCTCTTTTTGATTTGAGGAGGTTATAGCTGTTGTAAATGCTTGAATTGGGTCTGCCCAGGCAAAACGGAGTCAAGAGTCCATGTCGGATGAATTTTAACAATGTAGACAATAGAAAGGGTTGCTTAAACTGCCCCTCTTTTACCAAAACACATTTACAAATGAAAGAACAACGCTTCCATTTTTTAAAAACATTTTTTGAGATGAAGTCTTCCTTTGTCACCCAGAGTGGAGTGCAGTGGTGCGATCTTGGCTCACTGCAAACTTTGCCTCCCGGGTTCAAGTGATTCTCCTGCCTCATCCTCCCGAGTAGCTGGGACTACAGGCGCCCACCACCATTCCTAGCTAATTTTTGTATTTTTAGTAGAGACAGGGTTTCACCATGTTGGCCAGGCTGGTCTCGAACTCCTGACCCCAGGTGATCCGCCGACCTCGGCCTCTGAAAGTGCTGGGATTACAGGCGTGAGCCAACACGCGTGGCCAAAAAATTTCCATTTTTAATTGCAGGGTCTGGGGAATTAAAATGCATCCGTAATTTCTTGCATCTCTCCGCTCGGGCTTGCATGAATGCAGAGGGATGGGGAGGACTTCTTGAGGCAAGCATCCCCCTCTTGTCGCCTGCCATCTAGAGAGAGAGGGCTGTGATTTATCTCACTTTAATCAGGAAGGACCCGATGTGTGGATGGAGAGGTCTGACGGCTTTGTTGCTCCATGTGGGAAAGAAGCGGACAGAGTGAATTTGTGTATGATCCCTAAGGAGAAAGCGTCTTTGTGCTCTATTTCTTTTTGACCTGGAGCCCCTGAAAGCAAGCTAGTTACAAGTTGAAATAGGCCGTTTCTAAAGTGTGATTTTGTTTGTGTATGAGCCTTGATTACAAAGGGGAAAAAACCCGCTTAATTTACATACACCACATGTAGTGCAGGATCCCCTGGGCTGTCTTTTCAGTTATCAGGGAACTTTGATGAAAGTTGCTTCTCTCATCTAGGAGTCATTTCATATTGTTTAGCAGAGCCTGGTATTAACATTTCCTTCCAACTGTTTACTGGAATCTGTGTGTTCCCTTCAAGTGATGCATTCTAGGTGCACAGGCTTCCTGCCACTGTCATCCTAATCTTTCCGTGCAGACAGGAGCAGAGGGGAGAGCGCTGAGCCAGGCCCCAGCTTGCTTTTCTTTCCTGACACAGCCCGGCTCCACGGCACTTCTCAGCTCTTGCTCTAGGTGGTGCTGTTTGACCATTTTCTTCATGTGACCCTCCACTCGGTAATATAAATTCATTCGGAGGATGACCTGATATCAAAAAAAATTCCTTTTGATTAGTAGAATCAACTTGTTTCTTCACACGATACTCTTCCCACTGAGACACATGGAGACAATTCTGACTCCAGGTTTGCAACCTTGAGATTTCTCTCAGATGCAATAAAAAAAACAAAAAAGCATTTTGAGTGGCACAGTGATGCCTAGTGCATGATGATGTTTGTCTGCTCAAACATTAAAGGGAAACTTGTGGGTTTGAGGATGCCCAGCAGCACGACAGCTGCCAATGTAAATGAGCCGTATAGAGAGAGAGGGGGCGGGAGGGCACTACAAACTTCAGAATATGAGCTGATCGTTTATAAGTTAAAAAAAAAAAAAAAAAAAAAAACAAGTCAAAAGGGAGCCCAGGATGGTGCAAGAAAGAGGAGAAAGGAAGATTTTCCTTGCAGCTAATCAGGAGAGTTCATAAGGGCTGATTATATGAGTGGAAGCCTTAAGTTCTTTTTTTAAAAAAAATGTGAAAATTTGCATGTATGTATGTATGTATGTATGTATGTATGTATGTATGTATGTATAGCTTCGTGTATTACCATTATTATTGCAATCAGCAAATGGATTTACTTCCTTTATCTCATGGGCTCCTTCCCACTCACTTCTGGCAGCACATTTTCCTTTCTCCTTCATCCCAGAACACCAAAGAACAGATGCGCTTCCTAACCCTGGCTCCAGGGGACTTCATACAATGTAAACAGTGCACCTCTAACATGGTTCACTGCTTAGAGAACGTGTGTCCCATTTTAAAACTGTGACTCCTCTATATTTTGCAGTGCTTATTTTAATAAGAGACATTGGACTTGTGACTTATTTTTCATGGAGGAGTGAGCTTAATGGTTGAAAGTAATCGATAAACTTGTTTTTCCTCTGATGCCATCAGCCAAGATCCTATGGCAATAGTAAGAGGATGACACTGGGCTGGCATCCCCTCCATAACATATTTGGACCATGTTTTCCCCCCAGAATGCACATGCAATAGCTTTGGTTTGGTAAGAGAGAGATGGTGTACTTGGTTTCCTTCTGTCACACTTTTGGTGAAATGAATTAGACTTTTAAATCAGGAAATTCAGCGAGATGAGTTAGATTTTTACACAAGAGCAGTGGAGGACTTCCAGCTGGTTGGGGGAATGATACGGAAATATCTTGCTAAATCAGGGTCTGGTGGAATGCTGCTCCCCTGGCAGGCTCCTCTTCACAGGGAGCAATCTGTGGGTTGCTTATAGAACAGAGCGAGCAGGAGGCATAGCATGGTCTTGCTCAGGGGAAGACCCGGTGTTCAGATGTTTGTCATTAGGAACTGGGTGTGGGCTTTTTCAAGTTAAACTGAAGCAGCAGTTCTATTAGGAAGAGCCTCCCAGATCAGCATCTTCTGTTTCTGGATACTCTCCCTTTGAAAAGCCAGATTTCAGCAAAAAGCTTTGCTAATGGTGAAATTGCACAACTGAAACCCTATGGGAGCAATGGGAAAGATGGAGAAAGAGGTGGTTATATCATGTACTTCAACAGTTTATTTAGAGGCTGTTGACGTTAGAATAACAAGCCAAGACAAACAAAAATACTCATTTTGGATGAAATTATTGTCTTTTCATGTTATTATAGATAGCTGAGTCCTAAGACTTCTACAGAAACACATTTTCCTAATGAGTGGCTGATTTTTCTGGTTGTGCAAGTAATATCCAAATTATTGTACAAATTTTTGGCTCAGGAGCAAACATTGTATTGTATATTGAGCTAATCACTTGCCCTTTCTAAGGTAAGCCCTTACCTCTGATTTCCCTTCATCTTGTCATTTCTGTTTGTTGGGTACAGGTTTCCTGTTGGTTCTTTCTGTTGGCTCTGATGTAACATGAATGAAGTCCTTAACATCCTTTCAGACATAAACACAACTTAGCTCATTGTTTCTGAGTTCATATAGAGGTTTTATTGCCCCTGAGACTTTCGTGTCAGACAGCTGGATGTTGCTGTGTTCAAGGCTCTATATGTTGATTTTGTATCCTACAACTTTACTGATATCACCTATCAGTTCAGTTCTAACAGTTTTCAAATTTTATTTATTTGTTTTTGTTTTTTAAATATTGCATGTTTCATTTTAGAGTCAGGAGCGTAGATGTACAGGTTTCTTAAACAGGTATATTGCATGGTGCTGAGGTTTGGGCTTCTAATGATCCCACCACCCAAGCAGTGAGCATAGTAATCGATAGGTAGTTTTTCAACCCTTGCTCCCACCATCCTTCCCTCCCACCTTTGGAGTCCCCCAGTGTCTATTGTTCCCTTCTTTGTGTTGAGTTCTAACCTTTTTTTAGTGAAGTTTGTAGGGTTTTCTATATATAACAAGATCATGCCGTCAGTAGAGACAGTTTCACTTCTTCCTTTCCTATTAAGATGCCTTTTATTTCTTTCTTTTGCCTAATTACCCTGAGAAGTGGTGTCTGTGGGCATCCTTGTCTTGTTCCTGATGGTAGAGGAAAAGTTTCAACTTTTCACCATTGATCATGGCGTTAGCTATGGGTTTGTCATATATGGCCTTTATTTTGTTGGGATACAGTCCCTCAATACGTGATCTGTTGGGTGTTTTTTTTTTCACCATGAAAGGGTTTCGAATTTTGTCAAAAGCTTTTTCTATATCTATTGTGATGGCCATATAGTTTCTATCCTTTATTTTTCTAATATGGTATATTATATGTATTGATTTGCTTATGTTGAACCATGACATGATCATGGTGAATGATTCTTTCAATGTGCTATTGAATTTGCTTTGCTAGGATTTTGTTGAGGATTTTTGCATCTATGTAGATCAAGGATATTGGCCTGTCATTTTCCTTTCTTGTAATGTTCTTGTCTGGCTTTGGAATCAGGGTAATGCTGGCCCTGTAAGATGAGTTTGGAAGTATTCCCTCCACTTCAGCTTTTTGGAAGAGTTTGAGAAGGACTGGTATTAGTTCTTCTTAAAATATTTGGTAGAATTAATCTGGGAAGCCATCTGGTTTTGGGTTTTTCATTGATAGGAGACATTTTCTTACTGATTCAACCTCCTTGCTTGCTATTAGTCTGTTCAGATTTTTAAATTTCTTCATGAGTCAATCTTGGTAGGTTTTATGTGTCTGGGAATTTATCCATTTCTTCTAGATGATCCAATTAGTTTGTGTGTAATTATACCTAGCAGTTTCTTAGGATCCTTTGTATTTCTGTGATATTGGCTATGATGTTTCATCTTTCATTTCTGATTTTATGCTCTATTGAAAACATGAGGCATAGCAGGTAGGGGGCACTGGTCAGGACTTGGGGTATAAACTGGCAGATGTTAAGGTGGGTGATTCTGGTTAACTCAGAAACTCCGAAGTCCTGTGTGGAAGAATTAACTGCCTGTACTCACCTAGTAATGTACATCCTTGGTCAAAAAAGATCCAGCTGAGAATGTTGGATGAAGGGACGAAATCAATATTCATCATTATATTGAAAACAAGTCAGATTGGCTGTGGTCTTTTGACAGCAGGTCAGTGGCTAAGTCTATTTGAACAAAGTTAGGGCAGGTTCAAGGGAGAATCCTGAGATCGGTATTCTTTGTTCCATACAAACTTGCCTTTCAGTTTCTTCTCCCCATGCCTCCAGGATGTCCCTGCACAGCCCGTAGGGCCCCCTCCTTCAGTACCTTGCCTTACGAAGGGGAGAAAATGAGTTTTCCAATGTTAGCATATTTTTAGCCTTCCAAAATTTTCTATTTCTATTTTAGGGGAGCTCTAGGAAAACAGCAGATTACTCTAAATCCCCAGGTAAAAATCTGAAATGGTGGAATTTCATATGACCAGGAGACATATTTTGGGGCAAGTGGGCTTTTCACAATCACTTGGACATGAAGGCATCTGCTTCTTCTATGCCTAAAATAGTCCTTCAATTTAGTAGTTTAATTCCTCTTCCTCTTTTTCAAATTTCAAGACAATACATGTAGTGACTGAACAATTTGGATCCAAGTTTCACTATTTAGCTGCCAGTGTGACCTTGGGCGAGTCACTTAATCTTTTCAAGGCTCAATTTCATCATGTAAAGTAGAAGTACAAACAATCCCTGACTTAGAATATTTTGACTTTGATTTTTCAAGTTTAAGATAGTTTGAAAGCAATACACATTCAGCAGAAGCTGTACTTTGAGTACTCATACAACCATTCTGTTTTCCACTTTCAGTACAGTATTCATTATATTACATGAGATATTCAAAGCCCACTTTATTATAAAATGGGCTTTCTGTTAGATGATTTTGCCTAACTGTAGGTTAATGTGAGTGTTTAAGGTAGGCCGAGCTAAGCTATGATGTTTAGTAGGTTAAGTGTATTAAATGCATTTTCAGCTTACAATATTTTCATAAGTTTATTGGAATATAACCCCATTGTAAATTGAGGGGTATTTGTAATAATGATATCTCTTCAAGGAGACTTTGTGAGCCTCTCATAGGAAAATGCATACACAGATGCATATAAATATATAATCTTTCTTTTCCATTCATATGATATTCTTTAAGGATATTCAAAAATCTGGAAACAGTTGCCTCCAGGGAGATAAATGGTAGTGGGTTGGGAAACTTTTAACTGTATACGCTTTTGTACCTTTTGCATTTTGAATCAGATGAATGTATAATCTACATAAAATGTTAAGATTAAAACATCACCGAATAACTTATCAGGAGTTTGGTGAACATAAGGGAAGGCCACCTATGGTGGCTGTATTTTATTCAGTGTTGGTCACTGTTGGGCACTTCATAGAGCTTATTTCATTTCATCCTTACAAGCGCCGTAGGAGGAAGGGGTCCCAGAGGGATTCATGGTTAGAATAGCAGAGTAGGAGCATTTGGCAGCTATATTCTGTGTAGGTGATAACTTTAAAGATATTTCTGTTATAAAATGTTTCAAACATACAAAAAATATAGAGGAACAGTTTTCTATAGTTATTAAATATTCTTAATGGGTAGTCACAGAAATTATCATCCAAAGTGGGATATTCTTGAGAGAAAAAGGAGGTTCTATTTATAATTATGGTGGGATAACAAACTTAAGATGAACAGCTCTGGACAAACTGGGTTCTATGGTCCCTGGAAAACAAGGATTACTGTAAATATGAGTCCCGCCTTGTGCTTCTCTCTGTCCCACCAAGAAAGTATGATCTTGATACAGATGTTCATTGTGTCAAGGCAACCATGGCAACCATGATCTAGATACACTGTTCAAGTTTTATGCTGATCCTACCTATATATGTCTCAGGAACTTTCCAGAGTTTCCTTTGAGTGCTGCTAAATTTTGCATAAATGGTATGTTGTCCCTTGTCTCTTTTTAAAACCAGTAAGCCATTTTCCCTTCTTTTCCTGGACAATTAAAGGAACAATGACCAGGAAATAACAACGTAGTAGCTAAGGTTCTGTTGATTGAAAGCAACAGAACCTAATTCTGGCTAGCTTAAACCATGCTAGGATTTAATGAAGAATACTGCAGAATCTTAGATATCTTATGACTGGGAAAGAGGAGGTTCAGGCAGTTCCTGGGATGTCAGCAACAGGTAGCTGTCAATTAACTGCCCCCACACCACCCACTGCTGCCGTCATCAATATAGCACACGATGGCTCCCAGCCTCTGTATGTCTGGGTTCCGGTGTTCAAATTCTAGAGACAGCAAGAGAAATCCCATTGAGTCAGGGATCCTTCCCTGGGTCACACTCCCTGCATATGGTCAGAAATGCAGGATTATGTACTAAAGACACAGCTAAAGAGGACCCACTTCACTGTTTTGGGACCATTTTCAGGGGAGGCAAAATTGTGAGCTACTCACTTAAAGAGGTGATAACCATAAGTTTGCAGGAAAAAAAAATGGAGAAGAGAAGGATAACACTATCCTACGGTTTCTTCTGAAAATGGACGAAGGGAACAGCATTTCCATTTGGAAATTCTCTCCTGGCATTTCAATATTTATGGATTCTGAATTCTGAGAAAAATCAGTTGAGAAATTAGGAAAATGGGAAGGAACATTCTAATTTTCCTGTGAAAATTACAGCTTAATAGTCAGTATAGAGAACTTACTGGCTTGAAGAAATGCACTGACTTCAAGTCAAGCAAGATGAGGAAGCACTGACATGTGGAGATGAAAGTTAAGGTGAACAGGACAGGAGCAGTAAAGGAGCCTCAGTCAGACTTTCTTGTATCTGTTGCTGTGTTACAAGTGTGTGTTCATGGCCTTGTCCACTGCTAACAGTGAACCATTTCTGCAAATAAATATTAATGTGTTCCTAGGCATAGTATATGTTTTACAAATCCTATGAGAGGTTTTCTAAGCAATGCCAAGTTTTAGAAACAATATATACCCTTAAATCGGCAATTTTGACAGTTGCTTCTTTCTAGTGCTATTCATCTTGCCAGGAGATCAGAATGTTATGTTATTTAAATGGTATTGGAGGGGATGATTGATGCCTTGTTTAACAATGTCATGTAAACAATGATTAAAGCATTAAGTATTTGTGGTGTTACCTTTCAATCTTTAAAGGACTTTTCTTTAGCATTTATTTTGTGATAACATTCATTTCTTTTTAATGTTTTCTCTATTAATGCTATTGGATTTTATAATCTTGTTACAATATGTTGGCTCATAATAAATCATCATTTGTTATCATATCTCTTTAAAACAGAAGACTACTAAAACTTTTCATATAATCCTGTTACAGAAAAAAACGACTATTTGCTTGTTATTATAGTCACTTATTATTTTTCAAAAACTTGTAAGTGAAGTGTTATGAAAATCATATGAATTTGGGAATTCCCAAGCATTCTCAGAAATTCTATTTCCTTGTTCCCAAATCCCAATGATTAATATCTGCCAGGAGTCGGAAAACAGTGAAAGGAAGTAACATCCTATGTTTGATACCTGGTAGGGTTAGTGAAGAAACGTTATTGCTGAGCTCTGTGTTACGCTCACGAATGATGCCATTGAGGAAGTCATGCTTATTGAAAGGAACGCAAATACACAAAGAGTTTTGCTGCTGTCTGTTGGATAAGAACCCCCTGGTCGATTTCAGCTCCTACTGCAAGTTACAAAAATCAATCCAATGATAAATGAAAAGTGCCCAGTGTGCTGGGAAATAACTTATTTTTTGGCTTCAGAGGAAATTTTAGAAACAGTGCCAAGTGAAACGTAAAAACAAACTACGAAGACGTTCATGAATTTCCCTCTGAAGCTGACAGCCGTATTTTAGCAGATGGAACTCCTACTATTAGCCCAACTCTTGGGTTGAAACAGTGTGTCCAGGAAACCCTATGTTAAAATGCAATGTGTTGGGGATATGGTTCCTCTATTTGCTTGAGTTAATTTTCAAATTAGTGTACTCTTGCTTAGCTGTGCTCTGAGGGAATGAACAAAAGATTGGTAAACTCTGATGGAGAACACTGGTCAGGCAGGGCACATAGAATCCCTGGGGATGGTGGTTCCTGGCAAATGGGGGAGGAGGACCTGAGCCAGGCTTGGGCTGGGCTGGAGGAACATGAAGATGGGATCTACTCACAACCCCCAAAACTGACGGGTCCTGGTAACACATTATTTCACCCTCAGCCATGCAAATTCATTATTTTTATGGATAAAATAGTTTTAAAAAACTAATTTACATTGAAATGTTAAAATATTTATATAGAGATTAGAAATATTTATATAGAGATTATTGGGAATCCCCTCCTAAAGCCAAACATAAAAACTACCAAAAAAAAAGAAATTCCGTGTAGGCTAAGATTGCAAATGACTGATGGAATGTCATTTAAATTAAACATGGAAAATATATTTCCTCTTTAATAAAGATCTAAATTCTATTCTTTTTAGGAGCCTTCAGAAATGAAATTCAACTATTAAAAAAAGTGTAGAGAAGCCTTTAGAAAAGAAACTTTTCTTTTGCTGTATTATATATTAAAGAACTTTGATGAGAATAGTTCTAAAGTGTTTAATAATCGATTACACTGATGATTCTAGGTATTGTGGGGAACACCTAGAAATTAAATCTTCATCTTTGGCAGATCAGAGGCCTATTATTTTTAGGTAAAACAATTAAAATCTGCTTTTAATAAGTCACAAATTTTGCAAGTTAGCCATTAATAGTAAGTGCTTTTCAAAGTTTGGCCCAATACATGAAAAAGCCAGAAAAACATACCGGCATTAGTTTTGCCCATCACCTTCTTATGCTGGCCTCAGGAGATTTATTAACCGCATTCAATATTTTAGGTAGGCTGGATGTGGTGGCTCATGCATGGAATCCCAGCACTTTGGGAGGCTGAGGTGGGAGGATGGCTTGAGACCAGGAGTTCAAGACCAGCCTGGTCAACCTAGTGAGCCCCTCGGTCTCTCTGAAAAGAAAAAAAATTTAGGTATCCTGTGGCTACCTCCAAAAACAAACTCCAGAGGAACTGAATTTTCTTTTTTATTTCATGTGTTGGGATAATGGCTTCTTTTGCAGTTACTTACGAAGAATTTAAGAGTCAGTAAAAATATTTTTTCATCCTTAATAACATGAATTCTCTAATTTGTGTGTGATATAATGCTAGATATTGTGCCAAAAGTGTTACATAGACATAATCCGTGCCCATTTTCAAAGATAATACTAATATAGAGAATAAGAATCATTATTATTGTAGTAATTATTATTTTAGTAATAGTAGTAATAATCAAAACAATTACATCAAACACTTATTAAACCCTTATTATGTGATAGGTACTGTGTAAGCAATTTCCACATATTAGCTCCTTAAATGTGATCACTAACCCCATGAGGTAGGTAGCATTATGTCCATTTTATAGATGCAGAAACTGAGCTTTGAAGAGGGAAAGCAACTTGCCCAAGGCCATGCAGGCAGTCATTGATAAGGGTGGGGAGCGAGAAGTTGAAGTCTGAGATGTAAGTTCACAGACACGAGTACACAAACACGTACAAGATACTCGTATGACATGTGGGGTTGCTTGAAATATGGAATTGACTTTCCCCAGCACAAGAAAGTGTTTGGACAGATTTCAAAGGGATCTAACACTTCCTCAGAAGACTGCCCTACAACATTTTTCCGTGTGCTTTTTTGCCTCTTGTCCTATACTTTTGGCATTTCTTCTGCTCTTAGAGGCAATGAGTCAACAGCATATTTTTAGCACCTCCTGTGTGCATAGAAGTGGCCCCTGACTCAATGGGAGTGTATAACTACCATGGGCCAAATCAGTGTGCTTTCCTGTTAGCCAGGGGATTATAGAAGAACACGCTCCCCTGATTGCAACAGAACTTGCTGCCACTCTGATGTCTTCATTGTAAGGCCTCTAAATGAATGTTCAAGAAATTCATGTTAAAGGCACGTGTCATATGTGTAACTTGTAAACATTTGTGTACTTGTCTCTGTGTCCTTACACCTCAGGCTTCAACTCTTGTTTTTACCTTTATCAATGACTACCTGTGTGCTGTGTGGCTTTGGACCAATTGCTCACCCCCTCTAAAGCTCAGTTTCTGCATCTGTAAAATGGATATAATGCCATATATACATAGATATAGATATACATACACCTATATATACACACATATATATGTGTGTATATACATATATATATATAATATACAAACTGAAATATATAGTTATATAAATATTTCAGTTTAAGTTTCAAAAATCACTGGAGGGTATTTTTATAGTACCCTTCAGCAATTTTACCTGCTGCCTTTGCACATTCTGGTGAATTTCTAAATGGAAGTCTGATAGAGATTAATCTTTTAATGCATCATAAATAAAAAAGAAAATCACAGAATGATGTAGCTGGAGAGGACCTTGGGGATCTAGTGTTTCATGAAAGATTAATGTCCTTGATCTCTTTGTAAGTGTTTTGGAAAAATCTTCCATGGTCAAATAAAACTTGGCAATGTTGGATTAAAGTTAAATAGGTTTTTTTTTCCTGCAGAACTTCATAGTCTTTAATATGCTAATATGTTTTGTGAATCTACAAGGAATGAAGTGTTTCAATGCTTATTTTACCCAGATTCTCATTTTGGTACAGGCTGGTCAAGCTGAGTCAGATAGTATATTCTCTAGATGGAGATGATGGCTGATTCCTTTTTGAGAGCAAGAGAGTCCCCAGGGGAAGCAAGGGTATATCAGTTTCTCCATTTCATGCCAAGGATCCTCAGTCTTTAGAGGCTCAGAGAAGGCTGAAAGGCTACTCTAGGCTATCAGGGCTACCATTCATTGTGACCCATGCTACAGAGAAGCTTTGAGCTCAGTGCAAAGGAGTGACCAGCCCTTGAGAATCAGGAAAATTTATTTATTCCTGACCTAGTCCACTGAGGACATACAAGGAATGGGGCAGGGGAGTGTCACCAGCTATGGTTACAAGCTAGTCTGATTCTCTTTCATTAAGAAAACTGGTCCCTGTGAGTTTAGATTGGGAAGCACCAGGTTAAAAAATTTTTAGGCCAGGAGTGGTGGCCACTGTACTCCAGCCTGGGTGACAGAGTGAGAATCTGTCTTAAAAAAAAAAAAAAAAGTTAAGTGATGTCTTCTGTTGAGGACCTCTCAGAACTTTTAATATGAAAGTGTGCATTGTGAAGAATGGGAGAAGAGTGTACAGGAGTTTTAAAAGCTACTTGGTCATGCAACTGTTGCTTTGTGCAGGATTCGAGGGGCACTAACATTCTGAGGAAAATATTTTGGGAAACATTGATCTAATCCAAACTTCTCATTTTACCAGCAAACAACTGTGGGGCCCTCTAAGTTTCCTTTCTCCATCATTGTGACAAATTCATTGGAATTAATTCAATTAAACCTGGGGTCAGCTTTGAAGAGATTTATTTAGCAGGTAAATCTGTTTTGTACATTTTGAGGGAGTTCTGAGTTTCCAGAGTCAAAAACCACAGATCAATTTAACCAACCTTTATGGAATATCACCTATGGCCCAAAAACCCTTTAGCTACAGTGATGGTCTACAAAAATATAAACAGTAATTCTTGCAATACAGGAGATTAGTAATAATGGTAAATATAATGATGATGACACCACGAATAGCTAACATTTATTGAATGCCTTTCTATTAGTCAGGCACTTTACTAAGTATTTTAATCCTCCCAACAATTTATGAGGTAGAGATTATAATAATTCCCATCTTATAGTGAGGACACTGAGGTTAGGAAATTATCCTAGCCTAAATGTTAAGTATAAGCATGAATAGAAAGGTGTTATTAGCCTATAAGACATTCCTTTATGAGTGATACAAAGTCCTATGTAAATTCAGAGAAAAGAAAAGTGGTTTTAGAAATCCTTGATCAGTGAGTGTGAAGCATGTGGTGGCCCGGTTACTGTTTGGTTGCCCATCTGTCCTCCCTCTGGGATCAGCACCCCCTTACTTTGGAAGAATTGTTTTCCTTTTCACTGTAAGGTTCTTTCTGGCTATGCGATGGGGCACATTGCCTCAAACTAGCCCTGTTCCAGTCTTTGAGAACCTTGAAATTGGAACCAAGGGAAGAGGATTGCCTCTTGAATGGTAATTCTCTAAAATCTAGTCTGAGGTGCTGGTGCCTAATCCCTGGGTCTGTTGAAGGAGCTGGGCTGTGAGAGGGGAGAATGATGTTGATGTCAAGAGAGAGGCAGGTGCTAGGAGCAGAGACATGGAGGCCTGGAGGGTTTCTGGGCTTCTCTGAGGCTTAGGGTATGGATCATTGTCTTCGTTACTGGAACAAAGGATTTAACATACCTGCTCTTCTGGGAATGAAACTGTCCTGCTTTGCTTTGTTTATACAGATGGCAGTGTAGATATTTCCATGTTTATACAGATAGCGGTGTAGATATTTCCATGTTTATACAGATAGCGGTGTAGATATTTCCATGTTTATAGAGATGGCTGTGTAGATAATTCCATGTGTATAAAGATGGCAGTGTAGATATTTCCACGTTTATACAGATGGAGGTGTAGATATTTCCGAGTTTATACAGATGACTGAGTAGATATTTTCATGTTTTTACACATGGCGGTGTAGATATTTCCATGTTTATTCAGATAGTGGTGTAGATGTTTCCATATTTACACAGATGACTGTGTAGGTATTTCCATGTTTATACAGATGGCGGTGTAGATATTTCCATGTTTTTAGAGATAGCCATGTAGGTATTTCCATGTTTACACAGATAGCTGTGTAGGCATTTCCATGTTTACAGAGATAGTATTGTAGATATTTCAATATTTAGAGATATAGCGGTGTAGATGTTTCCATGTTTACACAGATAGCGGTGTAGATATTTCCATGTTTATACAGTTCACGGTGAAGACATTTCCGTGTTTATACAGATCGTGGTGTAGATATTTCCATGTTTATACAGATTGCGGTGTAGATATTTCCATGTTTATACAGATAACGGGGTAGATATTTCCATGTTTACAGATATAGCGTAGTAGATATTTTGATATTTGCACAGATTGCGGTGTGCATATTTTCATCTTTACACAGACAGCGGAGTACATATTTCCATGTTCACACAGATAGCTGTGTAGACATTTCCATGTTTGCACAGATATTGTTGTAGATATTCCCATGTTTATACAGTTAGCAGTGTAGATATTTCCATGTTTATAAAGATAGCGGTGTAGATATTTCCATGTTTATAGAGACAGTGGTGTAGATATTTCCATGTTTAGAAAGATGGCAGTGTAGATATTTCCATGTTTATACAGATATTGGTGTAGATGTTTCCATATTTATACAGATAGCGATGTAGATATTTCCATGTTTATACAGATAACGGGGTAGATATTTCCATGTTTACAGAGATAGCGGTGTAGATATTTTGTTATTTGCACAGATTGCAGTGTACATATTTTCATCTTTACACAGATAGTGGTGTACATATTTCCATGTTTACACAGATAGCTGTGTAGATATTTCCATGTTCACACAGATATTGTTGTAGATATTCCCATGTTTATACAGACAGCAGTGTAGATATTTCCATGTTTATAAAGATAGCGGTGTAGATATTTCCATGTTTATACAGATAGCGGTGTAGATATTTCCATGTTTATACAGATGGCGGTGTAGGTATTTCCATGTTTATACAGATAGTGATGTAGATATTTCCATATTTGCGCAGATTTCAGCGTAAATATTTCCATCTTTACACAGATAGCGGTGTACATATTTCCATGTTTACACAGATAGCTGTGAAAATATTCCCATGTTTACACAGATAGTGTTGTAGATATTTCCACGTTTATACAGGTAGCAATGTAGATATTTCCATGTTTACAAAGATAGCGGTGTAGATATTTCCATGTTTATAGAGATAGCGCTGGAGATATTTCCATGTTTATACAGATATCGATGTAGATATTTCCATGTTTACAAAGATAGCGGTGTAGATATTTCATGTTTATAGAGATAGCGCTGGAGATATTTCCATGTTTATACAGATATCGATGTAGATATTTCCATGTTTATACAGATAGCGTTGTAGATATTTCCATGTTTATACAGATAGCGGTGGAAATATTTCCATTTTTATACAGATAGCGGTGTAGATATTTCCATGTTTATACAGACAGCGGTGTAGATATTTCCATGTTTATAGAGATGGCTGTGTAGATACTTCCATGTGAATACAGACGGCAGTGTAGATATTTCCAAGTTTATACAGATGGAGGTGTAGATATTTCCGAGTTTATACAGATGACTGAGTAGATATTTTCATGTTTTTACACATGGCGGTGTAGATATTTCCATGTTTATACAGATGACAGTGTAGATATTTCCATGTTTATTCAGATAGTGGTGTAGATGTTTCCAAATTTATACAGATGACTGTGTAGATATTTCCATGATTATACAGATGGCGGTGTAGATATTTCCATGTTTTTAGAGATACCCATGTAGGTATTTCCATGTTTATACAGATAGCTGTGTAGGCATTTCCATGTTTATAGAGATAGTGTTGTAGATATTTCAATATTTAGAGAGATAGCGGTGTAGATGTTTCCATGTATACACAGATAGCGGTGTAGATATTTCCATGTTTATACACATCGCGGTGTAGACATTTCCGTGTTTATACAGATCGTGGTGTAGATATTTCCATGTTTATACTGATTGCGGTGTAGATATTTCCATGTTTACAGAGATAGCGTAGTAGATATTTTGATATTTGCACAGATTGCGGTGTACATATTTTCATCTTTACACAGACAGCGGAGTACATATTTCCATGTTCACATAGATAGCTGTGTAGACATTTCCATGTTTGCACAGATATTGTCGTAGATATTCCCATGTTTATACAGTTAGCGGTGTAGATATTTCCATGTTTATAAAGATAGCGGTGTAGATATTTCCATGTTTATAGAGATAGCGGTGTAGATATTTCCATGTTTATACAGATGGCAGTGTAGATATTTCCATGTTTATACAGATATTGGTGTAGATGTTTCCATATTTATACAGATAGCGATGTAGATATTTCCATGTTTATACAGATAACGGGGTAGATATTTCCATGTTTACAGAGATAGCGGTGTAGATATTTTGATATTTGCACAGATTGCAGTGTACATATTTTCATCTTTATACAGATAGTGGTGTACATTTTTCCATGTTTACACAGATAGCTGTGTAGATATTTCCATGTTCACACAGATATTGTTGCAGATATTCCCATGTTTATACAGACAGCAGTTTAGATATTTCCATGTTTATAAAGATAGCGGTGTAGATATTTCCAATGTTTTTACAGATAGCGGTGTAGATATTTCCAGGTTTATACAGATAACGGTGTAGATATTTCCATGTTTATACAGATGGCTGTGTAGATATTTCCATGTTTATAGAGGTGGCTGTGTAGATATTTCCATGTTTATACAGATTCCTGTGTAGATATTTCCATGTTTATACAGATGGCAGTGTAGATATTTCCATGTTTATACAGATAGTGGTGTAGATTTTTCCAGGTTTATACAGATGACTGTGTAGGTATTTCCACGTTTATACAGATTGCAGTGTAGATATTTCCATGTTTACAGAGTTAGCCATGTAGATATTTCCAGGTTTATACAGATAGCAGTGCAGATATTTCCATGTTTATACCGATAGCGGTGTAGATATTTCCATGTCTACAGAGATATCTGTGTAGATATTTCCATGTTTACAGAGATAGCGGTGTAGATATTTCCATATTTGCGCATAATGCGGTGTAGGTATTCCCATCTTTACACAGATAGTGGTGTACATATTTCCATGGTTACACAGACAGCTGTGAAGAAATTCCCATTTTTACACAGATAGTGTTGTAGATATTTCCATGTTTACAAAGATAACGGTGTAGATATTTCCACGTTTATAGAGATAGCGCTGGGGATATTTCCATGTTTATGCAGATAGCAGTGTAGATATTTCCATGTTTATACAGCTAGCGGTGGAGATATTTCCATGTTTATACAGATAGCGGTGTAGATATTTCCATGTTTATACAGATAGCGGTGGAGATATTTCCATGTTTATACTGATAGCGGTGGAGATATTTCCATGTTTATACAGATGGCGGTGTAGATGTTTCCAAGTTTATAAAGATAGCGCTGTAGATATTTCCATATTTATACAGATAGTGGTGTAGATATTTCCATGTTTATACAGTTTGCGGTGCAGGTATTTCCATGTTTATAGAGATAGCGGTGGAGATATTTCCATGTTTATACAGATGGCTGTGTAGATATTTCCATGTGTATAGAGATGGCAGTTTAGATATTTCTATATTTATACAGATGGAGGTGTAGATATTTTGAAGTTTATACAGAAGACTGTGTAGATATTTTCATGTTTTTACAGATGGCAGTGTAGATATTGCCATCTTTATAAAGGTAGCGGTGTCGCTATTTCTGTTTTTATACAGATAGCAGTGTAGATATTTCCATGTTTGTAGAGATAGCTTCTAGATATTTCCATGTTTATACAGATAGCGGTGTAGATATTTCCATGTTTATACAGATGGCATTGAAGATATTTCCATGTTTATACAGATAGTGGTGTAGTTGTTTCCATGTTTATAGAGAAGACTGTGTAGGTATTTCCATGTTTATACAGATGGCGGTGTAGATATTTCCATGTTTATAGAGATAGCAATGTAGATATTTCCATGTTTATAAAATAGCGGTGTAGGCATTTACATGTTTATAGAGATAGCGTTGTAGGTATTTCGAAATTTATAGAGATAGCAGTGTAGATATTTCCATGTTTACAGAGATAGCAGTGTAGATATTTTGATATTTGCACAGATTGCGGTTTACATATATTCATCTTTACACAGATAGCGGTGTACATATTTCCATGTCTACACAGATAGCTGTGTGGATATTTACATGTTTACACAGATATTGTTGTAGGTATTTCCCTGTTTATACAGATAGCGGTGTAGATATTTCTATGTTTATAAAGATTGTGGTGTAGGTATTTCCATGTTTATAGAGATAGCAGTGTAGATATTTCCATGCTTATACATATAGCGGTGTAGGTATTTCCATGTTTATAGAGATAGAGGTGTAGATATTTCCATGTTTATACAGATAGCTGTATAGATATTTCCATGTTTATACAGATAGCGGTGGAGATATTTCCATTTTTATACTGATAGCGGTGGAGTAATTTCCATGTTTATACAGATGGCGGTCTAGATATTTCCAAGTTTATACAGATAGCGGTGTAGATATTTCCATGTTTATACTGATGGCGGTGTAGATATTTCCATGTTTATACAGATGTCGGTGTAGGTATTTCCACGTTTATAGAGATAGCGCTGTAGATATTTCCATGTTTATACAGATGGCTCTGTAGATATTTCCATGTGTATACAGATGGCAGTGTAGATATTTCCATGTTTTACAGATGGAGGTGTAGATATTTCCATTTTTATAGAGATGACTGTGTAAACATTTCCATGTTTTTACAGATCGCGGTGTAGATATTTCCATGTTTATACTGATAGCATTGTAGATATTTCCATGTTTATAGAGATGGCTGTGTTGATATTTCCATGTTTATACGGATGGCAGTGTACGAATTTCCATGTTTATACACATAGTGGTGTAGATATTTCCATGTTTATGCAGATGACTTTGGGGGTATTTTCATGTTGTTACAGATGGCGGTGTAGATATTTCCATGTTTATAGAGATAGCCATGTAGATATTTCGATGTTTATACAGCAAGCGGTGTAGACATTTCCATGTTTATAGAAATAGCCGTGTAGATATATCCATATTTATACAGATAGCGGTGTAGATATTTCCATGTTTATACAGATAGCGGTGGAGATATTTCCATGTTTATACAGATAGAGGTGTAGATATTTCCATGTTTATACAGACGGCAGTGTATATATTCCCACGTTTATACAGATAGTGCTGTAGATATTTCCATGTTCATACAGGTAGAGGTGTGGATATTTCCATGTTTATGCAGATGTTGGTGTAGATATTTCCATCTTTCTACAGATGACAGTGTAGATGATTCTATGTTTATAGAGTTGGCGGTGAAGATATTTCCCTGTTTATACAGATGGCGGGGTAGTTATTTCCATGTTTATGCTGAAGGAAGTGTAGATATTTCCATGTTTATAGAAATGGCGTTTTAGATATTTCTATGTTTATAGAGATAGCGTTGTAGATAATTTCATGTTTATACACATAGCGGTGTAGGTATTTCCATGTTTATACAGATAGCGGTGTAGATATTTCCATGTTTATACAGATAGCGGTGTAGATATTTCCATGTTTACAGAGAGAGCGCTGTAGATATTTCCATATTTGCACAGATTGCCGTGTAGATATTTCCATCTTTACACAGATAGCGGAGTACATATTTCCATGTTTACACAGATAGCTGTGTAGATATTTCCATGTTTACACAGATAGTGTTGTAGATATTTCCATGTTTATGGAGGTAGCGGTGTAGATATTTCCATGTTTACACAGATAGTGTTGTAGATATTTCCATGTTTATACAGGTAGCGGTGTAGATATTTCCATGTATATAAACATAGTGGTGTAGATATTTCCATGTTTATAAAAATAGCGGTAGAGATATTTCCATGTTTATACAGATATCGGTGTAGATATTTTCATGTTTATACAGATAGTGGTGTAGATATTTCCATGTTTATACAGACGGCAGTGTATATATTTCCATGTTTATACAGATAGTGCTGTAGATATTTACATGTTCATACAGGTAGAGGTGTGGATATTTCCATGTTTATGAAGATCTCGGTGTAGATATTTCCATCTTTCTACAGATGACAGTGTAGATGATTCTATGTTTATAGAGTTGGCGGTGAAGATATTTCCCTGTTTATACAGATGGCGGTGTAGTTATTTCCATGTTTATGCTGATGGCAGTGTAGATATTTCCAAGTTTATAGAGATGGCGTTTTAGATATTTCTATGTTTATAGAGATAGAGGTGTAGATAATTCCATGTTTATACACATAGCGGTGTAGTTATTTCCATGTTTATACAGATAGCGGTGTAGATATTTCCAAGTTTATACAGATAGCGGTGTAGATATTTCCATGTTTACAGAGATAGCGCTGTAGATATTTCCATATTTGCACAGATTGCCGTGTCGGTATTTCAATGTTTACACAGATATCGGAGTACACATTTCCATGTTTACACAGATAGCTGTGTAGATATTTCCATGTTTACACAGATAGTGTTGTAGATATTTCCATGTTTATACAAATAGCGGTGTAGATATTTCCATGTTTACACAGATAGTGTTGTAGATATTTCCATGTTTATACAGATAGCGGTGTAGATATTTCCATGTTTATAAACATAGCGGTGTAGATATTTCCATGTTTATAAAAATAGCGGTGGAGATATTTTCATGTTTATACAGATAGCGATGTAGATATTTTCATTTTTATACAGATAGCGGTGTAGTTATTTCCATGTTTATACAGATAGAGGTTTAGATATTTCCATGTTTATACAGATAGCTGTATAGATATTTCCATGTATATACAGATAGCGGTGGAGATATTTCCATTTTTATACAGATAGCGGTGGAGTAATTTCCATGTTTATACAGATGGCGGTGTAGATATTTCCAAGTTTATACAGATAGCAGTGTAGATATTTCCATGTTTATGGAGACATCTGTGTTGATATTTCCATTTTTATACTGATGACAGTGTATATATTTCCATGTTCAAACAGATAGTGCTGTAGATATTTCCATGTTCATACAGGTAGAGGTGTGGATATTTCCATGTTTATGAAGATCTCGCTGTAGATATTTCCATCTTTCTACAGATGACAGTGTAGATGATTCTATGTTTATAGAGTTGGCAGTGAAGATATTTCCCTGTTTATACAGATGGCGGGGTAGTTATTTCCATGTTTATGCTGATGGCAGTGTAGATATTTCCATGTTTATAGAAATGGCGTTTTAGATATTTCTATGTTTATAGAGATAGCGTTGTAGATAATTCCATGTTTATACACATAGCGGTGTAGGTATTTCCATGTTTATACAGATAGCGGTGTAGATATTTCCATGTTTATACAGATAGCGGTGTAGATATTTCCATGTTTACAGAGAGAGCGCTGTAGATATTTCCATATTTGCACAGATTGCCGTGTAGATATTTCCATCTTTACACAGATAGCGGAGTACATATTTCCATGTTTACACAGATAGCTGTGTAGATATTTCCATGTTTACACAGATAGTGTTGTAGATATTTCCATGTTTATGGAGATAGCGGTGTAGATATTTCCATGTTTACACAGATAGTGTTGTAGATATTTCCATGTTTATACAGGTAGCGGTGTAGATATTTCCATGTATATAAACATAGTGGTGTAGATATTTCCATGTTTATAAAAATAGCGGTAGAGATATTTCCATGTTTATACAGATATCGGTGTAGATATTTTCATGTTTATACAGATAGTGGTGTAGATATTTCCATGTTTATACAGACGGCAGTGTATATATTTCCATGTTTATACAGATAGTGCGGTAGATATTTACATGTTCATACAGGTAGAGGTGTGGATATTTCCATGTTTATGAAGATCTCGGTGTAGATATTTCCATCTTTCTACAGATGACAGTGTAGATGATTCTATGTTTATAGAGTTGGCGGTGAAGATATTTCCCTGTTTATACAGATGGCGGTGTAGTTATTTCCATGTTTATGCTGATGGCAGTGTAGATATTTCCAAGTTTGTAGAGATGGCGTTTTAGATATTTCTATGTTTATAGAGATAGAGGTGTAGATAATTCCATGTTTATACACATAGCGGTGTAGTTATTTCCATGTTTATACAGATAGCGGTGTAGATATTTCCAAGTTTATACAGATAGCGGTGTAGATATTTCCATGTTTACAGAGATAGCGCTGTAGATATTTCCATATTTGCACAGATTGCCGTGTCGGTATTTCAATGTTTACACAGATATCGGAGTACACATTTCCATGTTTACACAGATAGCTGTGTAGATATTTCCATGTTTACACAGATAGTGTTGTAGATATTTCCATGTTTATACAAATAGCGGTGTAGATATTTCCATGTTTACACAGATAGTGTTGTAGATATTTCCATGTTTATACAGATAGCGGTGTAGATATTTCCATGTTTATAAACATAGCGGTGTAGATATTTCCATGTTTATAAAAATAGCGGTGGAGATATTTTCATGTTTATACAGATAGCGATGTAGATATTTTCATTTTTATACAGATAGCGGTGTAGTTATTTCCATGTTTATACAGATAGAGGTTTAGATATTTCCATGTTTATACAGATAGCTGTATAGATATTTCCATGTATATACAGATAGCGGTGGAGATATTTCCATTTTTATACAGATAGCGGTGGAGTAATTTCCATGTTTATACAGATGGCGGTGTAGATATTTCCAAGTTTATACAGATAGCAGTGTAGATATTTCCATGTTTATGGAGACATCTGTGTAGATATTTCCATTTTTATACTGATGACAGTGTATATATTTCCATGTTCAAACAGATAGTGCTGTAGATATTTCCATGTTCATACAGGTAGAGGTGTGGATATTTCCATGTTTATGAAGATCTCGCTGTAGATATTTCCATCTTTCTTCAGATAACAGTGTAGATGATTCTAGGTTTATAGAGTTGGCGGTGAAGATATTTCCCTGTTTATACAGATGGCGGTGTAGTTATTTCGAAGTTTATACAAATGGCTGTGTAGATATTTTCATTTTTTTACAGACAGCGGTGTACTTATTTCCATGTTTATACAGATAGAGGTGTAGATATTTCCATGTTTATACAGATAGCTGTGTAGATATTTCCATGTTTATACAGATAGCGGTGGAGATATTTCCATTTTTATAGAGATAGCGGTGGAGAAATTTCCATGTTTATACAGATGGCGGTGTAGATATTTCCAAGTTTATACAGATGGCAGTGTAGATATTTCCATGTTTTACAGATGGAGGTGTAGATATTTCCATTTTTATAGAGATGACTGTGTAAATATTTCCATGTTTTTACAAATGGCGGTGTAGATATTTCCATGTTTATACTGATAGCATTGTAGATATTTCCATGTTTATAGAGATGGCTGTGTATATATTTCCATGTTTATACAGATGGCAGTGTACGTATTTCCATGTTTATACACATAGTGGTGTAGATATTTCCATGTTTATGCAGATGACTTTGGAGGTATTTTCATGTTGATACAGATGGCGGTGAAGATATTTCCATGTTTATAGAGATAGCCATGTAGATATTTCCATGTTTATACAGCAAGCGTTGTAGACATTTCCATGTTTATAGAAATAGCCATGTAGATATATCCATATTTATACAAATAGCGGTGTAGATATTTCCATGTTTATACAGATAGCTGAGGAGATATTTCCATGTTTATACAGATAGAGGTGTAGATATTTCCATGTTTATACAGACGGCAGTGTATATATTCCAAAGGTTTATACAGATAGTGCTGTAGATATTTCCATGTTCATACAGGTAGAGGTGTGGATATTTCCATGTTTATGCAGATCTCGGTGTAGATATTTCCATCTTTCTACAGATGACAGTGTAGATGATTCTATGTTTATAGAGTTGGCGGTGAAGATATTTCCCTGTTTATACAGATGGCGGGGTAGTTATTTCCATGTTTATGCTGATTGCAGTGTAGATATTTCCATGTTTATAGAAATGGCGTTTTAGATATTTCTATATTTATAGAGATAGCGGTGTAGATAATTCCATGTTTATACACATAGCGGTGTAGGTATTTCCATGTTTATACAGATAGCGGTGTAGATATTTCCATGTTTATACAGATAGCGATGTAGATATTTCCATGTTTACAGAGAGAGCGCTGTAGATATTTCCAAATTCACACAGATTGCCGTGTAGATATTTCCATCTTTACACAGATAGCGGAGTACATATTTCCATGTTTACACAGATAGCTGTGTAGATATTTCCATGTTTACACAGATAGTGTTGTAGATATTTCCATGTTTATGGAGATAGCGGAGTACATATTTCCATGTTTACACAGATAGCTGTGTAGATATTTCCATGTTTACACAGATAGTGTTGTAGATATTTCCATGTTTATGGAGATAGCGGTGTAGATATTTCCATGTTTACACAGATAGTGTTGTAGATATTTCCATGTTTATACAGGTAGCGGTGTAGATATTTCCATGTATATAAACATAGTGGTGTAGATATTTCCATGTTTATAAAAATAGCGGTAGAGATATTTCCATGTTTATACAGATATCGGTGTAGATATTTTCATGTTTATACAGATAGTGGTGTAGATATTTCCATGTTTATACAGACGGCAGTGTATATATTTCCATGTTTATACAGATAGTGCTGTAGATATTTACATGTTCATACAGGTAGAGGTGTGGATATTTCCATGTTTATGAAGATCTCGGTGTAGATATTTCCATCTTTCTACAGATGACAGTGTAGATGATTCTATGTTTATAGAGTTGGCGGTGAAGATATTTCCCTGTTTATACAGATGGCGGTGTAGTTATTTCCATGTTTATGCTGATGGCAGTGTAGATATTTCCAAGTTTATAGAGATGGCGTTTTAGATATTTCTATGTTTATAGAGATAGAGGTGTAGATAATTCCATGTTTATACACATAGCGGTGTAGTTATTTCCATGTTTATACAGATAGCGGTGTAGATATTTCCAAGTTTATACAGATAGCGGTGTAGATATTTCCATGTTTACAGAGATAGCGCTGTAGATATTTCCATATTTGCACAGATTGCCGTGTAGGTATTTCAATGTTTACACAGATAGCGGAGTACACATTTCCATGTTTACACAGATAGCTGTGTAGATATTTCCATGTTTACACAGATAGTGTTGTAGATATTTCCATGTTTATACAAATAGCGGTGTAGATATTTCCATGTTTACACAGATAGTGTTGTAGATATTTCCATGTTTATACAGATAGCGGTGTAGATATTTCCATGTTTATAAACATAGCGGTGTAGATATTTCCATGTTTATAGAGATGGCTGTGTAGATATTTCCATGTTTATACGGATGGCAGTGTACGTATTTCCATGTTTATACACATAGTGGTGTAGATATTTCCATGTTTATGCAGATGACTTTGGGGGTATTTTCATGTTGATACAGATGGCGGTGTAGATATTTCCATGTTTATAGAGATAGCCATGTAGATATTTCGATGTTTATACAGCAAGCGGTGTAGACATTTCCATGTTTATAGAAATAGCCGTGTAGATATATCCATATTTATACAGATAGCGGTGTAGATATTTCCATGTTTATACAGATAGCGGTGGAGATATTTCCATGTTTATACAGATAGAGGTGTAGATATTTCCATGTTTATACAGACGGCAGTGTATATATTCCCACGTTTATACAGATAGTGCTGTAGATATTTCCATGTTCATACAGGTAGAGGTGTGGATATT
This sequence comes from Pan paniscus, assembly GCF_029289425.2. Classification (NCBI taxonomy): domain Eukaryota; kingdom Metazoa; phylum Chordata; class Mammalia; order Primates; family Hominidae; genus Pan; species Pan paniscus. Next base: position 10,133,989 of record NC_073257.2, on the reverse strand, counting down.
TCCATGTTTATGCAGATGTCGGTGTAGATATTTCCATCTTTCTACAGATGACAGTGTAGATGATTCTATGTTTATAGAGTTGGCAGTGAAGATATTTCCCTGTTTATACAGATGGCGGGGTAGTTATTTCCATGTTTATGCTGATGGCAGTGTAGATATTTCCATGTTTATAGAAATGGCGTTTTAGATATTTCTATGTTTATAGAGATAGCGTTGTAGATAATTCCATGTTTATACACATAGCGGTGTAGGTATTTCCATGTTTATACAGATAGCGGTGTAGATATTTCCATGTTTATACTGATAGCGGTGTAGATATTTCCATGTTTACAGAGAGAGCGCTGTAGATATTTCCATATTTGCACAGATTGCCGTGTAGATATTTCCATCTTTACACAGATAGCGGAGTACATATTTCCATGTTTACACAGATAGCTGTGTAGATATTTCCATGTTTACACAGATAGTGTTGTAGATATTTCCATGTTTATGGAGATAGCGGTGTAGATATTTCCATGTTTACACAGATAGTGTTGTAGATATTTCCATGTTTATACAGGTAGCGGTGTAGATATTTCCATGTATATAAACATAGTGGTGTAGATATTTCCATGTTTATAAAAATAGCGGTAGAGATATTTCCATGTTTATACAGATATCGGTGTAGATATTTTCATGTTTATACAGATAGTGGTGTAGATATTTCCATGTTTATACAGACGGCAGTGTATATATTTCCATGTTTATACAGATAGTGCGGTAGATATTTACATGTTCATACAGGTAGAGGTGTGGATATTTCCATGTTTATGAAGATCTCGGTGTAGATATTTCCATCTTTCTACAGATGACAGTGTAGATGATTCTATGTTTATAGAGTTGGCGGTGAAGATATTTCCCTGTTTATACAGATGGCGGTGTAGTTATTTCCATGTTTATGCTGATGGCAGTGTAGATATTTCCAAGTTTATAGAGATGGCGTTTTAGATATTTCTATGTTTATAGAGATAGAGGTGTAGATAATTCCATGTTTATACACATAGCGGTGTAGTTATTTCCATGTTTATACAGATAGCGGTGTAGATATTTCCAAGTTTATACAGATAGCGGTGTAGATATTTCCATGTTTACAGAGATAGCGCTGTAGATATTTCCATATTTGCACAGATTGCCGTGACTGTATTTCAATGTTTACACAGATATCGGAGTACACATTTCCATGTTTACACAGATAGCTGTGTAGATATTTCCATGTTTACACAGATAGTGTTGTAGATATTTCCATGTTTATACAAATAGCGGTGTAGATATTTCCATGTTTACGCAGATAGTGTTGTAGATATTTCCATGTTTATACAGATAGCGGTGTAGATATTTCCATGTTTATAAACATAGCGGTGTAGATATTTCCATGTTTATAAAAATAGCGGTGGAGATATCTTCATGTTTATACAGATAGCGATGTAGATATTTTCATTTTTATACAGATAGCGGTGTAGTTATTTCCATGTTTATACAGATAGAGGTTTAGATATTTCCATGTTTATACAGATAGCTGTATAGATATTTCCATGTATATACAGATAGCGGTGGAGATATTTCCATTTTTATACAGATAGCGGTGGAGTAATTTCCATGTTTATACAGATGGCGGTGTAGATATTTCCAAGTTTATACAGATAGCAGTGTAGATATTTCCATGTTTATGGAGACATCTGTGTAGATATTTCCATTTTTATACTGATGACAGTGTATATATTTCCATGTTTAAACAGATAGTGCTGTAGATATTTCCATGTTCATACAGGTAGAGGTGTGGATATTTCCATGTTTATGAAGATCTCGCTGTAGATATTTCCATCTTTCTTCAGATAACAGTGTAGATGATTCTAGGTTTATAGAGTTGGCGGTGAAGATATTTCCCTGTTTATACAGATGGCGGTGTAGTTATTTCCAAGTTTATACAGATGGCTGTGTAGATATTTTCATTTTTTTACAGACAGCGGTGTACTTATTTCCATGTTTATACAGATAGAGGTGTAGATATTTCCATGTTTATACAGATAGCTGTGTAGATATTTCCATGTTTATACAGATAGCGGTGGAGATATTTCCATTTTTATAGAGATAGCGGTGGAGAAATTTCCATGTTTATACAGATGGCGGTGTAGATATTTCCAAGTTTATACAGATGGCAGTGTAGATATTTCCATGTTTTACAGATGGAGGTGTAGATATTTCCATTTTTATAGAGATGACTGTGTAAATATTTCCATGTTTTTACAGATGGCGGTGTAGATATTTCCATGTTTATACTGATAGCATTGTAGATATTTCCATGTTTATAGAGATGGCTGTGTATATATTTCCATGTTTATACAGATGGCAGTGTACGTATTTCCATGTTTATACACATAGTGGTGTAGATATTTCCATGTTTATGCAGATGACTTTGGAGGTATTTTCATGTTGATACAGATGGCGGTGAAGATATTTCCATGTTTATAGAGATAGCCATGTAGATATTTCCATGTTTATACAGCAAGCGTTGTAGACATTTCCATGTTTATAGAAATAGCCATGTAGATATATCCATATTTATACAGATAGCGGTGTAGATATTTCCATGTTTATACAGATAGCTGAGGAGATATTTCCATGTTTATACAGATAGAGGTGTAGATATTTCCATGTTTATACAGACGGCAGTGTATATATTCCAAAGGTTTATACAGATAGTGCTGTAGATATTTCCATGTTCATACAGGTAGAGGTGTGGATATTTCCATGTTTATGCAGATCTCGGTGTAGATATTTCCATCTTTCTACAGATGACAGTGTAGATGATTCTATGTTTATAGAGATGGCGGTGAAGATATTTCCCTGTTTATACAGATGGCGGGGTAGTTATTTCCATGTTTATGCTGATGGCAGTGTAGATATTTCCATGTTTATAGAAATGGCGTTTTAGATATTTCTATATTTATAGAGATAGCGGTGTAGATAATTCCATGTTTATACACATAGCGGTGTAGGTATTTCCATGTTTATACAGATAGCGGTGTAGATATTTCCATGTTTATACAGATAGCGATGTAGATATTTCCATGTTTACAGAGAGAGCGCTGTAGATATTTCCAAATTCACACAGATTGCCGTGTAGATATTTCCATCTTTACACAGATAGCGGAGTACATATTTCCATGTTTACACAGATAGCTGTGTAGATATTTCCATGTTTACACAGATAGTGTTGTAGATATTTCCATGTTTATGGAGATAGCGGTGTAGATATTTCCATGTTTACACAGATAGTGTTGTAGATATTTCCATGTTTATACAGATAGCGGTGCAGATATTTCCATGTTTATAAACATATTGGTGTAGATATTTCCATGTTTATAAAAATAGCGGTAGAGATATTTCCATGTTTACAGATAGTGATGTAGATATTTTCATTTTTATACAGATAGCGGTGTAGTTATTTCCATGTTTATACAGATAGAGGTGTAGATATTTCCACGTTTATATAGATAGCTATGTAGCTATTTCCATGTTTATGCAGATAACGGTGGAGATATTTCCATTTTTATACAGATAGCGGTGGAGAAATTTCCATGTTTATACAGATGGCGGTGTAGATATTTCCAAGTTTATAAAGATAGCGGTGTAGATATTTCCATGTTTATACAGATAACGGGGTAGATATTTCCATGTTTACAGAGATAGCGGTGTAGATATTTTGATATTTGCACAGATTGCGGTGTTCATATTTCCATGTTGACACAGATAGCTGTGTAGATATTTCCATGTTTACACAGATATTGTTGTAGATATTTCCATGTTTATACTGATAGCATTGTTGATATTTCCATGTTTATAAAGATAGCGGTGTAGATATTTCCATGTTTATACATATAGCGGTGTAGATATTTCCATGTTTATGCAGATAACGGTGTAGATATTTCCATGTTTATAGAGATTGCGGAGTAGGTATTTCCAAGTTTATAGAGATAGCGGGGTAGATATTTCCATGTTTATACAGATGGCAGTGTAGATATTTCCATGTTTATAAAGATGGTGGTGTAGATATTTCCTTGTTTATAGAGATAGCGGTGTAGATATTTCCATGTTTATACAGATAACGGGGTAGATATTTCCATGTTTACAGAGATAGCGTAGTAGATATTTTGATATTTGCACAGATTGCGGTGTGCATATTTTCATCTTTACACAGACAGCGGAGTACATATTTCCATGTTCACACAGATAGCTGTGTAGACATTTCCATGTTTGCACAGATATTGTTGTAGATATTCCCATGTTTATACAGTTAGCAGTGTAGATATTTCCATGTTTATAAAGATAGCGGTGTAGATATTTCCATGTTCATAGAGATAGCGGTGTAGATATTTCCATGTTTAGAAACATGGCAGTGTAGATATTTCCATGTTTATACAGATATTGGTGTAGATGTTTCCATATTTATACAGATAGCGATGTAGATATTTCCATGTTTATACAGATAACGGGGTAGATATTTCCATGTTTACAGAGATAGCGGTGTAGATATTTTGTTATTTGCACAGATTGCAGTGTACATATTTTCATCTTTACACAGATAGTGGTGTACATATTTCCATGTTTACACAGATAGCTGTGTAGTTATTTCCATGTTCACACAGATATTGTTGTAGATATTCCCATGTTTATACAGACAGCAGTGTAGATATTTCCATGTTTATAAAGATAGCGGTGTAGATATTTCCATGTTTATACAGATAGCGGTGTAGATATTTCCATGTTTATACAGATGGCGGTGTAGGTATTTCCATGTTTATACAGATAGCGATGTAGATATTTCCATATTTGCGCAGATTTCAGCGTAAATATTTCCATCTTTACACAGATAGCGGTGTACATATTTCCATGTTTACACAGATAGCTGTGAAAATATTCCCATGTTTACACAGATAGTGTTGTAGATATTTCCACGTTTATACAGGTAGCAATGTAGATATTTCCATGTTTACAAAGATAGCGGTGTAGATATTTCCATGTTTATAGAGATAGCGCTGGAGATATTTCCATGTTTATACAGATATCGATGTAGATATTTCCATGTTTACAAAGATAGCGGTGTAGATATTTCATGTTTATAGAGATAGCGCTGGAGATATTTCCATGTTTATACAGATATCGATGTAGATATTTCCATGTTTACACAGATAGCGTTGTAGATATTTCCATGTTTATACAGATAGCGGTGGAAATATTTCCATTTTTATACAGATAGCGGTGTAAATATTTCCATGTTTATACAGACAGCGGTGTAGATATTTCCATGTTTATAGAGATGGCTGTGTAGATACTTCCATGTGAATACAGATGGCAGTGTAGATATTTCCACGTTTATACAGATGGAGGTGTAGATATTTCCGAGTTTATACAGATGACTGAGTAGATATTTTCATGTTTTTACACATGGCGGTGTAGATATTTCCATGTTTATACAGATGACAGTGTAGATATTTCCATGTTTATTCAGATAGTGGTGTAGATGTTTCCAAATTTATACAGATGACTGTGTAGATATTTCCATGATTATACAGATGGCGGTGTAGATATTTCCATGTTTTTAGAGATACCCATGTAGGTATTTCCATGTTTATACAGATAGCTGTGTAGGCATTTCCATGTTTATAGAGATAGTGTTGTAGATATTTCAATATTTAGAGAGATAGCGGTGTAGATGTTTCCATGTATACACAGATAGCGGTGTAGATATTTCCATGTTTATACACATCGCGGTGTAGACATTTCCGTGTTTATACAGATCGTGGTGTAGATATTTCCATGTTTATACTGATTGCGGTGTAGATATTTCCATGTTTACAGAGATAGCGTAGTAGATATTTTGATATTTGCACAGATTGCGGTGTACATATTTTCATCTTTACACAGACAGCGGAGTACATATTTCCATGTTCACATAGATAGCTGTGTAGACATTTCCATGTTTGCACAGATATTGTCGTAGATATTCCCATGTTTATACAGTTAGCGGTGTAGATATTTCCATGTTTATAAAGATAGCGGTGTAGATATTTCCATGTTTATAGAGATAGCGGTGTAGATATTTCCATGTTTATACAGATGGCAGTGTAGATATTTCCATGTTTATACAGATATTGGTGTAGATGTTTCCATATTTATACAGATAGCGATGTAGATATTTCCATGTTTATACAGATAACGGGGTAGATATTTCCATGTTTACAGAGATAGCGGTGTAGATATTTTGATATTTGCACAGATTGCAGTGTACATATTTTCATCTTTACACAGATAGTGGTGTACATTTTTCCATGTTTACACAGATAGCTGTGTAGATATTTCCATGTTCACACAGATATTGTTGCAGATATTCCCATGTTTATACAGACAGCAGTTTAGATATTTCCATGTTTATAAAGATAGCGGTGTAGATATTTCCAATGTTTTTACAGATAGCGGTGTAGATATTTCCAGGTTTATACAGATAACGGTGTAGATATTTCCATGTTTATACAGATGGCTGTGTAGATATTTCCATGTTTATAGAGGTGGCTGTGTAGATATTTCCATGTTTATACAGATTCCTGTGTAGATATTTCCATGTTTATGCAGATGGCAGTGTAGATATTTCCATGTTTATACAGATAGTGGTGTAGATTTTTCCAGGTTTATACAGATGACTGTGTAGGTATTTCCAGGTTTATACAGATTGCGGTGTAGATATTTCCATGTTTACAGAGTTAGCCATGTAGATATTTCCAGGTTTATACAGATAGCAGTGCAGATATTTCCATGTTTATACCGATAGCGGTGTAGATATTTCCATGTCTACAGAGATATCTGTGTAGATATTTCCATGTTTACAGAGATAGCGGTGTAGATATTTCCATATTTGCGCATAATGCGGTGTAGGTATTCCCATCTTTACACAGATAGTGGTGTACATATTTCCATGGTTACACAGACAGCTGTGAAGAAATTCCCATTTTTACACAGATAGTGTTGTAGATATTTCCATGTTTACAAAGATAACGGTGTAGATATTTCCACGTTTATAGAGATAGCGCTGGGGATATTTCCATGTTTATGCAGATAGCAGTGTAGATATTTCCATGTTTATACAGCTAGCGGTGGAGATATTTCCATGTTTATACAGATAGCGGTGTAGATATTTCCATGTTTATACAGATAGCGGTGGAGATATTTCCATGTTTATACTGATAGCGGTGGAGATATTTCCATGTTTATACAGATGGCGGTGTAGATGTTTCCAAGTTTATAAAGATAGCGCTGTAGATATTTCCATATTTATACAGATAGTGGTGTAGATATTTCCATGTTTATACAGTTTGCGGTGCAGGTATTTCCATGTTTATAGAGATAGCGGTGGAGATATTTCCATGTTTATACAGATGGCTGTGTAGATATTTCCATGTGTATAGAGATGGCAGTTTAGATATTTCTATATTTATACAGATGGAGGTGTAGATATTTTGAAGTTTATACAGAAGACTGTGTAGATATTTTCATGTTTTTACAGATGGCAGTGTAGATATTGCCATCTTTATAAAGGTAGCGGTGTCGCTATTTCTGTTTTTATACAGATAGCAGTGTAGATATTTCCATGTTTGTAGAGATAGCTTCTAGATATTTCCATGTTTATACAGATAGCGGTGTAGATATTTCCATGTTTATACAGATGGCATTGAAGATATTTCCATGTTTATACAGATAGTGGTGTAGTTGTTTCCATGTTTATAGAGAAGACTGTGTAGGTATTTCCATGTTTATACAGATGGCGGTGTAGATATTTCCATGTTTATAGAGATAGCAATGTAGATATTTCCATGTTTATAAAATAGCGGTGTAGGCATTTACATGTTTATAGAGATAGCGTTGTAGGTATTTCGAAATTTATAGAGATAGCAGTGTAGATATTTCCATGTTTACAGAGATAGCAGTGTAGATATTTTGATATTTGCACAGATTGCGGTTTACATATTTTCATCTTTACACAGATAGCGGTGTACATATTTCCATGTCTACACAGATAGCTGTGTGGATATTTACATGTTTACACAGATATTGTTGTAGGTATTTCCCTGTTTATACAGATAGCGGTGTAGATATTTCTATGTTTATAAAGATTGTGGTGTAGGTATTTCCATGTTTATAGAGATAGCAGTGTAGATATTTCCATGCTTATACATATAGCGGTGTAGGTATTTCCATGTTTATAGAGATAGAGGTGTAGATATTTCCATGTTTATACAGATAGCTGTGTAGATATTTCCATGTTTATACAGATAGCGGTGGAGATATTTCCATTTTTATACTGATAGCGGTGGAGTAATTTCCATGTTTATACAGATGGCGGTCTAGATATTTCCAAGTTTATACAGATAGCGGTGTAGATATTTCCATGTTTATACTGATGGCTGTGTAGATATTTCCATGTTTATACAGATGTCGGTGTAGGTATTTCCACGTTTATAGAGGTAGCGCTGTAGATATTTCCATGTTTATACAGATGGCTCTGTAGATATTTCCATGTGTATACAGATGGCAGTGTAGATATTTCCATGTTTTACAGATGGAGGTGTAGATATTTCCATTTTTATAGAGATGACTGTGTAAACATTTCCATGTTTTTACAGATCGCGGTGTAGATATTTCCATGTTTATACTGATAGCATTGTAGATATTTCCATGTTTATAGAGATGGCTGTGTAGATATTTCCATGTTTATACGGATGGCAGTGTACGTATTTCCAAGTTTATACACATAGTGGTGTAGATATTTCCATGTTTATGCAGATGACTTTGGGGGTATTTTCATGTTGATACAGATGGCGGTGTAGATATTTCCATGTTTATAGAGATAGCCATGTAGATATTTCGATGTTTATACAGCAAGCGGTGTAGACATTTCCATGTTTATAGAAATAGCCGTGTAGATATATCCATATTTATACAGATAGCGGTGTAGATATTTCCATGTTTATACAGATAGCGGTGGAGATATTTCCATGTTTATACAGATAGAGGAGTAGATATTTCCATGTTTATACAGACGGCAGTGTATATATTCCCACGTTTATACAGATAGTGCTGTAGATATTTCCATGTTCATACAGGTAGAGGTGTGGATATTTCCATGTTTATGCAGATGTCGGTGTAGATATTTCCATCTTTCTACAGATGACAGTGTAGATGATTCTATGTTTATAGAGTTGGCGGTGAAGATATTTCCCTGTTTATACAGATGGTGGGGTAGTTATTTCCATGTTTATGCTGAAGGCAGTGTAGATATTTCCATGTTTATAGAAATGGCGTTTTAGATATTTCTATGTTTATAGAGATAGCGTTGTAGATAATTTCATGTTTATACACATAGCGGTGTAGGTATTTCCATGTTTATACAGATAGCGGTGTAGATATTTCCATGTTTATACAGATAGCGGTGTAGATATTTCCATGTTTACAGAGAGAGCGCTGTAGATATTTCCATATTTGCACAGATTGCCGTGTAGATATTTCCATCTTTACACAGATAGCGGAGTACATATTTCCATGTTTACACAGATAGCTGTGTAGATATTTCCATGTTTACACAGATAGTGTTGTAGATATTTCCATGTTTATGGAGATAGCGGTGTAGATATTTCCATGTTTACACAGATAGTGTTGTAGATATTTCCATGTTTATACAGGTAGCGGTGTAGATATTTCCATGTATATAAACATAGTGGTGTAGATATTTCCATGTTTATAAAAATAGCGGTAGAGATATTTCCATGTTCATACAGATATCGGTGTAGATATTTTCATGTTTATACAGATAGTGGTGTAGATATTTCCATGTTTATACAGACGGCAGTGTATATATTTCCATGTTTATACAGATAGTGCGGTAGATATTTACATGTTCATACAGGTAGAGGTGTGGATATTTCCATGTTTATGAAGATCTCGGTGTAGATATTTCCATCTTTCTACAGATGACAGTGTAGATGATTCTATGTTTATAGAGTTGGCGGTGAAGATATTTCCCTGTTTATACAGATGGCGGTGTAGTTATTTCCATGTTTATGCTGATGGCAGTGTAGATATTTCCAAGTTTATAGAGATGGCGTTTTAGATATTTCTATGTTTATAGAGATAGAGGTGTAGATAATTCCATGTTTATACACATAGCGGTGTAGTTATTTCCATGTTTATACAGATAGCGGTGTAGATATTTCCAAGTTTATACAGATAGCGGTGTAGATATTTCCATGTTTACAGAGATAGCGCTGTAGATATTTCCATATTTGCACAGATTGCCGTGTCGGTATTTCAATGTTTACACAGATATCGGAGTACACATTTCCATGTTTACACAGATAGCTGTGTAGATATTTCCATGTTTACACAGATAGTGTTGTAGATATTTCCATGTTTATACAAATAGCGGTGTAGATATTTCCATGTTTACACAGATAGTGTTGTAGATATTTCCATGTTTATACAGATAGCGGTGTAGATATTTCCATGTTTATAAACATAGCGGTGTAGATATTTCCATGTTTATAAAAATAGCGGTGGAGATATTTTCATGTTTATACAGATAGCGATGTAGATATTTTCATTTTTATACAGATAGCGGTGTAGTTATTTCCATGTTTATACAGATAGAGGTTTAGATATTTCCATGTTTATACAGATAGCTGTATAGATATTTCCATGTATATACAGATAGCGGTGGAGATATTTCCATTTTTATACAGATAGCGGTGGAGTAATTTCCATGTTTATACAGATGGCGGTGTAGATATTTCCAAGTTTATACAGATAGCAGTGTAGATATTTCCATGTTTATGGAGACATCTGTGTAGATATTTCCATTTTTATACTGATGACAGTGTATATATTTCCATGTTTAAACAGATAGTGCTGTAGATATTTCCATGTTCATACAGGTAGAGGTGTGGATATTTCCATGTTTATGAAGATCTCGCTGTAGATATTTCCATCTTTCTTCAGATAACAGTGTAGATGATTCTAGGTTTATAGAGTTGGCGGTGAAGATATTTCCCTGTTTATACAGATGGCGGTGTAGTTATTTCCAAGTTTATACAGATGGCTGTGTAGATATTTTCATTTTTTTACAGACAGCGGTGTACTTATTTCCATGTTTATACAGATAGAGGTGTAGATATTTCCATGTTTATACAGATAGCTGTGTAGATATTTCCATGTTTATACAGATGGCTCTGTAGATATTTCCATGTGTATACAGATGGCAGTGTAGATATTTCCATGTTTTACAGATGGAGGTGTAGATATTTCCATTTTTATAGAGATGACTGTGTAAACATTTCCATGTTTTTACAGATCGCGGTGTAGATATTTCCATGTTTATACTGATAGCATTGTAGATATTTCCATGTTTATAGAGATGGCTGTGTAGATATTTCCATGTTTATACGGATGGCAGTGTACGTATTTCCATGTTTATACACATAGTGGTGTAGATATTTCCATGTTTATGCAGATGACTTTGGGGGTATTTTCATGTTGATACAGATGGCGGTGTAGATATTTCCATGTTTATAGAGATAGCCATGTAGATATTTCGATGTTTATACAGCAAGCGGTGTAGACATTTCCATGTTTATAGAAATAGCCGTGTAGATATATCCATATTTATACAGATAGCGGTGTAGATATTTCCATGTTTATACAGATATCGGTGGACATATTTCCATGTTTATACAGATAGAGGAGTAGATATTTCCATGTTTATACAGACGGCAGTGTATATATTCCCACGTTTATACAGATAGTGCTTTAGATATTTCCATGTTCATACAGGTAGAGGTGTGGATATTTCCATGTTTATGCAGATGTCGGTGTAGATATTTCCATCTTTCTACAGATGACAGTGTAGATGATTCTATGTTTATAGAGTTGGCGGTGAAGATATTTCCCTGTTTATACAGATGGCGGGGTAGTTATTTCCATGTTTATGCTGAAGGCAGTGTAGATATTTCCATGTTTATAGAAATGGCGTTTTAGATATTTCTATGTTTATAGAGATAGCGTTGTAGATAATTTCATGTTTATACACATAGCGGTGTAGCTATTTCCATGTTTATACATATAGCGGTGTAGATATTTCCATGTTTATACAGATAGCGGTGTAGATATTTCCATGTTTACAGAGAGAGCGCTGTAGATATTTCCATATTTGCACAGATTGCCGTGTAGATATTTCCATCTTTACACAGATAGCGGAGTACATATTTCCATGTTTACACAGATAGCTGTGTAGATATTTCCATGTTTACACAGATAGTGTTGTAGATATTTCCATGTTTATGGAGATAGCGGTGTAGATATTTCCATGTTTACACAGATAGTGTTGTAGATATTTCCATGTTTATACAGGTAGCGGTGTAGATATTTCCATGTATATAAACATAGTGGTGTAGATATTTCCATGTTTATAAAAATAGCGGTAGAGATATTTCCATGTTTATACAGATATCGGTGTAGATATTTTCATGTTTATACAGATAGTGGTGTAGATATTTCCATGTTTATACAGACGGCAGTGTATATATTTCCATGTTTATACAGATAGTGCTGTAGATATTTACATGTTCATACAGGTAGAGGTGTGGATATTTCCATGTTTATGAAGATCTCGGTGTAGATATTTCCATCTTTCTACAGATGACAGTGTAGATGATTCTATGTTTATAGAGTTGGCGGTGAAGATATTTCCCTGTTTATACAGATGGCGGTGTAGTTATTTCCATGTTTATGCTGATGGCAGTGTAGATATTTCCAAGTTTATAGAGATGGCGTTTTAGATATTTCTATGTTTATAGGGATAGAGGTGTAGATAATTCCATGTTTATACACATAGCGGTGTAGTTATTTCCATGTTTATACAGATAGCGGTGTAGATATTTCCAAGTTTATACAGATAGCGGTGTAGATATTTCCATGTTTACAGAGATAGCGCTGTAGATATTTCCATATTTGCACAGATTGCCGTGTCGGTATTTCAATGTTTACACAGATATTGGAGTACACATTTCCATGTTTACACAGATAGCTGTGTAGATATTTCCATGTTTACACAGATAGTGTTGTAGATATTTCCATGTTTATACAAATAGCTGTGTAGATATTTCCATGTTTACACAGATAGTGTTGTAGATATTTCCATGTTTATACAGATAGCGGTGTAGATATTTCCATGTTTATAAAAATAGCGGTGGAGATATTTTCATGTTTATACAGATAGCGATGTAGATATTTTCATTTTTATACAGATAGCGGTGTAGTTATTTCCATGTTTATACAGATAGAGGTTTAGATATTTCCATGTTTATACAGATAGCTGTATAGATATTTCCATGTATATACAGATAGCGGTGGAGATATTTCCATTTTTATACAGATAGCGGTGGAGTAATTTCCATGTTTATACAGATGGCGGTGTAGATATTTCCAAGTTTATACAGATAGCAGTGTAGATATTTCCATGTTTATGGAGACATCTGTGTAGATATTTCCATTTTTATACTGATGACAGTGTATATATTTCCATGTTTAAACAGATAGTGCTGTAGATATTTCCATGTTCATACAGGTAGAGGTGTGGATATTTCCATGTTTATGAAGATCTCGCTGTAGATATTTCCATCTTTCTTCAGATAACAGTGTAGATGATTCTAGGTTTATAGAGTTGGCGGTGAAGATATTTCCCTGTTTATACAGATGGCGGTGTAGTTATTTCCAAGTTTATACAGATGGCTGTGTAGATATTTTCATTTTTTTACAGACAGCGGTGTACTTATTTCCATGTTTATACAGATAGAGGTGTAGATATTTCCATGTTTATACAGATAGCTGTGTAGATATTTCCATGTTTATACAGATAGCGGTGGAGATATTTCCATTTTTATAGAGACAGCGGTGGAGAAATTTCCATGTTTATACAGATGGCGGTGTAGATATTTCCAAGTTTATACAGATGGCAGTGTAGATATTTCCATGTTTTACAGATGGAGGTGTAGATATTTCCATTTTTATAGAGATGACTGTGTAAATATTTCCATGTTTTTACAGATGGCGGTGTAGATATTTCCATGTTTATACTGATAGCATTGTAGATATTTCCATGTTTATAGAGATGGCTGTGTATATATTTCCATGTTTATACAGATGGCTGTGTACGTATTTCCATGTTTATACACATAGTGGTGTAGATATTTCCATGTTTATGCAGATGACTTTGGAGGTATTTTCATGTTGATACAGATGGCGGTGAAGATATTTCCATGTTTATAGAGATAGCCATGTAGATATTTCCATGTTTATACAGCAAGCGTTGTAGACATTTCCATGTTTATAGAAATAGCCGTGTAGATATATCCATATTTATACAGATAGCGGTGTAGATATTTCCATGTTTATACAGATAGCTGAGGAGATATTTCCATGTTTATACAGATAGAGGTGTAGATATTTCCATGTTTATACAGACGGCAGTGTATATATTCCAAAGGTTTATACAGATAGTGCTGTAGATATTTCCATGTTCATACAGGTAGAGGTGTGGATATTTCCATGTTTATGCAGATCTCGGTGTAGATATTTCCATCTTTCTACAGATGACAGTGTAGATGATTCTATGTTTATAGAGTTGGCGGTGAAGATATTTCCCTGTTTATACAGATGGCGGGGTAGTTATTTCCATGTTTATGCTGATGGCAGTGTAGATATTTCCGTGTTTATAGAAATGGCGTTTTAGATATTTCTATATTTATAGAGATAGCGGTGTAGATAATTCCATGTTTATACACATAGCGGTGTAGGTATTTCCATGTTTATACAGATAGCGGTGTAGATATTTCCATGTTTATACAGATAGCGATGTAGATATTTCCATGTTTACAGAGAGAGCGCTGTAGATATTTCCAAATTCACACAGATTGCCGTGTAGATATTTCCATCTTTACATAGATAGCGGAGTACATATTTCCATGTTTACACAGATAGCTGTGTAGATATTTCCATGTTTACACAGATAGTGTTGTAGATATTTCCATGTTTATGGAGATAGCGGTGTAGATATTTCCATGTTTACACAGATAGTGTTGTAGATATTTCCATGTTTATACAGATAGCGGTGCAGATATTTCCATGTTTATAAACATATTGGTGTAGATATTTCCATGTTTATAAAAATAGCGGTAGAGATATTTCCATGTTTACAGATAGTGATGTAGATATTTTCATTTTTATACAGATAGCGGTGTAGTTATTTCCATGTTTATACAGATAGAGGTGTAGATATTTCCACGTTTATATAGATAGCTATGTAGCTATTTCCATGTTTATGCAGATAACGGTGGAGATATTTCCATTTTTATACAGATAGCGGTGGAGAAATTTCCATGTTTATACAGATGGCGGTGTAGATATTTCCAAGTTTATAAAGATAGCGGTGTAGATATTTCCATGTTTATACAGATAACGGGGTAGATATTTCCATGTTTACAGAGATAGCGGTGTAGATATTTTGATATTTGCACAGATTGCGGTGTTCATATTTCCATGTTGACACAGATAGCTGTGTAGATATTTCCATGTTTACACAGATATTGTTGTAGATATTTCCATGTTTATACTGATAGCATTGTTGATATTTCCATGTTTATAAAGATAGCGGTGTAGATATTTCCATGTTTATACATATAGCGGTGTAGATATTTCCATGTTTATGCAGATAACGGTGTAGATATTTCCATGTTTATAGAGATTGCGGAGTAGGTATTTCCAAGTTTATAGAGATAGCGGGGTAGATATTTCCATGTTTATACAGATGGCAGTGTAGATATTTCCATGTTTATAAAGATGGTGGTGTAGATATTTCCTTGTTTATAGAGATAGCGGTGTAGATATTTCCATGTTTATACCGATTGTGGTGTAGATATTTCCATGTTTACAGAAATAGCAGTGTAGATATTTCCATCTTTGCACAGATTGCGGTGTAGATATTTCCATCTTTACACAGATAGCTCTGGAGATATTTCCAAGTTTACACAGATAGCTGTGTAAGAATTTCCATGTTTACACAGATAGCATTGTAGATATTTCCATGTTTATACAGATAGCGTTTTAGATATTTCCATGTGCATACAGACAACAGTGTAGATATTTCCATGTTTATAGGGATTGCGGTGTAGATATTTCCATGTTTATAATGATAGCGGTGTAGATATTTCCATGTTTACAGAGATAGCGTTGTAGCTATTTCCATATTTATACGAATAGCAGTTCAGATATTTCCATGTTTATACAGATGGCGGTGTAGATAATTGCATGTTTATACAGATGGTGTTGTAGATATTTACTTGTTTATACCGATAGCGGTGTAGATATTTCCATGTTTATACTGATAGTCGTGTAGATATTTCCATGTTAACAGAGTTAGCGGTGTAGATATTTCCATCTTTGCACAGATTGCGGTGTAGATATTTCCATCTTTACACAGATAGCTGTGTAGATATTTCCATATTTATACAGGTAGCGGTGTAGATATTTCCATGTCAATAGAGATCGTGGTGTAGATATTTCCATCCTTCCACAGATGGCAGTGTAGATATTTCCATGTTTATACAGATGGCAGTGTAGATATTTCCATGTTTATACAGTTAGCAGAGAAGATATTTCCATGTTTACAGAGATAGCGTTGTAGATATTTCCATCTTTGCACAGATTGAGGTGAAGATATTTCCATCTTTACACAGATAGCTTTGTAAATATTTCCATGTTTACTCAGATAGCATTGTAGATATTTCCATGTTTATACTGATAACGGTGTAGATATTTCCATGTTTATACAGATAGCAGTGTAGATATTTCCATGTTTATACTGAGATCGGTGGAGATACTTCCATGTTTACACAGATAGCGATGTAGATATTTCCTTGTTTATAGAGAGGGCGGTGTAGGTATTTCCATGTTTTACAGATAACGTTGTAGATATTTACATGTTTATACAGATAGCGGTGTAGATATTTCCATGTTTACAGAGATAGCGGTGCAGATGTTTCCATCTTTGCACAGATTGCGGTGTGGATATTTCCATCTTTACACTGATAGCAGTGTATATATTTCCAAGTTTACATAGATAGCGGTGTAGATATTTCCATGTTTACACAGATAGCGGTGAAGATATTTCCATTTTTATACAGACAGCGGTGTTGGTATTTCCATGTTTATACAGATAGCGGTATAGATATTCCATGTTTATACAGCTCGTGGTGTAGATTTTTCCGTCTTTATACAGATGGCAGTGTAGATATTTCCATGTTTTTACAGATAGTGGTGTAGATATTTTGATGTTTATACAGATGGCGGTGTAGGTAGTTCCATATTTCTGGAGACGGCGGTGTAGATATTTTCATGTTTATAGAGATGGCGGTGTAGATATTTCCATGTTTATAGAGATTGCGTTGTAGGTGTCTCCATGTTTACACAGATGGCTGTGTAGGTATTTCCATGGGTATACAGATGGCAGTGTAGATACTTCCATGTTTACAGAGATGGTGTTGTAGATATTTCCATGTTTATACAGGTGAATGTGTAGATATTTGCATGTTTATACAGATGGCGGTTTAGATATTTCCATGTTTATTAGAGATAGCTGTGTAGGTATATCCATGTTTACACATATAGCGGTGTAGATATTGCCATGTTTATGCAGATAGCAGTGCAGATATTTCCATGTTTATACTGATAGTGGTGGAGATATCACCTTGTTTATACATATCTTGGTGTAGATATTTCCCTGTTTATACAGATAGCGGTGTAGATATTTCCAGATTTATACAAGTAGCGGTGTAGATATTTCCATGTTTATATAGATGGTGTTGTAAATATTTCCATCTTTCCACGGATGGCAGTGCAGATATTTCCATGTTTATACAGATGGCGGTGTAGTTATTTCCATGTCTAAACTGATAGCGGTGTAGATATTTCCATGTTCATGCAGATGGCGGTGTAGTTATTTCCATGTTTATAGAGATGGCGGTGTAGATATTTCTATGTTAACAGAGATAGCGGTGTAGGTATTTCCATGTGTATAGAGATGGCGGTGTAGGTATTTCCATGTTTACAGAGATAGTGGTGAAGATATTTCCATGTTTATAAAGATAGCGGTGTAGATATTTCCATGTTTATACAGATAGTGGTGTTGTTATTTCCATGTTTATACAGATAGCTGTGTAGATATTTACATGTTTATACAGATAGCGGTGTAGATATTTCGATGTTTACAGAGATAGCAGTGTAGTTATTTCCATTTTTGCACTGATTGCGGTGTAGATATTTCCATGTTTACACAGATAGCTGTGTAGATATTTCCAAGTTTACACAGATAGCTGTGTAGATATTTCCATGTTTACACAGATACCGTTGTACATATATCCATGTTTATACAGATAACGGTGTTGATATTTCCATGTTTATACAGATAGCGGTGTTGTTACTTCCAAGTTTATACGGATAGCTGTGAATATATATCCATGTTTATGCAGCTTGCGGTGTAGATATTTCCATCTTTATACAGATGGCAGTGTAGATATTTCCATGTTTATACAGATAGTGGTGTAGATATTTCTATGTTTATACCGATGGCGGTGTAGATAGTTCCATGTTTCTGGAGACGGCGGTGTAGATATTTTTATGTTTATAGAGAAGGCGTTGTAGATATTTCCATATTTATACAGATAGCGGTGTAGATATTTCCATATTTATACAGATAGCGGTGTAGATATTTCCGTATTTATAAAGGCAGCGGTGTAGATATTTCCATGTCAATACACATCGTGGTGTACATATTTCCATCTTTCTATAGATGGCTGTGTAGATATTTCCATGTTTATACAGATGGCAGTGTAGATATTTCCATGTTTATACAGACAGTGGTGTAGATATTTCCATGTTTACAGAGATGGCGGTGTAGATAATTCCATGTTTCTGGAGACGGCGGTGAAGGTATTCTCATGTTTATAGAGATGGCGGTGTAGATATTTCCATGTTTATAGAGATTGCGGTGTAGATATTTCCATGTTTATAGAGATAACGGTGTAGGTAATTCCATGTTTATAGAGTTAGCGGAGTTAACTTTGTTTCCATCTTTGCACAGATTGCGGTGTGGATATTTCCATTTTTAAACAGATAGCTGTGTAGATATTTCCAAGTTTACACAGATAGCTCTGTAGATATTTCCATGTTTACAGAGATACCATTGTAGATATTTCCATGTTTATAGAAAGAGCGGTGTAGATATTTCCATGTTTATATAGATAGTTGTGTTGTTATTTCCATGTTTATACAGATAGCTGTGTTGATATTTCCATGTTCATGCAGATGGCAGTGTAGATATTTCCATGTTTATAGAGATGGCGGTGTTGATATTTCTATGTTTACAGAGATAGCGGTGTAGATATTTCCATGTGTATAGAGATGGCGGTGTAGGTATTTCCAAGTTTACAGAGATAGTGGTGAAGATATTTCCTTGTTTCTGGAGACGGCGGTGTAGACATTTTTATGTTTATAGAGATGGCGTTGAAGATATTTCCATATTTATACAGATAGCGGTGTAGATATTTCCATATTTATACAGATAGCAGTGTAGATATTTCCGTTTTTATGCAGGTAACGGTGTAGGTATTTCCCGGTCAATACAGATCGTGGTGTACATATTTCCAACTTTCTACAGATGGCTGTGTAGATATTTCCATGTTTATACAGATAGCAGTGTAGATATTTCCGTTTTTATGCAGGTAGCGGTGTAGGTATTTCCCGGTCAATACAGATCGTGGTGTACATATTTCCAACTTTCTACAGATGGCTGTGTAGATATTTCCATGTTTATACAGATGGCAGTGTAGATATTTCCATGTTTATACAGATAGTGGTGTAGATATTTCCATGTTTACACAGATGGCGGTGTAGATATTTCCAAGTTTATAAAGATAGTGGTGTAGATATATCCATGTTTATACAGATTCCAATGTAGATATTTCCACGTTTATACAGATTGCGGTGCAGGTATTTCCATGTTTATAGAGATAGCGGTGTAGATATTTCCATGTTTATACAGATGGCTTTGTATATATTTCCATGTGTATACAGATGGCAGTGTAGATACTTCCATATTTATACAGATGGAGGTGTAGATATTTCGAAGTTTATACAGATGACTGTGTAGATATTTTCATGTTTTTTGCAGAATGCGCTTTAGATATTGCCATGTTTATACAGATAGTGGTGTAGGTATTTCCATGTTTATACAGATGGCAGTGTAGGTATTTCCATGTTTATACGGATAGTGGTGTAGTTGTTTCCATGTTTATACAGATGACTGTGTAGGTATTTCCATGTTTATAGAGATGGCGGTGTAGATATTTCCATATTTATAGAGATAGCGGTGTTGATATTTCCAGGTTTATAAAGATAGCGGTGTTGGCATTTTCATGTTTATAGAGATAGAGCTGTATGTATCTCAATATTTATAGAGATAGCGGTGTAGATACTTCCATGTTTATGCAGATAACTGTGTAGACATTTAAATGTTTATACAGATCATCGTGTAGATATTTCCATGTTTATACAGATAGCTGTGTATACATTACCATGTTTATACAGATCATCGTGTAGATATTTCCATGTTTATACAGATAGCGGTGTATATATTTCCATGTTTATACAGATAACGGGGTAGATATTTCCATGTTTACAATGATAGCGGTGTAGACATTTTGATATTTGCACAGATTGCGGTGTACATATTTTCATCTTTACACAGATAGCGGTGTACATATTTCCATGTCTACACAGATAGCTGTGTAGATATTTCCATGTTTACACAGATATTTTTGTGGATATTTCCATGTTTATACAGATAGCGGTGTAGATATTTCTATGTTTATACGGATTGCGGTGTAGGGATCTCCTTGTTTATAGAGATAGCGGTGTAGATATTTCCATGCTTATACAGATAGCGGTGTAGGTGTTTCCTTGTGTATACAGATGGCAGTGTAGATATTTCCATGTTTATACAGATAGCAGTGTAGACATTTCCATGTTTATGGAGACAGCTGTGTAGATATTTCCATGTTTATACCGACGGCAGTGTATATATTTCCATGTTTATACAGATAGTGCTGTAGATATTTCCATGTTCATACAGGTGGAGGTGTAGATATTTCCATGTTTATGCAGATCTCGGTGTAGATATTTCCATCTTTCTACAGAAGACAGTGTAGATGTTTCTATGTTTATAGAGTTAGCGGTGAAGACATTTCCATGTTTATACAGATGGCGGTGTAGTTATTTCCATGTATATGCTGAAGGCTGTGTAGATATATCCATGTTTATAGAGATGGCGTTTTAGATATTTCTATGTTTATAGAGATAGCGGTGTAGATAATTCCATGTTTATACACATAGCATTGTAGGTATTTCCATGTTTATACAGATAGCGGTGTAGATAGTTCCATGTTTATACATATGGCGGTGTAGATATTTCCATGTTTATAGAGATATCGATGTCGATATTTCCATGTTTATACAGCTAGCAGTGAAGATATTTCCATGTTTATATAGATTGCGGTGTAGCTATTCCCATGTTTATGGAGATAGCTGTGTAGATATTTCCGTGTTTATACAGATGGCTGTGTAGTTATTTCCATGTGTATACAGATTGCAGTGCAGTTATTTAATGTTTATACACGGAGATGTAGATATTTCCATGTTTATACATATGACTGCGTACAAGTTTCCGTGTTTTTACACTTGGCAGTGTAGATATTTCCATGTTTATACAGATAGCGGTGTAGTTATTTCCATGATTATACAGATAGCGGTGTTGATGTTTCCATGTTTATACAGATAGCGGTGTTGATATTTCCATGTTTATTCAGATGGCGGTGTAGATATTTCCATGTTTATGCAGATGGTGGTGTAGATATTTCCATGTTTATGCAGATGGCGGTGTAGACATTTCCAAGTTTATGGAATGGCGGTGTAGATATTTCCATGTTTGTAGAGATTGCGGTGTGGATATTTCCACGTTTATAAAGATAGTAGTGTAGATATTTCCATATTTATACAGATAGCGGTGTAGATAATTGCATATTTATACAGATAGCGCTGTAGATATTTCCATGTTTATAGAGATGGGAGTGTAGATATTTCCATATTTATACAGATTGTGGTGTAGGTATTTCCTTGTTTATACAGATAGCGGTGTAGATATTTTCATGTTGATACAGATAGCGGTGTAGATATTTCCATGTTTACAGAGATAGCGGGGTAGGTATTTCCATCTTTGCAGAGATTGCGCTGTAGATATTTCCATCTTTAAACAGATAGATGTGTAGATATTTGCAAGTTTATACAGATATCTGTGTAGATATTTCCATGTTTACACAGATAGCGTTGTAGATATTTCCATGTTTATACAGATAGCATTGTACATATTTCCATGTTTATACATATAGCGGTGTAGCTATTTCCATGTTTATACAGATAGCGGTGTAGATATTTCCATGTTTATACAGATAACGTTGTAGATATTTCCATGTTTACACTGATAGCGGTGGAGATATTAACATGTTTATACAGATAGCGATGTAGATATTTCCATGTTTATAGAGATGGCGGTGTAGATATTTCCATGTTTATAGAGTTTGCGGTGTAGATATTTCCATGTTTATAGATATAGCGTTGTAGGTATTTCCGTGTTTATAGAGATTGCGGAGTAGATATTTCCGTGTTTACACAGATGGCTGTGTAGGTATTTCCATGTGTATAGACATGGCAGTGTAGTTATTTCCATGTTTATAGAGATGGTGGTGTAGATATTTCCATGTTTATACAGAGGATTGGGTAGATATTTGCATGTTTATACAGACGGCGGTGTAGATATTTCCATGTTTATAGAGATAGCGGTGTAGGTATTTCCATGTTTATACAGATAGCGGTGAAGATATTTCCATGTTTATACAGATAGCGGTGTTGATATTTCCATGTTTATACAGATATTGGTGGAGATATTTCCTTGTTTATACAGATCGTGGTGTAGATACTTCCATATATATGCAGATGGTGGTGTAGATATTTCCATGCTTATGCAGATGGTGGTGTAGACATTTCCAAGTTTATGGAATGGCGGTGTAGATATTTCCATGTTTATAGAGGTAGCGGTGTAGATATTTCCATGTTTATTGAGATGGCTGTGTAGATATTTCCATGTTTATACAGACGGCAGTATAGATATTTCCATGTTTATACAGATAGTGGTGTAGATATTTCCATGTTTATACAGATGACTGTGTAGCTATTTCCATGTTCATACAGATGTCGGTGTAGACATTTTCAGGTTTATAGGGATAGCGGTGTAGATATTTCCATGTTTATACAGATTGCAGTGTAGACATTTCCTTGTTTACAGAGATAGTAGTGTAGATATTTCCATATTTATACAGATAGCGGTGTAGATATTTCCATGTTTATACAGATAGCGGTGTAGATATTTCCATGTTTATAGAGATGGCGGTGTAGCTATTCCCATGTTTGTGGAGATAGCTGTGTAGATATTTCCATGTTTATACAGATGGCTGCGTAGTTATTTCCATGTGTATACAGATGGAAGTGCAGATATTTAATGTTTATACACGGAGATGTAGATATTTCCATGTTTATAAATATGACTGCGTAGAAGTTTCCATGTTTTTACAGATGGCAGTGTAGATATTACCATGTTTATAGAGATAGCGGAGTAGATATATCCATGCTTATACAGATAGCGGTGTAGTTGTTTCCATGTGTATATAGATGGCAGTGTAGATATTTCCATGTTTATACAGATAGCAGTGTAGATATTTCCATGTTTATGGAGACAGCTGTGTAGATATTTCCATGTTTATACCGACGGAAGTGTATATATTTCCATGTTTATACAGATAGTGCTGTAGATATTTCCAAGTTCATACAGGTGGAGGTGTAGATATTTCCATGTTCATGCAGATCTCGGTGTATATATTTCCATCTTTCTTCAGATGACAGTGTAGATGTTTCTGTGTTTATAGAGTTAGCGGTGAAGATATTTCCATGTTTATACAGATGGCGGTGTAGTTATTTCCATGTATATGCTGATGGCCGTGTAGATATTTCCATGTTTATAGAGATGGCGTTTTAGATATTTCTATGTTTATAGAGATAGCGCTGTAGATAATTCCATGTTTATACATATAGCATTGTAGTTATTTCCATGTTTATACAGATAGCGGTGTAGATAGTTCCATGTTTATACAGATAGCGGTGTAGATATTTCCATGTTTATACATATAGTGTTGTAAATATTTCCATGTTTATGCAATTGACTGTGTAGGTATTTCCATGTTTTTACAGATGGCGGTGTAGATATTTCCATGTTTATAGAGATATCGAACTAGATATTTCCATGTTTATACAGCTAGCAGTGAAGATATTTCCATGTTTATACAGATTGCGGTGTAGCTATTCCCATGTTATGGAGATAGCTGTGTAGATATTTCCGTGTTTATACAGATGGCTGTGTAGTTATTTCCATGTGTATACAGATGGCAGTGCAGATATTTAATGTTTATACACGGAGATGTTGATATTTCCATGTTTATACATATGACTGCGTAGAAGTTTCCGTGTTTTTACAGATGGCAGTGTAGATATTTCCATGTTTATAGAGATAGCGGTGTAGTTATTTCCGTGTTTATACAGATAGCGGTGTTGATGTTTCCATGTTTATACAGATAACAGTGTTGATATTTCCATGTTTATTCAGATGGCGGTGAAGATATTTCCATGTTTATGCAGATGGTGGTGTAGATATTTCCATGTTTATGCAGATGGCGGTGTAGATATTTCCAAGTTTATGGAATGGCGGTGTAGATATTTCCATGTTTATAGAGATAGCGGTGTGGATATTTCCACGTTTATAAAGATAGCAGTGTAGATATTTCCATGTTTATACAGATAGCGGTGTAGCTAATTGCATATTTATAGAGATAGCGCTGTAGATATTTCCATGTTTATAGAGATGGGAGTGTAGATATTTCCATGTTTATACAGATTGTGGTGTAGATATTTCCTTGTTTATACAGATAGCGGTGTAGATATTTCCATGTTGATACAGATAGCGGTGTAGATATTTCCATGTTTACAGAGATAGCGGGGTAGGTATTTCCATCTTTGCAGAGATTGCGCTGTAGATATTTCCATCTTTACACAGATAGATGTGTAGATATTTGCAAGTTTATATAGATATCTGTGTAGATATTTCCATGTTTACACAGATAGCGTTGTAGATATTTCCATGTTTATACAGATAGCATTGTACATATTTCCATGTTTATACAGATAGCGGTGTAGCTATTTCCATGTTTATACAGATAGCGGTGTAGATATTTCCATGTTTATACAGATAGCGGTGTAGATATTTCCATGTTTACACTGATAGCGGTGGAGATATTAACATGTTTATACAGATAGCGATGTACATATTTCCATGTTGATAGAGATGGCGGTGTAGATATTTCCATGTTTATAGAGTTTGCGGTGGAGATATTTCCATGTTTATACAGATAACGATGGAGGTATTTCCATGTTCATACAGATTGAGGTGTAGATATTTCCAAGTTTATACAGATAGCGGTATAGATATTTAAATGTTTTCACAGATAGCGGTGTAGTTATTTCCATGTTTATACAGAGAGCGTTGGAGGTATTTCCATGTTTATAGAGACAGCGGTGTAGACATTTCCATGTTTATAGAGATAGCGGTGTAGACATTTCTATGTTTATAGAGATAGCGGTGTAGATATTTCCATGTTTATAGAGATGGCGGAGTAGATACTTTCATGTCTATGGAGATGGCGGTGTAGATATTTCCATGTTTATAGAGATTGCGGTGTAGATATTTCCATGTTTATAGAGGTTGCGGTGTAGGTATTTCCATGTTTATAGAGATAACGGTGTAGATACTTCCATGTTTACACAGATGGCGGTGTAGATATTTCCATGTGTATACAGATGGCAGTGTAGATATTTCCATGTTTATAGAGATGATGGTGTAGATATTTCTATGCTCATACAGATGACTGTGTAGATATTTCCATGTTTGTACAGATTTCGGTGTAGATATTTCCAAGTTTATAGAGATAGCGGTGTTGATATTTCCATGTTTGTACAGATAGCAGTGTAGCTATTTCCATGTTTATATACATAGCGGTGTAGATATTTCCAAATTTTTACAGATAGCGGTGAAGATATTTCCATGTTTATACAGATAGCGGTGTAGATATTTCCATGTTCATAGAGGTGGCGGTGTTGATATTTCCAAGTTTATAAGTATAGCGGTGTAGATATTTCCATGTATATACAGATAGCGGAGTAGATATTTCCATGTTTACTGAGATAGCGGTGTAGATATTTCCATCTTTGCACAGATTGCGGTGTAGATATTTCCGTCTTTGCACAGATTGCCGTGAAGGTATTTCCATCTTAGCGGTGTAGATATTTCCATGTTTACATAGATAGCTCTGTAGCTATTTCCATGTTTACACAGATAGTGTTGTAGACATTTCCATGTTTATAGAGATAGTGGTTTACATATTTCCACGTATCTACTTATAGCGTTGTAGACATTTCCATGTTTACAGGGATAGCGGTTTACATATGTCCATGTTTATACAGATGACTGTGCATATATTTCCATGTTTATACAGATAGCAGTGCAGTTATTTCCATGTTTATACTGATTGCAGTGTTGGTATTTACAGGTTTATAGAGATAGCGGTGTAGATATTTCCATGTTTATACAGATGGCTGTGTTGATATTTCCATGTGTACAGATTGCGGTGTAGATATTTCCATGTTTATAGAGATAGCCTTGTAGATATTTCCATGTTTATACAGATAGCAGTGTAGACATTTCCATGTTTATAGGGATAGCAGTGTAGGTATTTCCATATTTAAACAGATGGCGGTGTAGATATTTCCATGTTTATAGAGATAGCCATGTAGATATATCCAGGTTTAAACAGATAGCGGTGTAGACTTTTCCATGTTTACAGAGATAGCGGTGTAGGTATTTCCATATTTATACAGAGAGCCATGGAGTTATTTTCATGTTTATTCAGATGGCGGTGTAGATATTTCCATGTTTATACAGATAGCGGTGAGGCTATTTCCATGTTTATACAGATAGTGATGCAGATATTTCCATATTTATAGAGATGGCTGTCTAGATATTTCCATATTTATGCAGATAGCGGTGTAGAAATTTCCATATTAATAGAGTTAACGGTGTAGATATTTCCATATTTATACTGATAGCGGTGTAGATACTTCCATGTTTATACAGATAGCGGTGTAGATATTTCCATGTTTATACACATTGATGTGTAGATATTTCCATGTTTATACAGATGACTGTGAAGATATTTTCATATTTTTACACATGGCGGTGTAGATATTTCATTGTTTATACAGATAGCTGTGTGGCTATTTCCATGTTTATACAGATAGCAGTGGAGGTATTTCCATGTTTATAGAAATGGCTGTGTAGATATTTCCATATTTATACAGATGGCAGTGTAGATATTTCCATGTTTATACAGATGTCTGTGTAGTTATTTCCATGTGTATACAGATAGAATTTAGATATTTCCATGTTTTACAGATGGAGGTGTAGATATATCCATGTGTATACAGATGACTGTGTAAATATTTCCATGTTTTTACAGATTGCGGTGTAGATATTTCCATGTTTATACAGATACTGTCGTAGATATTTCCATGCGTATACAGATAACGGGGTAGATATTTCCATGTTTACAGACATAGCGTTGTAGACATTTTGATATTTGCACAGATTGAGGTGTAGATATTTTCATCTTGACACAGATAGCGGTGTACATATTTCCATGTTTACACAGATAGCTGAGTAGATATTTCCATATTTACACAGATTTTGTTGTAGATATTTCCATGTTTATAGAGTTAGCGTTGTAGATATTTCCATGTTTTTACAGAGGGCAGTGTAGATATTTCCATGTTTATACAGATGACATTGTAGATATTTCCATGTTTTTACAGATGGCGGTGTAGATATGTCAATGTTTATACAGATAGCGGTGAGGCTATTTCCAAGTTTATAAAGATAGCGGTGTAGATATTTCCATGTTTATACTGATATGGTGTAAATATTTCCATGTTTATACTGATTGCGGTGTGGGTATTTTCATGTTTATAGAGATAGCGGTGTAGATATTTCCATGCTTATGCAGATAGCGTTGTATGTATTTCCATGTGTATACAGACTACACTGTAGATATTTCCATGTTTATACAGATGGCAGTGTAGATATTTTCATGTTTATAAAGATAGTATTGTAGATATTTCCATGTTTATAGAGACAGCTGTGTGGATATTTCCATGTTTATACAGATGGCAGTGTAGATATTTCCATCTTTTTACAGATAGTGATGTAGATATTTCCATGTTTATACAGATGACTGTGTAGAGATTCCCATGTTCATAAAGGTGGCGGTGTAGATATTTCCATGTTTATAGAGATAGCCATGTATGTATTTCCATGTTTATGCAGATAGCGGTGTAGACATGTCCATGTTTACAGAGATAGGCATGTAGATGTTTCCATGTTTATACAGATAGCGGTGTAGACATTTCCATGTTCATAGATATAGCGGTGTAAATATTTCCATCTTTATACAGATAGCTCTGTAGGTATTTCAATGTTTATACAGGTAGAGGTGTAGGTATTTCCATGATTATGCTGATCTCGGTGAAGATATTTCCATCTTTCTACAGATGACATTGTAGATGTTTCTATGTTTATAGAGATGGTGGTGTAGATATTTCCATGTTTATACAGATAGCGGTGTAGCTAATTGCATATTTATAGAGATAGCGCTGTAGATATTTCCATGTTTATAGAGATGGGAGTGTAGATATTTCCATGTTTATACAGATTGTGGTGTAGATATTTCCTTGTTTATACAGATAGCGGTGTAGATATTTCCATGTTGATACAGATAGCGGTGTAGATATTTCCATGTTTACAGAGATAGCGGGGTAGGTATTTCCATCTTTGCAGAGATTGCGCTGTAGATATTTCCATCTTTACACAGATAGATGTGTAGATATTTGCAAGTTTATATAGATATCTGTGTAGATATTTCCATGTTTACACAGATAGCGTTGTAGATATTTCCATGTTTATACAGATAGCATTGTACATATTTCCATGTTTATACAGATAGCGGTGTAGCTATTTCCATGTTTATACAGATAGCGGTGTAGATATTTCCATGTTTACACTGATAGCGGTGGAGATATTAACATGTTTATACAGATAGCGATGTACATATTTCCATGTTGATAGAGATGGCGGTGTAGATATTTCCATGTTTATAGAGTTTGCGGTGGAGATATTTCCATGTTTATACAGATAACGATGGAGGTATTTCCATGTTCATACAGATTGAGGTGTAGATATTTCCAAGTTTATACAGATAGCGGTATAGATATTTAAATGTTTTCACAGATAGCGGTGTAGTTATTTCCATGTTTATACAGAGAGCGTTGGAGGTATTTCCATGTTTATAGAGATAGCGGTGTAGACATTTCCATGTTTATAGAGATAGCGGTGTAGACATTTCTATGTTTATAGAGATAGCGGTGTAGATATTTCCATGTTTATAGAGATGGCGGAGTAGATACTTTCATGTCTATGGAGATGGCGGTGTAGATATTTCCATGTTTATAGAGATTGCGGTGTAGATATTTCCATGTTTATAGAGGTTGCGGTGTAGGTATTTCCATGTTTATAGAGATAACGGTGTAGATACTTCCATGTTTACACAGATGGCGGTGTAGATATTTCCATGTGTATACAGATGGCAGTGTAGATATTTCCATGTTTATAGAGATGATGGTGTAGATATTTCTATGCTCATACAGATGACTGTGTAGATATTTCCATGTTTGTACAGATTTCGGTGTAGATATTTCCAAGTTTATAGAGATAGCGGTGTTGATATTTCCATGTTTGTACAGATAGCAGTGTAGTTATTTCCATGTTTATATACATAGCGGTGTAGATATTTCCAAATTTTTACAGATAGCGGTGAAGATATTTCCATGTTTATACAGATGACATTGTAGATATTTCCATGTTTTTACAGATGGCGGTGTAGATATGTCAATGTTTATACAGATAGCGGTGAGGCTATTTCCAAGTTTATAAAGATAGCGGTGTAGATATTTCCATGTTTATACTGATATGGTGTAAATATTTCCATGTTTATACTGATTGCGGTGTGGGTATTTTCATGTTTATAGAGATAGCGGTGTAGATATTTCCATGCTTATGCAGATAGCGTTGTATGTATTTCCATGTGTATACAGACTACACTGTAGATATTTCCATGTTTATACAGATGGCAGTGTAGATATTTTCATGTTTATAAAGATAGTATTGTAGATATTTCCATGTTTATAGAGACAGCTGTGTGGATATTTCCATGTTTATACAGATGGCAGTGTAGATATTTCCATCTTTTTACAGATAGTGATGTAGATATTTCCATGTTTATACAGATGACTGTGTAGAGATTCCCATGTTCATAAAGGTGGCGGTGTAGATATTTCCATGTTTATAGAGATAGCCATGTATGTATTTCCATGTTTATGCAGATAGCGGTGTAGACATGTCCATGTTTACAGAGATAGGCATGTAGATGTTTCCATGTTTATACAGATAGCGGTGTAGACATTTCCATGTTCATAGATATAGCGGTGTAAATATTTCCATCTTTATACAGATAGCTCTGTAGGTATTTCAATGTTTATACAGGTAGAGGTGTAGGTATTTCCATGATTATGCTGATCTCGGTGAAGATATTTCCATCTTTCTACAGATGACATTGTAGATGTTTCTATGTTTATAGAGATGGTGGTGTAGATATTTCCATGTTTATACAGATAGCGGTGTAGCTAATTGCATATTTATAGAGATAGCGCTGTAGATATTTCCATGTTTATAGAGATGGGAGTGTAGATATTTCCATGTTTATACAGATTGTGGTGTAGATATTTCCTTGTTTATACAGATAGCGGTGTAGATATTTCCATGTTGATACAGATAGCGGTGTAGATATTTCCATGTTTACAGAGATAGCGGGGTAGGTATTTCCATCTTTGCAGAGATTGCGCTGTAGATATTTCCATCTTTACACAGATAGATGTGTAGATATTTGCAAGTTTATATAGATATCTGTGTAGATATTTCCATGTTTACACAGATAGCGTTGTAGATATTTCCATGTTTATACAGATAGCATTGTACATATTTCCATGTTTATACAGATAGCGGTGTAGCTATTTCCATGTTTATACAGATAGCGGTGTAGATATTTCCATGTTTACACTGATAGCGGTGGAGATATTAACATGTTTATACAGATAGCGATGTACATATTTCCATGTTGATAGAGATGGCGGTGTAGATATTTCCATGTTTATAGAGTTTGCGGTGGAGATATTTCCATGTTTATACAGATAACGATGGAGGTATTTCCATGTTCATACAGATTGAGGTGTAGATATTTCCAAGTTTATACAGATAGCGGTATAGATATTTAAATGTTTTCACAGATAGCGGTGTAGTTATTTCCATGTTTATACAGAGAGCGTTGGAGGTATTTCCATGTTTATAGAGATAGCGGTGTAGACATTTCCATGTTTATAGAGATAGCGGTGTAGACATTTCTATGTTTATAGAGATAGCGGTGTAGATATTTCCATGTTTATAGAGATGGCGGAGTAGATACTTTCATGTCTATGGAGATGGCGGTGTAGATATTTCCATGTTTATAGAGATTGCGGTGTAGATATTTCCATGTTTATAGAGGTTGCGGTGTAGGTATTTCCATGTTTATAGAGATAACGGTGTAGATACTTCCATGTTTACACAGATGGCGGTGTAGATATTTCCATGTGTATACAGATGGCAGTGTAGATATTTCCATGTTTATAGAGATGATGGTGTAGATATTTCTATGCTCATACAGATGACTGTGTAGATATTTCCATGTTTGTACAGATTTCGGTGTAGATATTTCCAAGTTTATAGAGATAGCGGTGTTGATATTTCCATGTTTGTACAGATAGCAGTGTAGTTATTTCCATGTTTATATACATAGCGGTGTAGATATTTCCAAATTTTTACAGATAGCGGTGAAGATATTTCCATGTTTATACAGATGACATTGTAGATATTTCCATGTTTTTACAGATGGCGGTGTAGATATGTCAATGTTTATACAGATAGCGGTGAGGCTATTTCCAAGTTTATAAAGATAGCGGTGTAGATATTTCCATGTTTATACTGATATGGTGTAAATATTTCCATGTTTATACTGATTGCGGTGTGGGTATTTTCATGTTTATAGAGATAGCGGTGTAGATATTTCCATGCTTATGCAGATAGCGTTGTATGTATTTCCATGTGTATACAGACTACACTGTAGATATTTCCATGTTTATACAGATGGCAGTGTAGATATTTTCATGTTTATAAAGATAGTATTGTAGATATTTCCATGTTTATAGAGACAGCTGTGTGGATATTTCCATGTTTATACAGATGGCAGTGTAGATATTTCCATCTTTTTACAGATAGTGATGTAGATATTTCCATGTTTATACAGATGACTGTGTAGAGATTCCCATGTTCATAAAGGTGGCGGTGTAGATATTTCCATGTTTATAGAGATAGCCATGTATGTATTTCCATGTTTATGCAGATAGCGGTGTAGACATGTCCATGTTTACAGAGATAGGCATGTAGATGTTTCCATGTTTATACAGATAGCGGTGTAGACATTTCCATGTTCATAGATATAGCGGTGTAAATATTTCCATCTTTATACAGATAGCTCTGTAGGTATTTCAATGTTTATACAGGTAGAGGTGTAGGTATTTCCATGATTATGCTGATCTCAGTGAAGATATTTCCATCTTTCTACAGATGACATTGTAGATGTTTCTATGTTTATAGAGATGGTGGTGTAGATATTTCCATGTTTATACAGATAGCGGTGTAGCTAATTGCATATTTATAGAGATAGCGCTGTAGATATTTCCATGTTTATAGAGATGGGAGTGTAGATATTTCCATGTTTATACAGATTGTGGTGTAGATATTTCCTTGTTTATACAGATAGCGGTGTAGATATTTCCATGTTGATACAGATAGCGGTGTAGATATTTCCATGTTTACAGAGATAGCGGGGTAGGTATTTCCATCTTTGCAGAGATTGCGCTGTAGATATTTCCATCTTTACACAGATAGATGTGTAGATATTTGCAAGTTTATATAGATATCTGTGTAGATATTTCCATGTTTACACAGATAGCGTTGTAGATATTTCCATGTTTATACAGATAGCATTGTACATATTTCCATGTTTATACAGATAGCGGTGTAGCTATTTCCATGTTTATACAGATAGCGGTGTAGATATTTCCATGTTTATACAGATAGCGGTGTAGATATTTCCATGTTTACACTGATAGCGGTGGAGATATTAACATGTTTATACAGATAGCGATGTACATATTTCCATGTTGATAGAGATGGCGGTGTAGATATTTCCATGTTTATAGAGTTTGCGGTGGAGATATTTCCATGTTTATACAGATAACGATGGAGGTATTTCCATGTTCATACAGATTGAGGTGTAGATATTTCCAAGTTTATACAGATAGCGGTATAGATATTTAAATGTTTTCACAGATAGCGGTGTAGTTATTTCCATGTTTATACAGAGAGCGTTGGAGGTATTTCCATGTTTATAGAGATAGCGGTGTAGACATTTCCATGTTTATAGAGATAGCGGTGTAGACATTTCTATGTTTATAGAGATAGCGGTGTAGATATTTCCATGTTTATAGAGATGGCGGAGTAGATACTTTCATGTCTATGGAGATGGCGGTGTAGATATTTCCATGTTTATAGAGATTGCGGTGTAGATATTTCCATGTTTATAGAGGTTGCGGTGTAGGTATTTCCATGTTTATAGAGATAACGGTGTAGATACTTCCATGTTTACACAGATGGCGGTGTAGATATTTCCATGTGTATACAGATGGCAGTGTAGATATTTCCATGTTTATAGAGATGATGGTGTAGATATTTCTATGCTCATACAGATGACTGTGTAGATATTTCCATGTTTGTACAGATTTCGGTGTAGATATTTCCAAGTTTATAGAGATAGCGGTGTTGATATTTCCATGTTTGTACAGATAGCAGTGTAGCTATTTCCATGTTTATATACATAGCGGTGTAGATATTTCCAAATTTTTACAGATAGCGGTGAAGATATTTCCATGTTTATACAGATAGCGGTGTAGATATTTCCATGTTCATAGAGGTGGCGGTGTTGATATTTCCAAGTTTATACGTATAGCGGTGTAGATATTTCCATGTATATACAGATAGCGGAGTAGATATTTCCATGTTTACTGAGATAGCGGTGTAGATATTTCCATCTTTGCACAGATTGCGGTGTAGATATTTCCGTCTTTGCACAGATTGCCGTGAAGGTATTTCCATCTTAGCGGTGTAGATATTTCCATGTTTACATAGATAGCTCTGTAGCTATTTCCATGTTTACACAGATAGTGTTGTAGACATTTCCATGTTTATAGAGATAGCGGTTTACATATTTCCACGTATCTACTTATAGCGTTGTAGACATTTCCATGTTTACAGGGATAGCGGTTTACATATGTCCATGTTTATACAGATGACTGTGCATATATTTCCATGTTTATACAGATAGCAGTGCAGTTATTTCCATGTTTATACTGATTGCAGTGTTGGTATTTACAGGTTTATAGAGATAGCGGTGTAGATATTTCCATGTTTATACAGATGGCTGTGTTGATATTTCCATGTGTACAGATTGCGGTGTAGATATTTCCATGTTTATAGAGATAGCCTTGTAGTTATTTCCATGTTTATACAGATAGCAGTGTAGACATTTCCATGTTTATAGGGATAGCAGTGTAGGTATTTCCATATTTAAACAGATGGCGGTGTAGATATTTCCATGTTTATAGAGATAGCCATGTAGATATATCCAGGTTTAAACAGATAGCGGTGTAGACTTTTCCATGTTTACAGAGATAGCGGTGTAGGTATTTCCATATTTATACAGAGAGCCATGGAGTTATTTTCAGGTTTATTCAGATGGCGGTGTAGATATTTCCATGTTTATACAGATAGCGGTGAGGCTATTTCCATGTTTATACAGATAGTGATGCAGATATTTCCATATTTATAGAGATGGCTGTCTAGATATTTCCATATTTATGCAGATAGCGGTGTAGAAATTTCCATATTAATAGAGTTAACGGTGTAGATATTTCCATATTTATACTGATAGCGGTGTAGATATTTCCATGTTTATACAGATAGCGGTGTAGATATTTCCATGTTTATACACATTGATGTGTAGATATTTCCATGTTTATACAGATGACTGTGAAGATATTTTCATATTTTTACACATGGCGGTGTAGATATTTCATTGTTTATACAGATAGCTGTGTGGCTATTTCCATGTTTATACAGATAGCAGTGGAGGTATTTCCATGTTTATAGAAATGGCTGTGTAGATATTTCCATATTTATACAGATGGCAGTGTAGATATTTCCATGTATATACAGATGTCTGTGTAGTTATTTCCATGTGTATACAGATAGAATTTAGATATTTCCATGTTTTACAGATGGAGGTGTAGATATATCCATGTGTATACAGATGACTGTGTAAATATTTCCATGTTTTTACAGATGGCGGTGTAGATATTTCCATATTTATACAGATACTGTCGTAGATATTTCCATGCGTATACAGATAACGGGGTAGATATTTCCATGTTTACAGACATAGCGGTGTAGACATTTTGATATTTGCACAGATTGAGGTGTAGATATTTTCATCTTGACACAGATAGCGGTGTACATATTTCCATGTTTACACAGATAGCTGAGTAGATATTTCCATATTTACACAGATTTTGTTGTAGATATTTCCATGTTTATAGAGTTAGCGTTGTAGATATTTCCATGTTTTTACAGAGGGCAGTGTAGATATTTCCATGTTTATACAGATGACATTGTAGATATTTCCATGTTTTTACAGATGGCGGTGTAGATATGTCAATGTTTATACAGATAGCGGTGAGGCTATTTCCAAGTTTATAAAGATAGCGGTGTAGATATTTCCATGTTTATACTGATATGGTGTAAATATTTCCATGTTTATACTGATTGCGGTGTGGGTATTTTCATGTTTATAGAGATAGCGGTGTAGATATTTCCATGCTTATGCAGATAGCGTTGTATGTATTTCCATGTGTATACAGACTACACTGTAGATATTTCCATGTTTATACAGATGGCAGTGTAGATATTTTCATGTTTATAAAGATAGTATTGTAGATATTTCCATGTTTATAGAGACAGCTGTGTGGATATTTCCATGTTTATACAGATGGCAGTGTAGATATTTCCATCTTTTTACAGATAGTGATGTAGATATTTCCATGTTTATACAGATGACTGTGTAGAGATTCCCATGTTCATAAAGGTGGCGGTGTAGATATTTCCATGTTTATAGAGATAGCCATGTATGTATTTCCATGTTTATGCAGATAGCGGTGTAGACATGTCCATGTTTACAGAGATAGGCATGTAGATGTTTCCATGTTTATACAGATAGCGGTGTAGACATTTCCATGTTCATAGATATAGCGGTGTAAATATTTCCATCTTTATACAGATAGCTCTGTAGGTATTTCAATGTTTATACAGGTAGAGGTGTAGGTATTTCCATGATTATGCTGATCTCGGTGAAGATATTTCCATCTTTCTACAGATGACATTGTAGATGTTTCTATGTTTATAGAGATGGTGGTGTAGATATTTCCATGTTTATACAGATGGCGTTGTAGTTATTTCCATGTTTATGCTGATGGCGGTGTAGATATTTCCATGTTTAAAGAAACGGCGTTTTAGATATTTCTATGTTCATAGAGATAGCGGTGTAGATTATCGAATGTTTATACCGATGGCTGTGTAGATATTTAAATGTGTATACAGATAGCATTGTAGATATTTCCATATTTATACAGATGGAGGTGTAGATATTTCCAGGTTTATACAGATAGCGGTGTAGCTATTTCCATGTTTATACAGATAGCAGTGTAGATATTTCCATGTTTATAGAGATGGCTGGGTAGATATTTCCATGGTTATACAGATGGCAGTGTAGATATTTCTATGTTTACACAGATAGTGGTGTAGATATTTCCATGTTTATGCAGATGACTGTGTAGGTATTTCCATGTTTATACAGATGGCAGTGTAGATATTTCCATGTTTATAGGGATAGCCATGTAGATATTTCCACGTTTATAAAGATAGCGGTGTAGACGTTTCCATGTATATAGAGATAGCAGTGTATATATTTCCATATTTATACAGATAGCGGTGTAGATATTTTCATGTTTATACAGATAGTGGTGTAGATATTTCCATGTTTATTCAGATTGCGGTGTAGTTATTTCGATGTTTTTACCGATGGCGGTGTTGACATTTCCATGTTTATACAGATAGCAGTGTAGATATTTCCATGTTTATAGAGATGGCTGTGAAGACATTTCCATGTTTATAGTCATGGCTCTGTAGATACTTCAAAGTTTACACAGATGGCAGTGTAGATATTTCCATGTTTATACAGGTAGCGGTGTGGCTATTTCCATGTTTATACAGATAGCAGTGTAGTTAATTCCATGATTATACAGATGGCAGTGTAGACATTTCCATGTTTATACAGATAGCATTGAAGATATTTCCATGTTTATAGAGACAGCTGTGTGGACATTTCCATGTTTATACAGATGGCAGTGTAGATATTTCCATGTTTATAGGGATAGCCATGTAGATATTTCCACGTTTATAAAGATAGCGGTGTAGACGTTTCCATGTATATAGAGATAGCAGTGTATATATTTCCATATTTATACAGATAGCGGTGTAGATATTTTCATGTTTATACAGATAGTGGTGTAGATATTTCCATGTTTATTCAGATTGCGGTGTAGTTATTTCCATGTTTTTACCGATGGCGGTGTTGACATTTCCATGTTTATACAGATAGCAGTGTAGATATTTCCATGTTTATAGAGATGGCTGTGAAGACATTTCCATGTTTATAGTCATGGCTCTGTAGATACTTCAAAGTTTACACAGATGGCAGTGTAGATATTTCCATGTTTATACAGGTAGCGGTGTGGCTATTTCCATGTTTATACAGATAGCAGTGTAGGTTTTTCCATGTTTATAGAGATAGCGGTGTAGATATTTCCATGTTTATACAGACAGCGGTGTAGTTAATTCCATGATTATACAGATGGCAGTGTAGACATTTCCATGTTTATACAGATAGCATTGAAGATATTTCCATGTTTATAGAGACAGCTGTGTGGACATTTCCATGTTTATACAGATGGCAGTGTAGATATTTCCATGTTTTTACAGGTAGTGCTGTAGGGATTTCCACGTTTATTCAGATGACTGTGTAAGTATTTCCATGATTATACAGATGGCAGTGTAGGCATTTCCATGTTTATAGACATAACCATGTGGATATTTCCATGTTTACACAGATAGCGGTGTAGATATTTCGATGTTTACAGAGATAGCGGTGTAGATATTTACATATTTATACAGATAGCAGTGTAGATATTTCCATGTTTATACAGATGGCACTGTAGATATTTCTATGTTTATACAGATAGTGGTGTACATATTTCCATGTTTATACTGATGACTGTGAAGTTATTTCCATGTTTATACAGATGTCGGTGTAGATATTTTCAGGTTTATAGAGATACCGGGGTAGATATTTCCATGTTTACACAGATAGCGGTGTAGATGTTTCCATGTTTACAGAGATAGCGGTGCAGATATTTCCATATTTATACCGATAGCGGTGTAGATATTTCCATGTTTATACAGATAGCGGTGTAGATATTTCCATGTTTATACATATAGCGATGTACATATTTCCATGTTTATAGAGATGGTGGTGAAGATATTTCCATGTTTATAAAGATAGTGGTGTAGACATTTCCATGTTTATACAGATAGCGGTGAGGATATTTCCAAGTTTATTCAGCTCCCGGTGTAGATATATCCGTCTTTGTACAGATGGCAGTGTAGATATTTCGATTTTTATACAGTTAATGGTGTACATAATTTCATGTTTATAGAGATGGCGGTGGTGGTATATCCATGTTTATAGAGATAGCGGTGTAGATACTTCCACTTTTCTACAGATGGCTTAGTAGATATTTCCATGTGTGTACAGATGGCAGTATAGATAATTCCATTTTTTTAGATATGGTGGTGTAGATATCTCCATGTTTATACAGATAACAGTGTAGATATTTTCATGTTTATACAGATGGCGGTGTTTGTATTTCCATGTTTATAGAGTTAACAGTGTAGATATTTCCATGTTTATGCAGATGGCTGTGTAGATATTTCCATGTTTATAGAAATAGTGGTGTAGATAATTGCATATTTATACAGATAGCGCTGTAGATATTTCCATTGTTATAGAGATGGCATTGTAGATATTTCCATCTTTATACAGATGGTGGTGTAGATATTTCCTTGTTTATACAGATATCGGTGTAGATCTTTCCATGTTGATATAGATAGCGGTGTAGATATTTCCATGTTTACAGAGATTGCGGTGTAGACATTTCCATCTATGCACAGATTGCACTGTAGATATTTCCATATTTACACAGATAGCTGTGTAGATATTTGCAAGTTTACACAGATATCTGTGTAGATATTTCCATGTTTACATAGATAGCATTGTAGTTATTTCCATGTTTATTCAGATAGCGTTGTACATATTTCTATGTTTATACAGATAGCGTTGCAGATATTTCCACGTTTATAGAGATAGCGGTGTAGATATTTCCACGTTTTACAGATAGCAGTGTAGATATTTTCACGTTTACACAGACAGCGTTGGAGACATTTCCATGTTTATACAGATAGCAGTGTAGATATTTCCATGTTTATACACATGGCGGTGTAGATATTTCCATGTTTATGCAGATGGCGGTGTAGACATTTCCAAGTTTATGGAATGGCGGTGTAGATATTTCCATGTTCATAGAGATAGCGGTGTAGATATTTCCATGTTTATAGAGATAGCGGTGTAGATATTTCAATGTTTATACAGATAGCGGTGAAGATATTTCCATGTTTATGTGGATAGCGGTGTTCATATTTGCATGTTTATAGGGATAGCGGTGTAGATAATTCCATGTTGATACAGATAGCGTTGAAGGTATTTCCATGTTTATACAGATAGTGGTGTAGATATTTTCATGTTTATAGAGATGGTGGTGTAGATATTTCCATGTTTATAGAGATTGTGCTGTAGATATTTCCGTGTTTATAGAGATGGCGGTGTAGGTATTTCCATGTTTATAGTGATAGCTATTTAGATACTTCCACGTTTCTACAGATGGCTTTGTAGATATTTCCATGTGTATACAGATGTCAGTGTAGATATTTCCATGTTTATAGGTATGGTTGTGTAGATATTTCCATGTTTATCATATGACTTTGTAAATATTTGCATGTTTATGCAGATGGCGGTGTAGATATTTCCATGTTTATACTGATAGCGGTGGAGATATTTCCATGTTTATACAGATAGCGGTGTAGATATTTCCATGTTTATACAGATAACGGGGTAGATATTTCCATGTTTACATAGATAGCAGTGTAGATATTTTGATATTTGCACAGATTGCCGTGTAGTTATTTTCATCTTTACACAGACAGCGGTGTACATATTTCCATGGTTACGCACACAGCTGTGTAGATATTTCCATGTTTACACAGATATTGTTGTAGACATTTCCATGTTGATACAGATAGCGGTATAGATATTTCCATGTTTATAAAGATTGAGGTGTAGATATTTCCATGTTTATACAGATAGAGGTGAAGTTATTTCCATGTTTATAGAGATAGTGATGTAGATATTTCCATGTTTAAACAGATAGCGGTGTAGATATTTTCATGTTTATACAGATAGCGATGTAGTTATTTCCATGTTATAGAGATAGCAGTGTAGATATTTCCATGTTTATACAGATGACAGTGTAAATATTTCCATGTTTTAACAGACGGCGGTGTAGATATTTCCATGTATATACAGATAGCGGTGTGGCTATTTCCAAGTTTATAAAGATAGCGGTGTAGATATTTCTATGTTTATACACTTAGCAGTGTAGATATTTCCATGTATGTACAGATTGCGGTGTAGGTACTTCCTTGATTATAGAGATAGCGGTGTAGATATTTCCATGCTTATACAGATAGCGGTGTAGGTATTTGCAAGTGTATACAGACGTCAAGGTAGGTATTTCCATGTTTATACAGATGGCAGTGTAGATATTTCCATGTTTATACAGATAGTGATGTAGATATTTCCATGTTTATACAGATAGCGGTGTGGATATTTCCATGTTTATACAGATAGCAGTGGAGATATTTCCATGTTTATAGAAATGGCTGTGTAGATATTTCCATATTTATACAGATGTCAGTGTAGATATTTCCATGTTTATACAGATGGCTGTGTAGTTATTTCCATGTGTATACAGATAGAATTTAGATATTTCCATGTTTTACAGATGGAGGTGTAGATATATCCATGTGTATACAGATGACTGTGTAAATGTTTCCATGTTTTTACAGATGGCGGTGTAGATATTCCCATGTTTATACAGATACTGTCGTAGATATTTCCATGCGTATACAGATAACGGGGTAGATATTTCCGTGTTTACAGACATAGCGGTGTAGACATTTTGATATTTGCACAGATTGAGGTGAAGATATTTTCATCTTGACACAGATAGCGGTGTACATATTTCCATGTTTACACAGATAGCTGTGTAGATATTTCCATATTTACACAGATTTTGTTGTAGGTATTTCCATGTTTATAGAGATAGCGTTGTAGATATTTCCATGTTTTTACAGAGGGCAGTGTAGATATTTCCATGTTTATACAGATGACATTGTAGATATTTCCGTGTTTTTACAGATGGCGGTGTAGATATGTCCATGTTTATACAGATAGCGGTGTGGCTATTTCCAAGTTTATAAAGATAGCGGTGTAGATATTTCCATGTTTATACATATAGCGATGTACATATTTCCATGTTTATAGAGATGGTGGTGAAGATATTTCCATGTTTATAAAGATAGTGGTGTAGACATTTCCATGTTTATACAGATAGCGGTGAGGATATTTCCAAGTTTATTCAGCTCCCGGTGTAGATATATCCGTCTTTGTACAGATGGCAGTGTAGATATTTCGATTTTTATACAGTTAATGGTGTACATAATTTCATGTTTATAGAGATGGCGGTGGTGGTATATCCATGTTTATAGAGATAGCGGTGTAGATACTTCCACTTTTCTACAGATGGCTTAGTAGATATTTCCATGTGTGTACAGATGGCAGTATAGATAATTCCATTTTTTTAGATATGGTGGTGTAGATATCTCCATGTTTATACAGATAACAGTGTAGATATTTTCATGTTTATACAGATGGCGGTGTTTGTATTTCCATGTTTATAGAGTTAACAGTGTAGATATTTCCATGTTTATGCAGATGGCTGTGTAGATATTTCCATGTTTATAGAAATAGTGGTGTAGATAATTGCATATTTATACAGATAGCGCTGTAGATATTTCCATTGTTATAGAGATGGCATTGTAGATATTTCCATCTTTATACAGATGGTGGTGTAGATATTTCCTTGTTTATACAGATATCGGTGTAGATCTTTCCATGTTGATATAGATAGCGGTGTAGATATTTCCATGTTTACAGAGATTGCGGTGTAGACATTTCCATCTATGCACAGATTGCACTGTAGATATTTCCATATTTACACAGATAGCTGTGTAGATATTTGCAAGTTTACACAGATATCTGTGTAGATATTTCCATGTTTACATAGATAGCATTGTAGTTATTTCCATGTTTATTCAGATAGCGTTGTACATATTTCTATGTTTATACAGATAGCGTTGCAGATATTTCCACGTTTATAGAGATAGCGGTGTAGATATTTCCACGTTTTACAGATAGCAGTGTAGATATTTTCACGTTTACACAGACAGCGTTGGAGACATTTCCATGTTTATACAGATAGCAGTGTAGATATTTCCATGTTTATACACATGGCGGTGTAGATATTTCCATGTTTATGCAGATGGCGGTGTAGACATTTCCAAGTTTATGGAATGGCGGTGTAGATATTTCCATGTTCATAGAGATAGCGGTGTAGATATTTCCATGTTTATAGAGATAGCGGTGTAGATATTTCAATGTTTATACAGATAGCGGTGAAGATATTTCCATGTTTATGTGGATAGCGGTGTTCATATTTGCATGTTTATAGGGATAGCGGTGTAGATAATTCCATGTTGATACAGATAGCGTTGAAGGTATTTCCATGTTTATACA
Source organism: Pan paniscus (assembly GCF_029289425.2). Taxonomy (NCBI): domain Eukaryota; kingdom Metazoa; phylum Chordata; class Mammalia; order Primates; family Hominidae; genus Pan; species Pan paniscus. The sequence goes on along the minus strand of NC_073257.2, from coordinate 10,090,127 downwards.
GATAGTGGTGTAGATATTTTCATGTTTATAGAGATGGTGGTGTAGATATTTCCATGTTTATAGAGATTGTGCTGTAGATATTTCCGTGTTTATAGAGATGGCGGTGTAGGTATTTCCATGTTTATAGTGATAGCTATTTAGATACTTCCACGTTTCTACAGATGGCTTTGTAGATATTTCCATGTGTATACAGATGTCAGTGTAGATATTTCCATGTTTATAGGTATGGTTGTGTAGATATTTCCATGTTTATCATATGACTTTGTAAATATTTGCATGTTTATGCAGATGGCGGTGTAGATATTTCCATGTTTATACTGATAGCGGTGGAGATATTTCCATGTTTATACAGATAGCGGTGTAGATATTTCCATGTTTATACAGATAACGGGGTAGATATTTCCATGTTTACATAGATAGCAGTGTAGATATTTTGATATTTGCACAGATTGCCGTGTAGTTATTTTCATCTTTACACAGACAGCGGTGTACATATTTCCATGGTTACGCACACAGCTGTGTAGATATTTCCATGTTTACACAGATATTGTTGTAGACATTTCCATGTTGATACAGATAGCGGTATAGATATTTCCATGTTTATAAAGATTGAGGTGTAGATATTTCCATGTTTATACAGATAGAGGTGAAGTTATTTCCATGTTTATAGAGATAGTGATGTAGATATTTCCATGTTTAAACAGATAGCGGTGTAGATATTTTCATGTTTATACAGATAGCGATGTAGTTATTTCCATGTTATAGAGATAGCAGTGTAGATATTTCCATGTTTATACAGATGACAGTGTAAATATTTCCATGTTTTAACAGACGGCGGTGTAGATATTTCCATGTATATACAGATAGCGGTGTGGCTATTTCCAAGTTTATAAAGATAGCGGTGTAGATATTTCTATGTTTATACACTTAGCAGTGTAGATATTTCCATGTATGTACAGATTGCGGTGTAGGTACTTCCTTGATTATAGAGATAGCGGTGTAGATATTTCCATGCTTATACAGATAGCGGTGTAGGTATTTGCAAGTGTATACAGACGTCAAGGTAGGTATTTCCATGTTTATACAGATGGCAGTGTAGATATTTCCATGTTTATACAGATAGTGATGTAGATATTTCCATGTTTATACAGATAGCGGTGTGGATATTTCCATGTTTATACAGATAGCAGTGGAGATATTTCCATGTTTATAGAAATGGCTGTGTAGATATTTCCATATTTATACAGATGTCAGTGTAGATATTTCCATGTTTATACAGATGGCTGTGTAGTTATTTCCATGTGTATACAGATAGAATTTAGATATTTCCATGTTTTACAGATGGAGGTGTAGATATATCCATGTGTATACAGATGACTGTGTAAATGTTTCCATGTTTTTACAGATGGCGGTGTAGATATTCCCATGTTTATACAGATACTGTCGTAGATATTTCCATGCGTATACAGATAACGGGGTAGATATTTCCGTGTTTACAGACATAGCGGTGTAGACATTTTGATATTTGCACAGATTGAGGTGAAGATATTTTCATCTTGACACAGATAGCGGTGTACATATTTCCATGTTTACACAGATAGCTGTGTAGATATTTCCATATTTACACAGATTTTGTTGTAGGTATTTCCATGTTTATAGAGATAGCGTTGTAGATATTTCCATGTTTTTACAGAGGGCAGTGTAGATATTTCCATGTTTATACAGATGACATTGTAGATATTTCCGTGTTTTTACAGATGGCGGTGTAGATATGTCCATGTTTATACAGATAGCGGTGTGGCTATTTCCAAGTTTATAAAGATAGCGGGGTAGATATTTCCATGTTTATACAGATAGCAGTGCTGTTATTTCCATGTTTATACAGATTGCAGTGTTGGTATTTACAGGTTTATAGAGATAGCGGTGTAGATATTTCCATGTTTATACAGATGGCTCTGTAGGTATTTCCATGTGTATACAGATGGTGGTGTAGATATTTCCATGTTTATAGAGATAGCCTTGTAGATATTTCCATGTTTACACAGATAGCAGTTTAGACATTTCCATGTTTATAGGGATAGCAGTGTAGGTATTTCCATATTTAAACAGATGGCGGTGTAGATATTTCCATGTTTATAGAGATAGCCATGTAGATATATCCAGGTTTAAACAGATAGCGGTGTAGACTTTTCCATGTTTACAGAGATAGCGGTGTAGGTATTTCCATATTTATACAGATAGCCATGGAGTTATTTTCATGTTTATTCAGATGGCGGTGTAGATATTTCCATGTTTATACAGATAGCGGTGAGGCTATTTCCATGTTTATACAGATAGTGATGCAGATATTTCCATATTTATAGAGATGGCTGTCTAGATATTTCCATATTTATGCAGATAGCAGTGTAGAAATTTCCATATTTACAGAGATAACGGTGTAGATATTTCCATATTTATACTGATAGCGGTGTAGATATTTCCATGTTTATACAGATTGCGGTGTAGATATTTCCATGTTTATACACATTGATGTGTAGATATTTCCATGTTTATAGAGATGACTGTGAAGATATTTTCATATTTTTACACATGGCGGTGTAGATATTTCATTGGTTATACAGATAGCTGTGTGGCTATTTCCATGTTTATACAGATAGCAGTGGAGATATTCCATGTTTATAGAAATGGCTGTGTAGATATTTCCATATTTATACAGACGGCAGTGTAGATATTTCCATGTTTATACAGATGGCTGTGTAGTTATTTCCATGTGTATACAGATAGAATTTAGATATTTCCATGTTTTACAGATGGAGGTGTAGATATATCCATGTGTATACAGATGACTGTGTAAATATTTCCATGTTTTTACAGATGGCGGTGTAGATATTTCCATGTTTATACAGATACTGTCGTAGATATTTCCATGCGTATACAGATAACGGGGTAGATATTTCCATGTTTACAGACATAGCGGTGTAGACATTTTGATATTTGCACAGATTGAGGTGTAGATATTTTCATCTTGACACAGATAGCGGTGTACATATTTCCATGTTTACACAGATAGCTGTGTAGATATTTCCATATTTACACAGATTTTGTTGTAGATATTTCCATGTTTACAGAGATAGCGGTGTAGATATTTCCATGTTTATACAGACAGCGGTGTAGTTAATTCCATGATTATACAGATGGCAGTGTAGATATTTCCATGTTTATACAGATAGCATTGAAGATATTTCCATGTTTATAGAGACAGCTGTGTGGACATTTCCATGTTTATACAGATGGCAGTGTAGATATTTCCATGTTTTTACAGATAGTGCTGTAGAGATTTCCACGTTTATTCAGAAGGCTGTGTAAGTATTTCCATGATTATACAGATGGCAGTGTAGGCATTTCCATGTTTATAGACATAAACATGTGGATATTTCCATGTTTACACAGATAGCGGTGTAGATATTTCGATGTTTACAGAGATAGCGGTGTAGATATTTACATATCTATACAGGTAGCAGTGTAGATATTTCCATGTTTATACAGATGGCACTGTAGATATTTCTATGTTTATACAGATAGTGGTGTACATATTTCCTTGTTTATACAGATGACTGTGAAGTTATTTCCATGTTTATACAGATGTCGGTGTAGATATTTTCAGGTTTATAGAGAGACCGGGGTAGATATTTCCATGTTTACTCAGATAGCGGTGTAGATGTTTCCATGTTTACAGAGATAGCGGTGCAGATATTTCCATATTTATACAGATAGCGGGGTAGATATTTCCATGTTTATGCAGATAACGGTGTAGACCTTTCCATGTTTACAGATTGCGGTGAATGTATTTCCATGTTTATGGAGATAGCGGTGTAGATATTTCCATGTTTATACAGAAGGCTGTGTAGATATTTCCATGGGCATACACATGGCAGTGTAGGTATTTCCATGTTTATACACATGTCAGTGTAGATATTTCCATGTTTATACACATGGAGGTGCAGATATTTCCATGTTTATACAGATAGTTGTGTAGATATTTCCATGTTTATACAGATGGCTGTGTAGATATTTCCAGGTTTATACAGATGGCTGTGTAGATATTTCCAAGTTTATACAGATGGCTGTGTAGGTAATTCCATGTTTATACAGATGGCAGTGTAGATATTCCCATGTTTTTACATTTTGTTGTGTAGATTTTTCCATGTTTATACAGATGACTCTGTAGGTATTTCCATGTTTATACAGATGGTGGTGTAGATATTTCCATGTTTATACCGCTAGCCATGTAGATATTTCCATGTTTATACAGATAGCAGTGTAGACATTTCCATGTTTACAGAGATAGCGGTGTAGATATTTATATATTTATACAGATAACGGGTTAGATATTTCCATGTTTATACAGATAGCGCTGTAGATATTTCCATGTTCATACAGAATGCGGTGTAGTTATTTCCATGTTTGTAGAGATAGCGGTGTAGATATTTCCATGTGTATAGAGATGGCAGTGTAGACATTTCCATGTTTATACAGATGGAGGTTGAGATAGATCCATGTTTATACAGCTGTCTGTGTAGATATATTCATATTTTTACAGATGGTTGTGTAGATATTTCCATCTTTATACAGATAGCGGTGTAGATATTTCCATGTTTATACAGATAGCGGTGTAAGTATTTCCATGTTTACAGAGATAGTGGTGTAGATATTTCCATGTTTATGCAATTGCCTGTGTAGTTATTTCCATGTTTATACAGATGGCGGTGAAGTTATTTCCATGTTTATAGAGATAGCCATGTAGATACTTCCATGTTTATACAGCCAGCGGTGTAGATATTTCCATGTTTATAGAGATAGCGGTGTAGATATTTCCATATTTTTACAGATAGCGGTGTAGATATTTCCATGTTTACAGATAACGGTGTAAATATTTCCATGTTTATGCATATGGCTGTGTAGATGTTTCCATGTGTATACACATGGCAGTGCAGATATTTCCATGTTTATACACATGGAGGTGCAAATATTTCCATGTATATACAGATGACTGTGTAGATATTTCCATGTTTTTACAGATGGCGGTGTAGGTATTTCCTTGTTTATACAGATTGCGGTGTGGCTATTTCCATGTTTATACAGATACCTGTGTAGATATTTCCATGTTTATAGAGATGGCTGTGTAGATATTTCCATGTATATACAGATGGCTGTGTAGATATTTCCATGTTTATACAGATGGCACTGTAGATATTTTCATGTTTTTACAGATAGTGGTGTAGGTTTTTCCAGGTTTATAGAGACGACTCTGTAGCTATTTCCATGTTTATACAGATGGTGGTGTAGATATTTCCATGTTTATACAGATAGCCATGTAGATATTTCCATGTTTATACAGATAGCAGTGTAGACATTTTCATGTTTATAGAGATAGCAGTGTAGATATTTATATATTTATACAGATAACGGTGTAGATATTTCCTTGTTTATACAGATTGCGGTTTGGCTATTTCCATGTTTATACAGATAGCTGTGGAGATATTTCCATGTTTATAGAGATGGCTGTGTAGATATTTCCATGTTTATAGAGATAGCGGTGGAGGTATTTCCATGTTTATACAGATGGCGGTGTTGATATTTCCAAGTTTATAAAGATAGCGGTGTAGATATTTCCATGTTTATGCAGATAGCGCTCTAGGTATTTCCATGTTCATACAGATTGCGGTGTAGTTATTTCCATGTTTATAGAGATAGCGGTGTACATATTTCCATGTGTATACAGATGGCAGTGTAGATATTTCCATGTATATACAGATGGAGGTGTACATATTTCCATGTTTATCCAGGTGACTGTGTAGATATATTCATATTTTTACAGATGGCGGTGTAGATTTTCCATGTTTATACAGATAGCGGTGTCGCTATTTCCATGTTTATACAGAGAGCAATGTAGATATTTCCATGTTTATAGAGATAGCTGTGTAGATAATACCATGTTTGTACAGATAGCGGTGTAGATATTTCCATGTTTATACGGATGGCAGTGTAGATATTTCCATGTTTATACAGATAGTGGTATAGATGTTTCCATGTTTATACAGATGACTGTGTTGGTATTTCCATGTTTATACAGATGGTGGTGTAGATATTTCCATGTTTATAGAGATAGCGGTGTAGATATTTCCATGTTTATACCGATAGCGGTGGAGATATTTCCATGTTTATACAGATAGCGGTGTAGCTATTTCCATGTTTATACAGATAGCGGTGTAGACTTTCCATGTTTATACAGATCGTGGTGTAGATATTTCCATTTTTATACTGATAGTGGCGTTGATATTTCCATCTTCATACAGATTAATCTGTAGGTATTTCCATGTTTATAAAGATGGTGGTGGAGATATTTCCATGTTTATAGAGATAGCCGTGTAGGTATTTCAATGTATATACAGATAGCGGTGTAGACATTTCCATGTTTATAGAGATAGGCATGTAGATATTTCCATGTTTATACAGAGAGTGTTGTAGACATTTCCATGTTCATAGAGATACCGTAGCAGATATTTCCATATTTATACAGATAGCGGTGCAGATATTTCCATGTTTATACAGATAGCGGTGTAGATCTTTCCATGTTTATACAGGTAGCGGTGTAGATATTCCCATGTTTATACGGATCACGGTGTAGACATTTCCGTCTTTCTACAGATGGCAGTGTAGATATTTCTATGTTTATACAGATGGCGGTGTCGATATTTCCAAGTTTATAGGCATCGTGGTGTAGATATTTCCATGTTTCTGCAGATGGCGTTGTAGATATTTCCATGTTTATAGAGATGGCAGTGTAGATATTTCTATGTTTACAGAGATAGCGGTGCAGATAATTTCAAGTTTATAGAGATGGTGGTGTAGTTATTTCCATTTTTATAGAGATAGTGGTGTAGATATTTCCATGTTTATACAGATGGCTGTGTAGATATTTGCATGTATATACAGACGGCGGTGTTGGTAATTCCATGTTTATACAGGGAGCCGTGAAGATATTTCCATGCTTATACACTTTTCGGTGTAGATATTTCCATCTTTATACAGATGGCAGTGTAGATATTTCCATGTTTCTACAGATGGCATTGAGGATATTTCAATGTTTATACAGAGGGTGGTGTAGATATTTCCATGTTTATACAGATGGCATTGTAGAAAGTTCCATGATTATGGAGATGGCGGTGTAGATATTTTCATGTTTATAGAGATAGTTGTGTAGACATTTCCATGTTTATACAGATAGCAGTGGAGATATTTCCATGTTTATACAGATAGTGGTGTTGGTATTTTCATGTTTCTACAGACAGCGTTGTAGATATTTCCAAGCTTATACAGCTCACGGTGTAGATGTTTCCATTTTTATACAGATGGCAGTGTAGATATTTTCATGTTTATAGAGATGGTGGTGCAGATATTTCCATGTTTATACAGAGGACTGTGTAGATATTTCCATGTTTATACAGACGGCGGTGTAGATATTTCCATGTTTACACAGATAGCTGTGAAGGTATTTCCACGTTTACACAGATTGTGTTGTAGATATTTCCATGTTTATGCAGACAGCAATGTAGATATTTCCATGTTTATACAGATAGTGGTGTAGATGTTTCCATGTTTATACAGATAGCGGTGGAGGTATTTCCATGTATTTACAGATCGTGGTGTAGACATTTCCATGTTTATACAGATACCGGTGTAGATAATTCCATGTTTATAGAGATGGCGGTGTAGGTATTTCAATGTTTATAGACATAGTGGTGTAGATATTTCCATGTTCATACAGATAGCGGTGTAGAGATTTCCATGTTTATACAGCTCGCAGTGAAGATATTTCCATCTTTATGCAGATGGCAGTGTAGATATTTCCATGTTTATAGAGATAGCGGTTTAGATATTTCCAATTTTACACAGATCGTGCTGTAGATATTTCCTTGTTTATGGAGATGGCGGTGTAGATATTTTCATGTTTATAAAGATGGCGGTGTAGATATTTCCATGTTTATAGATATAGCTCGGAAATTATTTCCATGTGTGTAGAGATAGCGGTGTAGATATTTCCATCTTTATACAGATGGCTGTGTAGATATTTCCACGTTTATACAGATGGCAGTCTAGATATTTCCGTGTTTATAGAGATGCTGGTGCAGATATTTCCATGTTTATACAGATGACTGTGTAGATATTTCCATGTTTATACAGATGGCGGTGTAGATATTTCCATGTTTATAGAGATAGCAGTGTCTACATTTCCTTATTTATACTGATAGCGGTGCAGATGTTTCCATGTTTATTCAGATGGCAGTGTAGATATTTCCATGTTTATACAAATAGCGGTGTGGATATTTCTACGTTTATACAGGTAGCGGTGTAGATATTTCCATGTTTATACAGATGTCTGTGTAGATATTTCCATGTTTTTACAGATGACATTGTAGATATTTCCATGTTTATACAGATAGTGGTGTAGATATTTCCATGTTCATACAGATGAATGTGTAGGTATTTCCATGTTTATACAGATATCTGTGTAGATATTTCCATGTTTATACAGATGGCAATGTAGATATTTCCATGTTTATACAGATAGTGGTGTAGATATTTCCATGTTCATACAGATGAATGTTTAGGTATTTCCATGTTTATACAGATGGCAGTGTAGATATTTCCATGTTTATAGAGATGGACATGTTGATGATTCCATGTTTATACAGATAGCGGTGAAGACATTTCCATGTTTATAGAGATAGCAGTGTAGATATTTCCATGTTCATAAAGATGGCGGTGTAGGTATTTCCATGTTTATTGAGATAGCGCTATAGATATTTCCATATTTATACAGACAGCGGTGTAGATATTTCCACGTTTATAGAGATAGTGGTGTTGGTATGTCCATGTTTATACAGATATCGGTGTAGATATTTCCATGTTTATAGATCTCGCGGTGTAGATGTTTCCATCTTTATAGAGATGTCAGTGTAGGTAATTGCATGTTTATGCAGATAGCGGTGTAGATATTTCCATGTTTATGCAGATAGAGGTATATGTTTTACATGTTTATAGGGATAGCGGTGTTGATATTTCCATGTTTATACAGATGACTGTGTAGTCATTTCCATGTGTATTCCGATTGCAGTGTAGATATTTCCATGTTTGTACAGATGGAGGTGTAGATATTTCCATGTTTATACAGATGACTGTGTAGATATTTCCATATTTTTACAGATGGCGGTGTAGATATTTCCATGTTTATACAAATAGCAGTGTCGCTATTTCCATGTTTATAGGGATAGCGGTGTAGATATTTCCATGTTTATAGAGATGGCTGTGAGGCTATTTCCATGTTTATACAGATGGCAGTGTTGATATTTCCATGTTTATACAGATAGTGGTGTAGATATTTCCATGTTGATACAGATGACTCTGTAGGTATTTCCATGTATATACAGAAGGCAGTGTAGATATTTCCAAGTTCATACAGATAGCCATGTAGATATTTCCATGTTTATACTGATAGCCGTGTAGACATTTCTCATGTTTATAGAGATAGCGGTGTAGATATTTCCATATTTATACAGATAGCGGTGTAGATATCTCCATGTTTATACAGGAAGAGGTGTAGATATCTCCATGTTTATACAGATCACGGTGTAGACAATTCCATCTTTCTACAGATGGCAGTGTAGATATTTATACGTTTATACAGATGGCGGTGTAGATATTTCCATTTTTACACAGATTGCGGTGTAGATATTTCCATATTAATGCAGATGGCGGTGTAGATATTTCCATGTTTACAGAGATTGCGTTGTAGATATTTCTATGTTTACTGAGATAGCGGTGTAGATAATTCCATGTTTATAGAGATGGCGGTGTAGTTATTTCCATATTTATAGAGATAGTGAGGTAGATATTTCCAAGTTTACAGTCAGCGCTGTAGATATTTCTATGTTTATACAGATAGTAGTGTTGGTATTTCCATGTTTACACACATAGCTTTGTAGATATTTCCATGTTTATACTGCTCGTGGTGTAGATTTATCCATTTTTATACAGATAGCGATGTAGTTATTTCCATGTTTATGGGATAGCGGTGTAGGTATTTCCATGTGTATAGAGATAGCGGTGCAGATGTTTCCAAGTTTATACTGATGGCTGTGTAGATATTTCCACGTGTATACACATGGCTGTGTTGATATTTCCATGTCTATAGAGATGGTGTTGTACATATTTCCATGTATATACAGATAACTGTGTAGATATTTGCATGTTTCTACAGAAGGCGGTGTAGATATTTCCATGATTATAGAGATAGCGGTGTAGATATTTCCATGTTTATACAGATAGCGGTGCAGATATTTCCAGGTTTATAGAGATAGCGGAGTAGATATTTCCATCTTTGCACAGATTGCGGAGCAGATATTTCCATCTTTACACAGATAGTGGTGTAGATATTTCCATGTTTACACAGAAAGCGTTGTAGACATTTCCATGTTTAAACAGATAGAGGTGTAGATAATTCAATGTTTACAGATATAGCTGTGATGATGTTTCAATGTTTATACAGATAGCGGTGGAGTTATTTCCTTGTTTATACACATAGTGGTGTAGATATTTCCATACTTATAGAGATTCCGGTGTAGATATTTCCATGTTTATAGTGTTAGCGGTGTAGTTATTTCCATGTTTATTCAGATGGTGGTGTAGTTATTTCCACGATTTTACAGATGGCGCTGTAGATAATTCAATGTTTATACAGATAGCAGTGTAGATATTTCTATGTTTATACAGAGAGTGGTGTAGATATTACCATGTTTACACAGATAGCGGTGTAGATATTTCCATCTTTGCACATATTGCGGTGTAGATAATTCCAACCTTACATAGAGAGCGGTGTAGATATTTCCATCTTTGCACAGATTGCAGTGGAGATATTTCAATGTTTACACAGATAGCGGTGTAGATATTTCCATGTTTACACAGAAATCGTTGTAGATATTTGCATGTTTATGGAGATAGCGGTGTAGATATTTCCATGTTTTTACAGATAGCGCTGTAGATGTTTCCATGTTCATACAGAAAGTGGTGGAGACATTTCCATGTTTCTACATATCATGGTGTAGATATTTCCATGTTTATACAGATAGCGGTGTAGATAATTCCATGTTTATACAGATAGCGGTGGAGATATAACAATGTTTTTACCGATGGCTTTGTAGATATTTCCATGTTTTCACAGATGGCGCTGTAGATATTTCCATGTTTATACAGATGACTGTGTTGTTATTTCCATGTTTATACAGAAGGCGGTTTAGGTATTTCCATATTTATAGATATGCCCTTGCAGATATTTCCATATTTATACAGATAGCGGTGTAGACATTTCCATGTTTATGCAGATAGCGGAGTAGATATTTCCATATTTATACGGATCTCGTTGTAGATATTTGCATGTTTATACAGTTAGCAGTGTAGATATTTCCATGTTTATACAGATAGCATTGTAGATATTTCCATTTTTATACAGATCGTGGTGTAGATGTTTCCATGTTTATTCAGATAGCGGTGTAGATATTTCCATGTTTATACAGGTCATGGTGTAGATATTTCCATGTTTACACGGATAGCGGTGTACGTATTGCCATGTTTATACAGATGCCAGTATAGATATTTCCATTTTTATTCAGATGGTGGTGTATATATTTCCATGTTTATACAGATGACTGTGTAGATATTTCAGAGTTTAAACTGACGGCAGAGTTGACATTTCTAGGTTAATACAGATGGCGGTGTAGATATTTCCATGATTATAGAGATGGTGGTGTAGGTATTTCCATGTTTATACACATGGCGGTGTAGTTATTTCCATGTTTATACAGATGGCGGTTGTAGATATTTCCATGTTTACACAGATAGCAGTGTAGATATTTCCATGTTTATACAGATGGCAGTTTAGATATTTACATGTTTATACAGATGGCGTTGTAGATATTTCCATGTTTATACAGATAGCGGTGTAGGAATTTGCATGTTTATACAAATGTCGGTTTTAGAAATCTTTATACAGATAGCGGTGTAGATATTTCCATGTTTACACAGATATCAGTGTAGATAATTCCATCTTTATACAGATGGCATTGTAGATATTTCCATGTTTACACAGATGGTGGTGTAGATATTTCTTTGTTTATAGAGATAGCGGTGCAGATATTTCCATGTTTATACAGATAGCAGTGTAGATATTTACATGTTTATACAGATGGTGGTGTAGATAATTCCATCTTTATACAGATGGCAGTGTAGATATTTCCATGTGTATACAGATGGCAGTGTAGATATTTCCATGTTTATACAGATAGCGGTGTAGGTAATTCCATGTTTATACAGATAGCGGTGTAGATATTTGCATGTTTATACAGGTGGCTCTGTAGATATTTCCATGTTTATACAGATGGCAGTGTAGATATTTCCATGTTTATAGAGATGGTGGTGTAGATATTTCCAAGTTTATGCAGATGACTGTGTAGATATTTCCATGTTTATACAGATAGCTGTGTTGATATTTCCATGTTTATACAACTGGCGGTGCAGATATTTCCATGTATATACAGATGGCGCTGTAGATATTTCCTTGTTTATAGAGATGGCGGTGTAGATATTTCCATATATATGGAGATGGCGGTGTAGTTATTTCCATGTTTATGGAGATGGCAGTGTAGTTATTTCTATGTTTATACAGATAGCGTGGTAGATATTTCCATGTTTACACAGATAGCGGTGAAGATATTTCCATGTGTATTCAGATGGCGGTGTAGTTATTTCCATGTTTAAACAGATAGCGGTGTAGTTATTTCCATGTTTATACAGATAGCGGTGTTGATATTTCCATGTATATAGGGATAGCGGTGTAGGTATTTCTATGTCTATAGACATAGCGGTGTAGTTATTTCCATGTTTATACAGATAGCGGTGTAGATATTTCCATGTTTATACAGATGGCTGTGTATATATTTCCATGTTTATACAGATGGCAGAGTAGATATTTCCATGTTTATGCAGATGGTTTTGTAGGTATTTCCGTGTTTATAGAGATGAATATGTCGATATTTCTATGTTTATACAGATGGCGCTGTAGATATTTCCATGTTTATACAGATAGCGGTGTAGGAATTTGAATGTGTATACAAATGTCGGTTTACATAATTCAATCTTTATACAGATAGCGGTGTAGATATTTCCATGTTTATACAGATGGCAGTGTAGATATTTCCGTGTTAATATAGAAGGCAGTGTAGATATTTCCATGTTTAGAGAAGTGGCAGGGTATTTATTTCTCAGTTTATAGAGATGGCGGTGTAGATATTTCCATGTTTATATGGATGGCAGTGTAGTTATTTCTATGTTTATACAGATGGCGGTGTAGATATTTATATGTTTATACAGATAGTGATGTAGATATTTCCATGTTGATACAGATGACGGTGTAGATATTTCCATTTTTATAGAGATTGCAGTGTAGATATTTCAATGTTTATACAGATGGCGTTGTAGATATTTCCATGTTTACACAGATGGTGGTGTATGTATTTCCATGTTTATAGAGATGCCGGTATAGATATTTCCATGTTTATAAAGATTGCAGTGTAGAGATTTCCATGATTACGCAGATAGCGGTGAAGTTATTTCCATGTTTATACAGATTGCGGTGTGGATATTTCCATATTTATACAGATAGCGGTGTAGTTATTTTCATGTTTATAGAGATAGCGGTGTTGACATTTCCATGTTTATTGGGATAGCGGTGTAGATATTTCCATGTTTATACAGATAGTGGTGTAGGTAATTCCATGTTTATACAGATAGCAGTGTAGATATTTGCATATTTATACAGGTGGCTGTGTAGATATTTCCACGTTTATGCAGATGGCAGTGTAGATATTTCCATGATTATAGAGATGGTGGTGTAGATATTTCCATGTTTATACAGATGACTGTGTAGATATTTCCATGTTTATACAGATGGCGGTGTAGATAATTATATGTTTGTACAGATAGCGGTGTAGACGTTTCCATGTTTATACAAATGGCATTGTATATATATCCATGTTTACACAGATAGCGGTGTACATATCTCCATGTCTATACAGATGGCGGTGTAGATAATTCCATCTTTATACAGATGGCATTGTAGATATTTCCATGTTTATACAGATAGCAGTGTAGATATTTCTTTGTTTATAGAGATAGCGGTGCAGATATTTCCATGTTTATATAGATAGCAGTGTAGATATTTGCATGTTTATACAGATGGTGGTGTAGATAATTCCATCTTTATACAGATGGCAGTGTAGATATTTCCATGTTTATACAGATGGCGGTGTAGACATTTCCATGTTTATTCAGATGGATGTGTAGATATTTCCATGTTTATACAAATGGCGGTGTAGGTATTTCCATGTTTATAGACATGGCGTTGTAGATATTTCCATGTTTATACAGATGACGGTGTAGATATTTCCATGTTTATACAGGTAGCGTTGTGGATATTTCCATGTTTATACAGATAGCAGTGTTGTTATTTCCAAGTTTATACAGATAGCGGTGTTGATATTACCAAGTTTATAGGGATAGCGGTGAAGATTTTACCATGTTTATACAGATAGCTGTGTAGGTATTTCCATGTTTATACAGAAAGCGGTGTAGATATATGCATGTTTATACAGATGGTGTTGTAGATAATTCCATCTTTATACAGATGACATTGTAGATATTTCCATGTTTATACAGATGTCGGTGTAGATATTTCCATGTTTATACAGATGGCGGTGTAGATATTTCCATATTTGTAGAGATGGCAGTGAAGATATTTCCATATTTATACAGATGGCAGTGTAGATATTTCCATGTTTATGGAGATGGCAGTGTAGATATTTCTATCTTTATACAGATAGTGGGGTAGATATTTCCAAGTTTACACAGATAGCGATGTAGATATTTCCATGTATATACAGATGGCTGTGTAGATATTTCCATGTTTATAGAGATAGCGGTGCAGCTATTTCTATGTTTATACAGATAGCGGTGTAAGAATTTGCATGTACATACAAATGGCGGGGTAGATAATTCCATCTTTATAAAAATAGTGGTGTAGATATTTCCAAGTTTATACAGATGGCTGTGTAGATATTTCCATGTTTATATAGACGGCGGTGTAGATATTTCCATGTATATAGAGATGGCAGTGTAGTTATTTCCATGTTCATACAGATGGCGGTGTAGATATTTCCATGTTTATACACATAGTGATGTAGACATTTCCATGTTCATACAGATGACGGTGTAGATATTTCCATTTTTATAGAGATTGCGGTGTAGATATTTCAATGTTTATACAGATGGCGTTGTAGATATTTCCAAGTTTATACAGATAGCGGTGTAGCTATTTCCATGATTACACAGATAGCGGTGTAGATATTTCCATGTTTATACAGGTAGCGTTGTGCATATTTCCATGTTTATACAGATAGCGGTGTAGTTATTTCCAATTTTATACAGATAGCGGTGTTGATATTTCCAAGTTTATAGGGATAGCGGCGAAGATTTTACCATGTTTATACAGATAGCTGTGTAGGTATTTCCATGTTTATACAGATAGCGGTGTAGATATATGCATGTTTATACAGATGGTGGTGTAGATAATTCCATCTTTATACAGATGGCAGTGTAGATATTTCCATGTTTATACCGATGGCGGTGTAGATATTTCCATGTTTATACAGATGGCTCTGTATATATTTAAATATTTATAGAAATGTCGGTGTAGATATTTCCATGTATATACACATGGCGTTGTAGATATTTCATTGTTTATACAGATAGCGGCGTAGTTATTTCCATGTTTATAGAGATGATGTTGTAGACATTTCCATTTTTATGCAGATTGCGGTGTAGATATTTCCATATTTATACAGATAACGATGTAGATCTTTCCATGTTTATACATATGGATCTGTAGTTATTTCCATCTTCATACAGATGGCGGTGAACATATTTCCATGTTTTTACAGATGGCCGTGTGGATATTTCCATGTTTATACAGATGGCGGTGCGGATATTTCCATGTTTACAGAGATGGCGGTGTAGATATTTCCATGTTTATACAGATAGCGGTGTAGATATTTGCATGTTTTTATAGGTAACGTTGTGGTTATTTCCATGTTTATATAGATAGCGGTGATGATATTTTCATGTTTATAGTGATAGCGGTGTAGATATTTGCATGTTTATACAGATAGAGGTGTAGCTTTTTCCATGTTTCTACAAATTGCGGTGTAGATTCTTTCACGTTTATACAGATGGCTGGGTAGATATATCCATGTTTATACAGATGGCCGTGTAGTTATTTCCATGTTTATATAGATATTGGTGTAGAGATTTCCATGTTTATAGGGATAGCGGTGTAGGCATTCCCATGTTAGTACAGATAGCGGTGTAGATATTTTCATGTTTATACAGATGGCTGTGTAGATATATCCATGTTTATTCAGATGGCCGTGTAGTTATTTCCATGTTGATACAAATGGTGGTGTAGATATTTCCAGGTTTATTCAGACGACTGTGTTGATATTTCCATGTTTATACAGATGACGGTGTAGATATTTCTATGTTTATACAGATGGCGGTGTAGATATTTCCATGTTTATAGAGATGGCCGTGTAGATATTTACATGTTTATACAGATGGCAGTGTAGATATTTCCATGTTTATACAGGTCATGGTGTAGATATTTCCATGTTTATATGGATAGCGGTGTATGTATTTCCATGTTTATACAAATGGCCGTGTAGATATTTCCATATTTACACAGATGGCAGTGTAGATATTTCTATGTTTATAGAGATAGCGGAGTAGATATTTCCATTTTTACACTGATAGCGGTGTAGATGTTTCCATGTTTATACAGATGCCGGTGTAGATAATTCCATTTTATATAGATGGCATTGTAGATATTTCCATGTTTATACAGATGGCGATGTAGGTATTTCTATATTTATAGAGATAGCGGTGCAGATGTTTCCATGTTTGTACAGATAGCATTGTAGTTATTTCCATGTTTATACAGATGGCTGTGTAGATATTTCCATCTTTATGCAGATGGCTGTGTAGATATTTCCATGTTTATAGAGATGGCGGTGTAGATATTTCCATGTTTATACAGATGGCGGTGTAGATATTTCCATGTTTATACAGGTCATGGTGTAGATATTTCGATGTTTATGCGGATAGCGGTGTACGTATTTCCATGTTTATACAGATGGCAGTGTAGACATTTCCATATTTATACAGATGGTGGTGCAGATATTTCCATGTTTATAGAGACGATTGTATAGATAATTCCGTGTTTATACTGATGGCAGTGTTGCTATTTCCATATTAATACAGATGGCGGTGCAGATATTTCCCTGTTTATAGAGATGGTGTTGTAGATATTTCCATGTTTATACAGATGGCGGTGTAGGTGTTTCCGGTTTTATACAGATAGCGGTGTAGATGTTTCCATGTTTACACAGATAGCGGTGTAGATATTTCCATGTTTATACAGATGGCGGTGTATATATTTCTATGTTTATAGAGATAGCGGTGCAGATATTTCCATGTTTATAGACATAGCGGTGTAGGTATTTCCATGTTTATACAGATAACGGTGTAGATATTTCCAAGTTTATACAGATGGCTGTGTAAATATTTCCATGTTTATACACATGGCAGTGTGGATATTTCCATGTTTATAGAGATAGCGGTGTAGATATTTCCATGATTTTACAGATCGTGGTGTAGATATTTTCATGTTTATACAGTTAGCGGTGCAGATATTTCCATGTTTATACAGGTAGCGGTGTAGTTATTTCCATGTTTATAGAGATATCGGTGTAAATATTTCCAAGTTTATACACATGACTGTGTAGATATTTCCATGCATATACAGATGGCAGTGTAGAAATTTCCATGTTTAAACAGATGGATTGTTAGATATTTCCATGTTCATACAGATGACTGTGTAGATATTTCCATGTTTTTACAGATGGCCGTGTACGTATTTCCATGTTTATACAGAAACCGGTGTGGCTATTTCTATGTTTATACAGATTGCTATGTAGATATTTCCATGTTTCTACAGATGACTGTGTAGATATTTCCATGTTTATACAGATGGCAGTGTAGATATTTCCATGTTTATACACATAGTGGTGTAGCTATTTCCATGTTTATACGGATGGCAGTGGAGATATTTCCATGTTTATAGAGATAGCCCTGTAGATATTTCCATGTTTATACAGATAGCGGTGTAGACATTTCCATGTTTATAGAGATAGCTGTGTAGATATTTCCATATTTATACAGATAGCGGTGTGGCTATTTCCATGTTTATACAGATGGCAGTGTAGATATTTCCATGTTTATGCAGTTAGCGATGTAGATATTTTCATGTTTATACAGATAGCAGTGGAGATATTTCCATGTCTATACAGATATCGGTGGATATATTTCCATGTTTATAGAGATGGCGGTGTAGATATTTCTAAGTTTATACAGATAGCGGAGTAGATATTTACATGTTTTAGATAGCAGTGCAGATATTTCCATGTTTATAGAGAAAGCGGTGTAGGTATTTCCAGGTTTATACAGATGGCTGTGTAGATATTTCCATGTGTATACAGATGGCAGTGTAGATATTTCCATGTTTATACAGATGGAGTTGTAGATACTTCCATGTTTATACAGATGACTGTGTAGATATTTCCATGTTTTTACAGATGGCGGTGTGGATATTTCCATGTTTATACAGATAGCGGTGTAGATATTTCCATGTTTATAGAGATAGCGGTGGAGATATTTAAATGTTTATACAGATAGCGGTGGATATATTTCAATGGTTATAGAGATGGCGGTGTAGATATTTCCAAGTTTATATAGATAGCGGTGTAGATATTTCCATCTTTACACAGATAAAGGTGTACATATTTCCATGTTTACACAGATAGCTGTGAAGATATTCCCATGTTTACACAGATAGTGTTGTAGATATTTCCATGTTTATACAGGGCGCGGTGTAGATATTTCCATGTTTACAAAGATAACGGTGTGGATATTTCCATGTTTATAGAGATAGCGCTGGGGATATTTCTATGTAAATACAGATAGCGATGTAGATATTTCCATGTTTATACAGGTAGCGGTATAGATATTTCCATGTTTACACAGATAGCTGTGCAGATATTTCCATGTTTATACAGATAGCGGTGAAGATATTTCAATGTTTATACAGATCGTGTTTGAGATACTTCCATGTTTATACAGATAGCGGTGGGGATATTTCCATGTTTATACAGATGGCGGTGTAGATATTTCCAAGTTTATAAAGATAGCGGTGTAGATATTTCCATGTTTATACCCATAGCGGTGTAGATATTTCCATCTTTATACAGATTGCGGTGCAGTTATTTCCATGTTTATAGAGATAGCGGTGTAGACATTTCCATGTTTATACAGTCGTCTTTGTAGATATTTCCATGTGTATACAGATGATAGTGTAGATATTTCCATGTTTATGCAGATGACTGTGCAGATATTTTCATGTATTTATACATGGCGGCGTAGACATTTCCATGTTTATACAGATAGCTTATACAGACGCAGTGAATATATTTCCATGTTTATACAGATAGTGCTGCAGATATTTCCACGATCATACAGGTAGAGGTGTAGATATTTCCATGTTTTTGCAGATCTCTGTGTAGATATTTCCATCTTTCTAGGTATGACAGTGTAGATCTTTCTATGTTTATAGAGATGGCGGTGTAGATATTTCCATGTTTATACAGATAGCGGTGGAGATATTTCCATGTTTATACGGATAGCGGTGTAGATATTTCCATGTTTATAGAGATGGCGGTGCAGATATTTCCAAGTTTATAAAGATAGCGGTGTAGTTATTTCCATGTTTATACAGATAACTGTGTAGATATTTACATGTTTATACAGATTTCGGTGTAGGTATTTTCATGTTTATAGAGATAGTGCTGTAGATATTTCCATGTATATACAGATGACTGTGTAGATATTTCCATGTGTATAAAGATGGCAGTGTAGATATTTCCATGGTTAAACAGATGGAGGTTTAGGTATTTCCATGTTTATACAGATGACTCTGTATATATTTTCATGTTTTCACAGATGGCGGTGTAGATATTTCTTGTTTATAAAGATAACGGTGTTGCTACTTCCATGTTTTTACAGACAGCAGTGAAGATATATCCATGTTTATAGAGATAGCCCTGTAGATATTTCCATGTTTATACAGATAGCGATGTACATATTTCCATGTTTATAGAGATGGTGGTGAAAATATTTCCATGTTTATAGAGATAGTGGTGTAGACATTTCCATGTTTATACAGATAGCGGTGAGGATATTTCCATGTTTATTCAGCTCCCGGTGTAGATGTTTCCATCTTTATACAGATAGCATTGTAGATATTTGGATGTTTACACTGATAGTGGTGTAGAGATTTTCATGTTTATGGAGATTGTGGTGTACATAATTCCATGTTTATACAGATTGCGGTGAAGATATTTCCATGTTTATAGAGATGGCGGTGTAGGTATATCCATGTTTATAGAGATAGCGGTGTAGATGCTTCCACGTTTCTACAGATGGCTTTGTAGATATTTCCATGTGTATACTGATGGCAGTGTAGATATTTCCATGTTTTTAGATATGGTGGTGTAGATATTTCCATGTTTATACAGTTAACTGTGCAGATATTTGCATGTTTATACAGATGGCGGTGGAGACATTTCCATGTTTATAGAGATATCAGTGTAGATATTTCCATGTTTATGCAGATAGCAGTGTAGATATTTCCATGTTTATAGAGATAGCGGTGTAGCTAATTGCATATTTATACAGATAGCTCTGTAGATATTTCCATGTTTATACAAAAGGCAGTGTATATATTTCCCTGTTTATACAGATGGCGGTGTAGGTATTTCCATGTTTATACAGATAGCGGTGTAGATATTTCCATGTTTATACAGATAGCAGTGTAGATATTTCCATGTTTATACAAATAGTGGTGTAGATATTTCCATGTTTATGCAATTGACTGTGTAGGTATTTCCATGTTTATACAGATGGCGATGTAGACATTTCCATGTTTATAGAGATAGCCATGTAGATATTTCCATGTTTATACAGATAGCGATGTAGATATTTCCATGTTTATACAGATAGCGGTGTAGATATTTCCATGTTTCTACAGATTGTGGTGTAGGTATTTCCATGTTTATGGAGATAGCGGTGTAGATATTTCCATGTTTATACATATGGCTGTGTAGATATTTCCATGTGTATACTGATGGCGGTGTAGATATTTCCATGTATATACACATGGAGATGGAGATATTTCCATGTTTATATAGATGACTGTGTAGATACTTCCATGTTTTACAGATGGCGGTGTAGATATTTCCATGTTTATACAGATAGCAGTGTGGCTATTTCCATGTTTATACAGATAGCTCTGTAGTTATTTCCATGTTTATAGAGATGGCTGTGTAGTTATTTCCATCTTTATACACATAACGGTGTAGATATTGCCATGTTTACACAGATAGCGATGAAGATATCTCCATCTTTGCACAGATTGCGGTGCAGATATTTCCATGTTTACACTGATAGCGGTGTAGATATTTCCATGTTTCCACAGATAGCTCTGTAGATATTTCCGTGTTTACACAGATAGTGTTGTAGGTATTTCCATCTTTATACAGATAGCAGAGTAGATATTTCCATGTTTATACAGACAGCGGTGTTGATATTTCCATTTTTACGCAGATGGTGTTGTAGATAGTTCCATGTTTATGGAGATGGCGGTGGAGATATTTTCATGTTTCTAGATATATCGGTGTAGATATTTGCATGTTTACACAGATACCTCTGTAGATATTTCCATGTTTACGCAGATAGCATTGCAGATATTTCCATCTTTATACAGATAGCCGTGTAGATATTTCCATGTTTATACAGATAGCAGTGTAGATATTTCCATTTTTACACAGATGGTGGTGTAGATAATTCCGTGTTTATGGAGATGGCGGTGTAGATAGTTCCATATTTATAGATATAGCTTTGTAGATATTTCCATGTATATAGAGGTGGAGGTGTAGGTATTTCCATGTGTGTAGAGAGAGGGGTGCAGATGTTTCCATGTTTCTACTGATGGCTGTGTAGATATATCCATGTGTATACAGATGGCAGTGTAGATATTTCCATGTTTATAGAGATGTTGGTGTAGATATTTCCCTGTTTGTAGAGACAGCGGTGTAGATATTTTCATATTTATACAGAAAGCGATGCAGATATTTCCATGTTTATAGAGATAGCGATGTAGAGATTTCCATCTTTGCACAGATTGTGGTGTAGATAATTCCATCTTTACACTGATAGCAGTGTAGATATTTCCATGTTTACCCTCAGAGCTGTGTAGATATTTCCAAGTTTGCACAGATAGCATTGTAGATATTTCCATCTTTTTACAGATAGCGGTGTAGATATATCCATGTTTATACAGATAGCGGTGTAGATGTTTCCATGTTTATACACATGGCATTGGAGATATTTCCATGTTTATACAGATACCCGTGTAGATAATTCCAAGTTTACAGAAATATCGTTGTAGATATGTGTATATTTATACAGACAGCGGTGTAGATATTTCCATGTTTATAGAGATAGCAGTGTAGATATTTCCATATTTATACAGATAGCAGTGTAGGTGTTTCCTTGTTTATTCACATGGCAGTGTGGATATTTCCATGTTTATAGAGATAGCGGTGTGGCAATTTCCATGTTAATACAGTCAGCGGTGTAAATATTTCCATGTTTATGGGAATGGCTGTGTAGATATTTCCATGTTTATACAGATGCAGGGTAGATATTTCCATGTTTATACAGATAGTGGTGTAGGTATTTCCATGTATATACAGATGACTGTGTAGGTATTTCCATGTTTATACAGATGGCAGTATAGATATTTCCATGTTTATACAGATGGCAGTGTAGGTATTTCCACGTTTATAAAGATAGCGGTGTAGATATTTACACGTTTATACAGATATCTTTGTAGATATTTCCATGTTTACAGAGATAGCAGTGTAGATATTTCCGTATTTGCACAGATTGCGGTGTAGATATTTCCATCTCTTCAGAGAGCGGTGTAAATATTTCCATTTTTACACAGATAGCTGTGTAGATATTTCCATGATTACACATACAGTGTTGTAGATATTTCCATATTTATAAAGACAGCGGTGTAGATATTTCCATCTTTATAAAGATAGCGGTGTAGATATTTCCATGTTTATAGAGATAGCGGAGGAGATATTTCCATGCTTATACAGATAGCGATGTAGATATTTCCAGGTTTATACACACTACGGTGTAGATATTTCCATGTTTATACAGACAGCGGGGTAGATATTTCCATGTTTATACAGATAGCGGCATAGGTATTTCCATGTTTATACAGATAGCGGTGGAAATATTTCCTTGTTTATGCAGAATGCGGTGTAGATATTTCCATATTTATACTGATAGCGGTGCAGTTATTTCCATGTATATAGGGATAGCGGTGAAGATATTTCCATGTTTACACAGATAGCATTGTAGATATTTCCATGTTTATACAGATTGTGGTGTAGATATTTCCCTGTTTATACAGATAGCGGTGTTGATATTTCCATGTTTATGCAGATGGCGGTGTAGATACTTCCATGTTTATAGAGATAGCGTTGTAAATATTTCCATTTTTATACACATAGCGGTGTAGATATTTCCATGTTTATAAAGGTGGCGGTGAAGATATTTCCATGTTTATAGAGATAGCGTTGTAGCTATTTACATGTTTATATAGATAGCGGTGCAGATATTTCCATGTTTATAGAGATAGTGATGTAGATATTTCCATCTTTGCACAGATTGCATTCTAGATATTTCCATCTTAAAACAGATAGCGGTGTAGTTATTTGCATGTTTACACAGACAGCTGTGTAGAAATTTCCAAGTTTACACAGACAGCGTTGTAGATATTTCCATCTTTATACAGATAGCGGTGTACACATTTCCATGTTTATTCAGATAGCGGTGTAGATGTTTCCATGTTTATATAGATAGCGGTGGAGATATCTCCATGATTACACAGATTGCGGTGTAGATATTCCCATGTTTATAGAGATAGTGTTGTACATATTTCCATATTTCTACAGATGGTGGTGTAGATATTTTCATGTTTATTCAGATGTCGGAGTAGATATTTCCATGTTTTTACAGACAGTGGTGTAGGTATTTCCATGTTTATACAGATAGCGGTGTAGATATTACCGTGTTTACACAGACAGCGGTGCAGATATTTACATCTTTGCACAGATTGCGGTGTAGAAATTTCCATGTTGATACTGATAGCAGTGTAGATGTTTCCAAGTTTATACAGATAGCGGTGTAGATATTTCCATGTTTTTACAGATGGCGGTGTAGATATTTCCATGTTTACAGATAGCGGTGTAGATATTTCCAAGTTTGTTCAGATAGCGATGTAGATATTTCCATGTATTTACAGACTGCGGTGTAGATATTTCCATGTTTATACAGATAGCGTTGTTGGTATTTCGATATTTACAGAGATAGCGGTGTACACATTTCCATGTTTATAGAGACAGCGGTGAAGATATTTCCATATTTATACTGATAGCGGTGTAGATATTTCCATGTTTATACAGAT
Source organism: Pan paniscus (assembly GCF_029289425.2). Lineage (NCBI taxonomy): Eukaryota > Metazoa > Chordata > Mammalia > Primates > Hominidae > Pan > Pan paniscus. The sequence goes on along the minus strand of NC_073257.2, from coordinate 10,065,247 downwards.
AGCGGTGGAGATATTTCCATGTTTATACAGATAGCTGTGTAGATAGTTCCATGTTTATACAGATTGCAGTGTAGATATTTCCCTGTTTATACAAATGGCGGTGTAGATATTTCCATGTATGTACAGATGGTGGTGTTGACATTTCCATATTTATGCAGATGGCGGTGTAGATATTTCCATGTATTTAGACTTGGCGTTGTAAGTATTTCTATGTTTATAGAGATAGCGGTGTAGATATTTTCATGTTGATACACATAGCCGTGTAGGTATTTCCATCTTTACAGATATCGGTATCGGTATTTCCATGATTATACAGATATCGGTGTGGATATTTCCATGTTCATGCAGGTCGCGGTGTAGATTTTTCCATCTTTATACAGATGACAGTGTAGATATTTCCATGTTTATTCAGATACTGGTGTAGATATTTCCATGTTTATACAGATGTTGGTTTAGATATTTCCATGTTTATAGAGATTGCCGGGTAGATATTTCCATGTTTATACAGATAGCGGTGTAGACATTTCCATGTTTATACAGATAGCGGTGTGGATATTTAAATATTTATACAGAGAGCGGTGTAGATATTTCCATGTTTATACAGATAGTGGTGTAGATATTTCCATGTTTTTACAGATAGCGGTGCAGATATTTCCATGGTTATACAGATAGCGGTGTAGATATTAACATGTTTATAAAGATCGTGGTGTAGATATTTCCATGTTTATACAGATAGCATTGTAGATATTTCCATGTTTAAACAGATTGCGGTGTAGAAATTTCCATCTTTGAATAGATAGCGGTGTAGATATTTCCATTTATACACAGAAGATGGTGCAGATAGTTCCATGTTTGTGGAAATGTCGGTGTAGATATTTTCATATTTATAGAGATGGCGTTGTAGATATTTCCAAGTTTATATAGATGGCGGTGTAGATATTTCCATGTTTATAGAGATAGCAGTGTAGGTATTTCCATGTGTATAGAGACGGCGGTGTAGATATTTCCATGTTAATACAGATAGCGGTGTAGATATTTCCATGTTTACAGAGACAGCGGTGTATAAATTTCCATATTGCACAGATTGCTGTGAAGGTATTTCCATCTTTTCACAGAGAGTGGTGTACACATTTCCATGTTTAGAGAGATAGCTGCGTAGATATTTCCATGTTTACACAGATAGTGTTGTAGATATTTCCATGTAAATACAGACAGCGGTGTAGACATTTTCATGTTTATAAAGATAGCGGTGTAGATATTTCCATGTTTATACCGATAGTGAGGTAGACATTACAATGTCTACGCAGATAGTAGTGTAGATGTTTACATGTTTAGACAGATAGCGGTGTAGATATTTCCATGTTTTTACAGATAGCGGTGTAGATATTTCCATGTTTATACAGATGCATGGTAGATATTTCCATGTTTATACAGATAGTGGTGTAGGTATTTCCATGTATATACAGATGACTGTGTAGGTATTTCCATGTTTATACAGATGGCAGTATAGATATTTCCAGGTTTATACAGATGGCGGTGTAGATACTTCCACGTTTATAAAGATAGCGGTGTAGATATTTACACGTTTATACAGATATCTTTGTAGATATTTCCATGTTTACAGAGATAGCGGTGTAGATATTTCCGTATTTGCACAGATTGCGGTGTAGATATTTCCATTTTTGTACAGATATCTGTGTAGATATTTCCATGTATGCACAGACAGTGTTGTAGATATTTCCATGTTTATACAGACATCGGTGAAGATATTTCCATGTTTATACAGATGGCGGTGTACGTTTTTCCTTGTTTATACAGATAACGGTGTAGATATTTCACTATTTATACAGATTGTGGTGTAGGTGCTTCCATGTTTATACAGAAGGCGGTGAAAATATTTCCGTATTTATGCAGATGGCGGTGAAGATATTTCCATTTTTATAGAGATGGCGGTGGAGATATTTCAATGTTGATAGAGATAGTGGTGTAGACATTTCCATGTTTATAGAGATGGCGGTGTAAGTATTTCCATGCTTATAGAGATAGCAGTGTTGATATTTCCATGTTTATACAGATGGCATTGTAGATAGTTCCATGTTTATGGAGATGGCCGTGTACATATTTTCATGTTTATAGAGATGGCGGTGTAAATATTTACATGTTTATAGAGATAGCGGTGTAGATATTTCCATGTTTCTACAGATGGCTGTGTAGATATTTCCATGTGTATACAGATGGTAGTATAGTTATTTCCATGTTTATTGAGATGGTGGTGTAGATATTTCCCTGTTTATACACATGACAGTGTAGATATTTCCATGTTTATACAGATGGCGGTGTAGATATTTCCATGTTTATAGAGATAGAGGTGTAGATACTTTCATGTTTATACAGATAGCGGTGCAGATATTTCCATGTTTATAGAGATATCGATGTAGATATTTCCATATTTGCACAGATAGTCCCGTAGATATTTCCATCTTTAAACAGATAGCGGTGTAGATATTTCCATGTTTACACAGACAGCTGTGTAGATATTACCATGTTTACACAGATAGCGTTGTAGATATTTCCATCTTTATACAGATATCGGTGCAGATATTTCCATGTTTATACAGATAGCAGTGTAGATGTTTCCATGTTTATACAGATAGCGGTGGAGATATTTCCATGTATATACAGATAGCGGTGTAGATATTTCCATGTTTATGGAGATAGCGGTGTACATATTTCCATATATATACAGATAGCGGTGCAGATATTTCCATGTTTATAGAGAAATAGATGTAGATATTTCCATCTTTGCCCAGATTGCGGTGTAGATATTTCCATCTTTAAACAGATAGCGGTGTAGATATTTCCATGTTTACTCAGACAGCTGTGTAGTTATTTCCTTGTTTACACAGATAGCGTTGTAGATATTTCCAACTTTATACAGGTAGCGGTGCAGATATTTTCATGTTTATACAGATAGCAGTGGAGATATATCTATGTTTATACAGATTGCGGTGTAGATATTTCCATGTTTATAGAGATATCGTTGTACATATTTCCATATTTATACAAATGGCGGAGAAGATATTTTCATGTTTTTTCAGATGGCGGTGTAGATATTTCTATGTTTACACAGATGGCGGTGTAGGTATTTCCCTATATATACAGATAGTGTTGTAGTTATTACCTTGTTTACACAGATAGCGGTGTAGATATTTCCATCTTTGCACAGATTGCGGTGTTGATATTTCCATGTTTATGCAGATAGCATTGTAGATGTTCCCGTGTTTATACAGTTAGCGGTGGAGATATTTCCAGGTTTATACAGATAGCGATGGAGATATTTCCACATTCATATAGATAGCGGTGTCGAAATTTCCATGTTTATACAGATAGTGGTGTAGTTATTTCCATGTTTATACAGGTAGCGGTGTAGATATTTCCATGTTTATACAGATATCGGTGTAGATACCTCCATGTTTATACAGATAGCGGTGTAGATATTTCCATATTTATACAGATAGCAGTGTAGGAGTTTCCATGTTTATACAGATAGCGGTGCAGATATTTCCATGTTTATACAGATAGCGGTGTAGATATTTCCATATTTATAGAGATAGCGGTGTACATATTTCCATATATACTCAGATAGCGGTGCAGATATTTCCATGTTTATAGAGATATCGATGTAGATATTTCCATCTTTGCCCAGATTGCGGTGTAGATATTTCCATCTTTAAACAGATAGCGGTGTAGATATTTCCATGTTTACACAGACAGCTGTGTAGTTATTTCTTTGTTTACACAGATAGCGTTGTAGATATTTCAACTTTATACAGGTAGTGGTGCAGATATTTCCATGTTTATACAGATAGCAGTGTAGATGTTTCCATGTTTATACAGATAGCAGTGGAGATATATCCATGTTTATACAGTTTGCGGTGTAGATATTTCCATGTTTATAGAGATATCGGTGTACATATTTCCATATTTATACAGATGGCGGTGAAGATATTTTCATGTTTATTCAGATGGCAGTGTAGATATTTCTATGTTTATAGAGCTGGCGGTGTAGGTATTTCCATATATATACAGATAGTGGTGTAGTTATTACCATGTTTGCACAGATAGCGGTGTAGGTATTTCCATCTTTGCACAGATTGCAGTGTTGATATTTCCATGTTTATGCAGATAGCGGTGCAGATGTTCCCATGTTTATACAGTTAGCGGTGGAGTTATTTCCAGGTTTATACTTATAGCGATGGAGATATTTCCACATTCATACAGATAGCGGTGTAGAAATTTCCATGTTTATACAGATAGTGTTGTAGTTATTTCCATGTTTATACAGGTAACGGTGTAGATATTTCCATGTTTATACAGATATTGGTGTAGATATTTCCATGTTTATACAGATAGCAGTGTAGATATTTCCATGTTTATACAGATAGCGGTGTAGATGTTAACATGTTTATACAGATCGTGGTGTAGATATTTCCATGTTTATACAGATAGAAGTGTAGATATTTCCATGTTTTTACAGGTAGCGGTGTAGATATTTCCATGTTTAAACAGATTGCGGTGTAGAAATTTCCATCTTTCAATAGATAGCGGTGTAGATATTTCCATGTTCATAGAGATCGCGCTGTACATATTTCCATGTTTATGGAGATAGCGGTGTAGATAATTCCATGTTTATACAGATAGCGGTGAAGCTATTTCTATGTTTATAGAGATAGCGGTGTAGGTATTTCCATGCTTATAGAGATAGCGCTGTAGATATTTCCATGTTTATACAGTTAGCAGTGTAGATATTTCGATGTTTATACAGATGACAGTGTTGATATTTCCATGTTTATACAGATGGCCGTGTAGATATTTCCATGTTTATACAGATGGCATTGAAGATATTTCCATGCTTATGCAGATGGCGGTGTAGATATTTAAATGTTTATAGAGATGGCGGTGTAGATATTTCCATGTTTATAGAGATAGCGGAGTAGATATTTCCATGTTTATAAAGATAGCGGTGTAGATATTTGCATACTCATACTGATAGCGGTGTAGATATTTCCATGTTTACAGAGATAGCGGTGTAGATACTTACATGTTTACTCAGATGGCTGTGTAGACATTTCCAAGTTTATACAGACGGCAGTGTATATATTTACATGTTTATAAAGATGGCAGTGTAGATACTTCCATGTTTATACAGATGGCAGTGTAGATATTTCCATGTATGTGCAGATGACTGTGTAGATATTTCTATGTTTATACAGATGTCTGTGTAGGTATTTCCGTGTTTATAGCGATAGCGGTGTAGATATTTCCATGTTTATACAGATAGAGGAGTAGATATTTCCATGTTTATACAGATAGCGGTGTTGGTGTTTCCATGTTTATACAGATAGTCTTGTAGATATTTCCATGTTTACATAGCTCGCGGTGCACATATTTCCATCTTTTTAGAGATGGCAGTGTAGATATTCCCATGTTTATACAGATGGCGGTGTAGATATTTCCATGTTTATGCAGATGGTGGTGTAGTTATTTCCATGTTTATACAGATGGCGGTGTAAGTATTTCCATGTTTATGCAGATGGCGATGTAGTTATTTCCATGTTTATGCAGACGGTGGTCTAGATATTTCCAAGTTTATAGAGATGGCAGTGTAGATATTTCCATGTAAATAGAGATACCGGTGTAGATATTTTCACGTTTATAGAGATGGCGGTGTCGGTATTTCCATGTTTATAGAGATAGCGGTGTAGATAATTCCATGTTTATACAGATAGCGGTGTAGATATGTCCATGTTTATAGAGACAGTGTTGTAGGTATTTCCATGTTTATACAGACAACGGTGTAGATATTTCCATATTTATACAGAGAGCGGTGTTGTTTTTTCCATGTTTATACAGATTGCGGTGTAGATATTTCCATCTTTATACGGATGGCAGTGTAGATATTCCACGATTATACAGATAGTGGTGGAGATATTTCCTTGTTTACACAGATGGTGGTTTAGATAGTTCCATGTTAATGGAGATGGCGGTGTAGATATTTTCATGTTTGTAGAGATGGCGGTGTAGATATTTCCATGCTTATAGAGATGGTGGTGTAGATATTTCCATTTTTATAGAGATTGTGGTGTAGGTATTTCCTTGTCTATAGAGATAGCGGTGTAGATATATCCATGTTTATACAGAAGGCTGTGAAGTTATTTCCATGTGTATACAGATGGCAGTGTAGATGTTTCCATGTTTATAGAGATGGTGGTGTAGATATTTCCATGTTTATACAGATGGCAGTGTAGATATTTCCGTGTTTACACAGATAGCAGTGTAGATATTTCCATCTTTGCACAGATTTCTTTGTAGATAATTCTATCATTACACAGATAGCGGTGTAGATATTTCCATGTTTACACAGATAGCTGTGTAGATACTTCCATGTTTACACAGATTGCTGTGTAGATATTTCCATGTTTACACAAATAGCGTTTTAGATATTTCCATGTTTATAGAGATAGCGGTGTAGATATTAACATATTTATACAGATAGCGGTGTAGATATTTCCACGTTTATACAGATAGCGGTGAATATATTTCCATGTTTATATAAATAGCGGTGGATATACAGATAGCGGTGTACATATTTCCATGTTTACACAGGTATCTTTGTAGATATTTCCAGGTTATACAGATGGCGGTGTAGATATTTCCATGTTTATACAGATGACTGTGTAGTTGTTTCCATGTTTATACAGATGGCAGTGTAGACATTTCCATGTTGAGACAGATGGCGTTGTAGATATTTCCAAGTTTATGCAAATGGCGGTGTAGATATTTCTATGTTTATAGAGATGCCGGTGTAGATATTTCTATGTTTATAGAGATAGCGGTGTAGATATTTCCATATTTATACAGATAGCGGTGTTGATATTTCCTTGTTTATACAGATAGTGGTGTAGATATTTCCATGTTTGTACAGATCGCGCAGTAGATATTTATATGTACACACAGATAGTTGTGGAGATATTTCCATGTTCATACAGATAGCGGTGGAGTTATTTCTATGTTTATACAGATGTCGGTGTAGATATTTCCAAGTTTATACAGATAGCGGTGGAGATATTTCCATGTTTATAGAGATAGTGGTGTAGATATTTCCATGTTTATACAGATTGCGGTGTAGTTAATTCCATGCTTGTACAGATGGAGGTGTATATATTTCCATGTTTATATAGATGACTCTGTAGATATTTTCATGTTTTTACAGATGGCAGAGTAGATATTTCCATGTCTATACTGATAGCGGTGTGGCTATTTCCACGTTCCTTCAGTTAGCAGTTTAGATATGTCCATGTTTATAGAGATGGCTGTGAAGATAGTTCCAGGTTTATACAGATGGCAGTGTAGATATTTCCATGTTTATACAGATGGCGGTGTAGATATTTCCATGTTTATGCAGATGGCGGTGCAGATATTTGCATGTTTTTGCAGATAGAGGTGTAGATATTTCCATGTTTCTACAGATGACTTTGTAGTTATTTCCATGTTTATACAGATGGTGGTGTAGATAGTTCTATGTTTATAGAGATAGCGGGGCAGATATTTCCATCTTTTTACAGATTGCGTTGTAGGTATTTCCATGGTTATAGAGATAGCGGTGTAGATATTTCCATGTTTTTATAGATGGCTGCGTAGATATTTCCATGTGTATTCAGATGTCAGTGTAGATATTTCCATGTTTATAAAGATGGACGTGTAGATATTTCCATCTTTTTACAGATAGCGGTGTAGATTTTTCCATGTTTATACAGATAGCAGTGTAGATATTTCCATGTTTATACGGATTGCGGTGTAGGTATTTCCATTTTTATAGAGATAGCGGTGTAGATATGTCCATGTTTATACAGATAACGGTGTAAATATTTCCATGTTTATACAGAAAGCGGTGGAGATATTTCCATGGTTATACGGATAGCAGTGGATATATTTCCATGTTTAGACGGATTGCAGTGTAGATATTTCCAAGTTTATAGACATTGCCATGTAGATATTTCAATGTTTATACAGATAGCAGTTTAGACATTTCCATGTTTATAGAGATAGCGGTGTAGATATTTCCATATTTATACAGATAGCGGTGTAGATATTTCCATATTTATACAGATAGCGGTGTAGATATTTCCATGTTTATACAGATAGTGGTGTAGATATTTCCATGTTTATACTGAGAGCGGTGTAGTTATTTCATGTTTATACAGATAGCGGTGTAGGCAATTCCATGTATATAGAGATAGCGGTGTAGATATATCAATATTTATACAGATAGCGGTGTAGATATTTCAATGTTTATACAGATAGCGGGGTAGATATTTCCATGTATATACAGATTGCGGTATAGGTATTTCCATGTTTACATAGGTAGCGGTCTAGATATTTCCATGTTTATGCAGATGGCAGTGTAGATATTTCCATGTTTATACAGATGGCAGTGAAGATATTTCCATGTTTATACAGATGGAGGTGTAGCTATTTCCATGTTTATACAGATGACTCTGTAGGTATTTCCATGTTTATACAGATGGCGTTCTTGACATTTCCGTGTTTATACAGATAGCGGTGTGGCTATTTCCACGTTTATACTGATAGTGGTGTAGATATTTCCTTGTTTATAGAGATGGCTGTGTAGATATTTCCATGTTTGTTCAGATGTCTGTGTAGATACTTCCATGTTTATAGAGATGGCTGTGTAGATATTTCCATGTTTATTCAGATGTCTGTGTAGATACTTCCATGTTTATACAGATGGCGGTGTAGATATTTCCATGTTTATGCTGCTGGTGATGTTGATATATCCATGTTTATGCAAATGGCGGTGTACATATTTCCAAGTTTGCAGACATGGTGGTGTAGATATTTCCATGTTTATAGAGATAGCGGATTAGATATTTTCAAGTTTATACAAATAGCGGTGTAGATATTTCCATGTTTATACAGATAGCGGTGTTGATATTTCCATGTTTAAAGGGATAGTGTTGTAGATATTTCCATGTTTATACAGATAGCGTTGTAGATATTTCCATGTTTATACAGATCGCGGTGTAGATATTTCCTTGTTTATGTAGATGGCGGTGTAGATTTTTCCAAATTTATAGACATGGCGTTGTATATATTTCCATGTTTATATTGATAGAGGTGTAGATATTTCCATCTTTATACAGTTGGAGGTGCAGATCGTTCCATGTTTATGGAGATGGCTGTGTAGATATTTTCTTGTTTATAGAGATGGTGGTGTAGATATTTGCAGGTTTATTGAGATAGCGGTATAGATATTTCCATGTTTATAGAGATGGCGGTGTAGATATTTCCATGTTTATAGAGATGGCTGTGTAGATATTTCCATGTGTATGCAGATTGTGGTGTAGGTATTTCCATGTTTATACAAATGACTTTGTAGATATTTCCAGGTTTTTACAGATGGCGGTGTAGACATTTCCATGTTTATAGAGATAGCGGTGTAGATATTTCCATGTTTATATAGATGACGGTGTAGATAGTTCCTTGTTTATGTAGATGGCATTGTAGATATTTCCGTGTTTATCGGGATGTCGGTGTATATATTTCCATGTTTATAGAGACAGCGGTGTAGATATTTCCATGTTTATACAGATAGCGGTGTAGATATTTCCATGTTTATACAGATAGCGGTGTAGATATTTCAATGTTTACACAGATAGCGGTGTAGATATTTCCATCTTTGCACAGATGGCGGTGTAGAAATTTCCATCTTTACCCAGATAGCGGTGCAGATATTTCCATTTTTACGCAGACAGCTGTGTAGATATTTCCATGTTTACACAGATAGCGTTGTAGATATTTCCATGTTTATACATATAGCGGTGTAGATATTTCCATGTTTACACAGATAGCGGTGTAGATATTTCCATGTTAATACAGATAGCGGTGTAGATATTAACATGTTTATACAGATCGTGGTGTAGTTATTTCCATGTTTATACAGATAGCAGTGTAGATATTTCCATGTTTTTACAGGTAGCGGTGTAGATATTTCCATGTTTAAACAGATTGCGGTGTAGAAATTTCCATCTTTCAATAGATAGCGGTGAGGATATTTCCATGTTCATAGAGATCGCGCTGTACATATTTCCATGTTTATAGAGATAGCGGTGTAGATAATTCCATGTTTATACAGATAGCGGTGAAGCTATTTCTATGTTTATAGAGATAGCGGTGTAGGTATTTCCATGCTTATAGAGATAGCGGTGTAGATATTTCCATGTTTATACAGTTAGCAGTGTAGATATTTCGATGTTTATACAGATGACAGTGTTGATATTTCCATGTTTATACAGATGGCCGTGTAGATATTTCCATGTTTATACTGATGGCGTTGAAGATATTTCCATGCTTATGCAGATGGCGGTGTAGATATTTAAATGTTTATAGAGATGGCGGTGTAGATATTTCCATGTTTATAGAGATAGCGGAGTAGATATTTCCATGTTTATAAAGATAGCGCTGTAGATATTTGCATGCTCATACTGATAGCGGTGTAGATATTTCCATGTTTACAGAGATAGCGGTGTAGATACTTCCATGTTTACTCAGATGGCTGTGTAGACATTTCCAAGTTTATACAGACGGCAGTGTATATATTTACATGTTTATAAAGATGGCAGTGTAGATACTTCCATGTTTATACAGATAGCGGTGAAGCTATTTCCATGTTTATACAGATAGCGGAGTAGATATTTCCATGTTTATACAGATAGCGCTGTTGGTGTTTCCATGTTTATACAGATAGTCATGTAGATATTTCCATGATTACATAGCTCGCGGTGCACATATTTCCATCTTTTTAGAGATGGCAGTGTAGATATTCCCATGTTTATACAGATGGTGGTGTAGATATTTCCATGTTTATGCAGATGGTGGTGTAGTTATTTCCATGTTTATACAGATGGCGGTGTAGGTATTTCCATGTTTATGCAGATGGCGATGTAGTTATTTCCATGTTTATGCAGACGGTGGTCTAGATATTTCCAAGTTTATAGAGATGGCAGTGTAGATATTTCCATGTAAATAGAGATACCGGTGTAGATATTTCCACGTTTATAGAGATGGCGGTGTAGGTATTTCCATGTTTATAGAGATAGCGGTGTAGATAATTCCATGTTTATACAGATAGCGGTGTAGATATGTCCATGTTTATAGAGACAGTGTTGTAGGTATTTCCATGTTTATACAGACAACGGTGTAGATATTTCCATATTTATACAGAGAGCGGTGTTGTTTTTTCCATGTTTATACAGATTGCTGTGTAGATATTTCCATCTTTATACGGATGGCAGTATTGATATTCCACGATTATACAGATAGTGGTGTAGATATTTCCTTGTTTACACAGATGGTGGTTTAGATAGTTCCATGTTAATGGAGATGGCGGTGTAGATATTTTCATGATTGTAGAGATGGCGGTGTAGATATTTCCATGCTTATAGAGATGGTGGTGTAGATATTTCCATTTTTATAGGGATTGTGGTGTAGGTATTTCCATGTGTATAGAGATAGCGGTGTAGATATATCCATGTTTATACAGAAGGCTGTGAAGTTATTTCCATGTGTATACAGATGGCAGTGTAGATATTTCCATGTTTATAGAGATGGTGGTGTAGATATTTCCATGTTTATACAGATGGCAGTGTAGATATTTCCGTGTTTACACAGATAGCGGTGTAGATATTTCCATCTTTGCACAGATTTCTTTGTAGATAATTCTATCATTACACAGATAGCGGTGTAGATATTTCCATGTTTACACAGATAGCTGTGTAGATACTTCCATGTTTACACAGATTGCTGTGTAGATATTTCCATGTTTACACAGATAGCGTTTTAGATATTTCCATGTTTATAGAGATAGCGGTGTAGATATTAACATATTTATACAGATAGCGGTGTAGATATTTCCACGTTTATACAGATAGCGGTGAAGATATTTCCATGTTTATATAAATAGCGGTGGATATATTTCCATGTTTATACAGATAGCGGTGTACATATTTCCATGTTTACACAGGTATCTGTGTTGATATTTCCAGGTTATATAGATGGTGGTGTAGATATTTGAATGTTTATACAGATGGTGGTGTAGAGATTTCCATGTTTATACAGATGACTTTGTAGTTGTTTCCATGTTTATACAGATGGCAGTGTAGACATTTCCATGTTTAGACAGATGGCGTTGTAGATATTTCCAAGTTTATGCAAATGGCGGTGTAGATATTTCTATGTTTATAGAGATGGTGGTGTAGATATTTCTATGTTTATAGAGATAGCGGTGTAGATATTTCCATATTTATACAGATAGCGGTGTTGATATTTCCTTGTTTATACAGATAGTGGTGTAGATATTTCCATGTTTGTACAGATCGCGCAGTAGATATTTATATGTACACACAGATAGTGGTGGAGATATTTCCATGTTCATACAGATAGCGGTGGAGTTATTTCTATGTTTATACAGATGTCGGTGTAGAGATTTCCAAGTTTATACAGAGAGCGGTGGAGATATTTCCATGTTTATCGAGATAGCGGTGTAGATATTTCCATGTTTATACAGATTGCGTTGTAGTTATTTCCATGCTTATACAGATGGAGGTGTATATATTTCCATGTTTATATAGATGACTCTGTAGATATTTTCATGTTTTTACTGATGGCAGAGTAGATATTTCCATGTTTATACAGATAGCGGTGTGGCTATTTCCACGTTCTTTCAGTTAGCAGTGTAGATAAGTCCATGTATATAGAGATGGCTGTGAAGATATTTCCAGGTTTATACAGATGGCAGTGTAGGTATTTCCATGTTTATACAGATGGCGGTGTAGATATTTCCATGTTTATGCAGATGGCGGTGCAGATATTTGCATGTTTTTGCAGATAGAGGTGTAGATATTTCCATGTTTCTACAGATGACTTTGTAGTTATTTCCATGATTATACAGATGGCGGTGTAGATAGTTCTATGTTTATAGAGATAGCGGGGCAGATATTTCCATCTTTTTACAGATTGCGTTGTAGGTATTTCCATGGTTATAGAGATAGCGGTGTAGATATTTCCATGTTTTTATAGATGGCTGTGTAGATATTTCCATGTGTATTCAGATGTCAGTGTAGATATTTCCATGTTTATAAAGATGGACGTGTAGATATTTCCATCTTTTTACAGATAGCGGTGTAGATTTTTCCATGTTTATACAGATAGCAGTGTAGATATTTCCATGTTTATACGGATTGCGGTGTAGGTATTTCCATGTTTATAGAGATAGAGGTGTAGATATGTCCATGTTTATACAGATAACGGTGTAAATATTTCCATGTTTATACAGAAAGCGGTGGAGATATTTCCATGGTTATACGGATAGCAGTGGATATATTTCCATGTTTAGACAGATTGCAGTGTAGATATTTCCAAGTTTACAGACATTGCCATGTAGATATTTCAATGTTTATACAGATAGCGGTTTAGACATTTCCATGTTTATAGAGATAGCGGTGTAGATATTTCCATATTTATACAGATAGCGGTGTAGATATTTCCATATTTATACAGATAGTGGTGTAGATATTTCCATGTTTATACAGATAGTGGTGTAGATATTTCCATGTTTATACTGAGAGCGGTGTAGTTATTTCATGTTTATACAGATAGCGGTGTAGACAATTCATTGTATATAGAGATAGCGGTGTAGATATATCAATATTTATACAGATAGCGGTGTAGATATTTCAACGTTTATACAGATAGCGGGGTAGATATTTCCATGTATATACAGATTGCGGTGTAGGTATTTCCATGTTTATATAGATAGCGGTCTAGATATTTCCATGTTTATACAGATGGCAGTGTAGATATTCCCATGTTTATACAGATGGCAGTGAAGATATTTCCATGTTTATACAGATGGAGGTGTAGCTATTTCCATGTTTATACAGATGACTATGTAGGTATTTCCATGTTTATACAGATGGCGTTGTTGATATTTCCGTGTTTATACAGATAGCGGTGTGGCTATTTCCATGTTTATACTGATAGTGGTGTAGATATTTCCTTGTTTATAGAGATGGCTGTGTAGATATTTCCATGTTTGTTCAGATGGCTCTGTAGATACTTCCATGTTTGTACAGATGGCGGTGTAGATATTTCCATGTTTATGCTGGTGGCGATGATGATATTTCCATGTTTATGCAAATGGCGGTGTACATATTTCCAAGTTTGCAGACATGGCGGTGTAGATATTTCCATGTTTATAGAGATAGCGGATTAGATATTTTCAAGTTTATACAAATAGCGGTGTAGATATTTCCATGTTTATACAGATAGCGGTGTTGATATTTCCATTTTTAAAGGGATAGCGTTGTAGATATTTCCATGTTTATACAGAAAGCGTTGTAGATATTTCCATGTTTATACAGATCGCGGTGTAGATATTTCCTTGTTTATGTAGATGGCGGTGTAGATATTTCCAAATTTATAGACATGGCGTTGTATATATTTCCATGTTTATATTGATAGCGGTGTAGATATTTCCATCTTTATACAGTTGGCGGTGTAGATGGTTCCATGTTTATGGAGATGGCTGTGTAGATATTTTCTTGTTTATAGAGATGGTGGTGTAGATATTTGCAGGTTTATTGAGATAGCGGTATAGATATTTCCATGTTTATAGAGATGGCGGTGTAGATATTTCCATGTTTATAGAGATGGCTGTGTAGATATTTCCATGTGTATGCAGATTGTGGTGTAGATATTTCCATGTTTATACAAATGACTTTGTAGATAATTCCAGGTTTTTACAGATGGCGGTGTAGACATTTCTATGTTTATAGAGATAGCGGTGTAGATATTTCCATGTTTATATAGATGACGGTGTAGATAGTTCCTTGTTTATGTAGATGGCATTGTAGATATTTCCGTGTTTATCGGGATGTCGGTGTATATATTTCCATGTTTATAGAGACAGCGGTGTAGATATTTCCATGTTTATACAGATAGCGGTGTAGATATTTCCATGTTTATACAGATAGCGGTGTAGATATTTCAATGTTTACACAGATAGCGGTGTAGATATTTCCATCTTTGCACAGATTGCGGTGTAGAAATTTCCATCTTTACCCAGATAGCGGTGCAGATATTTCCATTTTTACGCAGACAGCTGTGTAGATATTTCCATGTTTACACAGATAGCGTTGTAGATATTTCCATGTTTATACATATAGCGGTGTAGATATTTCCATGTTTATACAGAAAGCGCTGCATATATTTCCATGTTTATACAGATAGCGGTGGAGATGTCTCCGTGTTTATACAGATAGCGATGTAGATATTTCCATGTTTATACAGATAGCGGTGTAGATATTTACATCTTTATCCAGATGGCAGTGTAGATATTTCCATGTTTATACAGATGGCGTTGTAGATAATTCCATATTTATGGAGATGGCACTGAAGATATTTTCATGTTTACAGAAATTACCGTGTAGATATTTCCATGTTTATAGAGATAGTGGTGTAGATATTTCCATGTTTATAGAGATAGCGGTGTAGGTATTTCCATGTTTATACAGATTGTGGTGTAGATATTTCCATGTTTAAACAGATGACTGTGTAGATATTTCCATGTTTTTACAGATGGCGGTGTAGATATTTCCATGTTTATACCGATGGCAGTGTAGATATTTCCATCTTTATTCAGATGGCGGTGTAAATAGTTCCATGTTTATGGAGACGGCAGACCAGATACTTTCATGTTCATAAAAAGTGCGGGGTAGTTATTTCCATGTTTATAGAGATAGCGGTGTAGATATTTCCATGTTTATAGAGACAGCGGTGTAGGTATTTCCACGTTTATAGAGATAGCCGTGTAGATATTTCCATGTTGATACAGATGGTTGTATAGATATTTCCATGTGTATACAGATGGCAGTGTAGATAATTTCTTGTTTATACAGATGGTGGTGAAGATATTTCCATGTTTATACAGATGACGGTGTAGATATTTCCATGTTTTTACACATGGCGGTGTAGATACTTCCATGTTTATAGAGATAACTGTGTAGATATTTCCATGTTTTTACAGCCTGCCTTGTAGATATTTCCATTTTTATACAGATGGCGTTGTAGATATTTCCATGTTTACACAATGGCGGTGTAGATATTTCCATGTTTATACAGATGGCAGTGTAGTTAGTTCCATGTTTATGGAGATGGCGGTGTAGATATTTTCATGTTTATAGAGATGGCGGTGTTGATATTTCCATGTTTATAGAGATAGCGGTGTAGATATTTCCATGTTTATACAGAGGGCTGTGTAGACATTTCCATGTGTATACAGATGGCAGTTTAGATATTTCCATGTTTATACAGATGGCGGTGTAGATATTTCCATGTTTATACAGATAGCGGTGTGGGTATTTACATGTTTACACAGATAACGGTGTAGATATTTCCATGTTTATACAGCTTGCAGTGTAGATATCTCCATTTTTATACAGACGGCGGTATAGATATTTCCATGTTTATACAGATGGCAGTGTAGATAGTTCCATTTTTAGGGAGATGGCAGTGCAGGTATTTTCATGTTTATAGAGATAACTGTGTAGATATTTCCATGTTTTCACAGATGGTGGTGTAGATATTTCCATGTTTATACAGATGGCGTTGTTGATACCTCCATGTTTATACAGACAGCGGTGTTGATATTTCCATGTTTATGCAGATGGCGGTGTAGACAGTTCCATGTTTATGGAGATAGCAGAGTAGTTACTTTCATGTTTACAGAAATGGCGGTGTAGATATTTCCATGTTTATAGAGATAGTGGTGTAGAAATTTCCATGTTTATAGAGATATCGGTGAAGGTATTTCCATGTTTATGGAGATAGCGGTGTAGATATTTCCATGTTTATACACATGGTTGTGAATATATTTCCATGTGTATACAGATGGCAGCGTAGATAATTCCACGTTTATACAAATGGTGGTGTAGATATTTCCATGTTTATACAGATGACTCTGTAGATATTTCCATGTTTTTACAGATGGCAGTGTAGATATTTCCATGTTTATGCTGAAAGCAGTGTTGGTATTTCCATGTTTATACTGATAGCGGTGTAGATATTTCCATGTTTTTAAAGCCCGTGGTGTAGATATTTACATATTTATACAGATGGCAGTGTAGATATTTCCATGTTTATACGGATTTCGGTGTAGATATTCCCTTGTTTATACAGATAGCGGAGTTGGAATTTCCATGTTTATAGAGATAGCAGTATAGATATTTCCATGTTTATAGGGATCGCCGTGTAGATATTTACATCTTTATACTGATGGTAGTGGGGATATTCCATCTTTATACAGATGGCGGTGTAGATAGTTCCATGTTTATGGAGATGGCTGTGTAGATATTTTCATGTTTATAGAGATGGCGGTGTTGATATTTCCATGTTTATAGATATAGCGTTGTAGATATTTCCATATTTATACAGATGGTGGTGTAGATATTTCCATTCATACACAGATGGCAGTGTAGATATTTCCATGTTTATACAGACGGCTGTGTAGACATTTCCATGTGTATACAGATGGCAGTTTAGATATTTCCATGTTTATACAGATGGCGGTGTAGATATTTCCATGTTTATACAGATAGCGGTGTTGGTATTTCCATGTTTATACTGATAACGGTGTAGATATTTCCATGTTTATACAGCTTGCAGTGTAGATATCTCCATTTTTATACAGATGGCGGTGTAGATATTTCCATGTTTATACAGATGGCGGTGTAGACAGTTCCATGTTTGTGGAGATGGCAGTGTAGATACTTTCATGTTTATAGAGATGAATGTGTAGATATTTCCATGTTTTCACAGATGGTGGTGTAGATATTTCCATGTTTATAGAGTGAGTGTTGTAGATATTTCCATGTTTATGCAGATGGAGGTGTAGATATTTCCATGTTTATAGAGATAGTGCTGTTGATATTTCCATGTTTATACAGATGGCGGTGTAGATCTTTCCAAGTTTACACAGATAGCGGTGTAGATATTTCCATGTTTATACAGATGGCGGCGTAGATATTTCCATGTTTTTACAGATAGTTGTGTAGATCTTTCCATGTTAATACAGATCGTGGTGTAGATATTTCCTGGTTTGTACAGATAGCGGTTTAGGTATTTCCATATTTATACAGATGGCGGTGTAGATATTTCCACGTTTATGCAGATAGCGGTGTTGATACCTCCATGTTAATACAGATAGCGGTGTTGTTATTTCCATGTTTATACAGATGGCGGTGTAGATATTTCCATGTTTATGCAGATGTCGGTGCAGATATTTGCATGTTTTTGCAGATAGAGGTGTAGATATTTCCATGTTTCTACAGATGACTTTGTAGTTATTTCCATGTTTATACAGATGGCGGTGTAGATAGTTCTATGTTTATAGAGATAGCGGGGCAGATATTTCCATCATTTACAGATTGCGTTGTAGGTATTTCCATGGTTATAGAGATAGCGGTGTAGATATTTCCATGTTTTTATAGATGGCTGTGTAGATATTTCCATGTGTATTCAGATGTCAGTGTAGATATTTCCATGTTTATAAAGATGGACGTGTAGATATTTCCATTTTTTACAGATGGCGGTGTAGATTTTTCCATGTTTATACAGATAGCAGTGTAGATATTTCCATGTTTATACGGATTGCAGTGTAGGTATTTCCATGTTTATAGAGATAGCTGTGTAGATATGTCCATGTTTATACAGATAACGGTGTAAATATTTCCATGTTTATACAGAAAGCGGTGGAGATATTTCCATGGTTATACGGATAGCAGTGGATATATTTCCATGTTTAGACAGATTGCAGTGTAGATATTTCCAAGTTTATAGACATTGCCATGTAGATATTTCAATGTTTATACAGATAGCGGTTTAGACATTTCCATGTTTATAGAGATAGCGGTGTAGATATTTCCATATTTATACAGATAGCGGTGTAGATATTTCCATATTTATACAGATAGCGGTGTAGATATTTCCATGTTTATACAGATAGTGGTGTAGATATTTCCATGTTTATACTGAGAGCGGTGTAGTTATTTCATGTTTATACAGATAGCGGTGTAGACAATTCATTGTATATAGAGATAGCAGTGTAGATATATCAATATTTATACAGATAGCGGTGTAGATATTTCAACGTTTATACAGATAGCGGGGTAGATATTTCCATGTATATACAGATTGCGGTGTAGGTATTTCCATGTTTATATAGATAGCGGTCTAGATATTTCCATGTTTATACAGATGGCAGTGTAGATATTCCCATGTTTATACAGATGGCAGTGAAGATATTTCCATGTTTATACAGATGTCAGTGAAGATATTTCCATGTTTATACAGATGGAGGTGTAGTTATTTCCATGTTTATACAGATGACTATGTAGGTATTTCCATGTTTATACAGATGGCGTTGTTGATATTTCCGTGTTTATACAGATAGCGGTGTGGCTATTTCCATGTTTATACTGATAGTGGTGTAGATATTTCCTTGTTTATAGAGATGGCTGTGTAGATATTTCCATGTTTGTTCAGATGGCTGTGTAGATACTTCCATGTTTATACAGATGGCGGTGTAGATATTTCCATGTTTATGCTGGTGGCGATGTTGATATTTCCATGTTTATGCAAATGGCGGTGTACATATTTCCAAGTTTGCAGACATGGCGGTGTAGATATTTCCATGTTTATAGAGATAGCGGATTAGATATTTTCAAGTTTATACAAATAGCGGTGTAGATACTTCCATGTTTATACAGATAGCGGTGTTGATATTTCCATGTTTAAAGGGATAGCGTTGTACATATTTCCATGTTTATACAGATAGCGTTGTAGATATTTCCATGTTTATACAGATCGCGGTGTAGATATTTCCTTGTTTATGTAGATGGCGGTGTAGATATTTCCAAATTTATAGACATGGCGTTGTATATATTTCCATGTGTATATTGATAGCGGTGTAGATATTTCCATCTTTATACAGTTGGCGGTGTAGATGGCTCCATGTTTATGGAGATGGCTCTGTAGATATTTTCTTGTTTATAGAGATGGTGGTGTAGATATTTGCAGGTTTATTGAGATAGCGGTATAGATATTTCCATGTTTATAGAGATGGCGGTGTAGATATTTCCATGTTTATAGAGATGGCTGTGTAGATATTTCCATGTGTATGCAGATTGTGGTGTAGATATTTCCATGTTTATACAGCTTGCAGTGTAGATATCTCCATTTTTATACAGACGGCGGTATAGATATTTCCATGTTTATACAGATGGCAGTGTAGATAGTTCCATTTTTAGGGAGATGGCAGTGTAGATATTTTCATGTTTATAGAGATGACTGTGTAGATATTTCCATGTTTTCACAGATGGTGGTGTAGATATTTCCATGTTTATACAGAAGGCGTTGTTGATACCTCCATGTTTATGGAGATAGCAGAGTAGTTACTTTCATGTTTACAGAAATGGCGGTGTAGATATTTCCATGTTTATAGAGATAGTGGTGTAGAAATTTCCATGTTTATAGAGATAGCGGTGAAGGTATTTCCATGTTTATGGAGATAGCGGTGTAGATATTTCCATGTTTATACACATGGTTGTGAATATATTTCCATGTGTATACAGATGGCAGCGTAGATATTTCCACGTTTATACAGATGATGGTGTAGATATTTCCATGTTTATACAGATGACTCTGTAGATATTTCCATGTTTTTACAGATGGCAGTGTAGATATTTCCATGTTTATGCTGAAAGCAGTGTTGGTATTTCCATGTTTATACTGATAGCGGTGTAGATATTTCCATGTTTTTAAAGCCCGTGGTGTAGATATTTACATATTTATACAGATGGCAGTGTAGATATTTCCATGTTTATACGGATTTCGGTGTAGATATTCCCATGTTTATACAGATAGCGGAGTTGGAATTTCCATGTTTATAGAGATAGCAGTGTAGATATTTCCATGTTTATAGGGATCGCCGTGTAGATATTTACATCTTTATACAGATGGTAGTGGGGATATTCCATCTTTATACATATGGCGGTGTAGATAGTTCCATGTTTATGGAGATGGCTGTGTAGATATTTTCATGTTTATAGAGATGGCGATGTTGATATTTCCATGTTTATAGATATAGCGTTGTAGATATTTCCATATTTATACAGATGGTGGTGTAGATATTTCCATTCATACACAGATGGCAGTGTAGATAATTCCATGTTTATACAGACGGCTGTGTAGACATTTCCATGTGTATACAGATGGCAGTTTAGATATTTCCATGTTTATACAGATGGCGGTGTAGATATTTCCATGTTTATACAGATAGCGGTGTTGGTATTTCCATGTTTATACAGATAACGGTGTAGATATTTCCATGTTTATACAGCTTGCAGTGTAGATATCTCCATTTTTATACAGATGGCGGTGTAGATATTTCCATGTTTATACAGATGGCGGTGTAGACAGTTCCATGTTTGTGGAGATGGCAGTGTAGATACTTTCATGTTTATAGAGATGAATGTGTAGATATTTCCATGTTTTCACAGATGGTGGTGTAGATATTTCCATGTTTATAGAGTGAGTGGTGTAGATATTTCCATGTTTATGCAGATGGAGGTGTAGATATTTCCATGTTTATAGAGATAGTGCTGTTGATATTTCCATGTTTATACAGATGGCGGTGTAGATCTTTCCAAGTTTACACAGATATCGGTGTGGCTATTTCCATGTTTATAGAGATAGCAGTGTAGATATTTCCATGTTTATACAGATGGCTGTGTAGATATTTCCATGTGTATACAGACGGAAGTGCAGATATTTCCATGTTTATTCAGATGGAGGTGTAGATATTTCCATGTTTATGCACATGACTCTTTAGATATTTCCATATTTTTACAAATGGTGGTGTAGCTATTTCCATGTTCATAGAGATGGCTGTGTAGATATTTCCATGTTTATACAGATGGCAGTGTAGATATTTCCATGTTTATGCAGATAGTGTTGTGGCTATTTCCATGTTTATACAGATGACTGTGTAGGTATTTCCATGTTTATACAGATGGCGATGTAGATATTTCCATATTTTAAAAAATATCCATGTAGATATTTCCATGTTTATACAGATAGCGGTGTAGATATTTCCATGTTTACAGAGATGGAGGTGTAGATATTTCCATATTTGCACAGATAGCTGTGTAGATATTTCCATGATTATACAGATAGCGGTGGAGTTATTGCCATGTTTATACAGATGGCGGTGTAGATATTTCCAAGTTTATGTAGATAGTGGTGTAGATATTTCCATGTTTATACAGATAGCGGTGTATATATTAGCATGTTTACACAGATAGCGATGAAGTTATTTCCATGTTTATTGAGATATCGGTGCAGATATTTACATGTTTATAGAGATGGCTGTGAGTATATATCCATGTTTATACAGATGGCAGTGTAGATATTTCCACATTTGTATAGATAGTGGTTTAGATATTTCCATGTTTATTCAGATGACTGTGTAGGTATTTCCATGTATATACAGATAGTGGCGTAGGTATTTCATTGTTTTTACAGACAGCGGTGAAGGTATTTCCATGTTTATAGAGATAGCATTGTAGATATTTCCATGTTTATACAGATGGCGGTGGAGATAATTCCATGTTTATACAGATGGCAGTGTAGATATTTCCATGTTTATACAGATGGAGGTGTAGATATTTCCATGTTTATACAGATATCGGTGTGGCTATTTCCATGTTTATAGAGATAGCGGTGTAGATATTTCCATGTTTATAGAGATGGCTATGTGGATATTTCCATGTTTATACAGATGGCAGTGTAGATATTCCCACGTTCATACAGATAGTGGTTAAGGTATTTCC
The DNA here is from genome assembly GCF_029289425.2 of Pan paniscus. Lineage (NCBI taxonomy): Eukaryota > Metazoa > Chordata > Mammalia > Primates > Hominidae > Pan > Pan paniscus. The sequence goes on along the minus strand of NC_073257.2, from coordinate 10,042,220 downwards.
ATGTTTATACAGATGACTGTGTAGGCATTTCCAGGTATATACAGATAGTGGTGTAGGTATTTCCATGTTTATACAGATAGCGGTGTAGGTATTTCCATGTTTATAGAGATAGCAGTGTAGATATTTCCATGTTTATACAGATGGCGGAGGAGATAATTCCATGTATGTACAGATGGCAGTGTAGATATTTCCATGTTTATACAGATAGCAGTGTAGATATTTCCATGTTTATACAGATAGTGGTGTAGTTATTTCCATGTTTATAGAGATAGCAGTGTAGATATTTCCATGTTTATACAGATGGCTGTGTAGATATTTCCATGTTTATACAGATGGCAGTGCAGATATTTCCATGTTTATTCAGATGGAGGTGTAGATATTTCCATGTTAATGCACATGACTCCTTAGGTATTTCCATATTTTTACAAATGGCTTTGTAGCTATTTCCAAGTTTATAGAGATGGCGTTGTAGATATTTCCATGTTTATACAGATGGCAGTGTAGATATTTCCATGTTTATACAGATAGTGGTGTGGCTATTTCCATGTTTATACAGATGACTGTGTAGTTATTTCCACTTTTATACAGATGGCGATGTAGATATTTCCATATTTTATAAAATATCCATGTAGATATTTCCATGTTTATACAGATAGCGGTGTAGACTTTTCCATGTTTATAGAATTAGCGGTGTATATATTTCCATACTTATACAGATAGCGGTGTAGATATTTCCATGTTTATACAGATAGCAGTGTAGATGTTTCCATGTTTATACAGATAGCGGTGTAGATATATCCATGTTTATACAGATCGTGGTGTAGATATTTCCATGTTTATACAGATAGCGGTGTAGATATTTCCATGTTTATACAGATGGCTGTGAAGATATTTCCATGTGTATACACATGGCAGTGTAGATATTTCCATGTTTATACTCTCGGAGGTGTAGGTGTTTCCATGTGTATGCAGATGACTGTGTAAATATTTCCACGTTTTCACAGATGGCGGTTTAGATATTTCCATGTTTATATTGGTGGCGGTGTGGATATTTCCATGATTATACAGATGGCTGTGTAGATATTTCCATGATTATACTGATTGCGGTGGAGATATGTCCCTATTTATACAGATGGCGGTGTAGATATTTCTATGTTTATACAGGTATTGGTGAAGGTATTTCCATGTTTATACAGCTCGCGGTGTAGATAATTCCATGTTTATACAAATGGCAGTGTAGATATTTCCAAATTTATACAGATAGTGGTGTAGATATTTCCATGTTTATACAGATGCAGTGTAGATATCTCTATGTTTATACAGATAGTGGTGAATATATTTCCATGTTTATACAGATGACTGTGTGGGTATTTCCATGTTTATACAGATGGCGCTATAGATATTTACATGTTTATAGAGATAGCCATGTAGTTATTTCCTTGTTTATACAGATAGCGGTAAAACATTTCCATGTTTATAGAGATAGCGGTGTAGATATTTCCATGTTTATACAGGTAGCTGTGTAGATATTTGCATGTTTACACAGATAGCGGTGTAGATATTTCCACATTTGCACAGATTGCGGTGTAGATATTTGCATCTTTACAAAGATTGCGGAGTAGATATTTCCATCGTTGCACAGATTGTGCTGTAGATATTTCAATCTTTACACAGATAGTGGTGTAGATATTTCCATGTTTACACAGACAGCGGTGTAGATATTTCCATGTTTACACAGATAGCGTTGTATATATTTGCATGTTTATACAGATAGTGGTGTATATATTTCCATGTTTATACAGATATCGGTGTAGATATTACCAAGTTTACACAGATAGTGGTGTAGATATTTCCTTATTTGCACAGATTGCGGTGTAGATATTTCAATCTTTACACAGATAACGGTGTAGATATTTCCATCGTTGCACAGATTGTGCTGTAGATATTTCATTCTTTACACTGATAGTGGTGTAGATATTTCCATGTTTACACAGATAGCGTTGTATATATTTGCATGTTTATACAGATAGTGGTGTATATATTTCCATGTTTATACAGGTAGCGGTGTGTATATTTCCATGTTTATACAGATATCGGTGTAGATACATCCACGTTTATACAGATAGCGGTGTAGTTATTTCCATGTTTATACAGATAGCGGTGTAGATATTTCCATGTTTATACACATGGCGGTGTAGATATTTCCATGTTTATACGGATAGCTGTGTAGATATTTCCAAGTTTATACAGATAGCGGTGTAGATATTTAAGTGTTTTTACAGATACCAGTGTAGGTATTTCCAAGTTTATACATATAGTGATGCAGATATTTCCAATGTTTTTACAGATAGCTGTGTAGATATTTCCATGTGCATACAGATATCAGTGTAGACATTTCCATGTTTATAGAGATGGTGGTGTAGATATTTCCAGGCTTATACAGATGACTCTGTTGATATTCCCATGTTTATACAGTTGGCGGTGTAGATATTTACATGTTTATTGAGATAGCGGTGTAGATATTTCCACATTTATACAGATAGCGTTGTAGGTATTTCCATGTTTATTCAGATGGCGGTGTAGGTATACCCATGATTATACAGATTGCGGTGTAGATGTTTCCGTGTTTATACAGTCAGCGGTGTAGATATTTCCATTTTTACACAGATGGTGGATTAGATAGTTCCATGTTTATGGAGATGGCGTTGCAGACAGTTCCGTGATTATGCAGATGGCGGTGTAGATATTTCATGTTTATAGATATAGCGGTGTAGATATTTCCATGTTTACACATATAGCTCTGTAGATATTTCCGTGTTTACACAGATAGCGTTGTGGATATTTCCATCTTTATACAGATAGCGGTGGAGATATTTCCATGTTTATACTGATATCGGTGTAGATATTCCCATGTTTATATAGATAAGGGTGTAGATATTTCCACATTTATACTGATAGCGGTGTAGATATTTCCATGGTTCTTCAGATGGCAGTGTAGATATTTCCCTGTTTATACATATGGCGGTGTAGATATTTCCATGTTTGTGGAGATAGCGGTGTAGATATTTCCATCTTTTCAAAGAGAGCGGAGTAGGTATTTCCATGTTTACACAGATAGCTGTGTAGATATTTCCATGTTTACACAGATAATTTCGTAGATATTTCCATGTTTATACAGACAGCGGTGTAGATATTTCCATGTGTAAAAATATAGCGGTGTAGATATTTCCATGTTTACAGAGATAGCTGTGGAGATATTTCCATGTTTATACAGATAGCGATGTAGATACTTCCATGTTTATAGAGATGGTGGTTTAATTATTTCCATGTTCATAGAGATAGCGGTGTAGATATTTCCATGATTATACATATAGCGGTGTAGATATTTCCATGTTTATACAGATAGCGGTGTAGATATTTCGATGTTTATACAGCTCGCGGAGTAGATATTTCCATCTTTATACAGATGACAGTGTAGATATTTCCATGTTTATACAGATAGCGGTGTACGTATTTCCATGTTTATAGAGACAGCGTTGCAGACAATTCCATGTTTATGCAGATGGCGGTGTAGATATTTCATGTTTATAGAGATAGCGGTGTAGGTATTTCCATGTTTATACAGAAGGCTGTGTAGATATTTCCATGTGTATAGAGATGGCAGTCTACATATTTCCACGTTTATAGAGATGGTGGTGTAGATATTTCCATATTTATACAGAGGACTGTGTAGATATTTCCATGTTTAAACAGATGGTGGTGTAGTTATTTCCATGTTTATAGAGATAGCGGTGTAGATATTTCCGTGTTTGTACAGATAGCGGTGTAGATATTAAAATGTTTATAGAGATAGCGGTGTAGATATTTCCATATTTATACAGATAACGGTGTAGGGATTTCCATGTTTATATAGATGACGGTGTAGATATTTCGATGTTTATCGAGATGGCGGTGTAGATATTTCCATGTTTATACCGATGGCGGTGTAGATATTTACAAGTTTATACAGATAGCTGTGCAGATATTTCCATGTTTACACAGATAGCGGTGTAGATATTTCCATTTTTACACAGATGTTGGTGTAGATATTTATATGTTTATGAAGATGGCGGTGTAGATATTTTCATGTTTATAGAGATGGCGGTGTAGATATGTCCATATTTATAGAGATTGCGGTGTAGATATTTCAATGTTTATACAGGTAGAGGAGTAGCTATTTCCTTGTGTAGAGAGATAGCGGTGCAGATGTTTCCATATTTATACTGATGAACGAGTAGATATTTCCATGTGTATACAGATGGCAGGGTAGATACTTCCATGTTTATAGAGATGGTGGTGTAGATATTTCCATGTTTATACAGATTGCGTTGTAGATATTTCCCTGTTGATACAGAAGACAGTGTAGATATTTCCATGTTTATACAGGTGGCGGTGTAGGTACTTCCATGTTTATGCAGATGGCGGTGTAGATATTTCCATGTTTATAGAGATGGCGGTGTAGATATTTCTATGTTTATAGAGATAGCGGTGTAGATATTTCCATGTTTATAGAGATGGTGGTGTAGTAATTTCCATGTTCATAGAGATAGCGGTGTAGATATTTCCATGTTTATACAGATAGCGGTGTAGATATTTCCATGTTTATACAGCTCGCGGTGTAGATATTTCCATCTTTATATAGAAGACAGTGTAGATATTTCCATGTTTATACAGATAGCAGTGTATGTATTTCCATGTTTATAGAGACGGCGTTGCAGACAGTTCCATGTTTATGCAGATGGCGGTGTAGATATTTCATGTTTATAGAGATAGCAGTGTAGATATTTCCATGTGTATACAGATGACTGTGTAGATATTTCCATGTTTAGAGAGATGGTGGTGAAGAAATTTCCATGTTTATACAGAGGACTGTGTAGATATTTCCATGTTTATAAAGCTGGCGGAATAGATATTTCCATGTTTATAGAGATAGCAGGGTAGATATTTCCATGTTTGTACAGATAGCGGTGTAGATATTTCCATGTTTATAGAGAGAGCGGTGTAGGTTTTTCCATATTTATGCTGATAGAGGTGCAGATATTTAAATGTTTATACAGATGGTGGTGTAGATATTTCCATGTTTATAGAGATGGCAGTGTAGATATTTCCATGTTTATGCAGATAGCGGTGTAGATATTTCCATGTTTATACAGATAGCTGTGTAGATATTTCCATGTTTACACAGATAGCCGTTTAGATATTTCCATTTTTACACAGATGATGGTGTAGATAGTTCCATGTTTATGGAGATGGCGGTGTAGATATTTTCATGTTTATAGAGATTGCCGTGTAGATATTTCCATATTTATAGAGATAGCGGTGTCGTTATTTCAATGTTTATACAGGTAAAGTTGTAGGTATTTCCAGGTGTATAGAGATAGCAGGGCAGTTGTTTCCATATTTATATTGATGGCTGTGTTGTTATTTCCATATGTATACAGATGGCAGGGTAGATACTTCCATGTTTATAGAGATGGTGGTGTAGATATTTCCATGTTTATACAGATGACTGTGTAGATATTTCCATGTTTATACAGATGGCGGTGTAGACATTTCCATGTTTCTAGAGATAGCGGTGTAGATATTTTCATGTTTATAGAGATAACGGTGCAGCTATTTCCATGTTTATAGAGATAGCGATGTAGATATTTCCATCTTTGCACAGATTGTGGTATATATATTTCCATCTTTAGACGGATAGCGGTGTAGATATTTCCATGTTTACACATATATCTGTGTAGATATTTCCATGTTTACACAGATAACATTGAAGATATTTCCATCTTTATACATACAGTGGTGTATATGTTTCCATGTTTATACAGACTGCGGTGTGGCTATCTCGATGTGCATACAGATAGAGGTGTAGATATTTCCATGTTTATATAGATGGCTTTGTAGATATTTCCATGTTTATATAGATGGCAGTGTAGGTATTTCCATGTTTATACAGATGGTGGTGTAGATACTTCCATGTTTATACAGATGACTCTGTAGTTATTTCAATGTTTATATAGAAGGCTGTTTAGGTATTTCCATGTTTATATAGATAGCCGTGTAGATATCTCCATATTTATACAGATAGCGGTGTAGACATTTCCATGTTTATAGAGATAGCGGTGTAGATATTTCCATATTTATACAGATAGCGGTGTAGTTATTTCCATATTTGTACAGATAGCTGCGTAGATGTTTCCATGTTTATTCAGATGGTGGTGTAGATATTTCCATGATTATACAGATAACGTTGTGTCTATTTCCATGTTTATACAGATTGCGGTGTAGATATTTCCATGTTTATGGAGACAGCGGTGTAGATATTTCCATATTTATACAGAGAACACTGCAGATATTTCCATGTTTATAGGAATAGCGATGTAGATATTTCCATCTTTGCACAGATTGCGGTGCATATATTTCCATGTTTGCACAGATTGCGGTGCATATAGTTCCATCTTTACACAGGTAGCGGTGTAGATATTTCCAAGTTTACACAGATTGCTGTGTAGATATTTCCATGTTTACAGAGATAGCATTGTAGATATTTCCATCTTTATACAGATTGCGGTGTAGTTATTTCCATGTTGATACAGATAGTGGTGTAGATATTTCCATGTTTATACAGGTAGCAGTGTAGAAATTCCCATGTTTATACAGATCGCTTTGTAGACATTTCCATCTTTCTACAGATGTCAGTGTAGATATTTCCAAGTTTATACTAATGGCAGTGTAGATATTTCCATGTTTATACAGATGTGTGTGTAGATATTTCCATGTATATGCAGATGACGGTGTAGATATTTCCTTGTTTATAGGGATGGCGGTGTAGTTATTTCTATGTTTATAGAGATAGCGGTGTAATTATTTCCATGCTTATAGAGATGGTGGTGTAAGTATTTTCATGTTTATAGATTTAGCGGTGTAGATATTTCCATGTTTATACAGATAACGGTGATGGTATTTCCATGTTTATAGAGATAGCGGTGTAGATATTTCCATGTTTACGCAGATAGCATTGTAGACATTTCCATCTTTATACAGATAGCGGTGTAGATATTTCCGTGTTTATTCAGAAATTGGTGTAGATATTTCCATGTTTATACAGGTAGCAGTGTAGAAATTCCCATGTTTATACAGATCGCTTTGTAGACATTTCCATCTTTCTACAGAAGTCAGTGAAGATATTTCCAAGTTTATACAGATGGCAGTGTAGATATTTCCATGTTTATACAGATGTGTGAGTAGATATTTCCATGTATATGCAGATGGCGGTGTAGATATTTCCTTGTTTATAGGGATGGCGGTGTAGTTATTTCTATGCTTATAGAGATAGCAGTGTAAATATTTCCATGCTTATAGAGATGGTGGTGTAAGTATTTTCATGTTTATAGATTTAGCAGTGTAGATATTTCCATGTTTATACAGATAGTGGTGTAGATATTTCCATGTTTATACAGATGGCGGTGTAGATACATTCAAGTTTCTGAAGATGGCGGGGTAGATATTTTCATGTTTATAGAGATGGAGGTGTAGATATTTCCATGTATATAGTGATAGCAGTGTAGATATTTTCATGTTTATAGAGAAAGCGGTGTAGGTATTTCCATGTTTATAGAGATAGCGATGTACATATTTCCATATTTATACAGATAGCGGTGCAGGTATTTCCATGTTTATACATATTGCGGTGTAGATATTTTCATGTTTCTACAGATGGCGGTGTAGATATTTCCTTGTTTATACAGACAGCGGTGTAGATATTTCCATGTTTATACAGGTAGCGGTGTAGATATTTCCAAGTTTACAGAGATAGCGGTGTAGTTATTTCCATCTTTGCACAGAATGCCATGTAGATATTTCCATGTTTACGCAGATAGCTTTGTAGATATTTCCAAGTTTACACAGATAGCTGTGTAGATATTTCCATGTTTACACACATACCGTGGTAGATATTTCCATGTTTATACTGATTGCGGTTTAGCTATGTCCATGATTATACAGATAGCGGTGTAGATATTTTCATGTTTATACAGATAGCGGTGGAGATATTTCCTTGTTTATAGAGACTGCGGAATAGATTTTTCCATGTTTATACAGATAGCGGTGTAGATATTTCCATGTTTACAGAGATAGCTGTGTAGATATTTCCATCTTTGCACAGATTGCTGTGTAGATATTTCCATTTTTACACAGATACCTGTGTAGATATTTCCAAGTTTACACAGATAGCTTTGTAGATATTTCCATGTTTACGCAGATAGCATTGTATATATTTCCATGTTTATACAGATAGCGGTGTAGATATTTCCTTGTTTATATAGAAAGCGGTGTAGATATTTCCATGTTTATACAGATAACGGTGTAGATATTTCCATGTTTATAGAGATAACGGTGTAGATATTTCCATGTTTATACAGATGGCTGTGTAGATATTTCCATGTTTGTACAGATGGCAGTGTAGATATTTCCATGTTTATACAGATGGCGCTGAAGATATTTCCATGTTTATACAGATGGCACTGTAGATATTTCCATGTTTATACAGAGAGCTGTGTAGATATTTCCATGTTTACAGAGACGGCGGTGTAGATATTTCCATCTTTGCACAGATTGCGGTGTAGGTATTGCCAAATTTAAACAGATTGCGGTGTAGATATTTCCAAGTTTACACAGATAGCTGTGTAGATATTTCCATGTTTACAGAGATAGCATTGTAGATATTTCCATGTTTATACAGATTGCGTTGTAGTTATTTCCATGTTGATACAGATAGTGGTGTAGATATTTCCATGTTTATACAGGTAGCGGTGTAGAAATTCCCATGTTTATACAGATCGATTTGTAGACATTTCCATCCTTCTACAGATATCAGTGTACATATTTCCAACTTTATACAGATGGCAGAGTAGATATTTCCATGTTTATACAGATGTGTGTGTAGATATTTCCATGTATATGCAGATGGCGGTGTAGATATTTCCTTGTTTATAGGGAAGGCGGTGTAGTTATTTCAATGTTTTTAGAGATAGCGGTGTAAATATTTCCATGCTTATAGAGATGGTGGTGTAAGTATTTTCATGTTTATAGATTTAGCGTTGTAGATATTTACTTGTTTACACAGATATCATTGTATATATTTCCATGTTTATACAGATAGCGGTGTAGATATTTCCATGTTTATTCAGAAAGTGGTGTAGATATTTCCATGTTTATACAGGTAGAAGTGTAGAAATTCCCATGTTTATACAGATCGCTTTGTAGGCATTTCCATCTTTCTACAGATGTCAGTGAAGATATTTCCATGCTTATACAGATAGCGGTGTAGATATTTACATGTCTATAGAGGTAGCAGTGTAGGTATTTCCATATTTATAGAGGTTGCGGTGTAGATATTTGCATCTTTATACAGATGGCGGTGTTGATATTTTCATGTATGCACATGACTCTTTAGATATTTCCATATTTTTACAAATGGCGGTGTAGCTATTTCCATGTATATAGAGATGGCTGTGTAGATATTTCCATGTTTATACAGATGGCAGTGTAGATATTTCCATGTTTATACTGATAGTGGTGTGACTATTTCCATGTTTATACAGATGACTGCGTAGGTATTTCCATGTTTATTGAGATAGCGGTGTAGATATTTACATGTTTAAAGAGATGGCTGTGAGGATATTTCCATGTTTATACAGATGGCAGTGTAGATATCCCCACGTTTGTAATGATAGTGGTTTAGGAATTTCCATTTTTATACAGATGACTGTGTTTGTATTTCCATGTATATACAGATAGCGGTGTAGATATTTCATTGCTTTTACAAACAGCGGTGTATGTATTTCCATGTTTATAGAGATAGCAGTGTAGATATTTCCAAGTTTATACAGATGGCTGTGGAGATAATTCCATGTTTATACAGATGGCAGTGTACATATTGCCATGTTTATACAGATAACAGTGTAGATATTTCCATGTTTATACAGATAGCGGTGTAGGTATTTCCATGTTTATAGAGATAGCGGTGTAGATATTTCCATGTTTATACAGATGGCAGTGTAGATATTTCCATGTACAGATGGAGGTGTAGATATTTCCATGTTTATACAGATAGTGGTGTGGCTATTTGCATGTTTATAGAGATAGCGTTGGAGATATTTCCATGTTTATAGAGACAGCTGTGAGGATATTTCCATGTTTGTACAGATGGCAGTGTACATATTTCCACGTTTATACAGATAGTGGTTTAGGTATTTCCATGTTTATACTGATGACTGTGTATGTATTTCCATGTATATTCATATAGCTGTGTAGATATTTCCATGTTTATACACATAGAGTTGTAGGTATTTCCATGTTTATAGAGATAGCAGTGTAGATATTTCAATGTTTATACAGATGGCGTTGGAGAAAATTCCATGTTTATACAGATGGCAGTGTAGATATTTCCATGTTTATACAGATGGCAGTGTAGATATTTCCATGTTTATACATACAGCGGAGTAGGTATTTCCATGTTTATAGAGATAGCAGTGTAGATATTTCCATGTTTATACAGATGGCTGTGTAGATATTTCCATGTGTATACAGATGGCAGTGCAGATATTTCCATGTTTATTCAGATGGAGGTGTAGATATTTCCATGTTTATGCACATGACTGTTTAGATATTTCCATATTTTTACAAATGGCGGTGTAGCTATTTCCATGTTTATAGAGATGGCTGTGTAGATATTTCCATGTTTATACAGATGGCAGTGTAGATATTTCCATGTTTATACAGATAGTGGTGTGGCTATTTCCATGTTTATACAGATGACTGTGTAGGTATTTCCATGTTTATACAGATGGCGGTGTAGATATTTCAATATTTTTAAAAATATCCATGTAGATATTTCCATGTTTATACAGATAGCGGTGTAGACATTTCCATGTTTATAGAGATAGCGGTGTATATAATTCCATACCTATACAGAGAGCGGTGTAGATATTTCCATGTTTATACAGATAGCAGTATAGATATATCCATGTTTATACAGATCGTGGTGTAGATATTTCCATGTTTATACAGATAGCGGTGTAGATATTTCCATGTTTTCAGAGATAGAGATGTAGTTATTTCCATATTTGCACAGATAACTGTGTAGATATTTCCATGATTATACAGATAGCGGTGGAGATATTACCATATTTATAGAGATGGCGGTGTAGTATTTCCAAGTTTTTGTAGATAGTGGTGTGGATATTTCCATGTTTATACAGATAGCGGTGTAGATATTTGCATGTTTACACAGATAGCGATGTAGTTATTTCCATGTTTATAGAGATAGCGGTGTAGATATTTCCATGTTTATAGAGATGGCTGTGAGGATATTTCCATGTTTATACAGATGGCAGTGTATATATTTCCACGTTTATACAGATAGTGGTTTAAGAATTTCCAAGTTTATACAGATGACTGTGTAGGTATTTCCATGTATATACAGATAGCTGTGTAGATATTTCATTGTTTATACACACAGCGGTGTAGGTATTTCCATGTTTATAGACATAGCAGTGTAGATATCTCCATGTTTATACAGATGGCGGTGGAGATAATTCCATGTTTATACAGATGGCAGTGTAGATATTTCCATGTTTATGCAGATAGCGGTGTAGGTATTTCCATGTTTATAGAGATAGCAGTGTAGATATTTCCATGTTTATACAGATGGCTGCGTAGATATTTCCATGTGTATACAGATGGCTGTGTAGTTATTTCCATGTGTATACAGATGGCAGTGTAGACATTTCCATGTTTATACAGATGGAGGTGTAGATATTTCAATGTTTATGCACATGGCTGTTTAGATATTTCCATATTTTTACAAATGTCGGTGTAGTTATTTCCATGTTTCTAGAGATGGCTGTGTAGATATTTCCATGTTTATACAGATGGCAGTGTAGATATTTTCATGTTTATACAGATAGTGGTGTGGATATTTCCATGTTTATACAGATGACTGTGTAGGCATTTCCATGTTTATACAGATGGCGGTGTAGATATTTAAATATTTATTGAAATATCCATGTAGATATTTCCATGTTTATACAGATAGCGGTGTAGACATTTCCATGTTTATAGAGATAGCGGTGTATATATTTCTAAATTTATACACATAGCAGTGTAGATATTTCCATGTATATACAGATAGCGGTGTAGATGTTTCCATGTTTATACAGATAACGGTGTAGATATATCCATGTTTATACAGATCGTGGTGTAGATATTTCCATGTTTATACAGATAGCGGTGTAGATATTTCCATGTTTTCAGAGATAGAGTTGTAGTTATTTCCATATTTGCACAGATAGGTGTGTAGATATTTCCATGATTATACAGATAGCGGTGGAGGTATTACCATGTTTATACAGATGGCGGTGTAGATATTTCCAAGTTTATGTAGATAGCAGTGTAGATATTGCCATGTTTATACAGATAGCGGTGAAGATATTTGCATGTTTACACAGATAGCGATGTAGTTATTTCCATGTTTATTGAGATAGCAGAGCAGATATTTACATGTTCATAGAGATGGCTGTGAGGATATTTCCATGTTTATGCAGATGGCAGTGTAGATATTTCCACGTTTGTACGGATAGTGGTTTAGTTATTTCCATGTTTATACAGATGACTGTGTAGGTATTTCCATGTATATACAGATAGTGGTGTAGATATTTCATTGTTTTTTGAGACAGCGGTGTAGGTATTTCCATGTTTATAGAGATAGCACTGTAGATATTTCCAAGTTTATACAGATGGCGGTGGAGATAATTCCCTGTTTATACAGATGGCAGTGTACATATTTCCATGTTTATACAGATAGCAGTGTAGATATTTCCATGTTTATACAGATAGCTGTGTAGGTATTTCCATGTTTATAGAGATAGCAGTGTAGATATTTCCATGTTTATACAGATGGCTGTGTAGATATTTCCATGTGTATACAGATGGCAGTGTAGATATTTCCATGTTTATACAGATGGAGGTGTAGATATTTCCATGTTTATACAGATAGCGGTGTGGCTATTTCCATGTTTATACAGATAGCGGTGTAGATATTTCCATGTTTATAGAGATGGCTGTGAGGATATTTCCACGTTTGTGCATATGGCAGTGTAGATATTTCCACATTTATACAGATAGTGGTTTGGATATTTCCATGTTTATACAGATGACTGTGTATGTATTTCCATGTATATTCAGATATCTGTGTAGATATTTCCATGTTTATACAGATAGCGGTGTAGTTATTTCCAAGATTATAGAGAGAGCAGTGTAGATATTTCCATGTTTATACAGATGGCGGTGGAGAAAACTCCATGTTTATACATATGGCAGTGTAGATATTTCCATGTTTATACAGATGGCAGTGTAGATATTTCCATGTTTATACAAACAGCGGAGTAGGTATTTCCATGTTTATAGAGATAGCAGGGTAGCTATTTCCATGTTTATACAGATGGCTGTGTAGATATTTCCATGTGTATACAGATGGCAGTGAATATATTTCCATGTTTATTCAGATGGAGGTGTAGATATTTCCATGTTTATGAACATGACTGTTTAGATATTTCCATATTTTTACAAATGGCGGTGTAGCTATTTCCATGTTTATAGAGATGGCTGTGTAGATATTTCCGTGTTTATACAGATGGCATTGTAGATATTTCCATGTTTATACAGATAGTGGTGTGGCTATTTCCACGTTTATACAGATGACTGTGTAGGCATTTCCATGTTTATACAGATGGTGGTGTAGATGTTTCCATATTTTTAAAAATATCCATGTAGATATTTCCATGTTTATACAGATAGCGGTGTAGACATTTCCATGTTTATAGAGATAGCGGTGTATATATTTCCATACCGATACAGACAGCGGTGTAGATATTTCCATGTTTATACAGATAGCAGTGTAGATGTTTCCATGTTTATACAGATAGCGGTGTAGATATATCCATGTTTATACAGATCGTGGTGTAGATATTTCCATGTTTATACAGATAGCCGTGTAGATATTTCCATGTTTACAGAGATAGAAATGTAGATACTTCCATATTTGCACAGATAGCTGTGTAGATATTTCCATGATTACACAGATAGCGGTGGAGATATTACCATGTTTATAGAGATGGCGGTGTAGATATTTCCAAGTTTATGTAGATAGCGGTGTGGATATTTCCATGTTTATACAGATAGCGGTGTAGATATTTGCATGTTTACACAGATAGCGATGTAGTTATTTCCATGTTTATTGAGATAGCGGTGTAGATATCTACATGTTTATAGAGATGGCTGTGAGGATATTTCCATGTTTATACAGATGGCAGTGTAGATATCTCCACGTTTGTAATGATAGTGGCTTAGGAATTTCCATTTTTATACAGATGACTGTGTAGGCATTTCCATGTATACAGATAGCTGTGTAGATATTTCATTCTTTATACAGAAAGCGGTGTAGGTATTTCCATGTTTATAGACATAGCAGTGTAGATATTTCCATGTTTATACAGATGGCGGTGGAGATAATTCCATGTTTATACAGATGGCAGTGTAGATATTTCCATGTTTATACAGATATCAGTGTAGATATTTCCATGTTTATGCAGATAGCGGTATAGGTATTTCCATGTTTATAGAGATAGCATTGTAGATATTTCCATGTTTATACAGATGGCTGCGTAGATATTTCCATGTGTATACAGATGGAAGTGTAGATATTTCCATGTTTATACAGATGGAGGTGTAGATATTTCCAGGTTTATACAGATAGCGTTGTGGCTATTTCCATGTTTATAGGGAAATCGGTGCAGATATTTCCATGTTTATAGAGATGGCTGTGCGGATATTTCCATGTTTATACATATGGCAGTGTAGATATTTCCACGTTTATACAGATAGTGGTTTAGGTACTTCCATGTTTACACAGGTGACTGTGTAAGTATTTCCATGTATATACAGATAGCGGTGTAGGTATTTCCATGTTTATACAGATAGCGGTGTAGGTATTTCCATGTTTATAGAGATAGCGGTGTAGATATTTCCATGTTTATACAGATGGCGGTGGAGAAAATTCCATGTTTATACAGATGGCAGTGTAGATATTTCCATGTTTATACAGATAGCAGGGTTGATATTTCCATGTTCATACAGATAGCGGTGTAGGTATTTCCAGGTTTATAGAGATAGTAGTGTAGATATTTCCATGTTTATACAGTTGGCTGTGTAGGTATTTCCATGTGTATACAGATGGCAGTGTGGATATTTCCATGTTTATACAGATGGAGGTGTAGATATTTCCATGTTTATGCACATGACTGTTTAGATATTTCCACATTTTTACAAATGGCGGTGTAGTTATTTCCATGTTTCTAGAGATGGCTGTGTAGATATTTCCATGTTTATACAGATGGCAGTGTAGATATTTCCATGTTCATACAGATAGTGGTGTGGGTATTTCCATGCTATACAGATGACTGTGTAGGTATTTCCATGTTTATACAGATGGTGGTGTAGATATTTCCATATTTATAGAAATATCCATGTAGATATTTCCATGTTTATACAGATAGCGACGTAGACATTTCCAAGTTTATAGAGATAGCGATGTATATATTTCTATATTTATACACATAGCGGTGTAGATATTTCCATGTATATACAGATAGCGGTGTAGATGTTTCCATGTTAATACAGATAGCGGTGTAGATATTTCCATGTTTACAGAGATAGAGGTGTAGATATTTCCATATTTGCACAGATAGCTGTGTAGATATTTCCATGGTTATACAGATAGTGTTGGAATTATTACCATTTTTATAGAGATGGAGGTGTAGATATTTCCAAGTTTATGTTGATAGCGGTGTAGATATTTCCATGTTTATACAGATAGCGGTGTATATATTAGCATGTTTACTCAGATAGCGATGTAGTTATTTCCATGTTTATTGAGATAGCGGTGTAGATATTTACATGTTTATAGAGATGGCTGTGAGGATATTTCCATGTTTATACAGATGGCAGTGTAGATATTTCCACGTTTGTACAGATAGTGGTTTAGGTATTTCCATGTTTATACAGATGTTTGTGTAGGTATTTCCATGTACATTCAGATAGCGGTGTAGATATTTCATTGTTTTTACAGACAGGGGTGTAGGTATTTCCATGTTTATTGAGATAGCAGTGTAGATATTTCCATGGTTATACAGATGGCGGTGGAGACAATTCCATGTTTATACAGATGGCAGTGTAGATATTTCCATGTTTATACTGATAGCAGTGTAGATATTTCCATGTTTATTCAGATAGCGGTGTAGGTATTTCCATGTTTATAGAGATAGCAGTGTAGATATTTCCATGTTGATACAGATGGCTGTGTAGAAATTTCCATGTGTATACAGATGGCAGTGTAGATATTTCCATGTTTATACAGATGGAGGTGTAGATATTTCCATGTTTATACAGATATCGGTGTGGCTATTTCCATATTTATAGAGATAGTGTTGTAGGTATTTCCATGTTTAGACAGATGGCTGTGTAGGTATTTCCATGTGTATACAGATATCGGTGTGGCTATTTCCATGTTTATAGAGATAGCAGTGTAGATATTTCCATGTTTATACAGATGGCTGTGTAGATATTTCCATGTGTATACAGACGGAAGTGCAGATATTTCCATGTTTATTCAGATGGAGGTGTAGATATTTCCATGTTTATGCACATGACTCTTTAGATATTTCCATATTTTTACAAATGGTGGTGTAGCTATTTCCATGTTCATAGAGATGGCTGTGTAGATATTTCCATGTTTATACAGATGGCAGTGTAGATATTTCCATGTTTATGCAGATAGTGTTGTGGCTATTTCCATGTTTATACAGATGACTGTGTAGGTATTTCCATGTTTATACAGATGGCGATGTAGATATTTCCATATTTTAAAAAATATCCATGTAGATATTTCCATGTTTATACAGATAGCGGTGTAGATATTTCCATGTTTACAGAGATAGAGGTGTAGATATTTCCATATTTGCACAGATAGCTGTGTAGATATTTCCATGATTATACAGATAGCGGTGGAGTTATTGCCATGTTTATACAGATGGCGGTGTAGATATTTCCAAGTTTATGTAGATAGTGGTGTAGATATTTCCATGTTTATACAGATAGCGGTGTATATATTAGCATGTTTACACAGATAGCGATGAAGTTATTTCCATGTTTATTGAGATATCGGTGCAGATATTTACATGTTTATAGAGATGGCTGTGAGTATATATCCATGTTTATACAGATGGCAGTGTAGATATTTCCACATTTGTATAGATAGTGGTTTAGATATTTCCATGTTTATTCAGATGACTGTGTAGGTATTTCCATGTATATACAGATAGTGGCGTAGGTATTTCATTGTTTTTACAGACAGCGGTGAAGGTATTTCCATGTTTATAGAGATAGCATTGTAGATATTTCCATGTTTATACAGATGGCGGTGGAGATAATTCCATGTTTATACAGATGGCAGTGTAGATATTTCCATGTTTATACAGATGGAGGTGTAGATATTTCCATGTTTATACAGATATCGGTGTGGCTATTTCCATGTTTATAGAGATAGCGGTGTAGATATTTCCATGTTTATAGAGATGGCTATGTGGATATTTCCATGTTTATACAGATGGCAGTGTAGATATTCCCACGTTCATACAGATAGTGGTTAAGGTATTTCCATGTTTATACAGATGACTGTGTAGGCATTTCCAGGTATATACAGATAGTGGTGTAGGTATTTCCATGTTTATACAGATAGCGGTGTAGGTATTTCCATGTTTATAGAGATAGCAGTGTAGATATTTCCATGTTTATACAGATGGCGGAGGAGATAATTCCATGTATATACAGATGGCAGTGTAGATATTTCCATGTTTATACAGATAGCAGTGTAGATATTTCCATGTTTATACAGATAGTGGTGTAGTTATTTCCATGTTTATAGAGATAGCAGTGTAGATATTTCCATGTTTATACAGATGGCTGTGTAGATATTTCCATGTTTATACAGATGGCAGTGCAGATATTTCCATGTTTATTCAGATGGAGGTGTAGATATTTCCATGTTAATGCACATGACTCCTTAGGTATTTCCATATTTTTACAAATGGCTTTGTAGCTATTTCCAAGTTTATAGAGATGGCGTTGTAGATATTTCCATGTTTATACAGATGGCAGTGTAGATATTTCCATGTTTATACAGATAGTGGTGTGGCTATTTCCATGTTTATACAGATGACTGTGTAGTTATTTCCACTTTTATACAGATGGCGATGTAGATATTTCCATATTTTATAAAATATCCATGTAGATATTTCCATGTTTATACAGATAGCGGTGTAGACTTTTCCATGTTTATAGAATTAGCGGTGTATATATTTCCATACTTATACAGATAGCGGTGTAGATATTTCCATGTTTATACAGATAGCAGTGTAGATGTTTCCATGTTTATACAGATAGCGGTGTAGATATATCCATGTTTATACAGATCGTGGTGTAGATATTTCCATGTTTATACAGATAGCGGTGTAGATATTTCCATGTTTATACAGATGGCTGTGAAGATATTTCCATGTGTATACACATGGCAGTGTAGATATTTCCATGTTTATACTCTCGGAGGTGTAGGTGTTTCCATGTTTATGCAGATGACTGTGTAAATATTTCCACGTTTTCACAGATGGCGGTTTAGATATTTCCGTGTTTATATTGGTGGCGGTGTGGATATTTCCATGATTATACAGATGGCTGTGTAGATATTTCCATGATTATACTGATTGCGGTGGAGATATGTCCCTATTTATACAGATGGCGGTGTAGATATTTCTATGTTTATACAGGTATTGGTGAAGGTATTTCCATGTTTATACAGCTCGCGGTGTAGATAATTCCATGTTTATACAAATGGCAGTGTAGATATTTCCAAATTTATACAGATAGTGGTGTAGATATTTCCATGTTTATACAGATGCAGTGTAGATATCTCTATGTTTATACAGATAGTGGTGAATATATTTCCATGTTTATACAGATGACTGTGTGGGTATTTCCATGTTTATACAGATGGCGCTATAGATATTTACATGTTTATAGAGATAGCCATGTAGTTATTTCCTTGTTTATACAGATTGCGGTAAAACATTTCCATGTTTATAGAGATAGCGGTGTAGATATTTCCATGTTTATACAGGTAGCTGTGTAGATATTTGCATGTTTACACAGATAGCGGTGTAGATATTTCCACATTTGCACAGATTGCGGTGTAGATATTTGCATCTTTACAAAGATTGCGGAGTAGATATTTCCATCGTTGCACAGATTGTGCTGTAGATATTTCAATCTTTACACAGATAGTGGTGTAGATATTTCCATGTTTACACAGACAGCGGTGTAGATATTTCCATGTTTACACAGATAGCGTTGTATATATTTGCATGTTTATACAGATAGTGGTGTATATATTTCCATGTTTATACAGATATCGGTGTAGATATTACCAAGTTTACACAGATAGTGGTGTAGATATTTCCTTATTTGCACAGATTGCGGTGTAGATATTTCAATCTTTACACAGATAACGGTGTAGATATTTCCATCGTTGCACAGATTGTGCTGTAGATATTTCATTCTTTACACTGATAGTGGTGTAGATATTTCCATGTTTACACAGATAGCGTTGTATATATTTGCATGTTTATACAGATAGTGGTGTATATATTTCCATGTTTATACAGGTAGCGGTGTGTATATTTCCATGTTTATACAGATATCGGTGTAGATACATCCACGTTTATACAGATAGCGGTGTAGTTATTTCCATGTTTATACAGATAGCGGTGGAGATATTTCCATGTTTATACAGATAGCGGTGTAGATATTTCCATGTTTATACACATGGCGGTGTAGATATTTCCATGTTTATACAGATAGCTGTGTAGATATTTCCAAGTTTATACAGATAGCGGTGTAGATATTTAAGTGTTTTTACAGATACCAGTGTAGGTATTTCCAAGTTTATACATATAGTGATGCAGATATTTCCAATGTTTTTACAGATAGCTGTGTAGATATTTCCATGTGCATACAGATATCAGTGTAGACATTTCCATGTTTATAGAGATGGTGGTGTAGATATTTCCAGGCTTATACAGATGACTCTGTTGATATTCCCATGTTTATACAGTTGGCGGTGTAGATATTTACATGTTTATTGAGATAGCGGTGTAGATATTTCCACATTTATACAGATAGCGTTGTAGGTATTTCCATGTTTATTCAGATGGCGGTGTAGGTATACCCATGATTATACAGATTGCGGTGTAGATGTTTCCGTGTTTATACAGACAGCGGTGTAGATATTTCCATTTTTACACAGATGGTGGATTAGATAGTTCCATGTTTATGGAGATGGCGTTGCAGACAGTTCCGTGATTATGCAGATGGCGGTGTAGATATTTCATGTTTATAGATATAGCGGTGTAGATATTTCCATGTTTACACATATAGCTCTGTAGATATTTCCGTGTTTACACAGATAGCGTTGTGGATATTTCCATCTTTATACAGATAGCGGTGGAGATATTTCCATGTTTATACTGATATCGGTGTAGATATTCCCATGTTTATATAGATAAGGGTGTAGATATTTCCACATTTATACTGATAGCGGTGTAGATATTTCCATGGTTCTTCAGATAGCAGTGTAGATATTTCCCTGTTTATACATATGGCGGTGTAGATATTTCCATGTTTGTGGAGATAGCGGTGTAGATATTTCCATCTTTTCAAAGAGAGCGGAGTAGGTATTTCCATGTTTACACAGATAGCTGTGTAGATATTTCCATGTTTACACAGATAATTTCGTAGATATTTCCATGTTTATACAGACAGCGGTGTAGATATTTCCATGTGTAAAAATATAGCGGTGTAGATATTTCCATGTTTACAGAGATAGCTGTGGAGATATTTCCATGTTTATACAGATAGCGATGTAGATACTTCCATGTTTATAGAGATGGTGGTTTAATTATTTCCATGTTCATAGAGATAGCGGTGTAGATATTTCCATGATTATACATATAGCGGTGTAGATATTTCCATGTTTATACAGATAGCGGTGTAGATATTTCGATGTTTATACAGCTCGCGGAGTAGATATTTCCATCTTTATACAGATGACAGTGTAGATATTTCCATGTTTATACAGATAGCGGTGTACGTATTTCCATGTTTATAGAGACAGCGTTGCAGACAATTCCATGTTTATGCAGATGGCGGTGTAGATATTTCATGTTTATAGAGATAGCGGTGTAGGTATTTCCATGTTTATACAGAAGGCTGTGTAGATATTTCCATGTGTATAGAGATGGCAGTCTACATATTTCCACGTTTATAGAGATGGTAGTGTAGATATTTCCATATTTATACAGAGGACTGTGTAGATATTTCCATGTTTAAACAGATGGTGGTGTAGTTATTTCCATGTTTATAGAGATAGCGGTGTAGATATTTCCGTGTTTGTACAGATAGCGGTGTAGATATTAAAATGTTTATAGAGATAGCGGTGTAGATATTTCCATATTTATACAGATAACGGTGTAGGGATTTCCATGTTTATATAGATGACGGTGTAGATATTTCGATGTTTATCGAGATGGCGGTGTAGATATTTCCATGTTTATACCGATGGCGGTGTAGATATTTACAAGTTTATACAGATAGCTGTGCAGATATTTCCATGTTTACACAGATAGCGGTGTAGATATTTCCATTTTTACACAGATGTTGGTGTAGATATTTATATGTTTATGAAGATGGCGGTGTAGATATTTTCATGTTTATAGAGATGGCGGTGTAGATATGTCCATATTTATAGAGATTGCGGTGTAGATATTTCAATGTTTATACAGGTAGAGGAGTAGCTATTTCCTTGTGTAGAGAGATAGCGGTGCAGATGTTTCCATATTTATACTGATGAACGAGTAGATATTTCCATGTGTATACAGATGGCAGGGTAGATACTTCCATGTTTATAGAGATGGTGGTGTAGATATTTCCATGTTTATACAGATTGCGTTGTAGATATTTCCCTGTTGATACAGAAGACAGTGTAGATATTTCCATGTTTATACAGGTGGCGGTGTAGGTACTTCCATGTTTATGCAGATGGCGGTGTAGATATTTCCATGTTTATAGAGATGGCGGTGTAGATATTTCTATGTTTATAGAGATAGCGGTGTAGATATTTCCATGTTTATAGAGATGGTGGTGTAGTTATTTCCATGTTCATAGAGATAGCGGTGTAGATATTTCCATGTTCATAGAGATAGCGGTGTAGATATTTCCATGTTTATACAGATAGCGGTGTAGATATTTCCATGTTTATACAGCTCGCGGTGTAGATATTTCCATCTTTATACAGAAGACAGTGTAGATATTTCCATGTTTATACAGATAGCAGTGTATGTATTTCCATGTTTATAGAGACGGCGTTGCAGACAGTTCCATGTTTATGCAGATGGCGGTGTAGATATTTCATGTTTATAGAGATAGCAGTGTAGATATTTCCATGTGTATACAGATGACTGTGTAGATATTTCCATGTTTAGAGAGATGGTGGTGAAGAAATTTCCATGTTTATACAGAGGACTGTGTAGATATTTCCATGTTTATAAAGCTGGCGGAATAGATATTTCCATGTTTATAGAGATAGCAGGGTAGATATTTCCATGTTTGTACAGATAGCGGTGTAGATATTTCCATGTTTATAGAGAGAGCGGTGTAGGTTTTTCCATATTTATGCTGATAGAGGTGCAGATATTTAAATGTTTATACAGATGGTGGTGTAGATATTTCCATGTTTATAGAGATGGCAGTGTAGATATTTCCATGTTTATGCAGATAGCGGTGTAGATATTTCCATGTTTATACAGATAGCTGTGTAGATATTTCCATGTTTACACAGATAGCCGTTTAGATATTTCCATTTTTACACAGATGATGGTGTAGATAGTTCCATGTTTATGGAGATGGCGGTGTAGATATTTTCATGTTTATAGAGATTGCCGTGTAGATATTTCCATATTTATAGAGATAGCGGTGTCGTTATTTCAATGTTTATACAGGTAAAGTTGTAGGTATTTCCAGGTGTATAGAGATAGCAGGGCAGTTGTTTCCATATTTATATTGATGGCTGTGTTGTTATTTCCATATGTATACAGATGGCAGGGTAGATACTTCCATGTTTATAGAGATGGTGGTGTAGATATTTCCATGTTTATACAGATGACTGTGTAGATATTTCCATGTTTATACAGATGGCGGTGTAGACATTTCCATGTTTCTAGAGATAGCGGTGTAGATATTTTCATGTTTATAGAGATAACGGTGCAGCTATTTCCATGTTTATAGAGATAGCGATGTAGATATTTCCATCTTTGCACAGATTGTGGTATATATATTTCCATCTTTAGACGGATAGCGGTGTAGATATTTCCATGTTTACACATATATCTGTGTAGATATTTCCATGTTTACACAGATAACATTGAAGATATTTCCATCTTTATACATACAGTGGTGTATATGTTTCCATGTTTATACAGACTGCGGTGTGGCTATCTCGATGTGCATACAGATAGAGGTGTAGATATTTCCATGTTTATATAGATGGCTTTGTAGATATTTCCATGTTTATATAGATGGCAGTGTAGGTATTTCCATGTTTATACAGATGGTGGTGTAGATACTTCCATGTTTATACAGATGACTCTGTAGTTATTTCAATGTTTATATAGAAGGCTGTTTAGGTATTTCCATGTTTATATAGATAGCCGTGTAGATATCTCCATATTTATACAGATAGCGGTGTAGACATTTCCATGTTTATAGAGATAGCGGTGTAGATATTTCCATATTTATACAGATAGCGGTGTAGTTATTTCCATATTTGTACAGATAGCTGCGTAGATGTTTCCATGTTTATTCAGATGGTGGTGTAGACATTTCCATGATTATACAGATAACGTTGTGTCTATTTCCATGTTTATACAGATTGCGGTGTAGATATTTCCATGTTTATGGAGACAGCGGTGTAGATATTTCCATATTTATACAGAGAACACTGCAGATATTTCCATGTTTATAGGAATAGCGATGTAGATATTTCCATCTTTGCACAGATTGCGGTGCATATATTTCCATGTTTGCACAGATTGCGGTGCATATATTTCCATCTTTACACAGGTAGCGGTGTAGATATTTCCAAGTTTACACAGATTGCTGTGTAGATATTTCCATGTTTACAGAGATAGCATTGTAGATATTTCCATCTTTATACAGATTGCGGTGTAGTTATTTCCATGTTGATACAGATAGTGGTGTAGATATTTCCATGTTTATACAGGTAGCAGTGTAGAAATTCCCATGTTTATACAGATCGCTTTGTAGACATTTCCATCTTTCTACAGATGTCAGTGTAGATATTTCCAAGTTTATACTAATGGCAGTGTAGATATTTCCATGTTTATACAGATGTGTGTGTAGATATTTCCATGTATATGCAGATGACGGTGTAGATATTTCCTTGTTTATAGGGATGGCGGTGTAGTTATTTCTATGTTTATAGAGATAGCGGTGTAATTATTTCCATGCTTATAGAGATGGTGGTGTAAGTATTTTCATGTTTATAGATTTAGCGGTGTAGATATTTCCATGTTTATACAGATAACGGTGATGGTATTTCCATGTTTATAGAGATAGCGGTGTAGATATTTCCATGTTTACGCAGATAGCATTGTAGACATTTCCATCTTTATACAGATAGCGGTGTAGATATTTCCGTGTTTATTCAGAAATTGGTGTAGATATTTCCATGTTTATACAGGTAGCAGTGTAGAAATTCCCATGTTTATACAGATCGCTTTGTAGACATTTCCATCTTTCTACAGAAGTCAGTGAAGATATTTCCAAGTTTATACAGATGGCAGTGTAGATATTTCCATGTTTATACAGATGTGTGAGTAGATATTTCCATGTATATGCAGATGGCGGTGTAGATATTTCCTTGTTTATAGGGATGGCGGTGTAGTTATTTCTATGCTTATAGAGATAGCAGTGTAAATATTTCCATGCTTATAGAGATGGTGGTGTAAGTATTTTCATGTTTATAGATTTAGCAGTGTAGATATTTCCATGTTTATACAGATAGTGGTGTAGATATTTCCATGTTTATACAGATGGCGGTGTAGATACATTCAAGTTTCTGAAGATGGCGGGGTAGATATTTTCATGTTTATAGAGATGGAAGTGTAGATATTTCCATGTATATAGTGATAGCAGTGTAGATATTTTCATGTTTATAGAGAAAGCGGTGTAGGTATTTCCATGTTTATAGAGATAGCGATGTACATATTTCCATATTTATACAGATAGCGGTGCAGGTATTTCCATGTTTATACATATTGCGGTGTAGATATTTTCATGTTTCTACAGATGGCGGTGTAGATATTTCCTTGTTTATACAGACAGCGGTGTAGATATTTCCATGTTTATACAGGTAGCGGTGTAGATATTTCCAAGTTTACAGAGATAGCGGTGTAGTTATTTCCATCTTTGCACAGAATGCCATGTAGATATTTCCATGTTTACGCAGATAGCTTTGTAGATATTTCCAAGTTTACACAGATAGCTGTGTAGATATTTCCATGTTTACACACATACCGTGGTAGATATTTCCATGTTTATACTGATTGCGGTTTAGCTATGTCCATGATTATACAGATAGCGGTGTAGATATTTTCATGTTTATACAGATAGCGGTGGAGATATTTCCTTGTTTATAGAGACTGCGGAATAGATTTTTCCATGTTTATACAGATAGCGGTGTAGATATTTCCATGTTTACAGAGATAGCTGTGTAGATATTTCCATCTTTGCACAGATTGCTGTGTAGATATTTCCATTTTTACACAGATACCTGTGTAGATATTTCCAAGTTTACACAGATAGCTTTGTAGATATTTCCATGTTTACGCAGATAGCATTGTATATATTTCCATGTTTATACAGATAGCGGTGTAGATATTTCCTTGTTTATATAGAAAGCGGTGTAGATATTTCCATGTTTATACAGATAACGGTGTAGATATTTCCATGTTTATAGAGATAACGGTGTAGATATTTCCATGTTTATACAGATGGCTGTGTAGATATTTCCATGTTTGTACAGATGGCAGTGTAGATATTTCCATGTTTATACAGATGGCGCTGAAGATATTTCCATGTTTATACAGATGGCACTGTAGATATTTCCATGTTTATACAGAGAGCTGTGTAGATATTTCCATGTTTACAGAGACGGCGGTGTAGATATTTCCATCTTTGCACAGATTGCGGTGTAGGTATTGCCAAATTTAAACAGATTGCGGTGTAGATATTTCCAAGTTTACACAGATAGCTGTGTAGATATTTCCATGTTTACAGAGATAGCATTGTAGATATTTCCATGTTTATACAGATTGCGTTGTAGTTATTTCCATGTTGATACAGATAGTGGTGTAGATATTTCCATGTTTATACAGGTAGCGGTGTAGAAATTCCCATGTTTATACAGATCGATTTGTAGACATTTCCATCCTTCTACAGATATCAGTGTACATATTTCCAACTTTATACAGATGGCAGAGTAGATATTTCCATGTTTATACAGATGTGTGTGTAGATATTTCCATGTATATGCAGATGGCGGTGTAGATATTTCCTTGTTTATAGGGAAGGCGGTGTAGTTATTTCAATGTTTTTAGAGATAGCGGTGTAAATATTTCCATGCTTATAGAGATGGTGGTGTAAGTATTTTCATGTTTATAGATTTAGCGTTGTAGATATTTACTTGTTTACACAGATATCATTGTATATATTTCCATGTTTATACAGATAGCGGTGTAGATATTTCCATGTTTATTCAGAAAGTGGTGTAGATATTTCCATGTTTATACAGGTAGAAGTGTAGAAATTCCCATGTTTATACAGATCGCTTTGTAGGCATTTCCATCTTTCTACAGATGTCAGTGAAGATATTTCCATGCTTATACAGATAGCGGTGTAGATATTTACATGTCTATAGAGGTAGCAGTGTAGGTATTTCCATATTTATAGAGGTTGCGGTGTAGATATTTGCATCTTTATACAGATGGCGGTGTTGATATTTTCATGTATGCACATGACTCTTTAGATATTTCCATATTTTTACAAATGGCGGTGTAGCTATTTCCATGTATATAGAGATGGCTGTGTAGATATTTCCATGTTTATACAGATGGCAGTGTAGATATTTCCATGTTTATACTGATAGTGGTGTGACTATTTCCATGTTTATACAGATGACTGCGTAGGTATTTCCATGTTTATTGAGATAGCGGTGTAGATATTTACATGTTTAAAGAGATGGCTGTGAGGATATTTCCATGTTTATACAGATGGCAGTGTAGATATCCCCACGTTTGTAATGATAGTGGTTTAGGAATTTCCATTTTTATACAGATGACTGTGTTTGTATTTCCATGTATATACAGATAGCGGTGTAGATATTTCATTGCTTTTACAAACAGCGGTGTATGTATTTCCATGTTTATAGAGATAGCAGTGTAGATATTTCCAAGTTTATACAGATGGCTGTGGAGATAATTCCATGTTTATACAGATGGCAGTGTACATATTGCCATGTTTATACAGATAACAGTGTAGATATTTCCATGTTTATACAGATAGCGGTGTAGGTATTTCCATGTTTATAGAGATAGCGGTGTAGATATTTCCATGTTTATACAGATGGCAGTGTAGATATTTCCATGTACAGATGGAGGTGTAGATATTTCCATGTTTATACAGATAGTGGTGTGGCTATTTGCATGTTTATAGAGATAGCGTTGGAGATATTTCCATGTTTATAGAGACAGCTGTGAGGATATTTCCATGTTTGTACAGATGGCAGTGTACATATTTCCACGTTTATACAGATAGTGGTTTAGGTATTTCCATGTTTATACTGATGACTGTGTATGTATTTCCATGTATATTCATATAGCTGTGTAGATATTTCCATGTTTATACACATAGAGTTGTAGGTATTTCCATGTTTATAGAGATAGCAGTGTAGATATTTCAATGTTTATACAGATGGCGTTGGAGAAAATTCCATGTTTATACAGATGGCAGTGTAGATATTTCCATGTTTATACAGATGGCAGTGTAGATATTTCCATGTTTATACATACAGCGGAGTAGGTATTTCCATGTTTATAGAGATAGCAGTGTAGATATTTCCATGTTTATACAGATGGCTGTGTAGATATTTCCATGTGTATACAGATGGCAGTGCAGATATTTCCATGTTTATTCAGATGGAGGTGTAGATATTTCCATGTTTATGCACATGACTGTTTAGATATTTCCATATTTTTACAAATGGCGGTGTAGCTATTTCCATTTTTATAGAGATGGCTGTGTAGATATTTCCATGTTTATACAGATGGCAGTGTAGATATTTCCATGTTTATACAGATAGTGGTGTGGCTATTTCCATGTTTATACAGATGACTGTGTAGGTATTTCCATGTTTATACAGATGGCGGTGTAGATATTTCAATATTTTTAAAAATATCCATGTAGATATTTCCATGTTTATACAGATAGCGGTGTAGACATTTCCATGTTTATAGAGATAGCGGTGTATATAATTCCATACCTATACAGAGAGCGGTGTAGATATTTCCATGTTTATACAGATAGCAGTATAGATATATCCATGTTTATACAGATCGTGGTGTAGATATTTCCATGTTTATACAGATAGCGGTGTAGATATTTCCATGTTTTCAGAGATAGAGATGTAGTTATTTCCATATTTGCACAGATAACTGTGTAGATATTTCCATGATTATACAGATAGCGGTGGAGATATTACCATATTTATAGAGATGGCGGTGTAGTATTTCCAAGTTTTTGTAGATAGTGGTGTGGATATTTCCATGTTTATACAGATAGCGGTGTAG
This sequence comes from Pan paniscus, assembly GCF_029289425.2. Taxonomy (NCBI): domain Eukaryota; kingdom Metazoa; phylum Chordata; class Mammalia; order Primates; family Hominidae; genus Pan; species Pan paniscus. The sequence goes on along the minus strand of NC_073257.2, from coordinate 10,013,037 downwards.
ATATTTGCATGTTTACACAGATAGCGATGTAGTTATTTCCATGTTTATAGAGATAGCGGTGTAGATATTTCCATGTTTATAGAGATGGCTGTGAGGATATTTCCATGTTTATACAGATGGCAGTGTATATATTTCCACGTTTATACAGATAGTGGTTTAAGAATTTCCAAGTTTATACAGATGACTGTGTAGGTATTTCCATGTATATACAGATAGCTGTGTAGATATTTCATTGTTTATACACACAGCGGTGTAGGTATTTCCATGTTTATAGACATAGCAGTGTAGATATCTCCATGTTTATACAGATGGCGGTGGAGATAATTCCATGTTTATACAGATGGCAGTGTAGATATTTCCATGTTTATGCAGATAGCGGTGTAGGTATTTCCATGTTTATAGAGATAGCAGTGTAGATATTTCCATGTTTATACAGATGGCTGCGTAGATATTTCCATGTGTATACAGATGGCAGTGTAGATATTTCCATGTTTATACAGATGGAGGTGTAGGTATTTCCAGGTTTATGCAGATAGCGTTGTGGCTATTTCCATGTTTATAGAGAAAGCGGTGCAGATATTTCCATGTTTATAGAGATGGCTGTGAGGATATTTCCATGTTTATACATATGGCTGTGTAGATATTTCCACGTTTATACAGATAGTGGTTTAGGTACTTCCATGTTTACACAGGTGACTGTGTAGTTATTTCCATGTATATACAGATAGCGGTGTAGGTATTTGCATGTTTATACAGATACCGGTGTAGGTATTTCCATGTTTATAGAGATAGCAGTGTAGATATTTCCATGTTTATACAGATGGCGGTGGAGAAAATTCCATGTTTATACAGATGGCAGTGTAGATATTTCCAAGTTTATACAGATAGCAGTGTAGATATTTCCATGTTTATACAGATAGCGGTGTAGGTATTTCCATGCTTATAGAGATAGTAGTGTAGATATTTCCATGTTTATACAGATGGCTGTGTAGTTATTTCCATGTGTATACAGATGGCAGTGTAGATATTTCCATGTTTATACAGATGGAGGTGTAGATATTTCAATGTTTATGCACATGGCTGTTTAGATATTTCCATATTTTTACAAATGTCGGTGTAGTTATTTCCATGTTTCTAGAGATGGCTGTGTAGATATTTCCATGTTTATACAGATGGCAGTGTAGATATTTTCATGTTTATACAGATAGTGGTGTGGATATTTCCATGTTTATACAGATGACTGTGTAGGCATTTCCATGTTTATACAGATGGCGGTGTAGATATTTAAATATTTATTGAAATATCCATGTAGATATTTCCATGTTTATACAGATAGCGGTGTAGACATTTCCATGTTTATAGAGATAGCGGTGTATATATTTCTAAATTTATACACATAGCAGTGTAGATATTTCCATGTATATACAGATAGCGGTGTAGATGTTTCCATGTTTATACAGATAACGGTGTAGATATATCCATGTTTATACAGATCGTGGTGTAGATATTTCCATGTTTATACAGATAGCGGTGTAGATATTTCCATGTTTTCAGAGATAGAGTTGTAGTTATTTCCATATTTGCACAGATAGGTGTGTAGATATTTCCATGATTATACAGATAGCGGTGGAGGTATTACCATGTTTATACAGATGGCGGTGTAGATATTTCCAAGTTTATGTAGATAGCAGTGTAGATATTGCCATGTTTATACAGATAGCGGTGAAGATATTTGCATGTTTACACAGATAGCGATGTAGTTATTTCCATGTTTATTGAGATAGCAGAGCAGATATTTACATGTTCATAGAGATGGCTGTGAGGATATTTCCATGTTTATGCAGATGGCAGTGTAGATATTTCCACGTTTGTACGGATAGTGGTTTAGTTATTTCCATGTTTATACAGATGACTGTGTAGGTATTTCCATGTATATACAGATAGTGGTGTAGATATTTCATTGTTTTTTGAGACAGCGGTGTAGGTATTTCCATGTTTATAGAGATAGCACTGTAGATATTTCCAAGTTTATACAGATGGCGGTGGAGATAATTCCCTGTTTATACAGATGGCAGTGTACATATTTCCATGTTTATACAGATAGCAGTGTAGATATTTCCATGTTTATACAGATAGCTGTGTAGGTATTTCCATGTTTATAGAGATAGCAGTGTAGATATTTCCATGTTTATACAGATGGCTGTGTAGATATTTCCATGTGTATACAGATGGCAGTGTAGATATTTCCATGTTTATACAGATGGAGGTGTAGATATTTCCATGTTTATACAGATAGCGGTGTGGCTATTTCCATGTTTATACAGATAGCGGTGTAGATATTTCCATGTTTATAGAGATGGCTGTGAGGATATTTCCACGTTTGTGCATATGGCAGTGTAGATATTTCCACATTTATACAGATAGTGGTTTGGATATTTCCATGTTTATACAGATGACTGTGTATGTATTTCCATGTATATTCAGATATCTGTGTAGATATTTCCATGTTTATACAGATAGCGGTGTAGTTATTTCCAAGATTATAGAGATAGCAGTGTAGATATTTCCATGTTTATACAGATGGCGGTGGAGAAAACTCCATGTTTATACATATGGCAGTGTAGATATTTCCATGTTTATACAGATGGCAGTGTAGATATTTCCATGTTTATACAAACAGCGGAGTAGGTATTTCCATGTTTATAGAGATAGCAGGGTAGCTATTTCCATGTTTATACAGATGGCTGTGTAGATATTTCCATGTGTATACAGATGGCAGTGAATATATTTCCATGTTTATTCAGATGGAGGTGTAGATATTTCCATGTTTATGAACATGACTGTTTAGATATTTCCATATTTTTACAAATGGCGGTGTAGCTATTTCCATGTTTATAGAGATGGCTGTGTAGATATTTCCATGTTTATACAGATGGCATTGTAGATATTTCCATGTTTATACAGATAGTGGTGTGGCTATTTCCACGTTTATACAGATGACTGTGTAGGCATTTCCATGTTTATACAGATGGCGGTG